>NC_140563.1:52742660-53472660 GCF_057381845.1 Rhamphochromis longiceps
TCTTGGACAAAAGAATTTCTGTGGCTGCAATATGACAAGCTAAATAACCAGGGCTGCACATAAGTGGTCCGCAGGTGCGCATTCGCTGTCAAAATAAAAAACACGCACAAGGGTTAGGGTTAAATTTAAAAACTGTACTTTTGAGTTAAAATATATATTTATAATTTTAATAAATGACAAATTAAAAAGGCATGAACATTTTTTTTGTATCGAAAAAATATCGAACCGTGACACCAAAGTATCGAACCGAACCGAACCGAACCGTGAATTTTGTGTATCGTTGCACCCTTAATATATATGTATATACACATATGTATATACACATATGTATATATATATATATATATATATATATATATATATATATATGTATATACACATATGTATATACACATATGTATATATATATATATATATATATATATATATATATGTATGTATGTATGTATGTATTTCTTTCACACTTTGGGGGTATGGGGCATGCTATTCTCTAAATAGATAAGAAGCATCCTGTTTATATACTGCATCTTCCAGACTGTGTTTGCACTGACCGTTTTGACAGGGTTGGCTACGTTCAGTCAAACAGAAGAACTCACAAAAACATATTTTGCTGAAGGAGAAAAAAAAGAGCCCTTTCAAGAGCAGACAGAGTGCTGGTAGTGCTATTAGTGAAAATTATTTTGTTGACCTGGAAACTCTACACACAAAAGCTTGGCAGGATAACATAAAAACCAATCAACGACACTTAGGATACAAATCTGAGCCTTTCTGTTGTTAAAAAAAGTACTTATTTTGACACAGGGCATTGCCTGGTGGGTTTACTTTGCAGCCATTTTCTAGCTCCTGTTTATAACCTTGTCCGTTCATTGTACTGGACTTGACCACTTCCATGCATTTTTGTTCGTATTGATTTTCTGAGATATTTTGACAAAACAACATGGATGTCCCGTTAGCAGCAATGATACATTAGTCACCTTGTGAGTTTGTCTCTGTGTGTTTGTGTGTCAGCATGGAGATATATGGCCCTGAAGACAATTTACTAGCACGAAAATACTGCTCTGAGTACTTTGGCATCTGTTTATGCACTTCCCAGCTACGAGATTATAACCACTGACAGGTGAAGTTAATAATAACACTTCTCTTAACATCGTTGCTGATTGAGCACCCCTTTCTTTGCTCCCTGGTGGTACAGTGAGACAATGTGACGCACCAACCCCACAAAACTACTCAAGAACTGCTCAGAGAACCTCACACAGAGGCCTTGACCTTGCCTCCAACTCCAAAGTCCTAATCCGATTGAGCATTTACAAGAATATCTCTCCTGGAAAAATTCCAATTTACAGAAACCCTCCCAATCTTGCAGCTCGCATGTCCCAATCCCAGACTGCACGGGACATCCTCCAGAGGTCCCCTGTCCTTGCTCCAATTTATCAGAGGTGTTTTGGGGTTCCAAAGGGGACTGTCATAATAATAAGACTGTAATATTTTATGATCAATATATAAATATTTCTCTGTTTGTGGACAAAATGTTTTTACTATCACAATTGTGCAAGAGACATTCACTAAACTTTACAAGTGTTTTAACACACTTGTAAAGTTTATTGGGTCTAGTCCGATCCAGGAGAACTGGGGTCTCATTTATCATGTGGTAATGATTATACTGACTGGTCACAACATGGTGAACTGTAACATCCAATCAAAAATAATCTCCACAAAAAGGCTAAAATAAATTCAGTATCCTATATGTTTTAGTAAGCAACTTGTAGTGTTTTGTGGCGTTTGAGTGTATTTTGTTTGGTTGGAGACTATTAGCACAGCTGGAATGTCCAGCTGCAGACGGGAACCTGTTATCATGAGCTGTACAGTGATGTGAGTGTCCACAACTTGTAAACAGAAAGAACATTTTCCATCATTATCTTCCCTCCATAATACTAAGACAGCATCAGTTAAACTGGATCGTATGATCTGCTCAGGCGCTTCCACTTTGCTCTCCAGTGTGTGCTTTTCTGTTTTGTGCCTTTCTCTAGTTTGTATATATTTCTCTTGACTGTATACATTTCTTCCATTTGCTATTTATTCCTAATGTCTTTACTATTTATATCTTTTTTTTTTACTTCTGCACAGTTGGGGTGAAACACTCGTAATTTTGTTGTACATGTACAATGACAATAAAGGGCTATTCTATTCTGCTCTAAGCAGAAGGTGAGGTAAACAGATGTATGATTTTGCTGAATACACAAAATACTAAGCAAAACGTTGACTTCTGACGCAGACTAACTGATATAAACTGATATGACGTGCATACAACACAGTGGCATCTAACCCGGATGTTTTACACTTTCTCCATCATCTGACAGACGACAATCACTATCATCTGTTATTTACCAGCCTGTTAAATTTGGTTATATAACGGACTGATACATTTACAGAAGTGCTGATTTGTCATCAAAATGACATCAAAAAATATCGAACAACAATATAATGATTAACATCTGGGCAGTCGGGGAACACTTTCTGAATTAAAACTTAAAATCTCTGAGTTAGAAATCTAAATTAAGATTATTGTGTATGTGATGTGATATTTCTGCAACAGGTGTTTTGAATTTATTTTATGGGTTGGGTTGAACCATCACTAAGAAAGCTGTGAGGTTTTTCTTCAAGACACTGTCACACGTTGCTCTTTCCCGAAAAAAATGCTGTTAGGAAACACATTACATAGCTTTTTAAGCATGACTAAACCATTTAAAAACATGTTTGTAAATGCCATACTAGGGAAGAGGATATAAGTATTAGCTAATACCTTACTAATACTTACTAATAAGTCTTACCAGCACTTTTTTTTTTGACTGATTCTATAAAAAAGTAAAAGATGTTTTCTTTTTTTTCCGGGCACCTTGCACACAGCCTATCAAGCTTAAAAATAAAACCAGGACAAACAGATTCAGGGATAGCTTCTTTCCCAGAGCTATCACCGTAGTAAATAAGCTCAAAAACAACTGAACCTATTCCATACTGTCACTGTCATTATATTATGCTGCTATTCATACTGTCATTATATTATGCTGCTATTCATACTGTCATTATATTAATGCTGCTATCCTGTATATATTGTACATACTATTGTTTGAGTACTTACGATTGTTTTTTTTTTGTACTTTTTATATTTTACATTTATATTTATTATTGAAACTTGCACCAAGGGAGTGGCACTCCAATTTCGTTGTACTCTGTACAATGACAATAAAGGCTATTCTATTCTATTCTATTCTATTCTATTCATTGATTAAAGGTTCATGGTATAATATCATCTTTTAAATCCTATAAAAGCAATAAGGCACAATGATGATAATTATATAATATAGGAAGGCACAGTTATGTCTATAATGGCTTTGCTCTACCACCTGCTTTTAGACCTAACTCTTCAGAGCGTGTCGTGATGTTACGCAATTAGACCATAAGTTGAACCCACTGGCACGTAGAGGTGGCTTGCAAGGAATTCAAAGGTGAGCCTCACACTGTCCTGCAGATTATGTGTGTTCTTTCCACAATCACCATTTTGCTCTCAAACTGTGTTGTGGCTCTCAGAAGGCACCAAGGCAGAACCAGCTCCACACTATCACAGGCAGCAGCACTATTAGCACATAAAAAGGCAGGTAGAGAGAATTTACTGTGGGCGCATTGATTATTCATTCATCAACGCATAGATACACATTTTTATTCTCTCCAGTGCTTCATATTCAGGTTATTTTCTTATGGAAAAGCCTGAATCTGGACGTTAGCAATGTTATTAGATTTTTTTTTTCTTAAAATGGCGTCTTCTTAAACATGCCTGGAATGCTATTATGAGCAGATGAACATAATGGGGCATTTATGGGCTTTAGGGCCCAATCTTTCTTAAGGAAGTGATTCAGAGAGCAAAAACAAGTGTGCAGGATGAGCATGAATTTGCTATGAGGCCTGAAATGCAAGTCCACATGAATGATTAATGATTAATTAGCATGTCTTCTCGATGTGCAAACAGGCAACTGTATACCAGCAGGATTATATTTTTCATTGGGCCAGTTTTCATCTTGTTTCATCAGTGCACGAGATAAAGCAAACAATTGTTTTTGCACCCTATAGAAAGCGATTCCAAACCAACTTCTTCATTAGTCATTCTCGTGCACTTTAATTTTGTTTTCTGAATTTCCCTGTAGAGTCATTTGGGCAACATATGTAGCTTGTTTACCACAAAAAAAGCCTTTTAAAAAATCTTTTGCTTATTTTTTTTAATCAACCCACATAAGTTTGTTATTTCTATCATTCCCATTCCTATATAATCTGTCAACAACGCTGTGGCGTTTATAATTCGCCTGGGAAGTTGTTACAGCTTAACAATTCCCTAAAGGAGCCACGGTATGCTTCAACAAGAAGAGCAGGATAAGTGCGAGAAGTGTGGTGATTGTAAATGAGGTTACAATTATTTCATCATGCAAATTCCCCTTCTTTACTGTTTTAACCTGAATGATATCACTTGTTGCAATGCAAGGAGCGGATCAGTTTTCAGTCTTGTCATGCTGCCGGCTGACTTCTTCCTCATTATAATGAGATGGGATTGCTTTAATACACAGAATTATTATATTAATACCTTCTTAAAGATAGTCATATTTATGTCAACCTTTGGGTCAGTCAGCACTCTGAATACGAATGATTCACTGCAGGATGTGTGGATTGTAAGTGCTCTGCTGTGCAACAGAAAATTAGTGTTTTTTAGAGTATTTAGTACTTTTATAAAAGATACTTGACAATATGTTGAAATTTGTTGCATTTATATACAAATCACAACATACTGATGCCAGCTGAAAAGCATGTATTTGCATATATTCACTTAATTTCAAAAGGTGTATCACAGATACAGCAAACAATCCTTCTTTATTTTTTATTTGTGCCTGGTTTTTGTTGTGTTGAGCCTGTGGCATTTGACATATCTGACATTTATTCTTCTCTTTGTTAAGAGCCTGTTTAATCTATACACCCTGCTTATGGCGCGCTCGCACTCAGAGTCATTGTGTGATCGCTTGACACCAAAGCAAATAAAAAGGGATGAGCAAAACGGTTCTTGGAATCTATTTTTCTGATATTACAAGCGCGGCAGGGCTCACGGTTTAAAAGTGAAGATGTTTTGGGTGGCAGCAGGGCGCACAAGCATATCAAGTGTCCTTGAAGCGACACAGTAGGGGGGGGCGTGTCATGTCTATCTTTAATGTTAAGGATTTGCAGTTGTGTTGCCTGCGCAGACCATGTCAGGCATGTTCTGCGCTTTTCTTTTTGTGATGTGGATTTACATTTTTGAATTTAAAACAGTTAATTTGACAGTGTGTGTTTTGTGTGTGAAGAGGGGGTATGTGTGTTAAAAAACAACAAAAAACCACTACATTGTTTTCAGTTTAGTAATCTATCCCCTGCACATGGTTGCTGTGTGAATGACATCCAAGATATGAGAGTAGGCATCTTGACACACAAAGAGAAACGTGTGCAGGTAGATGGATCCTATACGCATATGTCAAGGAGTGGCTGGCAATTACCAACTCACGAGTAGTATCAAAGTAGCACGGAGGGAGGTTAGCCAACTAACGGAGTTGCAGAAAGGTGCGACAAATAAGGTGCCTAAGAAATACAGCAAGCTGTCCATACCTGAGGCCTTGGAAACTGCCAAGCAAAGACTCACAGCCTTGGCCAGCCGCTTGAGGAGGTACACCAGAGAGATAGAAGGCAGGAGAATAAACCAGCTGTTCTCCACAGAACCAGCAAAGGTGTACTCTCAGTGGCAAGGGAACAATAAGAGAACAGCACCACCAAGGCTGGAGACGGAGCAATACTGGAAGAGCATATGGGAGAAGGATGCAACCCATAACGGCAATGCTCAGTGGCTAGAGGATCTGAGGGCTGACCACAGCGACCTCCCTGAACAGGGTCCAGTAACCATCACAGTGGCAGATATCCAAGAAAGGGTCTCCAGTATGAAGAGTTGGACAGCACCAGGGCCCGACATGGTTCACGCCTACTGGCTGAAGAAGCTGACTGCACTCCACGAGCGTCTGGCAGCACAAATGAACCAGCTGCTAGTTAACGAGAGACACCCGGAATGGCTAACTGAAGGCCGGACGGTCCTGATCCCCAAGGACCCCAAGAAGGGACCGGTCCCCTCCAACTACCGACCAATAACCTGCCTCAGTACTACATGGAAGCTCCTGTCAGGCATCATATCGGCTAAGATGAACAGGCACATGGGTCAATACATGAGCGGGACACAGAAAGGGATTGGCAAGAATACCAGAGGCGCAAAACACCAGCTACTGGTAGACAGAACAATCAGCCGAGACTGCAAGACCAGACTGACCAACCTGTGCACTGCCTGGATTGATTACAAGAAGGCCTATGACTCAATGCCCCACAGCTGGATACTGGAATGCCTAGAATTGTACAAGATCAATGGGACCCTAAGAGCCTTCATCAGGAACTCAATGGGGATGTGGCGTACAACACTAGAGGCCAACTCCAAGCCCATAGCACAAGTCACCATCAAGTGCGGGATCTACCAAGGAGATGCTCTGTCCCCACTGCTGTTCTGCATAGGCCTGAACCCCCTCAGTGAGATCATTAACAAGACTGGCTACGGATACCGACTACAGAACGGAGCAGTTGTCAGCCACCTCCTGTACATGGATGACATCAAGCTGTATGCCAAGAGTGAACGAGACATCGATTCACTGATCCACACTACCAGGCTATACAGCAATGACATTGGAATGTCGTTCGGACTGGAGAAGTGTAGTCGGATGGTAACAAAGAGAGGGAAGGTAGTCAGAACTGAGGGGATTGAACTACCAGAAGGCAACATTGCAGACATAGAGGACAGTTACAAGTACTTGGGGATCCCACAGGCGAATGGGAACCATGAAGAGGCCGCTAGAAAAGCTGCAACCACCAAGTACCTGCAGAGGGTCAGGCAAGTCCTGAGGAGTCAGCTGAATGGTAAGAACAAGATCCGGGCCATCAACACGTACGCCCTGCCCGTGATCAGGTACCCTGCTGGGGTAATAGGCTGGCCAAAGGAGGAGATAGAAGCCACTGACATAAAGACAAGAAAGCTCCTTACCATGCATGGAGGGTTTCACCCCAAATCCAGCACCCTGAGGCTGTACGCTAAGCGGAAGGAAGGGGGCCGGGGACTGGTGAGTGTCAGCACCACAGTCCAGGATGAGACAACGAACATCCAAGAATACATTAGGAAGATGGCCCCAACTGACCGAGTGCTCAGTGAATACCTCAGGCAGCAGAAACCCAAGAAAGAGGAGGGAGACGAGGAACCATCATGGAAGGACAGGCCCCTGCACGGTATGTACCACCGGCAGATAGAGGAGGTGGCTGATATCCAGAAATCCTACCAGTGGCTGGACAAAGCTGGACTGAAAGACAGCACAGAGGCACTAATCATGGCAGCACAAGAACAAGCTCTGAGCACAAGATCCATAGAGGCTGGGGTCTATCACACCAGGCAAGACCCCAGGTGCAGGCTGTGTAAAGATGCCCCAGAGACAATCCAGCACATAACAGCAGGGTGCAAGATGCTAGCAGGCAAGGCATACATGGAACGCCATAACCAAGTGGCCGGCATAGTGTACAGGAACATCTGTGCCGAGTATAACCTGGAAGTCCCGAGGTCAAAATGGGAGATGCCCCCAAGGGTGGTGGAGAATGACCGAGCTAAGATCCTGTGGGACTTCCAGATACAGACGGACAAAATGGTGGTGGCTAACCAACCGGACATAGTGGTGGTAGACAAACAGAAGAAGACGGCCGTAGTGATCGATGTAGCGGTTCCGAATGACAGCAATATCAGGAAGAAGGAACACGAGAAGCTGGAGAAATACCAAGGGCTCAGAGAAGAGCTCGAGAGGATGTGGAGGGTGAAGGTAACGGTGGTCCCCGTGGTAATCGGAGCACTAGGTGCGGTGACTCCCAAGCTAGGCGAGTGGCTCCAGCAGATCCCAGGAACAACATCGGAGATCTCTGTCCAGAAGAGCGCAGTCCTGGGAACAGCTAAGATACTGCGCAGGACCCTCAAGCTCCCAGGCCTCTGGTAGAGGACCCGAGCTTGAAGGATAAACCGCCCGCAGGGGCGTGCTGGGTGTTTTTATATATATATATATATATATATATATATATATATATATATATATATATATATATATATGTGTATATATATATGTGTATATGTGTATATATATATGTGTATATGTGTGTATATATATGTGTATATGTGTGTATATATATGTGTATATGTGTATATATATATGTGTATGTGTATATGTATATATATATGTATATATATGTGTATGTATGTATATATATATATATATATATATATATATATATGTAGTAGCTTGTTTACAATAGAAGTATCAAGTGAAAAAGGAAAATAGCCACATGCTCACACTCTAAAACTCACACTCATCAATGTTACCACCCTTCCTTCTAAGGCAGAGAACTAAGAGATAAGAACTAAGAGATACAAACAACATGTGAAAGAAGCTTTGGGGTTAGTCATTAAGTGTGTGTGGAGAAAAAATGAGAGATTGAACTAAAGGGAATTAATTTTGTTCCTCTCATCCCTAAGAAAATACATCTAGGGAATATCTGGGGCACTGGAAGGGGCACAGAGATCCACAAAATGATGATCTTGAAAGAGATAACCACCAGCCCACTCACCACAGCTTTTATTGCATAAGCTAATTTGCAGTGCTTAACCTTTGACGGGGTTTTAAAGAGACAAAACTGAGCAACATGCACACAAGCCATGATTAGACATCTACACAATAAGTACATTAAACACAAAGCTCAGAACAAATTATGGGCAGACAGAGGAGTGCAGTGCAGTGGAATGAGCGGTAGATTGTTCATGACAGTATGCAAAAACTCATTCAAGTTCAAAATCACCCCATTCATTGTCCAGTTTGAGAAAAGAAGCTTTTTGTCCAAATGAGGATTCATATATTGCCACTTTACAGCTCCCACTAGATGATGCACATGTTGCTGACTCAAGAGAGACTGATTATGTAAGCATTTACAATCTGTTTAGGATTAGCAAATTTAATAAATTGTTTTTCTTGCAAACATGGCAGTGGTGTGATCTTATCGGCTCTCCTATCCAAAATTTAATTGCTCGATTAATCCTTTGTGAAATTATCCCCGGGGCCACTCCTGTGCAGCAGTATGTGGGATCATAAACAAAACTCTTTCAGTATCAAAGGTGTTTTTTTTGACATTTGATTCCTAAATAGATCTCCAACCTGCACTCACTGCAGCTAATATCAACTGATACACAATATTTCCTACAATATGAATAATTGTATGAATATTGTAATGACTGTAATGACTCAATGATATTCTTTGTCTCCCTGCTACCTCTCAGCAGTCATGAAATTTGTTTTCATTTTCATATGATAATGATAATCTTCGCTGTTTAGCTGCTAAACTGAGTGGAATTGACTACCCCTTAATTCCTAATCCAGAGCTGTGATCATCCCTATGATGGAGTTTTTGAGTCATATTCTTTTTAAAACTCGGATATTGCTCTATAGTTTCACTGTTCTTCTTGTAATCCTAATTACAAAACTGATTATCACTGCAGAGTGTTAAACACAAACACAGTTTTTGGAGCTTTGACCTTGTAAACTAAAAAAAAAGAAGCGTTACTTTAAAAACAAATTACATGACGATATACAGGATCTGCACTTTTCATTGCTGGTGTGCTGGGACCAAATTGCTGACTAGAATAGACTCTCCATTAGACTCTCTAATCTGTGGGCGACCCATTATCTTGCATTGCATAACGTTGAATTTAAAATACTTAGATGTTCTACTGCAATTTTCCTGTCATGAAAGACAGCACATTACATCACCTTACATAAAGACAATGGTAGCTTCACAACTGCACTGAGCACTTAAAGCATACTTTTTGGAAGACCCTTTACTTTCCTGTTTATTCAGATGAAAACGATGAAACTATATATTATAAATTTGATTTATTTTTTTATGCATCTGTAAACCACCACAGTGGATATGAATCTAGAGTTAATTCTAAGATTTGAAAATGGATTCTGTAGAAATTGACCCCACGCGAATATGGTTTTATTACTGGGAAGCATTTATTGATGTGACACTCATGTCTGTTCACACCCTGCTCCTCGACTTTTCAGCCAGTTGACAGTTCCCTCTGGTCTCTGGCTTCACTGTATATAAAGGGAGAAGCCTCATTAGACCGATTGCTGCCACCTGTCCCTCCAGCCTCCTTGGTACTGCCCCACTCCTCCCCTGCAGCTGAGCCAGGGACCACGCCTCCTCCACAGTAGCTTTCACTCTAACTTTAAATATGAGGTCCAAAAAAAAAAGAGTTAAGGAGGTAAACATTAGGCTGAAAATCCCAAAGGAACATTTTTCTTTAAAAGAAGGAGTGCACTGACCAGCTCAGCAGAGCAAAAAGGCGCAGAAGACCACAGGAGACAACAAAAGTAGATGGCAGCAAAATTCCTTCCCCTTCAAGAAAAAATGCCTTGATCGCTAATCTAGCCGCATCAAGAATACTCTCGTCAAAGTGTAAATTCAAGAAAGGAATTGATGATTTGAGTGCTGCTTGGATTAGCAGGATGAAGTGTACAAGGCTACACTCTCTGCTCACATTCAGCCAAATGCTGCAAAAATGGTCAGGCGGCCCTTCACGGTGTAAATGGATAATGACCTAAAACATTCTGAAAAACAACCCAAGAGTTTCTCAAGGCAAAGGAATGGGATATTCTTCAGCGACAAAGTCATTCACCTAATCTCTATTCAATGGAGCGTGTTTTTCAGTTAGAAAAGACAAAACTGAGAAGGGCCCACAAATACACAATAACTGAGGATTGTCATACAAGAATTAGAAACAAGTCCATATGATTAAATTAAATTAAATTTTAGTTATATAGCTCTGAATCACAACATGTGTAACCTCAAGGAGGTTTATATTGTAAGGTAAAGACCCCACAATAATACAGAGAAAACCCCAACAATGAGATGACCTCCTATGAGCAAGTACTTGGCAACAGTGAGAAGGAAAAACTCCCTTTTAACAGGAAGAAACCTCTTCAATTAACACTTCAGTTGGGCCTTGATTGTTTAAAATCTACTGATGTAAGGAGTCATAATTAACAAAAATACTTGAGTGTCTATAAATGTATAAACCTAACTGTAAATGTTTATTTTATTTAAGACAAAAGCTGATCTGTTGTTGGGGAAAAAAAACAAGCAAACAACAAGTAAAGAGTTGTAGATAGGTGAGGGTTAGTGTGGACTGGCAGGTGATTCCTCTCCCCTTGTGAAGAGTCAGACTAGGTAAGCTAAGCTAATCGACCACTGGCCTTTATGTTTCGTCCTGACACCCGAGAGTGATAGGAGACTTTTTTGCTCACAAACAAAAACAGTAACACAACTTTGTACTAAGAGAAAATGTGTTTGTTTAAAGGGCTAAAGTTATAGTGTCATATATGAGTTTGTCTTTGATCCACTTTCTGCTGAACCTTTCCTTTCATCGGTCTTAAGTGTACTCCCGGGAGTTTTACTCCCCCTTTCAAAAACAAATTGTCATCTACTACAGCAGTTGTAAGGTTTAGTCGAGACTTGGGCTTGTGGTAAATGGTTCTGGTTAAGGGAGCTAAGAACTTCAGCACTTTCATAGTTTTTCAGAAACCTTCTTCCTTCCAAGGCTGCTGGATTAGTGACTTCTCTTTGTTTCACTTCTAGACAAAAAACAACAACACAAAAACACAAAACTCAGACAAAGGAAAGGAAGGAAGGAAAGTAAATTCACAAATAAAACAAACCCATTTTTATAATTTTATTGTGTTCATCAATATGTTACTCACCCATTTCCAGATATCTGCATCTACTCAGCTTTGAGCAGCTCTTTCATTTCCATTATGCTTTGTTGTACAATATTACACAAAAATGTCCACTAAGAATTCGATACATTATGCAAGACGGACGTATCGTGTATATTTTATTGCATTATGGTTCAGGCCTTATACACTCGGGCATTGTTACAATTATTACAAGCAGACATGTGACTGGGGCACTTGCATGAAAAACAGGTATAACTTTTGATTTGATTAGACTGAGCATTCATAAAAGCAGAACAATGTAATTTTTAAATAATATCTTCGCTTCATCATTATCATCGCTTTACAAGTCTTGCACAGGGTTCCTGCACCATTTTAAAAAATCCAAACCTGTATCTTTTGGGACCTTTTAAGACCTCAATGTCCAAATTATGTGTCACAGTCAGGCTGTAAACAGGCCATAACCTGTAGCTGGGTATACAACTATGAAGGAGTACAATAATCCTTACACAGTGATATTTTTACGTGCCACAAATGAGAGTAAAGTGAATCTGTTTTTAATGATATCTTAGACAGAATCTACATATGTACCTTAGCTATCATACTTGTATGTAAAAGATGTTAACAGCATTATTGTTTTAATCTCATTATATTTTTCAGTAACACACTAATATATGCATGATGCAAGATTCAGTGATTACATTACAGTTACTATTGTCTTGTTAGGTTCTTCAGTTTTCTGCCGGGCAGATAGAAAGGAAAAGAAAAAATCAACATGCTACAATCAGCTGATTTCAGTTTCTGGTGCTGGGAGGTGGAAAATGGTGTAGTCTACATTTTTGCAGATAACTTTTGTTTTTACTGCATGAAAGGACAAGCGATAATGAAACGCAAACTGAGTCCAGAATAGAAACACAACTTTAGCTCCTTGAAGCCATCTGCACAGACAGCATGCTAACACAAAGCTAGCGAAGAACCCAGAGTGATGTTAAAGCTGAGCGCTGGCCAGCCCCAGCCCCGCAGCCAGACACTTCAAAAGGTAGCAAACTCATGCTTGTAGCATTGTAGCCTACGTTTCTATCTTTCATTTCTATCGTTATGGCCATCACTTTAAAGTTTCTTTGGTCGGATTTTAAACTTTGCTTTGTGTTGTTGGTTTTGTGTTCATATTGTAAAAAGTAAAAGAAAGATTGCTCGTGTTTCTGTATTCAAATAGGGATTTATATTGGTGTGTGGGACTGTAGCCTCAGGCTTATATTTTTAACTAGTAATTATGTGACAATGCATTTCAGGTTATTTTATAGAGTAGCTCTACAATGAGTAGTGTACTTTCTCAATCAAGTAATTAGCTAACATAGTGCATTTCTTTTAAGTAAAGTAATGCGTAATGACCCAAGCATTGGCTGCGACTCTCTTGCAAAAGAGATTTTTAATCTCATCTCGTGTTATTGTAGTTAAGTAAAAAGACAAAAAATCTGACATACTAAAAGCACAGTTCTCAACTGTTTTGTTAAATTAGAAATGTCATGTGCAGCTACAGCTGGTACCAGTAGTGGCATTATTGAGCACTTCCATGAGTCAATCTGTAAAAGTGTGTGTTTAGACTCAGGCTCGAGTATGACAGTGCAATTTACAGTTTTCTTTCTTATTTTTGTCTTTACCCTGAAACGACACTTGAAGCTGTGAAAACATCTGAAATTGTTAATGAAATTAACCAACACTGGTTAACAGTAATTTGGTGATCATCGCATGTTTTAAGACCAACAGCAAAACTATTATTACGTTTTCTAATGAACTTGCTGGAACCCTGTTGTAAGACTTGCGCAAAGACCCTTTGCTTTTATGTTTTAGTCATCAGGAGCCACGCAGTGTGACGAAGCGCAACTCCAAGCAAAGTTTGTCCATTTGACAGAGGCACAGAAAGACAGAAATATTGAGAAACTGCAAAAACAGAGAGGTAGGCACTGTAATAATCCTGAAAACAGGTTCTGTGCTGTCGAAGCCTGACCTGAACTCCACTGAGGCCAAGGGGACTAATTGTTAATTAAGCAATGGTGATGAAAAAGAGCTCAAGTGTAAATGAATGTGTCAGTCTGAAGGAGCACTCAGACACACCTTTTAGCCCCACAAAGGAAAATCAGCATTATTTTAAACTTGACAGTGCACTCCAGCAGTTCAGAATGGCTGCTTATTATTCATGGTGAAATTGAAGTTCGGATGTTGTTACTAAAAGAGAGTTGAGTAAAAAAAAAGAAAACGATAAAAACAAGAAGGAGAAGGAAGATTGGTTATAAATTATGGGAGGCAGTGGAGAAGTCTTGGGCTTTTGGCTGTTGTGTGTGTGTGTGTGTGTGTGTGTGTGTGTGTGTGTGTGTGTGTGTGTGTGTGTGTGTGTGTGTCGGTCTGCTGTGGAGGTAAAATTAATTGCACCTTGGGGCAAAAAAGGAAAAATCTAAAAAGACTTTTTCTGAAGTTGAACACAAAATCACTGCAACTCCTTCTCTTAACAAGATCATCCCAGACTTTTCTGATGTTCAGCTATCAATGATGTAATGCTCGTCATCTATAGCATCTATCCTTTGCCTGCTCCGGTTGCCTCGGGGCAGGACTGGGGCAGGTTTAAGGCAATGTCTCTGAGACTGTCTCTCTCCTCCGTGATCTCCTGTATGTCCTGTTCAATGAGGGACAGACGGCTCTGCTGCTCTTTAGCAGCCGATTGCAGCTTCTGGATCTTTGAGCCTAGCGTTGGGCTCTCTACACTCCCGCGAAGCATGCTCAGACGGTGCGCTGTCTCGTTCAAGATCCGGTGAAATCGCTCCAGTGGCACATCCCCATCTGGAGGGAGGACAGAAAAAGAAAACGCTGCATAACAGACTTGAAAAAGATCTGTTTTTTTTAGACTGTGGTTTATTAATGGCTGTCCTACTTCACTTATTCAAACAGCACATAACCCAGCATTGTGACCTAATTGCAGTGATTGGATGATTATTCTCTCAAGCACAGTAGAACTGACCACAAAGTGCAAAACCTCACCTTTCTAATGAATTATAAAAATGATTTGACCAAAGAGGACATACAGTAGGTCAGATATATATGTCAGACCTAAAGGAAATGCTGCTCGGACTTGTGCACAGCAGTTATTCGTGTTTTACGGTCTGAGGAGTATTTCCATGTTTAATGAGGCATTAAAAGGCACCGAGCTCTTTAGTGGGCTGATATTTAAGGTATAATGAAAATTTATGGGTTTTATAGACACAGAAGGGCAAAAAGTAGTGACTTACCAATCTTGCTGATTAGCTCAGTTAGTGTAACAGAATAGGCCTCTAGCTGGAGCTTGGCTGCTTCCATATCTTCCTTTACGCTGGCCAGAGACACCCCAGGCTGAGAATTACAAGACATGCTCTAGAAACAGTCTTTTAAGCTGCACGCAGGATGAACAGATCGATATGCATAGATTTTTTCACTCAAATATGTGTATGGCTGTGTTAAATACCTCTGAGGTAATCTGGGTGTTAGCTCTATCAGTCAGCAACTCCTGCACTGACAGCTGCTCTAAGGCAGAGTCTATATTGGAGCTAAGGTGAGCAGATGCAGTCCTGGTATGCTTAGCCTGGGTCAGAATGGCTTTGGATTCCTAAACACAAAAATGAGGGAAAGGTTAGCAAATGACTACTGGAAATATTCTGAAATGTTTATGAAAAACCACTAAGATCTATGGATCTGTGGATTGTGAGTGCTACTTTAATGTTTGCTTAGCTTTTTATTTTATATGTTAGCATGCTAACAATCGCCTAATCAGCATTTAAGTACCGCTGTGATCGGCAATATGTGACAGCATCACATATGGCCTTTTTTGATAGTGAGTAAAAATAAACATCAAAACTGAGTGAAAACATAACAGTCAAACTCCCATCAGTAAAATGAACCTGGTGCCCTCGTAGACAAACTTAAGATTTATACCAGCACAGACTTGGCTAATCAAAAGAGCACCATTAGATGTTAGCCTTAAGGCACAGACACTTAACATCAGCACTTGACAGAACAGCAGTATCATGTGATGAGAACTTGTAGTAGAGAGATGTGGCACTCAAGGAATCCTGATGAGAAATTTTCTGGGGAATTCTGTAATGTCAGAGATGGCGATCGTTACATTTCTTCCTCCAAAGAATCAATAATCTGCAACTGATGCATGCACACAGCTTGGGGTTGGGTTTATGTAGTGGCTGTAAAGTGCATTGGTGGTTGATCTTGGCTGTGTGTTTATCATCTGAATTAGCACAGTAGCTGGTCGGGTGTTGATATGAGCCAAATATGCTGATTGTATTAACACTTCGAATTGAGCTTAAATTAATCCTTGGTGTAAAACGTTGCAAAAAAGTAGGAAAACACAACTTATTTCATAGGGTTTTTTTTCACATTTGACTTGTGATATTATACATGCAGTTTTTATGCCTCAGTGACTATTGAGTTTAAGCTACGGCTCTCCATTAATTCATTGACTGGGACTTTTAAAGTCAAAATAACTTCCCAGAGTTGTTACTCTAGAAGGTCTTTGGGTGAGATTAACTGGAACATTATTATTTGTGACATCATCTAATCAGAAGCTATACTTTTGAACAAATTAGGAATTTTGTTTTGTGTATCACACAAAAAAATGATTGACTTACTGCAAAAATGTTGTCAATTCCACAAATTAGCAATTCTCCAATTAACATCCATCATTTATAATCCCATTTGTTCAGTGTTATGGTTGGAAAAACAAGTATTCACACCTTTACCACAGCATGCGCTTTTTGTTCGGCGTCCTTTGCCGTGCTACTTGAGATGTTGGAGTGTTCCAGAGCTGGTTTAAGCATCTTCTCGGTCTCTGCGACTTTCTTCCTGACATCAGGCAGGATCTTTTCCTCCAAGGGTCTTGCCTTCTTGATTGCAGCCTTGGTCTGCGCCTGTTGACGGGGCCACTGTGTAACCATGCCTGAATGGAGATTCAAGCGGATGGATGTTATTAGGATTAAGGCATAATCAAAGTTGTATTAGATTAAAAAAATATTTGACTAAAAAGGTCACTGTGTACTGGGTGAATTTAATTTTTTTTATCCACTCTTTATTACTCTCTACTATTACTGACTGTCCAAGCAGACAAAATAACCTAAGACTCTCTTTATGTTTCATAAATGTCAATATTTAATTAATGAAGTTTAAGCTAGAACGACTCAAAACATTCTGGCTCTTTCTGTTTTTCTACAGAAGCCGCTATTGTGCTCAATACGTGACAAATGGGTCAAGACATTACAACCGTGATGACATATCTATTATATTAATACACGAGTCTCTGGGTCATACGGTGGTTTTCTTTTCATCTCAGTACTTGACATTTCAATTTAAGCAAAATAATTTAGTTGTACATTCATCTGTCAAAAGCAATAATGTACTTCAAAAAGATAGAGGCTTACGTTCTAGTTGTCTGTGAAGAGAGATTGCTTCTGATTCCACCTCTTTGCCTGTCACAACTGATGACAAAGTCACAACTTTTGCTCCGTGAGCTTGAGTTTGCAGCTTTAGTACAAGAGAAGGAGGATAAAGCAAGAAGTCAGTAAAGTCAAGTGTAGTTTATTAAATCTTTGCAATAATGTTTATTGTGTTTCATGTTATATTTTGTTCAATTATTGTGTTTGTAACAAAATATTCTTCTGTAATTTTCTATCTATCTATCTCTCTTCCTTCCATAGATAGGGTAATTGGAAACACTAAATTGCCCATGTGAGTACAAATGGTTGTCTGTGTCTATGTGTTAGCCCTGTGACAGCCTGGTGACCTGTCCAGGGTGTACCCTGCCCCTCGCCCTAAGACAGCTGGGATAGGTTCCAGCAACCCTGAAAAGGATAAGCGGAAGAGAATGGATGGATTTGTATTAGCTGATCTCAAAACGAACAGTGACGACGAACATTACGCCTACGTTGCTGACATTGCACGTACCTTACGTCTCCGTGCACATTGTTGATTGTAAATACTTTTCGCTAAACTCTGGGGTCTGTGAAATGTGTTGTCATGCATATCTATAATTGATTACTTTGCCTTATACAATGAAAATGTAGCTTGCAAAGAAGAAGAACAAAAAATATGTTTATATGACTCATTTCTTTGGTGTTTAAGGTTTTGCTGTATCACTATACGTAGTGATAGAATGAACATAGAAAGAATAACAATAAATTAACATACATTACTGTGTTTTAATAATTCACAGAACTATGCTGTTAACATGGCTAATAACCATCAATACTAGCAAACACTTAGTGTGGTTACCTTGCTGACGTTATTCACGCTTTCCATGCTGTTGTTGACTGTCTGTAGTAAAGGCTCCACCACTTCTCTGACCTTAGCAATGAGACCGTCTTGAGTCTGAACTTGCTGGTCCAGTTCTTTTGTCTGTTTCACCAGGGTCTCACCCCACTACACAAGAAAGGGGATAAGAAGAAGCAACAGTTCTATTAGAATAAAGATCTTTTTTTTAATTGCTTTCTCTACTTTTCTCAACTACCACGTACACAAAGGGCACCTTAGCATATTTCTGGGTCATTTAACAGTGTATTCTGCTCAGACATGCTGCTGTGGTAATCACCCCCCCTCCAGAACAACATGTGCCCTGTGAGCAACAGAAGCTGCCAGAATCTTCTCTCCTGTGCCTCAGTGTGCGTCTTTCCTTGCCAAATATTAAATGAGAAAAAAACGAAGTGACATTAACTTCCAATTCCCCATACCTCTATCTCTATATGACCCAAGTTAAACAAACCAGAGTGGTTCCTTATATAAGCAGCACCCACACTAATTAGAATGAAATGATTGATTTATTGGTTCAAAATGCAACAGAATATGCTTGAAATCGTAGTGAAGATTAAACTGACCTCTGTTGTAAAGTTGGTTAGATGTTTGGTTTGGTTGAACTGAGTGTGATCAGCCTCCGGATATGGGCTGGCATCTGTCAGAGCCAGCTGATGTAAGAATGATGTGATGTTACCCAAGGCAAGCTTTAAACCAGCAGCTTCTTCCTCCAGGGCCAGCTGTTCGGCTACAGTATCGTTCACCTGCACCGTCAGGTTCTCCTTCTGCTGCTGCATCTGTGTGATTCTAAAATGAAAGAAGTACAGTAAGAATGTATCAAAACATATATCCCCGATAGGTGGGAAACATATAGAAAAGTTTTTTTTAAAAAAAAGTTCTTGTCTCTGTTCTACACAACCACCTACGTGCACATGCATGCTAAAAATGTGCTAGTGCTAACTTCTAGCTTCACATTGGCTTTTAACCACACTTTCCAAGGTGAAAGTCCTCTTCTAAAGCCACTGCACATTCTGTCTCTTTCTTCATTCTCCTCTTACAAGTCTCCTGTCATGAACTAGATTTTCTACAGCAAACGGTTCCCAGATGCAGTGCAGGAGTTCTCTCACTGAACATTTACATAAAAATATGGTGATACTGATATCAAAACATGATTGACTTACTGACAGACTGACTGAAGTCCAAAACATGTAGTCTATTTCAGCTTTAATGTAAAATATTATGGGTCATTTATAAGTGTTCATATAGTGAGATACTATACTACAGGATCATTCGAATGTCACATATACTGTAAATCATTTTCCAAATAATAAGATGATCACAGCGTGCAATACTGAATGCAATAACAACCTTGAAACTAATTTAAAAAGTGCTTTTTTAATTAGTATGCGAGACAAATGTTTTTCTTTTGAATCGTGTGAACACAAAAGCTCATGCAGCAAAATTTCAGCCTTCTGTATTATCCTGTTTAATAAAAAGCCAACTTAAAAAGACAAAAAGTGAAAATAAAAAAATGGGTTGATTATATACAACAGCAGCTTTATACTGCTGAGGGATAGCTCAGTAGATAAAGTGATCACCCCATGGTTGGAAGGGTTGGGGGTTCAAATCCACTGAACGGCTACCATGAGGTACCCCTGAGCAAGGTACCCTACACACTGCTCCCCAGGTGCTAGATTGGTGGCAGCCCACTGAGTTGATGGGTTAAATGCAGAGAGAAACATACATTATTATTTATTTTGCAACCTATCTGACCCAGACACATTATCATATAATGCTGTATATTATGATGCATCAGTTGCAGAAACTGATGCACCAGTGAAATTAGTGTTAAAGAGTTTCCTTGTGTTTTAGACTTTATTTGCAAGAATGTACAGGACGTATACAGAGGTCCTCGTTTCTAAATTTAAAAGAAAGACGACCCACACAACAACTTGATGTCTCTCCCCTTCTCTCTGCTGTCTCAGAAACCCCCCTTCTTCCTGTAGAGCTGACTTCACTTTGCACTCAGCAGTAGGAGGTACTTGGCAGAGGGAGAGGAAATGGTAGGTGACATCAGTGTTAAAGAGGTGTGTTTGACTTTGTGACTTATGCTCTTTCTTTGACCAGCATGCAGTTTGCTGCTTGCTGCGGCTCAGTCACACTAGAGCAAAAATAGGACTTCGATTGAGAATAAGAGAATAAGCAAACATTTGCTGTTTAATTTATAAAACTGGACAGTTTTCCAACAAATGTCAGTCAGTGTGAAGCAGTCTGGAGTTCGTTTTACTTGTCTCTTTGCAATAGAGGACTGAACTCAGTCGGTTACCAGCCAGTTGTATTCTGGTTATATTTCTGTTTATAGAGAGATGTGCCTATGTCATTTTGCATTAAAGTATCTGTCCTGAAGCATCTATTTGTGGAGGAACTTCTGCTTCTGTCCATGAGGTTCTGACGGCAGTCAGGATACATTTTAAATGTTAATTTCTGTGTCTGTAGACCGATTAATTCCCCTATTATTGCAAATAAAATGGAACGGATTACCAATGACTACATTCAACTGCAGACTCACAGTTGATGCGTGAAAGTCATTTTAAAAAGTGCAAATAACTGCAGATGGTCACAGATCTAATCTCCAACTTCCAGGAAAACATTTCAGAGAGGTCTTAAGTTAAATGCAATAGTTTTTGTTGTGTCCAGTCTCCAACCATTGTTTATCCTGATGTGACTGTAGCATCAGAAATGGTTTGAGATGGTTCGAGCATCTTTGTAAAGCTATTCATAAAATTCTTCCTTTGCTCATGGTTTCGCATCCCCTCCATGTTTATTGTTATTTCCCCAACATCAGAGAAAAGAGCTTGTATAGTTAACTTGCTTTCTCTCCCTTGCAGCACTGTGCACAATATCTTGAGAGTGACATGAGCACATGAATTGCTTGTATGTAGTATAGTACATACAGCAAAAGTATGAATGCGCTGTGTTATCAGAGCACAGCTTTCAGGGTGGCTTTATATATGTGTGTGTCACTACACTTTTATTCTCCGCAGTCAAGACTTCTTGTGTGTGTGTGTGTGTGTGTGTGTGTGTGTGTGTGTGTGTGTGTATAAGACATCTGAGTCTCCTGAAGTTCTCCATGAAAGAATAAACCTGGCCGCATAAGATATCCCCAACAACAAATCCATTTGTACCGCTGTAATTGGTCACTACGTTAAATACAGCAAGGCTCAAAGAGCCCAACCACAAATTTAATTTTTGTCCCTTCTGCCTTATCTCTTTCCCCACTCAGTGATTAATTTCATACTTTTATGTCTTCATTCAAAGATCCTCAAAGGCATGTTTTAAACCTATAGGGAGCCTTTCTTCATCAGAACAAGAAAACAGCCTGCTAGTGTGAAACTATGCAAATATATCACTCTGTGTTGTGAGAAAAAGAAAAGAAAAGGGAGGGGCAAAAAATGACTGCAGAATAAAAACTGCAACAGTAACTGTAGCTGCTTTTATTAAGAGATCTGAAACATGACTGGGGTTTCAACTAGACACTACATGTCTGCACAGATTTTACAAGACAGACTGGCTGGAAAGCTGTGGTTTAAGCTTTTAACGGTGACCTAGCATTGGCTAAAAATCATTTTTTGCTTATTTTCAGTGATTTAACTTTTCACTTTGCAATAAGGATGTACAAAATTGCCCCGAGACCTGGTGACATTTCTACTGGATGGTTCTGACTATGTTCAAAAAACCAGAAAAGGCAGTGAACTGCTGTTCAGTTTGTTATTTAAATTATTCTTCAACATTCTACTTTATGTAAAAGCTCAATCAGAAAGTAATAATATCTCCAAAAAACATGCAGGAAGGTAAAAACAAGTACTCAGTTTCCCACTAAAATGTAAAGTCCATTAATGTAGCTCAAAGTTGTGCTGAACAAGTGCTACTACCCCTTTGCTGTTGATGATTACAAACACTGAGGTGAATTGTTTCTAACAGTTGCAGTGCTGCCGAGTACTAGTGATACAGACCTTTTGTTGGAGACAGGTTGAATACCTTTGTCATTTTCTGATTGGGTAGCTTCCTGCCTATAAAATGCCTCTGATCTGCTTAAGTGCCACCACATGGGGAAATATGTGTGGGAAATGCAATTTTATGCTGCCCATCTGTGCGTAAACTGCTCACTTTGCATCCTATAAAGCGACACACAAACGCACGCAGACACACACACACGCGAGCACGCACACAGTGCTGCAGTGCTCCGAAGATGAACACAACTCCTCTGAATCAAGCTGACTACTGGTAGAAGGGAGTAATCAATTTGGAGCTCCTCACTTCTTGCTCTCATCATGGCCACCGGAGGGCTTTTTGCATCATTCTGTCTAGCATCCAGGATAATCCTCAGAGCAATCACATGCTAGGAGATGCAGCAAGCGTGTGGCAAATCCAAGAAAGCAATAGGCTTACAGTAGAGAGAAGCTGTCTCCCTGTGGCTAAATGTCTTACTCCTTAACTCTAGTGTGCTTTAAGAGGCAGCAGCAAAGAAGAGGACCTTGAGCTATAATACAGTGATAGGTGCACTTTGTTATATACACACACATGGCAAAAGCGCAATAATCCAGGGAGTTGTAGAATGCTTTATGTGAATGTGAATTCATACAAAGCATTGTTTCTGCCTGTGCATGTCTACAAGAGCATATGTTTGTCGTTGTGCTCACTGCTCCGTTAGGTTCCTGATGTACTCCTCTGTAGAGTTGTCCTGCAGTAGATCCATCAGTGAGCTATAGGTCTGCTTTGAGGCTCTTACTGCCCTGTCGGCTATAGCCTCGATGTGGTCCGCTGTTTCCCTGTGACTACCAGAAGAAGAAGAAGAAGAAATAAAAAAAGTTAAATAATGTAAAAGAGGAATAAAAAGAGCATTACAGAACAGTAGAGTACTGCAGCTGCTGCAAGGAAAGAGAAAAATGGATTTCCACTCTGGATATTTTTAACTAGAACAAAGGTGTGACTCTAAAGCGCCGAGAGCATCGATTCACAGTAACCTAACCACAATGTATTTGACAAGCTAAAAGCCGGGAGTGATGAAGCTCCGTAAATTACTATTGCGGTCTTTGCTTTTAACTGACAACTCAAAGTCCATTGACCTAACTTACCTTTTCATTAGCACCTGTGAGTCATTGACCATAATGTTCCATTTGTTGGGTCGTGACACTGCCTCAAAAGGAATGAGCTGTGAAAAAGGTAGTGAGAGAAAGCGACATACTGAGCAAATGACAAAAAAAGTACAGCTCTGGTCTTGGAATGGCTCTAAGCTGTTTGGACGTGTTTAATTAAATCATATGAGGTCACGTAATTTAAAGGATTTTTCACACTTCAGCTGATTATTTTTAAAAGTGTTTTTGACACAGTGCTGTTTGCAGTCAGAGAAATTTTCATTTGTGTGAAAACTGTGTGTTTCTGAGAGTTATTCAGAAAAATACAGCATTGCGCTAAAATCTTGAACCACCTCTCATTTCTTTATATTTTGCTAGAAAACTAAAAATAGCTGCATTGATTTATTCAAATAGGGTAATCATGGAAAAACAGCACATGAGGAAAAAACTGAGTTTGAAAGTCAATATTTGGCATGGACACAAAACACAGCCTGAACTCTCTCTGGCAGCTTTCTTTAAGTCAGGGGTCTCCAACTCCAGGCCTCGAGGGCCGGTGTCCTGCAGCTTTAAATCTGTCCTTGATCCAACACAGCTGATTTAATAATAATAATAATAATAATAATAATAATAATAATAATAATAATAATAATAATAATGGATTGGATTTATATAGCGCTTTTCAAGGCACCCAAAGCGCTTTACAATGCCACTATTCATTCACTCTCGCATTCACACACTGGTGGAGGCAAGCTACAGTTGTAGCCACAGCTGCCCTGGGGCAGACTGACAGAAGCGAGGCTGCCATATCGCGCCATCAGCCCTTCTGGCCAACACCAGTAAGCAGTAGGGTAAAGTGTCTTGCACAAGGACACAACGACCAGGACAGAGAGCCCGGGGATCGAACCGGCGACCTTCCGGTTACGGATGCGCTTCCTGAGCCACGGTCGCCCCAATTTAAATGGCTAAATGACATGTCCTGAAGCTCTCCAGAGGCCTGGTAATGAATTAATCATTTGATTCAGGTGTGTTGACCCAGGGTGATATCTAAAACCTGCAGGACACCGGCCCTCGAGGCCTGGAGTTGGACACCCTTCAGGAAAAGTTCTCCAGGCTTCCCGAAGGACATTTCAAAGCTCTTCACTGGATGTGAGCTACCTTTTGTTCTGTTCTTTGTCTACCAGTTGCTTTCCACATTGTATTGCATGATGGCTCAAAATCCACACTTGTCCTCGTTCAAAGGTTTATCATTTCTGATAAGATCTGAACCACCTCTGAATTAAACGTAGCCATAAACCATGACAGTACCTCCGCCGTGTTTTACAGATGAAAACAGATGCTCAGTGGTGTACCTCCCCCTGAACCTGTCTGTACATATTGACTGTTAGATAATGATTTGAGCAAAAAATTTTAATTTGGGTTCTCATATGAACATTAAAAAATTTAAAAGACTGTCTTGAAAATACAAACCCCAAAATAGAAACTCAGTACATCAAAAATAAATGAACTTCTATTTATTGACATGTACAGTTCTGCCCTGTTTTTTTTTTATTATTTTGCAATATTTGTCATATTCGACAAAGATTTAAATACAAAATGCAGATTTATTAGATCTACTTTTAAATACATCAATTCCTTTTTCACAGAGGATTAGATATGGTTGGATAGTTTAGACCTTTGTCTAATATGACATTATGTCTGATGATCTTAAACATGTAAGTGTAACAAATATTGCAAAAAGAAAAATGACAAAAGAAAGAAATCAAAAAGGGGGCGTAAACTATTTTACAGCACTGCACGTTAGAAAAGTTGTGATCAGCGAAACAAACCAGAGATTTTCTGGGATTTTGAATGAGCCTAAATACATGATCAGCGTTACAAAATGACCTGTGAACATAAGAGCTTTGTCATTTTGGGCTGTGACTGTCTGCATTCTTGCTCCACATGGAAAAGAATTGCTGGTGAAGTTGAGAAATGTGATTGTGAGACTTCACAACACTGGAAAAGAATACAGCAAGATTTATGGCCAACTCAAAAATCAGTCGAAACAGTTTCAACAGTAATCAGAGGTACAGTACATGCCCTAGTACTACAAATCAGGATCCTTTTAAATGAGGTAGTACTTACACAATCTAAAAAACCCCAGATAAATGAAACCTTCAGACTTGGCACATGGGTTATCAGTAAAAAATTTGATTTTCTGTGACAGCTCAGAGAGCAAGCAACTCTCTTGCTTTCTCTCTGGCACAACACCGCAAGATCAAATTTGACTTAATTAACAATAAACAGGGAAAAGAAAAAAAAAGTTTAATGAACATGGGGAGTGATGGTCATATAAGACCAGGATCAATTTGTCCAATGTATTTGGTAAGAACAAGGCCAGGACTACCAGAATGAACACACAGAAGTAAACACATGATGATGATGATGATGATATGATTATATGAGTCCAAAAAGGTGTTGGGGGGGATTTGTTTTATAGCTGGAACCCCAAATATGCAAGACTATTAATAAAATAGCAGTAAAAAGTGTAATTATGGCCTCATTTGAGTCCAAAGACAGTCTTTTTAAAGATGTGGGTGGACACAGAAAGCATTATAAATAAGGCTTGAAGCTCAGTAATGGAATACTTAGAGCTTTGTTGTATTGAGTGCCTACTGTGTGGGATATATTTACAATGTAACGCCTGTAAGGTAATACAATTGCGAATCAGCTGACATGAAAGTTATATTGCACTGGAGAGTACTCAATACTTTTGCATGTTTATATAATGAACCTCCTTATATAAATGTATGTAATCAAGCAGGTTCAAAGCAGGGGCATATGGGGGGGAGGGGTCCTAAAAAGGTCTGAAATTGCCTGAAGTTTTGTCTTAATAAATGTAGTGTTTATACGGTTGAAACCAGAGTCCTTCCCAGAGTGGCATTCAATTTGAAAAAATGCAAACAAAACGGGCAAACTGAATCAACAATTGACACACAAGCATTTTTCTTCATTTTAGTGGAAGGGAGGTGGCCGCTGTGCTTATTAATATGAAATTACATTGCTGTTGCTTCAGGCATACCCAGGTGATAAGCACAATGGACACACACACACGCAATCAGAAATAGAGAGTTATATATTGGCAAAACAAGCTCACTCATCTCTCCAAACCTAAATAACATGGCAGGAGTATCTATAATAAATTCCTGCAAGCGTCATGAAGAGACCGTGAAAAGCCTTGAGGCAGGTGAAGAACAAGTTGTTAATTTTAGCGTCCATCAACATCTTTGGGTTTTTGTTTCAGAGGGAGGAGTGTGCCACTCATATGGAGAAGGGTGGGGGTGTGAGGGGGTGGAGTTATGGTTTTGCCTGGGGGGAATCTTTGTGGATCTACACAAAAGAGCAGCATCTAGCAAGGTAAACTGCAACCTCCCACACTAAAGACAATAAAAAAAATAATAAAAAAAACATGCCACATACAGTGTCAGCATGCTAGCACACAGTATATAATGCAATGGCATAAAAGACTGATTATTGCTTACAGTAATATTTATAGTACTTGATTTAATATAAGCATATGCTTGAGCTATCATGTGCAATACCTTCTAACCCAGATAACAATAAAAATGTTCCAAAGAGGTTAGTTTGATGTTAGGACTGCTTGTTTTTGTCAATCTTCCCTCCAAAAAGTTCTAAGGAGGGCTACTTTTGATCAATTTCAAATTCCCACTACCAAACTTTGCTACACATTTGATACACTGCAGTATTATTCTCTGTCTAGCTCGCCTTGTTAAATCACTGGTTATCTAACTGGGAGTGGGCTTTCACTGTGAGGCACACAGGCACTCTACAGGGGTCGTGTATAACCGGTGGAAAACGTGCCGTGAGACTGAGTAGAACGAGTATGAATTATGCAAAGACAGTAAACAAGCAGGACTTTGCTGATGCTGCTGTGCTGACCTTTGGTGAATCTGTTATTGTTAATGTCATTCATGTAAGCTCACATTTGGATTCACTGGCAAAGGGGACTTTCTTTTTCTCCCAATCATTCACTCATACTATTGATTTTGACATTTTTTCTTCCTTTGTGGTGTGAAGGCCACTACCGGTGCTGTGAAACCACTCAGCTTAGCAGTATCTTAACTAAATCTTGTCTTGTTTAACTAATTTTGTTAAGTTTCTGCAATGCTGGCCTGCTGCTTGTGCTAACGTTTCCACACAGAGTGCTATGAAGTACCCCTTTAAAACCAGTGGTATATCTATGATTTGGCACTAAGAAAGCCTAAGTCTTTACTTAGAATACCAATTTAAAATTTGACAATAGTGCATAGTTATGCTTAGGTCTGCTGTTCTGCTGGAAACCTGGGGCACGGCAATATTCATCACAGCTGAACAATGGCTGCAGGTTGATTTACTTCATGAAGTCTGTGATGGATAGCTCAGATCCACATGTCATCAGTTTTCTTCAGTGAAACTGTACAGAAACAACCGAAGGAAATTTGTACTGCAGAGTTAGCATAGTCAGTGCTACGAGCGGTTCCCACTTGAATACAAACCTTAGACATGATGCAGCACCATAAGCGCCCCTTCACTTGTCAGAACCTGTGTTTTTGTTAATGTTTCTAAATCTACAAACTCTATTTTTATCCTGGAAATAATCAGATTTTTAGTCGTGACACACTCACAGCCCACTCACAGGCCACTTTATTAGGTACAGGTGCACATCTAATCAGCCAATTACATGGCAGTAAGTCAGTGCATTTAGACATATTGTCATAGTCAACACCACCTGCTGAATATCAAATGAAACATCAGAATGGGAAGAAAGGTGATTTAAGAGACTTTGAATGTGGTGTGGTTGTTGGTGCCAGATCAGCTGGTCTGAGTATTTTACAAACTCCTGATGTACTGGGATTTTTTCCTGAGCAATCGCCTCAAGGGTTTACAGAGAATACTCCAGTAAGACACAGCTCTCTGGTTTGAAAATGCCTTATTCATGCCAGAGGTCAGAGGCGAATGGTCATGCTGCTTCAAGGCAACAGAAAATCCAATAGCTTCTTATTACAAAAAGGTATGTAGCAGTGTTAATTCTGACAGCAAATGTTTGTTTAGTTTTTTAGTCAATCTTTGGACTACAATTTAATTTAGTTTCAGTCATAATTAAGGCATCTAAATTCTATTAGCTTTAGTCAACTAAAGATTAAGATTTTAGTAGACAGAATCTTAAGTTAGTTTCCTCCGTGATTTCTATCCTTCTCTCTAACCTTACCGCACAAGGAGATTACTTCAGTTTAGATCATTTCCAAAACCCATTCCACCTTCCTGCACAACTTAATTAGTTCTGATTGGATCTTGTCTCTCCAGAATCCTTTCAGCAAAATTGTCATCATCATCAATGTCATCATCGTTTTCTTCCTTGTGTGTTCGTTTTTATTTAGTTATTGTCTTGTATTTGTCAGGAAAAACAGGTCGGTGACAAAAATGAAATTATTTTATTAACACACAACATGCCAAGACTGGAAGCAGATGAGCTGCAGCAGCAGAAGACCACACTGGGTGAACTCTCACAGGAAAACTGAGGCTACAGTTCACACAGGCTTGTCAGGCAGCAACTATATTTCCTGATCTGATGAGTCTCAATTTCTGCTGCAGCAACTGGATGGTGGGCTCAGATTTTGGAGTAGCCCACATAAAAGGATGGATCCATCCTGCCTCGTACCAACAGAGGCTGGAGATTCACTTCATGGAACAAAATCCAAGGAACGTTTCCAGCACCTTGTTGAATCTATGCTATAAAGAATTAAGGCAGTTTGGAAACCCAAAGGGTGTCCAAAGTGGTGCTAGCAAGTCATAACTGATAAAGTGTTTGAGGTGGCTACAATACTGAGGACAAAGTGTACATTTAGGTCACCTACCATATTGTCCAGGTCTTGTGTTGCCTGCTTCAGTTGTTTCTGAGACACTCTGATCATGTGTAGAGTGTCTGTGAAGGTCTGACACACAGCCCCGCTGCTTTCATCCTTCCTCCTCTCCTTCCCCTCTTCCTCTGTCATGCTGATGCTGCAGTTCAAAGAAGATGTAATGCCATGCAGCTGGGCTAAAAGTGTGCCTGTAGAAGCTTTCAGCAAGGAAAATTGTTTTATTAAGGCCTCCCGTGCCTCTGTAAGAACAAAGCAAATAAAACCACGTTAAGTCTTTCATGGATTTCTTCACCATTCTTCCAACTCTTTGTAGCTGGAAAGCCGTATTTTGACACATCTCTCATTCTCGGCTCCCTCATTTACTGTGTTAATTCATGTGAGGACTCTCATCCATTCTACATATCGGTAGTCAGAATAAGCAGAACCATATGGAAATTTATCCAGATGCTCGTATTTTTTTTTTGCAATTTCACTTTGTTTGCTGTCGTGTTTCTAATTTAACTGGCTGCAAAGGCATTTTACAGAACAATTAGTACAATCTGTCCGCTTTGTTGCTTCATTTTGGGACATGCTTTACTTGTAGCTTTGACTCCGTGTCTGATAAAATGAGAAGGAAGGAGCTTGTGTGTGCCCACACAGCGAGTCCGTTGATTCCACATACTCATTAAATCATTACTGGGCCATCCAGTGCCTTAAAGAGCACGACTGGTAACAACGTGTGTGTGTGTATATATAGCGTGGGTGATGGGAGGGCGATTGTTGGGCAACTGTTATCATGATTGCAACTATAATCATAATAAGCAGGGATTAGCGATGCCCTGGCTGTCATATAAACAGGGATTAAGTTGGTCACACGGCGCCCTGTTCTATATTGTTATGATTTGTCTCCATTTGGCTTGTGCAGCTGAGCCTGTAAGCCTTTTCCCCTCCAAAGATAATGAGGATATATCAACATTGTGTTAAAGTAATTGGGAGAGGTTTGCATTGTCGCCTTGCTTCCTGATTTAATCGCTTTGTTGCGTTGTATATGTAGCCCAGTCACACTGGAGGAGACAGACACAGAGCAACAGCAGCAGATTTTCGAAACGCCGGGAGCGGTTTCACATCAAGTTTCTGCGGCTGGTCTTGTATGTACTGATATGGCATGTTATCATCTCATAGCCAAAGCGTGACACAGCGGTTACAATGGCACATTAAGCGAGCATCATGTTTCACAAGGCAAAGGCTGCCAAGTGCCTCGCAAGATGTCACGACCACGGAGGAAACATTAAAAGGAGTGACAGCGAAATTATCTCGGCTCCTGGCTGCTGATACCTTGGAAGGCCAGAAAATCCTCCAGAGCATTGGGCAGAGTATCCTCCCTTTGGTGCTCATGCTCATAAAGCCTGGCCATGTGATACTTCAGCAGGTGGTGCCGCTTCCCGAATCTACCTCTGCAATCAAAGTGAGCCAGGAGCTTTTCCAAATCCTGCAGCCGAGTCCTGAGCTTTTCCGCCTGTAATAGCATCGAGATTTTTCACCAAAGGTGTGAATGAGAATACGGGTTAAAAAAAAAAAAAAACACAAAAAACACAAAAAAGCAAGAAAAACCAAACAAAACACTTGAAAAAAACAAAACACCACAACAGAATATCTATCTACCTCCATCTGTATTTATTTATTCAGATGCAAGGATTGAGATAGGACTCAGATTCTTGGTGCACCAAAACATCAAAATGTAGTATTTCACCAAAAGCAATGAATAAATGAATACCAAAAACAGGATAAGCACAGAACACTGTTTTCATATCCGCATCCACTCACTATTCCCCGCATATCTGCATTTCTGCAGATAACTAGATTAGACTTCTTAGAGAATGGAAGTCCGGGTCTGAAAATGGAATAAAAGTGCCGTGATTGGCAACAGTTTGCTGACCCCGGCAGTTAAAAAATAGTCCAGAGCTATATAAATAGAGCCTGCGATCTGGCTGTGATTACACCTTTTGTTAAGCTGGTAGCCGTACGTTGTGCACGTGTGTGCACATCACGTGTGTTCTGTGTTAGCAGGAATTTCTTGCCGATCACTTTAGAGAGCAATCATCAGTGTATTAATAAGGCCTCGTCAGCTTAACACCACTCAGATAAAACAGTGAGTGCTTTTTCTGAGTTATTCATTCTTGCATTTAATCAAGTCCCGTCCATTTTAAAAATATATAAAAAATAAAATAAAATTCTCCTCTAAATTCTGCTGTCATCCACGGGCTTTTTCACACCGTTCTTGATCGTCCCTCGCACGTCTCTGTCTTTTCTCAACCTCTCTCTCTCTGTGCTCGTTAGTCTTTTTTCCCCCCCTTTCTATGTTTGAACCACAGGAAAAGTAGGAGCGGAAAGACAGAGAGCGCGAGCAGCAGAAAGCGAGAGCTGGGGGAGACTCAGGACAGTGAGAGTAATTGCAGGTGTTCGCAGCAGACAAGGGTTGGGATGTTCACTGAATCGCTAACACTGTGGAAATCACAGCATGCATTCACACAGGTACAAGTCGGCCCGGTGAGAACATGCAGCCACTTTAGCCGGAACAAGAAAATGCACAGAGAACAGAAAGAACACATCTGCGCTATTGGATTGTCCTCAGAAGGCAAATCCAGAGACACGGCACCTTAGCATACAGACGTGGGCTGCTACAAATCTAAAGGGACAGAGAGGAGCAGCGCGGGAGATCATTTTTCTGTTTCACTGCACAGCCACTGTTTACTTGCAATCTACAAATACAAAGGAGCCATATGGCTGCCATGAGGGTCTACAAAGGCAGGATGTACTATGGGGACTGTGTTATTTCAGGATCAAATTGCCCCTCACGCATTAAAAGTGTGCCAAAAACACCTTGCGTAGGTGTGCAAAACAATAATATGGACTAGTGCACGGACCTGCAAGGAACATAGTGAGAATGTGGGAAGGTGCAGAAAATAAAGACCCAATGCAAGGTCAAGAAAGCTATAGTCTGAAACACTGACACCTAAACTGAAGCGATATTTTGTAAAATGCTACACTTCACTTTTATTAGAGTGTTTTAAGACTGAATTGTAGGCTCCAGTCGGCACAGCAGTTACAGTGGTTTACAATATTGCTTCAGAGTAAGCTTGTGTGTGGCGTTTGCATGATCTCTTTTTGCCTGCGTAGCTTTTGCCCTGCTTCCACCTAAAGTCTGAAGACATGTTAGGTTAATTGAACGTGAAGGAGATAAAGTGTTTTAAGTTTATAGAGTAAAGCGCTGCATGTATATAAGGTTAAAATGTGACTCGCAGTCTTTAAGTGGTTTGAGTCATAAGTAAAACTAGAGAGTGCTATAGAAATGCACATAAGTACATTCAATCTGATCAGAATTATCTCACATTTTGTAGAAGAAATTATTGATTAAATAGTTGCAGAGTCAACACAGATAAAAAGGTCCATTCCTAAACAAAAAAGAATTCATATTCAATTCATGATGTCTACTGCTTCCTAAGTAGGAAAAGCAGGACTGCGAGGACCAACTGCAGCTGGTTTTAATTTGTACTTCTTTATTAACCTTGCACTATATTAAAACTCAACATTATTGTTTTTCATTGGGTCATTATTGCCAGATACTTTTAATAAAAAAGTTAAAAATCTATCCAATAACCTGCCAAAGATCAAATTACACAGTTAAACCAACTATCGAGCATTAAATAGCAAGACATTTTCTTTTGTAGAGACCACATAGAGCTCACAGAGGAATGAATATTGATGGACAAAAACACTATCGTGAGAAAAGGACTCTGTGCTGTCCTTCGTACACTCCAGATCCACCTTTAGCAGTAATAAATTGACGTGATTTTTGTTCTGTATGATTTTATCAGCCTCTCACATCCTTGTGGAGGAATTTTGGCTTGTCGTTTGCAGGTATATGCACAGCTCTCTTAAGACAAATTGTACTATTTTGAACTTTAACATTTAACATACTAACTGACACCTGAGATGTAGCTCTCAGGTTTTTTTGCAATTTCTCAGCACTGCACAACTTGACCTTGGGTTGAATTTGCTGGGACGCTCTGAATGCTCCAGTAAACTCTCAAAACTCCTCCTTTTATAGAGGTGTTCACACCTGCTGATGATGTCTGTCAAATGCATTTCATTAGCAGCACCTAGCTGCACACAATCCTGTGAAAAATGCTTATTCATATATTAGGCCAGTGTTTCCCAACCACTGCGCCGCGGCACATAGGTCTGCCGTGAGAATTGATCAGGAAGATTATCTGGGAAACACTGTATTAGGCCATCCTAGCTGTCATGCTAACATCACATACTTTCAGAGACATTATCTTGGCAGTTGAAGTGTATGTAAACTTGGGTCCCGTTTTAACCGTGACATCCCATATAATTTCTTCCTTATTCTAACTTGAATGTCTTGTATGGCGATCTTTACCTGCAATGATGCTTTCTGACCAACAGATGGCACTCTTACAAATACCAAGTGCTTGTGTCCAGTTACAGCCGTCAGTGACGGCCAGCCACGCAAAGCAGATTTAAGGAATACACATTCCCAACACAGTCAACTTGTGTAGCTTTTTTGCTATCATGTTTGCCATTTGACTACAAATGCTTATTTTTATATGCTGTGCCCTAATTTGTCATTCGAAGCAGTAAAAATTTTAAAAAATCCTGATTTTTTGTTTTTCTTCCAAACGCAAATATTAACGAACATAAACAATTTAACGAAACATAGACCCACCTGTTTCTTGACAAGGCCATAACAAACTGGGCATTCCTCGCACTGGTGTGTGGCTCTGTTGTGGAAATAGTTTAACTCACATTTGTCACACTTGTAACCCACAAAGCCCTGGCGGCAGTGGCAGGTGCCGTTACTGCGACACTGCATAGAAACGGAGCCCATCGGGTCACAGTTACAGGCTTGGTGAGGCAAGATGGGACCACAAGGGGATGGCAGAGCCGGGGAAGCAACAGAGATAAACATTTATAGAGTTAGAAATGCCTTCATGTGTGATCTGTATTAGAGGAAGTATTAGAGGATTAGAGGATGGCACATAGTGCAGTTGTGATGCCTCGAGTAAAGTACTGTACCTCTGCAACCTCGTGATGAGAATCCAAAGAAGCCCAAACGGCAAGTATCACACAGTCTCCCCTCCACTCCTGTGCGACACACACACTGCCCTGTGATTGGATGGCATGCCAGTGACGATGAGCCAATTGGATTACATTTGCATCTGAGGAAGGCAGGAAAATGACACATTAATGATAGAGTCTGCTTCTAAGAATAGTTATTACTGCTTTTCATACAAATCAACTCTGAAGCGCACAGGGGATCTGTTTACATTTCACATCCAATGCCTGGTTGGAGGTTGAAGAAGCCAACTTCGCAATAACTGCAATCCCGTCCGGTCACATGACTGAGGCAATGACAATTTCCTGTCTGAGGATGGCATTCATTTACATGCCCAGATGTTCCAGCAGAGCTGCAGCTGCATGCTAAAGGAAATAAACACAAAACTTGAAACAAAAAAATCTGTTTGCAGCTTGCAAACAGCTTGCGGTACAAGATACGCCTACTTTGTATATCTTCAACTGGCACACTGGATTTCTTGTATTTGTCATCTATTTAAATAGGCTAGTATGACGAACAAAGATAAATAAAGTTTTGATTTTAAGAACAAGCCACAATGATCCAGGAGAAACATCTAGGGATATGCATCTTTGTGTAGACCAATTTTAGTGCAGAGTTTGATACCTTTACATCGATCAAAAACGTGTGTTTTGGAATCTTTATTGTCTCAATAGGAGATGTGGGTTACTTGTTCATCGTGTTCCAAACACATGTTGCTAACAGGGAAGCTGCAGAGTGCCACTGGTGGCCAACCTGTGCAACAATCATAACATAACAGGGTTGAAGTGTTTTTTTTTTATTTTCATTTCTCATCCTTTATAAATGATTATAGTAATATATCAGCAAATAGCTAACACAACATCTTGCTTTCACATCTGCAGTTATGAGTGATTTGTTTATGTTATACAGCTTGATTTCAGTCACCAGCCAAACCAAATATTACATTTCCCAGTTTATCAATTCATTATGAAAACAATAAGAAAAGACAAAGAATAGAATAATAGAAGTCCTATATCCCTCTGTGGTGTTGTTCTGTTCTGTAGAGGCTCAACTGTGGTAGAATGAAGCATAAGAAAAGGATAAGACAATCAAAGGACAAACACGTCACAGCTATTACTGTTTCTGCTTTTGTAACTTCAGTTAGTTTTTTTCCCCCGCTTTCCATTCTCCCAGCCCAGCGAGTCTCTTCTTTTTTGTGTTATCTTTCTGACCCACAGCCATTTGTTCAAACCATTTTCAGCTTTTGCCTTTCATGACTCAAGACAGCTATACCTGTCAAAATAGAACTCTTGAATTGAAGGCAATTTGAATGGACTATTTTTTCCTCTTTTTAAAAGTCCAACCTGAAGGTCAAGTAGCCTTTAGTAGAATATGTCCATTAGCTTTCTGATTGTAAACACAACAATATGACAGTATGAATTGTATGCTGATACAGTTTAAATGCAACACTGCCGGAAAAAAGGTTGAATGCAGTGGATGTTTCCAAGGGAAGCAAGCCAAACACATCTATAAGTGCAGGGGAACTCTTTCAGGAGACCCATCTTTCATTGCTCATCTTGCACTGACATCGTAGCGTCATAATAAATTACCGGCACACTCTCGGTTACTCACACTTGCACTTCTGGCCCACTGTCTGGTCCAGAGCGTTGCCGTAAAAACCCTGCTGGCAGCGTTCACAGTGATCTCCCTCCGTGTGTCCCAGGCACTTCAGACAGCGCCCAGTGACGTGGTCACATATTCCCACCGCGTTGAAGTCCACATTACCATTGCAGTTGCATCTCGCACATGGCTGAGCTGCCCCTGAGAGCCCTAGGGGGTCACCATAGTAGCCATCTTCACACCTCTGACAGCGCATTCCTACACAGAGAATGAGGTGAGAGAGAGACGGGCAGGAAATAGATGAATAGATAAGAAAGAACACTGCTGGAGGTCACCGTCACCCGACCTCAGCTCAAATTAAGGTGGAGTGCGCTACAGCCACCATCTTTTCAGTATCACGCTGTCGTGTGGAGACGCTCTGACTGCTTTGATCTTGACATAAAGCTCGTTACTCAGTGTGCTTCCCATCCATACGAATTTGTTTAAATTGTTCACGTCACCTGTCTGTCCTGCAGGGCAGTTGGTACAGACCACCTGTCCTGTTTCTGCAATTTGGACACAGCTGGTCTGGCCTGGGCAAGGGCAAGGCTGACAATCACCAGGTGTGCCAATCAAAGAGTTGCCATAGTAACCATCCAGGCAGCGCTCACAGGTCGTCCCGGTGGTGAAGTCTGAGCATTCACATACACCTGAAAAACACACAAAAAAGACACATTGGTAATGCACATGCACACCTGCTTAGACAGTGTTGTTTATCTCACAAACAGGGGACAGAAAACAACGTTTTCCTCATCACCAGCAGAGGACGCTGTGTCTCTGACCATCACTGCACCTACTCCCCATAGATACTCCAGCTCTGTTAATAAAAGGGAAAAAAAAGAAAAAAAAAAACATAGTGCTCTCCACAGCCCACCGTGGAGAGCGCAAGACAACTAAATTCACCCAGTCTATAATTGCTTTGGGAAAAATATAAGCCAAATGTGGTCCGAAAGACCTTCAAGAAGTAAAGCAATTCCCCCTCCAAGTGGGAGAGATTACCAATTCTATGATGTCCTAAAAAAACCAGAAAAAACAAACTGTTGTTTTGAAACTTCTTTTGAAGAACAACTTGCACCTTTAAGCCACTCTAAAGGATTTACTCACGTGCAAAATGTGTTGATATACATGCGCGTGCATAAAATCCCCGATGAATTCTGCTCGATTTACTGAGCTGCTTTTTGCCCTCATGTCACATTTCAAAATCCATTAAGCTACGGGTAGTGCTGAATGATATGGCATGATAATCGTAGAAAATACCCACAGCAGTGGAGGCACTGATATAATGTATGGGTATATGGAGTGAATGTAAAGCAGCTTTCGGTGACCTGCCGTGGCTCTGAAGTCACACGCTGAATCGAAGAGACCTACGTAGCGGTTTGAGCAACAACTTCTGAAGCCATTAAGACAAAAAAAATTCTCACATGATTTAAAGTGGCACATTAGTGTACCACAAAATAATAAGTGCTAACATTCTTGGAAGACATTAATTATAAGGTATAAAAATAGTATCTGCATTTGAGTTTCTTTGTGTGACTGCGCATATTTTTTTTTTTGGTGCACTGCAAGATTTTTTTTGTGTTTTAGTATTAATCAAATATTATATATATAATAATTAATTATATATATTATTTATATCTTCTACAGAACACCAGTAACATGAATCACAAATAATCTGCAGGCATGTGATTTTCTTTTTTTTCTTTTTTTTTTTACTGAGTCCTCATTAAAATTTCCCATCACTCCCCTCATAGCCTACGGTGTAATTCAGTGAAAAGCTCTCTGCTGTGCATTTTTAAATCAGCTCACACTACTGAATATTGGAGTAAATAAATTCTTGCCTCTAGTTATGGGGGGTCACCGCAACCAGTGTCCCCCCCCCCCCATCGTGAACCTGCGAGTATATGAGATGGAATAAAAGCTGCAAAGTCATTAGCGGTAACAATTATGCTTTTGCCTCATGAAGTGTAGACTTCTGGGAAAAAAAAAATTATTAGTTCTTCGACGATGTGAGGTGAATGATAGTAACTTTCAAGCATGTAATGCCAGTCATTTAAACAGAGCATTTAGCAATAATGATTGTTTCCAGCATGAAGAAGTGAGTCTTTCTTGAATTTCACAAGGCATTCCAATGACACTGATGTTGTGCAGTGTCAATCCCCAATGAGCCATAGTAAATTTAATGGCAGCAGAAATGTGCTGACTTTACTGAGTGTGAAGATGACTGAGCGTGATATGAGGCAGCGGAGCCACCGAGGGCCTCCTCGACGCTATTATCATTTTATCGGCTCCTCAGAAAAGCTAACGGCACGGATCGCAAAGTGACGCTGAATGGCAGGATCACGTGACGCTCCTCATCGTCATGCCAACCGCATCCCTTGAGAATCATTTTATCAATGAATCAATGACCGCTCACTCGGCCTGTTAATGAACTGGGATTTCTGTGATGCTAACGTCTGGAGCAGTGCGTTTTGAATCCTTTGACAAATCCACACAATCCTCCTATTCTGCTTTCACCTTCTCGCGCTCCTCCCCTTTCAGCTAAGGAGCCCTGCACTTCAGTGCTCTGCTCTCCTTGTCTCTTTTGTGATGGCAGAGCAATATTTCTCCTTGTTTTTTTTCTTCTTAAAGACGAGTCCTCCATCATATATATACATCACACTCCAAAAAAGCTCTTTTCTACCAGTGCTTATTCTACCTGCGCCCCATCCCTGCACTCATTCTCTCTGCAGGAGCGCATTCACACCCAGGACTAATGCGCTTCATTAATGGAGCCACTTGTGGCCAATAGAAATACAGTGGAATGCATCACTGAGAGATAGCTGCAGGGGCGCAGGCGGCCACTGTGGAACAAATGAAAGACAGGCGGCTTCACTCATTTCTCTCGTTCACATCTGAGCATCATTCACTGCTCCTCTCTCAAACGGAGTCGTTCTTCCAAAGATAGCGGTTATCGCCGCTCGTGGTAGCTTGTAATAACTTTAGCACCAGATGGAGACAGAAAAGGAGGAAACATATTCCAAGGAGAGATGGTTCTTAAATATTTTTTTTGTGTGTGTGTGTGTCTGTTTTGTTTTGAAAGAGATCGTAGCCCAACTCTCCTCTGTTATTACATTTGCCTCTAAAGTCTCAAGATTTATTTTCTGACTAAATTGAGTTTCTTAAGATCACTGCGTGTCATCTGCACCATCTTGGGAGGTCTTTCTGAGAATGAAGGGCGACGTGTGGGGCCCTTGATGACGTGTGAAGCCAGACACACAAGGAAAACAAGCAACTCAGCTGTGCCACTTAAGTGTTTAGGCTACTCGTCACTTCACGACTCAGCACAAACACGCATGAAAATAATCGTGGACTATAACAGATTCCTACATTTTCTGCCCCCCCTCCCATGCACATTAAACAATACTGCCGCACGGATGTGATTTCACAAACATGAGTTTTTCAAGAGCTCCACATTTTCCAGGAGGCTTGTCTCCTTAGCCCACTGGAACATTAAAATGCTTCTGGCCAAGGAAATTTATTTACTAATGCATGTGAACACACTGCTTTAATGAAGGGAAGGAGGAAAGAAAAGCAGAGACAGAGAGAGAACTTTTTGGCCTGCCACTTTAAGGCCTCAAGGGTGGAAGCCGGGTTAAATCTGCTGCGCGACTGTTATGGCGATGTTGTTCTCTAATTTAACACAGATATGCTGCTAGTGACTGCTGCTGCAGATGTGGCTTGTCATGGGCTCTGAATAAGTGGACTGCTGCAGAGGAGAGAGGGAGGGGCAGTATATTGTGTCCAGCGCCATACATAATGTGTGCAGTACGGATGACTGGGGAAATACGTTCTGTCGTGCTGTGACTGTGGAAAATAAATGCATCAATTGCTGTTTTGTGTATAGACGCTGTCAGCCAAATTGTTACAGCCAAGGCCCCCTGGGTATCCCGGGGATGGAAACTCTAACAGCAGTGGCTGTAGCTCATGTTGCCTCACTCTGGCTCTGGGTTACCTAGATGTTAGGGAGGAGCTGAACAAGAGATTTATGATGTCTTATTAAATGCTAATTCCATAAAACTGCTTAAAAAAGCCAATCAATAATAATCTTAAACTGCTTATTCTTTTTTCATGTAATTAAAAGGTGAGACTGTTATCTGAGACTTAACTGTAAGATCCACGGTGAGCCGTGTTATATGGCATGAAGAGACAAACTCAGGATGTTTGACTACTTCAGCCGTCCCCTAGACTAAAGTACCTCAACAACTAAACATTTATGTTTATAGGTTTGGAAGTTTATCCATTTTTTTTCGTCTTTGCACATGTTAGATGGATTCCTATGCATTAAATTTGAATCGCAGCACTCACACTGTATAGATGTTAACCTCAGGATGAACTGTAACAACGTTGGCAGTTGCGTATATAAAGTTTTATCATCAGGTTAAAGCTGTTTAGTCTGTGAGCAAATAGCCATCAAACTAATGACAAACAAGCTCAAGTGAAAAGGGGGAACTACTAAACATTATAAACCCAGACTGCATATAAATGATTGATGTAGCAACCAGGATATCACACGTGCTTTGAGATGAGCACTTTGACCTCCACCATCTTGGTGCTTTTGAAAGTGGACCTGCCGACCGAGCAGTGCACGCTCACACTTGGCAATCAGAAAGTGCTTGCTTTGGGTCAAATCATCAGTAAACACGATATCTCCTTTCACTGCTTTGCTGATGATATTCAACTATATCGTGTCCTCAATCCCAGGATGGATAAAATCATCATACGCTTTGAGGGCATCCAATTCTTAACAGAATTTCCTTTAGCTGTTGACAATAAAACAGATTTTTTTTCTGAGACATTGCAAAATTGAGATTCATTTGCTTAGACTAGTGCATTTCACTTTACTCTGGTCTCAGTCAGTCCTCTCAGTCCCGTCTACAGCCTGTCCATAATGCTGCTGCTGGGGTCCTCATAGACACACGAAAAAAGAGATCATATTGCACCTCTGGTAGCTTCTCTCCACTGGCTGCTTGTTTACAAATCCTCTCATGGCTTGACTCCTTCTTACATCGCTGACCCCTACAACCCTATTCAGTTTCCAGGTCCCTCCGGTCAGATGCTTCTGGCTTTCCCCCACTCTAGATTTAAACCCAGAGGAGACCGTGTCCTCTCTGTGTTTACCCCCAAACTGTGTAACAGCATTCCCTTCAAAGTCAAATTTTCTCCTTTCTTTTGAGTCTTTTAAAATTATGCCCATACCGCATTCCAGATACCTTGGAGCGCATTCCAGAAAAGGCGAGAAAAAACTTGTTTTGGTTCATAGCATCACTAGCAAAACAGCACAAGACTGCATGAGACTTTGCACTTAAAAAACACATTAATAGACAGAGTCTGGTTAGTGCTCTACATATGGCTCATTTAGTGAGTCAATAATACATAACAGTGGCAGTACAAATGAAATGTTTACAGTTTTACTACGGTTTATGTTCAGTGCCGCCATCTTGGATTGCTAACTGGATTGGATTTACCACCTCAGGGTGTTATGGTAAGACTTTCCGAGAGGAAAATTGAAGTTAAGGGGGCATTCCACAAAAAGTTCTGACTGGGACTACCAACTTCTTCAGGAATGCACCATTAAACTTATTTTTACTTACTAGCATTTGAGTCTGTCTGTATCTTTTTTGTCCATGACTGTGTATGTTTAGCACCTACTAAGATATATTTCACTTATTTCTTATCTATTCTTTTTTTTTCTAATCCTCCTTTTGTACAACACTCTGATCTTCTTGAAAAGATACACTACATAGACAAAAGTACTGGGCAACCTACTGATTACACCTACAGGAGCTACTTAGCCTTAGAAGCCCACTCAATGAAGTTCCTTGTGCTCATGTTAATACCAAAAATGGTTTGGAACTCAGCAGTCAGTGAATCAGTAGAGCGTTGGTGACTGAGGACTAGACGACGCTGCCCTGTAACTTCACATGTTCTGTACCAATGAAGTTGATTGTGGAACATGTAGGAGAATAGACCTTTATGACTTGTTGCAGTGGCATCCTATTACAGCAGCATCGGTGAATTACCCATTCTCTCACAAATGTTTGTAAAGGCAGACTGAATGGCAAAAATCTTGATTTTATGGACCTGTGACAACGTGACTGAAAACACCAGAATTTGAAGATACAAGGTATGGCCCAATACTTTTGTCCATATAGTGAAGGTTCACCTATCATATCAGGACATATACACACCAATAAAGTCTTGGAAGAGGCCATAGAAAATTATAATTGAAAGGCTATTTTCTCACATAAGACTATACAATCTGATTTGCAACCAGAGGAGTTGGCTCTTGCTGGCTTTTACAAAATATGCACATTTCCAAATTGGCTTCACTCGGAAGCTGCTTCATCTTTTGAATACAATCTGTGATTAAGCTTAAATAGTTAATTCATTTATTAGAACTGACATTGGCAATTAGTGCAAAGTCCAAAGCACCATCATGGCGGTAGATTTTTTTCCCCTCTTGTTTTTATTCTTTAAATCTTTGCCCATCTGTAAGTGGTCAACCATTCTGAATCCAATTAGTACCTAATGTAAGGAGCGGTTTTAATGTTCAATCCTCAGTATGATCCTTCTCAGGGCTTTTCCAATTGTTTCTAGCCAAAAGCATATTGCCACATCATTTTCATTATAAAATAATTAACATAAACAACGCAATAATGGGTTCATGTGGCACAAAACTGCAATTTAATATTGTTATTTTAAAAGTCAGGCATGATTAAAAACAACACTGGGTCTGTTTTATTCAGTCATTTAATTATTCTCTCTTTCTTTGCACAAATAGAATATTATAAATGGGAAATCACACACGAGGTAGGTATTTGTGCATTTTTATTAATGTGAAGTGATGGGATTAAGTATTTAGTTTATAGGGATTTGAAGGGGAAGCTCAGTTTGATCTGAGCGATCGTTAGCTGTGTTTGTAAGTCCACGCTGTGCATCCACAAACTGGGATCATTGGGCCAGTTTATAAATGCAGACAAATCACGTGTTTTCAGCACTTGGCTTTAATATTCAGGCGATGAAGACGGCCAGCTTCATTCAGTCTATCACACGCACCTGAATACAGCATGTGCATCTCCTCCAAAGCCGCTGAATAAAAAGGTCTTTCTTTTCCTTGTTCTGTTTCATAACAGCATATGCTTGTTTCTCACTTTGACATTTGTGCAGGGCCAAATTTTTGAATAATGTGCACTGGTTTTGCATAACTAAATGTCACGCCCACTGCAGTCTGGTGGAGGAGGTCAGGGAACTGAAGCGATTTTTTTTCTCCTGGTCTGGGCTTTTGAGCAGTGAAGTACGTACATTGAAATCAGGCTAATAAAGGCCATCACCCAGAGTACCTGTCTCCTTGCATCAATTAAGGCACAGATGAAGAAATGACCAAGTGTGCTGCTTACTGCATGCTCATTAGAATGCCAAGTTAAACTGGAGAATGCTGTGAGTCAGTGTTTACCAACAAAGGGGCACTTTAGAAGGAGATAGAGGAAGTCAGGGCGCGCATTTCCCAAATGCCTCCTTAAATGCCATCGTCAGCCTCTCTAAGGTCATTAGTTGGAAAAATCTTTCAGAGAAAGTTGAGGCAGAAGAACTGATACAGAGGGAAGCTGGCTCTAGTGGTGGTTTATTCAGCCCCTTAATCTCTCTGGTGGGTTGCATTTGTTGCAGGCTAAGCCCTGAAATGCCTGGCCTGTATCAGCATGATGGGATATGAGGAGCGACAGTGAGGGGAAAAGGAAGTGAAAAAGTGCAAAATAAGACAGATGTAGTCCGTTACAAAGCATCTTTCCATGTAATTTCTACTGCTGATCCTATTTGGCACGCTTTACTTATCTCCTCACGACCAGCACATTTATTCTACACAAAAATAAACAGAAAGATAAACAATGTGCACACTCTCTCTGCCTGTCTTAGCTTCTAGTCACACTGTCAGTGATTGCAGATTTGAAAAGGTTTCGACCTTTCCCTGATGAAATCAGTTCAGACAAGGAAAACTCAGTGCAACGAACTAGCTACATCCATAAAATTACACAGAAAAAAGGAATTTTACCGACCTGAACACAAACAAAAGATATAAAAAAGAAAAGAAAATTGAAGCAATGTCCTCAGAAATCCCCCCACAAGTATTTATACTGGTTACTGAATTTGTTGGTTTGCACTCACTTTCAAAAAAATCCAGAAAACAACAGATTAGTAAAATGTAATGAATCGATTTGCATGTCACTGAATGAATTAAGTATTTGGTCCTCTACATCCCAGCCAGAATTCTGGCTCCCACAGACTGGCTGTGTGTCCAAGAGGCACACAGATTACAAGGAAACAATCAATCAATTACCGATCCTGCTGATCTCAACTTGTTATGTGTACAAAGTACACCTGTCTGCATAAACAATTTCTTCAATTCCGACCTCTCCACCACCATGGGCAAGACCAAAGAGCAGCCAAATGATGTCAGGCACAAGATTGTAGACCTGCACAACACTGGCATGGGCTACAAGACAATCAGCAAGAGGCTTGGCGAGAAGTTGACAGCTATTGTTTGATTATTCAGAAATGGAAGAAATGTAAAATGACCATCAGTTGCCATCTGTCTGTGTATCTACATGCAAGAGCTTATCTCTTGGGGTAAGGATGATCATAAGAAAGGTCTATTGAATATGAAATTGCAACCCAAAACTAGAAAGGTGGAACTTGTTCATGATCTGAAGGCAGTTGGGAACACAGTCAGCAAGATCATTGGTAACACACTGCACTAGATTGAATTGAAATCTTGCAGCGCCAACAAGGTTCCCCTGCCTAAAGAAGCACATGTACAGACCTGTCTTAAAAAGTTTGCCAGTGAACATCTAAATGAGTCAGAGAAGGTTTGGGAGAAGGCGCTGTGGTCAGATGAAACCAAATCAAGCTCTTTGGCATCAAACCGACCCACCATGTTTGGGGGAAGAAACTGGCTGAGTATGACCCAAAGACACCATCCACACAGTCAAGATGGAAACATTATGCTTTGTTCTAAGGGTTCAGGATGACTTCACTGCACTGAGGGCCAATGAAAGGGGGCCTTGTGTTGCAAAATCTTGGACCAGAACCCCCTTCCCTCAGTCAGAACACAGAAGATGGGTTTGAGTAGGTTTTCCAGCATGACAGTAACCCAAAACTTACCACCAAGGCAACAAAGGAGTGGCTAAAGAAGAAGCACATTAATGTCATGGAACGACCTAGCCAGTCTCCAGACCTAAGTCTGATAGAAAATCTGTGGAGGAAGTTGAAGCTTCAAGTTTCCAAGCAGCAGCCAAGAAACCTAAAGGATTTAAAGAGTTTCTGTAAAGAGGCTGAGAAGGGTTCTTGTCTTCTTGTACTAAGTCAAGTTTTGCTGGAGGATCAAACACTTATTTCACTCAATGACATGCAAATCAATGCATAACTTGAAAACCCAAGTCTTTTGCACAATGCTGTACATGAGATGGATGTTGCAGCTTTTATATATACCGACCACCTCCCAGTGATGGTAGTGTTTTCTTAAGACGTAAGTATAAATGTAACGCACCCTGTAAGAGAACACAGGCCTATTAGAAAGAGGCGCTAACAGGGGAACTCAGATAAAGCTCCCTAACACTCACTAACCAGCACAGTGTTGAGAGCATCGTGTGTTTCAATTGTTTCTTTGATTAATGAGCGCTCTCCTGCAATATGGGGTGCATAGAAAATTGAGTGTTCCCATTTTATCTATACATTATAATTATGCCTCCATATCCCCCTTGAGATCATAAATTAGGGCCTCTGCCCAGTTTTATGGATGGTGTATATGCAATTACCACAGCCAACATGCTATAAAGAAATGCGTCCGGTCCTGTGGTGTGGTGTAGTAAAGTAAAGGTTTGTGAAACTGTGGAAACCTATAGTGTACACATATGTTCTTTTTTTTTTTTTTTGCATTCTAACAACATGTGTCTGACTTCATCGGCCCTGCAGCACAAGAGCTCGGCAGAGAGTTCCACCACAAATATTAACATTTCCAATCTGTTGTGCTGCTCTACAGCAAATAGGACCGACACGACTCAGGGAGTGTTAATAAATCATGATTATGAAGCACCATTGGCTGCAGCTTCCCTCGGCAGCCAGCGAATAAATTCCATCCCAGTTTTGTCTGTGGGCACACCCCGCATGATGATACAAGTCGTTAGGTAATTATACAGCAATTAAGATTCTGATAGAAGAAACAGCAGGTTGGTCCGCCCTCCTAGTGACACACGATGAACAGGATGTCTCTAATCAACTTACTTTGATAGTTCCCCTTGACCAGAACTTATAGATTCATGGAGCGCCTCTCTTGCTTGTTTGCTTGCTGTTATATAAAGGAAGCCGGCTTGTGTTCACAAGGCGACAAGCCATCATCATTCATTTCCAAAAAAAAAGAAGAGGATAATTTTAACTAGCTTCCTTTTCTAATAAACAGCCAGCGCTATTCAAGTGTCAGTCCAGGGGACACATCATAAGAAACATTTATAATACATGACTCAGAGGACACATTGCTTTCCTCTCATTCATCATTTGCATAGTGTCTGAGCCAGGTATATATTTTTAACGCATCCTGAAAAGTGTCTGTGTGGGTGTGTATGTGTGCATGGGTGTGTATGTGTGTGTGTGTTTGTTCAGTGAAAATTGTTCATAATTTGAGGAGACCTGACAGGGGAAAATGATAAAGATACGATTACGACACTCCAAAGTATCGCTTGCTGTGTATAAACCACTTTGATGCCAAAACTGTTAAGCAAGTTCATGATTGAGTTAATAAAAATTGCACGGATTGTGTTCAAACGATGCTGAAAACACAAAACTGATTTTCATTTATTACCTCCCCACTTTCCCTCTCTGTGGTCCAAGTTGAAGTACTAATGCTACTACCTCCTATTTAAAATAAAAGCATTTGTTCGCCTTCGTAAAAGCATAAAAGAACAGCATGGACTACTATGCCAATATAAAGGAAATACAACAATGAAAGACAGAAGGCCACATAGGGAGTAGAAACTGGAGAACGCTCCCCACAGAGGGGAGTAAAGGACGTAAAAAGGAGAAGAAAAAAAACATAACAAAGTCAAGGTGACTGGTGAGAGCAGGTGGAGTTTTTAGCTGACAGGAAGAAGGAAGCGGGAGAGAGCAAGAGACTGACAAGGGAGTCTGCCGAACAAGAAGAGGCAGAGAGGGAGAGAGAAAGAGCGTGTGACAGAGAAGGAGACAACCAGATTGAGAAGAGACATAAGAGACAGGAAATCTGCAAGCAAATTAGACATCATTAGCCAAGAGGCGGTTAACAAGTCTAATTAGGGGAGAGGCAGGCAGGCAGTGATACTAGACTTGCTTCCGGACCTCAGACACATGCACACAGAGTCAGTGATATAACCCACACACACTCACACACACAAACATAATGCGCACTCTCAGCCAAAGCTCCAGGCATCTCTTAACTAGGTCATATCTCTGAGTCTTCAAGATGTAGGGTAGGAAAGAAGACGGGTAAGGAGAGGAAGAGAGAGATTGAGGGAAGATAAAGGATGGAGGGTGAGACCTTGGATGGGATAGTTGTCTGCTCTTGGTGAGATGGAGTCGTTTAAAAGCTGTGCGAACGAGATAGCGTGGAAAAGGCTCAGGGAGGAAAATAAAGAGCGCACACTGACAGACATGTAAGCATATCTAAATAAGCGCACACAGGTTGACTTGTTTACACACCCAACAGCTGCCGTTTTACTTCTGTCATTTATGGAACGTTACATTTGGGATGTGAATGTGAAAGCGTGCTCCAACTGCTGTTATTGTCGCCCACAAGAAAAAAAGTCTGGTACTTTAAATACAGACTCTTAGATTATCTGTTATTATAAAGATTAGTTGAAATGAGGATACTGCTGTATTAGTAGAGCCACCCAGTTTTTAAGTTTTGAGTGATAGCTTGCCAATGCTCCTGAGGGATGGCTGAGCTACATTCCCTTGAAGTGATGATGACTGAATGTCAGTTCTAGAAAGACTAAAAAAAAGAAATGTTTCAGTCAAAGAGCCTCCATCTTTCTGTTCTTCCCCTCTCTCACGGGCCCAGTGATAGAAAATATTGTCTCAAGATCCCTCGTGTCATGTAACACTGGCTGAATACTTCAGACTTCATTTTAGAACTAGAGATTTGGATCTGTATTTTATTGAATGGCATTATATTGAAATGCCCTTTTCCCAAATTCATTTGGAAAAAGGGCATTGCAGCTCCCTCCTCGTGGAATCAGATGCAACATCTCTTAAAACTTTAAGAGCTGGTCTCGCTAAATGTATTTAAGGTGTTTTTAGGTAACCTGGAGGCAGTTACTTCAGGCTACAAATGTTTTTCATGAATATTACGACTCACCCAAGACTATGCCTTTTACTTATGTTTTGGGCTTTATTGACAAAGAACTTCAAGAATTTTGGTGGTTTTTGCTTTTTTACTACTTGTACTACTTTTTTTATCACTTGTAGTAGATTTGCATACTTGCCTGTTCTGTGTGTATTTACTACTGTTGATTGTCCTGGACATCATTTTGGGGTTGGAACACAATGCTAAATTTTGCTCTACAAGGGCCTGATATCCTCCCTCCTCTTAGAAACTATATCAGGTAAAAAGAAAATTCTTTGTTTTTAGATTCATCAGGTCACAATAAGCCCAAATAGCAAAGAGAAATTTAAAAATGCATGCCATGAAAGAGTTTGGGTCTTAGGAAGTTAATTTTAGATCCCATTACATTTTTCAGTAACACAGTAATGTAACGCATTACTGGGCTAAATACAGTAATGACATTATAGCTAGAATGACGGTGTTACTTGCGTTACAAAGCTCCTTCAATTATCTGAGGAAGATTGAGCAAATAAACAAATAAATAAAAAAAAGAAAAAGCAAAAAAATCAAATGACTGCTTTGAAGTCTCTTTGGGCTGGCTTTTAACTCTTTGTGTTCTTGGTTTTGTGTTCATGTGTAAACACTAAAAGAAAGATCCTATTTGCCGTCATCAGGACAGGGATTTGTGTCAGTGTGTGGGACTGTAGCCTCAGGTTTATTCTGTTAAGTGGCTTGGTAATGCGTAACTAATGTAGCAAACAGCGTAACTGATTACTTTATCTGGCAAGTAATTAAGTAATGTACTACATCACTTTTAAGGAAAGTAATGAGTAATGTGCAAAACTTTTTTTTTTTTAGTAATGCCTCCGACATTGAAAAAGAGACTCTATAAACAATAAACACTAATAGAAACTAATAGTGGCATTATTGAGCACTTCCACATGAGACTAACGGTAAAACTGTACTCAAATATGACACAATGAAATTTACACTTTTCTACTTTTTTGTCTTGATTCTGAATTGACACTTGAAGCTGTCAAAACAATATGTGAAATTATTCACAGTGGTTTGTTACGCTTATCTATCAGAAAGAGCATTTCTCATTCTTTGTTTGCAAATAATGTTTTAGCACATTTAGGCAAATGACCAGACACAGCTGCTGGGAATTGCGACAAATGTCAGTTGGATTTGTTTTTGTCAGCAAAATGCATTTTACTGTTTTTCTATAAGACGAGTAGTTTAACTCTCCAAAGTTAGTTTTTTCAACGTGCAGGTCATCAAATGTAGAATAGTACAGAAAAGCCGACATTTCATAAATTGCATTGTTATGGAGTGGCTGATGTGATCAACCAGTAAATTTGTTTCCAGGTGAAACGCAAGGAAAGCTTCAAGGAAGGCATATATTGCCCAGCTAGCTTTGCTCCTTCAAGTCACACTACATAGAGACTGTTGCTGACTGGATGTTTGGTAAACTTAGTATTCTTTAATTGATTTTGAGTGGTTGCTGGAAGTTTCTGCGTTTCCTGGCAAATTGCTGGCAAGATGTGTAGTCCCGGACTAAGTAATTAACGGTTCTGGTAGCTTGCTTGCTATCGCTAGCTTAAATTGGACACAAAGAGATATACGGTGGTGCACCAAAAAACACCTTGCGGTTACTTTGGTTACTAGGAGACTTTACAGGTTTAAGTCATGAGTATTTTTTTTACAATTTTATGACACTTGAGAGACACAGAGTTACAATCATTTCTGATTCTGCTCAGAGAAAAACATTGAAGCTAAAGCGTGCCCTTGGAGAAGAAACAGGAGTAATAATGTGTGATATTACAGTATATGAAGGGGGAGACAACACAAAATAGGAAGATGTATTTTGATTTGTTTACTGTTTTGTCTCCTGTTACACTGCAATAGAAAGCATTTAGCATCAGTAGTTTACATGTATTTTTTTCTTTTCTATCCAGTGCAGTGTTATTGTTTTCCATTCTCAATTACATTACTATCCCTGCAAATTTACATGCAAATGTGAGTGCTCTTTTGCCTGACAATGTAAAACGTTGTGCTCCTGAAATCAGCATCTAAACAGTATTCAATTAGCAGTCAGTTATCATAATAATATTCTGGTACAGTGGGCATTCAGCAAGAGGACAAAAAAAAGGAGGACAAGAATTAGGACAAAAGGAGATGAGAAACACACTTCTAGGATTTTCCAGGCTCATCTTGTTTCCTCCCACAGCCCAAATACAGTATTTTTGGTTAATTAGTGATTCACAATTGGCTGTAGGTGTGGATGTGTGTTTCTCCATTATCCCTGTGATGGACTAGCATGGTGTACTCAACATTTCTCCACTGTATGCTGGGAAAGAATCCAGACCCCCCTGGTAACTCTAAGCTGGATAAGGCCCCAATCTCACAGGCTTAGAGACCAGTCGGTGACCCCCTTGCTACTGCTGATGATTTGGAAAAAATGTGGAAGGGTTGCTGGCTGGGTGAAATCAATTGCAAAAATACTTGCTGAATACTAGAATCCCGAGCCTCCTAGTAGATGCACCTATGATATCAATTTCAAAATCCTACGTTGCCTTGTTCTCAACTTATTGCATTCACAAGATTTTCAGAAAGCCTGGCCTTTGACCTGAACCTTGAGATCGAGGTCACTGAGATTTGACCTCGCCCAGGATTTTTAGTAGAGACACTTGTGGTATCAATTTCAAATTCCTATGTCTCTTCATTCTTGAGATATTGGATTCACAAACATTACCAGATGCAATAAATAAGGAATCTGCAAAACTGCATTATGCGAATCATTACTTCTTCTTCTTTATTGCATTTTTCAGCTCTACACCTGCCCCCTAGGATGAGGAGGATGTGCGTGGACTCTTTTGCACTTCTAAACCGGACGCCATTACCTCCCTGCCTGCTGCCATCGGCATAGCCCGCATTGGCTCTACATAGATTCACCACAGACCTCCAGTAAATGGACCCTGTGACAATGGACAGATGGACGAATAGATAGCGAGCTATAGGCTATTTACAAAAATCCACCTCTATTAAAAAGGATTATTCTTTATTATTTAGACCACTCTTGACTTCTGAATTCCATGTGAAGTTTGCCATATGTGTTTTCTTTTTTATATTTATACTCTCCAAACTTTAGTTTACACTTCTGACCAACACTCAAGATGTTTTCTCGTATACAACCAAGGCCCCCCAAAGACACAGAGAGATTAAAAAAAGCTGTTTTGACAGACTGTGGCACACTCCCTATAAGTAGTACGTTGACTGTGAAACTAGTGAAGTGCACCTTTAAAAATGAAATGCACTTGATTTATGAATTCAACATTTTCATGCTTTTTTTCCCCTACTTCAGCTGGAGTCGCTGAAACAGAAATACTGCTGACTGGCTGTCAGTGAAGTGGCACCAAATTCATTATGAATTCCTGATATTTTTCTAATTTATCACATGAACACAGCTGTGTACAACGCAATGTCAATGTTTCACTTATTACCTGTCTCTGGATGGCACGTTCCATGCTGGTGGCAGTTGCATGGAACGCATGCCGAGAGAGGCCCTCTAGCAGGCTCTTCCCGGGTAAATCCGGGGGCACACTGTTCACAAAACTGGCCCGCAAAGCCCGGGGGACAGGAACAGGATTCCACCCACAGAGCAGGAGGAAAGGCTGGGTCAGCTGAGACGACTGCTGAGGTCATGGTTACTCCTGCGAGCTGTGATGTGTCTGGCAAGGAAGGAAAAGGAGGAATGTCAAAGATGTTAATACAAATCTTTCTCTGGAATAAGCGACAGGTGCAAGTGTGTGTGTGTGTGTGTGTGTGTGTGGTGATAGTGGGAGGTCTCTGCATCTTGTTAAGCAGTAGGTTATTAGCATTTGTTGCAGTGCCGTCCCTCTCTCCCTGTCTCATTATAGGTTTTGGCCTGTGTTTACATTTTACAGTCAGATACACACATGCACCCACACATACACACTAACACAATAACCGATTCATCCACCCACACGGCCATAAATGCCGCACTTAATGCTTGCTTACACACATGTGCCTGCACGTGCCCACACACGTACACTTGTGATCCAGGGACTCTTTGATATAGCAAATGAATAAATCACTGCAGCAGAGCAAGACAAGAAAAAAAAAGCAGACAGGAGACTCTGTGGAGGTATGTCAAACGTGCAGTTCCTGTGGGGTTTTCAAGATCCCGCTCTCCTCTCATGAATAGTGATGGGGGCAGGCCATGCTGAACTGTATCCCTCTCACCCTTTACTGCCTGAGCCACAGCCGCAGAACACAAAATTACTTTTGGTGTACATTACCGTGTCCGTTTTCAATAGCCAGACAGACGATAGACGGACAGATTCTATGCACGTATGACTATGTAGCAGTTGTCAGATAAGGAATAAACCAAGTGTGGATGAGCGACTGCATAATGACCTGAGTGGCAGAAACGGCGAGGGGCGAGACAGTGGAAGAACCAGAGGAGAGGATGGACCTTGACATCTAACAAGCCATGATTCAGAGATTCCTTGAGCGGTGATGAAAGACGGTTCATTTACACCTCTGAGGGATAATCAGTAGGCAAGCCAGTCCTCTTCCCTTTCCGCGACTTGCCTTAGCCTCTACCCTTTACTCTCCAGTAGCTCCTGAATTCTATTAGCTCGTTCAACGGGTGGAAATGTGCAATTAAAACAGTTTTCAGACACTGAAGCCTATATTTTGGTTAATTAAAAGCCTTCCATTTTAAGTCGTGCTGCGCAAGTTCTCTCCATCAATCCTTTTTCTGCAGGAAACCTTGTCAGAGCAGTTGAGATTTTACTTGCAACAAATGACTTTACAGCAGCCTGGCAGACTCTGACTGTCATGGTCCTGGGTCATTTTGACCCAGTGTTCTTAGTTTTTCTGTAGTTTTGTATTTTGTTTCTTATGTCCATTGGATTGTTTGGTTTGGTATTTGGATTCCCTCTGTGTCCATGTTTTTATTGTGGTGTTTGCTCTGGTACCGTGTTCCCACCCTATGTGTTCTGTGTTCTCCTCATCCCCTCGTATTCATCCTTCTCCTCTGCCTCTCTCTCTGCCTCTCTCTCTCCGTGCTCATCTCTGTGTACTGTGTTGTGTTTAAGGTCCACATCTTGGTGTCAGTATCGTCAGTTTCGTGTCCTCCCTGCTCGGCCATGAGTAATTGTCTTCAGCTGTGTTCCCCGTGTGTTCCCACTCCCCTCGTTACCTTCTGTGTATTTATGTCAGAGTGTCCCTTTGTTCTGTGTTGCGTCGTCCCTCTAGGTTGTGTGCATTTTCCGTGTCTTCCCAGCGCCTCAGTTTTTAGTTGCTCCCAGTATAGTTTTATATGACTTCTTATGTTCCTGTTAATAAAGACCGGCCTTTGAGTTCATCCCCGTGTGTCTAGAGCCGTGCATTTGGGTCCTCTCTTGCCTTCACACAGCCGCCGCATGACAGAACGACGCAACCACGAAATGGACCCAGCAGGCTCCGCCCGTGAGGGAGATATTCTCCGTGTACAGAGTCTGGTGCAACGAATAACCCACGCCTCGGACTCACGGACAATTTCCGTCGGACTTAACGCCATAAAGGCAATAATCGAGGGAAACCCTTTCCTTCAGCAGCTCACCTGCTATGAAGGCTTTATCGACGAATTGAGCCGAGCTAAGGAGGCATTACAAGCCCGTGAGCTGGCAGACAATGTCCGTTCCCGGGATTCCACGCCACAGCGACTGCAGACGGAGATCTCCGCCCATCAGCCGCCGCAGCAGCAGCAAACTAAGCTCGCCGCGACGGTACCGCAGCAGCAGACGGGGCTCTCGGTGTCGCAACAGCAGCTGCTAAAACGAGAGGGTTTTTTGGCGCCGCTGCCGCAGAGCCCTTCTCCATCCCCTCTCAGCTCTGACCGTCGCTCTCCCGCTGCTCTCCTAGCAGCGATGTGGTCGGATGATGAAGAGGAGACCGTCACCCCCGCATCATCACCGGTTTTCCCCGTCACCTCCGTTCCCTCATTAAGGAGGAGACGCCGTCGCCGGTCCTCTCCTCAGTCGGATTCCGGGACTACTGGGCAGCCGGCTGGGGTGAGTGACAAAGACACTTTCTCTGTTCACTCTGAGGCTAGTTCTCACTACTCTGAATGCAGGAGTGCAAACTCTGTGACTCTTGCCGTAGACGCTAAAGGCTCACGGTCTGTAAACGTTGAATCTGAACCCGAACTTCTTATGAACCATTGTACTGCCCGGAGGGTCAACTCAGAGACAGTTTCTCCTACGTTTGGACTCATATTCGAGAAAGATCATCCTTCGCTAGTGTTTCCTAGGTCTAAAAACTCGAAGTCAGCATTTCCTGAGTTAGAGACACCTGTCTCTGTGCCCTTTACCTGTGTGTCTGCTGAGGATGATTGTTTTGCAGTTAAGCTCACCCCTGGGGCTTTACTACCTGCCCCCTTAGATGGTAAAACAGTAAAATCCAAGACTGTAAATGTTCCTGTGATAGCTCGACCCCAGCTCGTTGCTTCTGAGCCATCACCCCCAGGGATTGTCCATTCTGACGTATGTACTGATTCAAATGTTCTTGAGTCAGGGGGCTCTACACCCACCACTGTTTACCCTAGGTTTACTGCTTCCGGCGATCCGGTGGTAAAAGACTTTGTTTCATCTGCCTCTCCGGTGCACAGACCTATGTTTACATCGGCTATTAACCCCTCCTCTGTCAGTATAAGTACGGTTAGCTCCGAAGAAAGAAGCTCTAAGACTGTTGGTGCATCAGCTGATCACATTTCTCTAGAGTCTGTACACACTGAAGGTGATGCATTAGTGCCTGTAAGCTACAGCTTTAGTACACTTAACGCTACGAAGTCAGAGCGCTGTTCCTCATCCGCTCACTCAGGGCAGGGAATCGATCTCTTGCAGACTGTTCTTTCTAGGCCCGCCTCCCAGGCCCCTTGTGTTCTAGGGATAACTGCGGCCCAGCACTCACCTGCACCTGTCTCAATTCCCCAGGTGAGGGGGGCTGGCGCCCAGCTGGTCCCTGTTCCGGTTTCCGGGTCAACTGAGGCTCTGCTGGTCCCTGCACCCGTATCGGCTCCTCGGGTGGGGACAGCAGCCGCCCAGTCCCTGCCGAAATCTGTGCCAACCGCTGAGGTGGGGCCCGCCAGGACCCAGCCAGTCTCTGCACCTGTACCTACTCCTCAGGTGGGAGCGACTGGTGTCCAGCAGGTGCCTGCACCTTTCAACTGCGTTGTAGGCCCAGGGGAACTGACACCGCCACCTGTCCTACATCCGCTCCCACACCCATCATTGCACTCAGCTGCACAGGATGCCCCTCAGTCAGTCATTCGACCCATAACCCTGCCATTAATACACTCTGTAGCTGAGCCGTTAGCCGCCCGACCCGCAGCCACTTCAGCCACTCCTCCACCCGTCACACCTCCACTACAACCATCACTGCAGTCTCTAGCGCAGTCTCCTGCAGCTCTGCTTTCCCCAGTGCAGTCTCCAGTGTCCCCAGTGCAGCCTCCTTTAGCACAGTCATCCACTCAATCACCAGCTCCACTTTCCCCTCAACTATCACTACCACCTCTAGCTCAGTCTCCTGTGCACTCACCTCTGGTTCATTCTCCTGTGAAGTCATCAACTCCACTGCCTACTCCACTCTCACCACCTCCGTTACAACAGACATCAGTTCAGTCCCCTGTGCCAGTGCAGACGCCCTCAGTTCAGTCTCCCGTGCAGTTATCTACTTCACCACCATCAGTAGCTCAGCTCCCACTCTCATCCACATCTCCAGTAGCTCAGCTCGCACCTGAACCATTGGCCCAGTCCCCGATAGCAATACGGTCTTCTGTTCGGCTTAACATTCAGCCAGGGGTCCCAAACCTCTCTGGCTCTACATCAGCTCCTGCTGGAAGCTCGGATGAGCTCATCCAGGACTCCGCAGCTCCCACGCCGCCATCTACCTCGTCCGCTGGGGGTTCCAGTGAGCCCGGCCAGCACCTCCTCGTCTCCGCTGAAGGATCCGAGGGGCCCGTTCAGCCTCCTGTCTCCGCTGGAGGGTCTGAGGGGCCCGTTCAGCCACCTGTCTCCGCTGGAGGGCCCGAGGAGCCCGTTCAGCCACCTGTCTCCGCTGGAGGGCCCGAGGAGCCCGTTCAGCCACCTGTCTCCGCTGGAGGGTCCGAGGGGCCCGTTCAGCCACCTGTCTCTGCTGGAGGGCCCGAGGAGCCCGTTCAGCCACCTGTCTCCGCTGGAGGGCCCGAGGAGCCCGTTCAGCCTTCTGCCACGTCAGCTGGAGGGCCCGAGGAGCCCGTTCAGCCACCTGTCTCCGCTGGAGGGTCCGAGGGGCCCGTTCAGCCACCTGTCTCCGCTGGAGGGCCCGAGGAGCCCGTTCAGCCACCTGTCTCCGCTGGAGGGCCCGAGGAGCCCGTTCAGCCACCTGTCTCCGCTGGAGGGCCCGAGGAGCCCGTTCAGCCTTCTGCCACGTCAGCTGGAGGGCCCGAGGAGCCTGTCCAGCCGCCACCTGCGACCGCCTCGTCAACGCCTGGTCCAGCCGCATCCGCCTGTGCTTCTGTTACGCCTGGGCCAGCCTCTGCTTGTGCTTCTGCTACGCCTGGGCCAGCCTCTGCCTGTGCTTCTGCTACGCCTGGTCCGATCTCAGCCTGTGCTTCTGCTACGCCTGGTCCGATCTCAGCCTCTGCAGCTCCGCCTGGTCCGGCCTCAGCCTCTGCAGCTCCGCCTGGTCCGGCCTCCGAGTCTTCGTCCTCGTCTGGTCCAGCCTCAGCCTGTGCTTCGCCTGGTCCGGCCCCCGCATCGCCACCGTCTGGTCCTGCCTCGTCTGGTCCTGCCTCGTCTGGTCCTGTGCCCACCAGGCCATGGCCAGCACGCCTGAGACTGGAGGGCCGCCGCTGCCTTCCGCGCGGTCGGCCCCCTGAACTGCTCCGTCGTCTCCTTCGCCGCCGCCGCTGCCTTCCGCGCGGTCGGCCCCCTGAACTGCTCCGTCGTCTCCTTCGCCGCCGCCGCTGCCTTCCGCGCGGTCGGCCTCCTGAACTGCTCCGTTGTCTCCTTCGCTGCCGCCGTTGCCTTGCGCACGGCCGGCCTCCTGAACTGTTTCCACGTCGCCGCCGTTGCCTTGCGCACGGCCGGACTCCTGAACTGTTTCCGCATCGCCGCCGTTGCCTTCCGCATGGTCGGCCCCCTGAACTTTCTTTGACCTTTGGTCTTGTGCTCCTGTGTTTTCTGTTGTTCGTTTTTGTTTTTTGTTCCGAGCCCTCCGTCCTAGGCCCCCGCCGCCCGCCCTGGGTCGTTTTCTGTTTGGGTTTTGTTTTCCTGTGTTTGGGCTGTCTGGAGCCAGCCCTTGAGGGGGGGGGGGGGGGGGGGGGGGGGGGTACTGTCATGGTCCTGGGTCATTTTGACCCAGTGTTCTTAGTTTTTCTGTAGTTTTGTATTTTGTTTCTTATGTCCATTGGATTGTTTGGTTTGGTATTTGGATTCCCTCTGTGTCCATGTTTTTATTGTGGTGTTTGCTCTGGTACCGTGTTCCCACCCTATGTGTTCTGTGTTCTCCTCATCCCCTCGTATTCATCCTTCTTCTCTGCCTCTCTCTCTGCCTCTCTCTCTCCGTGCTCATCTCTGTGTACTGTGTTGTGTTTAAGGTCCACATCTTGGTGTCAGTATCGTCAGTTTCGTGTCCTCCCTGCTCGGCCATGAGTAATTGTCTTCAGCTGTGTTCCCCGTGTGTTCCCACTCCCCTCGTTACCTTCTGTGTATTTATGTCAGAGTGTCCCTTTGTTCTGTGTTGCGTCGTCCCTCTAGGTTGTGTGCATTTTCCGTGTCTTCCCAGCGCCTCAGTTTTTAGTTGCTCCCAGTATAGTTTTATATGACTTCTTATGTTCCTGTTAATAAAGACCGGCCTTTGAGTTCATCCCCGTGTGTCTAGAGCCGTGCATTTGGGTCCTCTCTTGCCTTCACACAGCCGCCGCATGACACTGACAATTTAGGTCTCCTTAGGCGCCTGTACATTTAACCATTAAGCCATTGATTTCCCATAAACTTTCAATACGGCCACACTTGCTTTTCAAACCTAATTTTTTTTTGTGGTTGGGAAAATAAAAGCTCTTTACTGCGACTGTCATCACAGCCTTGCCTTAGTAACCTAAAGACAATACTGTCACTTAAGTAATACAGTTCTGTTAATAAGACACTCTCTGTGGTGCAGGGAGAATTTTAAAGAATGAAGGAAAATGTGAGAGGCAGAGATGAGAATGATGAGAGGACAGCTTTATGGGGTTTGGATATTAAAGTTTGTTGCACCGCCTGCAGCGATAAAGCACTTCTAACACTGTTTGAGAATGAGTTTGAGACCTAACACAAGTCATTAACAGTTTCTCCCCCATAATGTGCAAAAGATGCAGTGTAAACTGTGTGCTTGACTTTGATACCACGTTCATGTGGGTAGGTAGGTGGGTGGGTACAGAAAACAGTTTGATGGAATATGCATGAGTGTGCCTGTGTGTGTGGGTTTTTTTTATTTTTGTGCCTAAACGCCATGCATGTGGAACTACATAAGAGTCTGTGTGGTGACGCCTGCACCAAGCAGCTAATTAAAATGGTGTAAGTAAGTGTGAGGAAGCTGGTGATTTTGTCCAGCTGTTCTGTCTCCTCCACGCTTTAATCCACCGTAATGCCTCTCAGATCCCGCTGGTTCATTACAATACAAACTATCAAATTTCAAGAACTCATCGCAAACATCTGGGAATAAATGTCCCGTTCTGTTGCAGAGCCAGATAGGGGACAGTTGAACGATTCCTCGAGCACAAACACCAACACCGATTTACTAGCAAGTTCTGCTGCAGCTTGAATAATGTGTTCCTGTCTGGTTAAAGAAAACGGTCATAAAAAACAATGATTTTAGTAATTTTGTAAGCCTCTAAATGTTGGCATTATTTGTAAATAGTGCTTTCAGAAAAATAGATTTGATAGATTTTATTTGCTCCTACAGCACATACCACCCATTTAAGGCTCCAGTGTAAGTCATGTAAAAATGAATTGGATATGCTTGTTGGGACAAGTTCATAAACACAAACCAACACTTACAGTTGTGTCCCCCAGCATTGCTGATCTTGAGAGCCGTCAGGTTGTAAAGGAGGAGTTGGAAGTCAAAGGCAGAAAGAGCAGGTTTAAATCTCTTCTCGTTTTCATCAAGCCTGTCAAAAAGGAAAACAGCAAACGTGTCATTTATTTAATATTTGCTAAAAGGCCTGCAGGGCTTTATCAAAATTTTAATTTCGAATGTAGTGACCTGTCGAACAAATTTTAAAGACTGTTGGACACATGAAACACATGCAAATGGAGAACATTGCATGGCATTTTTAGGGGGAAGATAATATTAACCTATTATATATGAAAATCCAAAGAATTGGGATTTATAATAAATGATTTCTAAAAACATATAAATGTTAAGATTTGCTGACAATGTTCATTCATTCAATCATACTGGCTCACCCAGACATATATACACAGAGATAGGGCTGCTCGATTATGGCAAAAATGATAATCACGATTATTTTCACTGAAATTGAGATCTCGATTATTTGACGATATTTATTTAACCCTTTAAGACTTACCATAGAACCAAGTCCGCCAGAGCTTATATTATTTATTTTTTTACATGCTGTAGTGCCATTTTTGGGAGCATTTCAAGTTGCTATACATCAATACAACTGTTATAGCCCATATTTTAATAATATGTATGCATTAAGCCCATAGTAATTACATTAATTGCAAAAAAGTGCAATAAACTACAAAAAAATTGAAAATCGTTTTTGTTTTTTACATATATTTCTACTTGGAGAAATTTAAGAGGCTTATCCCTCAAAACTTTAAATACAAAAAAGTTGCAAAAAATAGTTTCCCACCACAGGAAATTTATTTTGAGTGTCTTCATAGTTTTATTTTGGAGATACAGCAATTTTTATATACTGCAGGAAAAACAAAAAAACAATCCTATGATGCAAATTTGCAAAGAAAACAGCATGTGCATCAAAATAAACTATTTCCAGCAGTGCAATATGAGTTCTAAGCATCCCAGCAACTATTCAGAAAAGTCAAACATGACTTATAAAAACACCAGTATAGGTTTTTAAGGCCTACAAGTAAAAAACTACATTTTCCGCGAAATGACGTCACTTCTGGTTTCAGACAGGAAATGGCGGACATGCGATAGTTCGCGTTGAGTCTTTTTCAATGTGGGAAGTGTTATGAACAGCTGATCGGATCGGCAAAGCGTGTTTCTGGAATATTATGTTTTTGTTCCTGCAAGCGCTTTTTATGCAATTTTTGCAAAGCTATATGTGGAAGGAAACCGTGACCTAGGACAAGCTGATGGCATAAGATGTAAGTAAAACTGTAACAAAGTTTACACACTGTGTCTACTTGATCCACGTCTGACTCCGCAAACCCATAATGTTTCCACACCACTGAAGTTTTTTTTTTTACCTCTCTTTTCAACCAACGGCAGTCACTCTCCTCTCCAAATAACTTCTGCTTAGCTTTCCGAGCTTCCCTCGAGTCCTCTTAATTGTTGTGAGGCGTGTTCGAAATGCAGAGAGGTGCGCTCGATTTGCCACACGGAGCAGCGTGAGAGTAAAGCACGAGGGCGGGGCTAATAATTGGCTCAGTCATTTTTAATGATCGTTGAAAGCCCAGATCGTAATCGTGATTAAAATTCGATTAATTGAGCAGCCCTACACAGAGACGTATGTTACAAGTAAAAAGAGATTTGTGTCCTACACATACAAAATATGATTAATCTAAACAATTCGATCAACTGTCTTATTGCCTCTTGTGATAGATCATATGATCCTTGCATATGTCTTGACCGTCTATGTCAGTTTACATCATGGCAACCAACTCTTTCTTGAGGGTTTTCTTTCTCCAGACATGCTGCTTTTTTGCACAAGCTCTTCAGGTTTCTTACACTTGTTTTCACACTGTTTATGTGCCAAAAGAGAAATGATTTAAACCAGTTTTGAAATGTGATTTCACTAATTCATGAGCCCGAGGCACTTTGTCAAGATAGCCATGCAGTAGTGGTTACACTTTGACTTGGATTGTCAGCTTTGTTCTTCATATTTCAACTTGTGATCTTTAAAAAATATTACAACTTCAATCTTAATACTTTTAGCTCATTTTCCACATTTAACTTTGTTCCCCATGTTTTCCATAATGCACCCCTAAAAGTTGGTATGAAACACAGAAATCAATTCAAAAAAGAAAACAACCGAATGTAAATATGCTGACTTCAACATATATTCAGGGTCTTCATCACAGAGATTTGCCATCTGTTGGAGGATGTTCTGCTAAGGCAGTCAGCACAGCTGACATCTGCCTGTTTTACTTCTGGCATCACGCGTACTTTCCATCTTGATGACAGGTGCTGTGTCAGCTCTGCGCCGTGTTGTTGTGTTGAAAAATTTTCACCCGCTGTTGTGTCAAGGTCCCAAAGGTAAGGAACAGCCGAATTAAGTGATATATTCATATACTCTCCATTAAGGAATGACTTACAGGTAACGTTGTCTAATATATGGGACTCAGCACTGCATCATTACCAAATCGTGTTTCCCATTAATAAAAATATGCTCCATTAGTCAAGCTATCGAGTCTGCGGTTACAAACGCCGTCCCAATACATGGAATTTAATCCACTAAACATTTTTATAGTACAGATAATACCAAGGATGAAATAGTAAGAATTACACCTAGTATTTGCTGGCTATTGCTTTAAAATTTAATTTGAATGTCCAAAAAACCATTAGATACCTGTTTTAGAATACGGGGATTGCTTAATTCATCCAGCACCATCACCAACCCCAAAAAGTTTAACTTGTCCAACACTTTAACTTATTCTGAAAATATCACCTTTGTATTAGCCTCAGCTTTAATTTGTGTACCAACCTAGGACTAAAAAATATAGCACACATTGAAGTGCCAAGAAGTGTAGTTCCTCAAATGGACAAATGTAGAAATATGCAGTCTGTGGCCAGACAAGCTTGCTAGCATTAAGTGAAAACTTAGCTTTAACCATGTCCTAATATGATCATTTCCAGCTCCAAAAATTAAACAGACAAATAAATAGTTCATTTAAAAAAAAAAAATATGTGGAAACATACATGGAAATACTGTGTTTAAAGCAAAAACATTGTTTGTACAATTCTAATAAGCTTGTAAGTTAATATTTGGAATACTGAAACATATTTAAAATAAAAGCCGACACACTGAATTTAATATTTTTTATTTTATGTTTGTTTATTTAATTGTAATTCTGAGCATTTTGTGGCTTTTGGTGTTTTGGGAAACTAAAAATAATAATCAAAATTCAATAATAATGATGATAATAATAGCCCTAAGGTCTTATGATGTCTTTCTAGCGACTCTTCCACTGAGAGCATTTGGGATGAAGCTTCACAAACAGTAGATGAATCATCTGAAGGACCAGGTGCATCTCTCAGGTTTTTTGCCAGGTCATTACAGTTTTTCTCAAATGTTAAAACACAAAAGCCAATCCTGTAACCCAAATGACCAGTAGTCTAAACACATTTACCAAATGTAGCCACCATATTCCAGTACCATAAACACATGTCACATGAAGACACAAGTCACAAAACACAACCCTCTGTACTCATAAATCTAAACACATTTTTCCTTGCTAAAACACATGTTGCAAAACAACTCTGCTCATATTCTCAAATGAAAGCCCATGTGATGCAAAATGCTTGCCACAGTCACCAATCTTTGAACACAGGGAACACACCTGGCGTCATTCACTACACACAATGACTCAAAATTGAAGACACTTGTTGCTAATGCTGTACCCACATGTAAAAGCAAGTTCAGAGTGCACAGTATGCTGAAGAGTCCAAACAAACACAATGGATGAAGGCAGAGTCAGGGGAAGAGGAATCTGATGCAGAGGAGGGAGAAGAGCTGGCCCTGGAAGAAGAGGAGCAGGCCAATGAGGAAGAGGAGTTCAAATGAGAGGAGGAAGAGGAGCGACCAACGAGGAAGAGGAGAAGGCCAACATGGGAGAGGAGAAGGTCCAGGAGGGAGAGCAAGACAACCTCGCACCATCATTACTGACGAGATGCGAGCAACAGCTCAGCGACATGATGCCGCACAGTGATTGTGGTGTGTGTGGTGTGAATAACGTAAATAAAAAAACTTCACACCCTGTTCATGTTTTCAAGATTACTGTTGTGTGCAATAGATTCTGTTTTTGCATTGAGTTGTGTTACAGTAGTGTACGTACATGCAGGATTTTCTATAGATTTATACTACTCATATGTAACTCACAAATCTAAATGCCTAATCCTCTGCAGAGATCTACGACGATCCGTTACTGTATAGTTTCTAAAATATGCATTGGCAGTTATGAAACAAAGAACCTTCTCACAAATTGGGCATTGTGTTTTCAATAGTTTTGCTGTAGTGTGTAATGCTGTGTATAGTGTTTACAGTTTTGACAGCTTCGAGCTGCTCTCTTGGTGTGGGAGTTTGAGTTTTGCAGTGGGAAGGTGTGGTTGTGTTTATGTAGCTTTAGAGAAGGGTGTTGTGTTTAGACATTGGGGGACCTGGTGGTAACGTTTGTGACATGTGTTTTAGCATTTGAGAAAAACTGTAATTAGTTGAAAATTGTTTCCCTTGTTAGCTAAATGTAAAGAAATGGGGACTGATTCAAGACCTTTGCACAACACTCAATAAATAATTAAATAAATGAAAAAGCAATTGCAATAAAGCTAAAATACGGGCTTCATAATTGGAGTGAACAAACTAGTGGATGCCTTTTATCTTTTACAGTATGTGTTCAATGTTAAAAACAGCGCCATGCCTTTTCAAAGCTAGTGTCATTGTTCACGCTTGTTTAAAAAAAGAATAAACACGATGGTTGTGCCCCTTTCTGTCTTTTTTTTTGAAATTGGTAATACATTATGAAATCAAAACCTTGTCATCACAGACAAGAACCTTAAAAGAATGAATTGCGAAACCCTTGGTTTGTTAACCATATCAGGCTAAGTCAGGCTTTTTATGTGCAAGTGTTTGAGGGCCTCTATTTTATTAGGTCAATTGTTCTCAGCATGACACTAGCTCACTTTGAAAATGCTTTGTTTTCTGCCTGGCCTGGGTTGTAGCATTCAGATTCACACTGTGCATGTTTATGTGTATGTATGTGTGTGCGTGCGTGCATTCCTGGCTTGCCACACACTCTCGCCGGATGCGGCGGGTCCTTGTTCCCTGGCCTGACATGTAGGCACAGTAATAAAGAGAGGCAATTACAAACTGGGCCTCAAAGCCATGGTAATGGAGCTGGTCAGACAGCGATAAGCAGAGTGTGCATGAAAGTGAACAAACTCCCAGTCATGCTTTCCCCATGGAGCGTCAGTGTCCTTTTTAATCAGCACCAAGCAGAGCGCGAAGAGCCACACTGTAATTAAGGCTGCTCCACGGAGGATGAGAGGAGATCATCAGGAGAGAAAAGCCCAAAAGAATAGCGGGCACACACAAACACAAACGAGCACACACAAGTACCCTTAGAGAGGACAGATAGAGATACAAGGTGAGCAAGATAGCAAGACACAAGCAGTGTATAAAAAACAGAGGAATGATGAAGTACATGACTGCAATGTAGATACCAAAAGATACAGGCATACATGTGGGAACATGTTATGAGCTATCCATTGTGCCAATCTGTCGTTGTCTAATTAAAGTAACTAACTATGAGGTTCATTTTAATTACTAGGAATACAAATACATGACCCAAAAACTGGCATATTAAACCCAAGTTACTTGGAGTAAATGATGGTTTCAGACCAAGCTATGTTCGGCAAACACTCAAAGATATTTACAATATATGCTTCTAATGGAATAAAATAAAATATTTATTTATTTTGGAAGCAAGCGAGAGTGATGTTATAGACTATAAAAAATGGATGTAGCCATCATTTAGTTGCAAATTGGTTTGTGGACTTGCAGTTCTGATTTGAGCATTTAGGCCACTGAGGGCACTCTACTCTAACAACAGCGATCCCCTTTTTGCCATTAGAAAGAATGCCTGGAGGCTAACACCGTGTATATACTCGGTGTGGGTCTGTGACGCAGATTTGTTCTTTAATATTTCTTCTACACCTTCTGCACAACAGAAACATTTCAGAAACACAGCACTTAGTTTACACAAGGTCTTTTATTTTGAAAATGTCCTGACCCATATGCCTTTCCAAACTATACGGTTGGTGCTGTGAGGTAGAGAGAGCCATGGATTTACAAGCATTGCAATATGATGCAGCTGGCCCCAGTGGAAATCACATATAAGCCCATCTTTTATATACAGTCTATATGAAGTTTCTCAAACAGGCCTGAAGAGGGTCGTTGTATCATAAATAAGCCAAAACTACTTTTCACAAGCATTCATCTATGTAGTTTGTTGAAAGACTACTTTTAGCATTTAAAATGGGGAAGAGCTGATACTTTATGTTATGAATTGCAAGGGCTTGGCATCTTATCACATGAATATTAAGCTTACATGGTGAAGCACAAAGCGCTACAGGCAAGTCAATAAAACCTCTCCGCCTACTGATTTCAAAGGAACAAAAAGTGAACAGAGAGAACATCAGAGAGAAGAGTGAAAGCTACCTCATATACTGTAAGCCATTCACCCCCCTCCTCTCATCAATCCCCTCCACTTGAATCCCTGAGCTTCCATATATTTCTTCTTCAACTGATTCCGAAATGATCTCTGCTATCAAGTGGGAACACAAAGCCACTTAACAGGTTAAGATATTTATCATTTCTGAATGCAGATGCTGTCAGTCAGGAGAGATTTGGCGCGTGTGTTTATGCTCATGTTTATTTATGCTTTCGCCCAGCTTTGGCAAAAACACTTAGAAGCACATATATTTCCACTTTCTGAGCACAATTATTTTTAATACTTGTATTGCATCTAATTGTTGCACATAAAAAAATTAAATGCTAAACTATTTGTGTATGTATGTGTGAAGAGAAATAGAGGGAATGATACAGCGAAGTGCATCTAAGCATGTACCTGACAAGAGTAATAAGTTCTGTGGAGAACTGTGGAAAAGAACATTTAATCACTGGCTCTTTCCCCAAGCTCCACTGCATTTCAGAGAGAGGATCAACAAGTCCCTTTAGCCAGGGCTTTTGGTGGTAAGAGAAGAGTCATTACTGGTGCACAGACACCAGTGACAGGCAGGGAAGAATTGGACAGAGAGTCATAAGCAGTGTGCCAGACGAAGGGCTGAATCCTTTTTTGATGGACCGGGCAAAGAAGACATGCTCTTCTCAGCTTAAAAAACAAGGGTAAACCTAAGCCACTGTTCCATAATAAGATTACGCACAAGAACCAGAGTACAGATAAGAGCTCCCTTTTAAAGCAAACAGATATTAGATGTACCAATATTGTAGATCACTGTCAACTTGTTTGCAAGTTTATCATGTAAGAGGCACTGTGAGTCAAAAAGAAGTCAAGAAAGAATAAAAACTGGAGCATCACGATTAGTAGAAACTGTAACTTTAATAATTCTGATTATTCTTTTTGATCAAAAAGTACTGAGTGTTTCAGTTTTAGCTAAAAACGATTACTCCATCCCCTCCTATGAATTTAAAGTGAACCAAACAGAGAGCTAAAGGGAGGGCAGAATTGGACTTGGTATTTATGCACCAATCCATTTTCTTCCACTTATCCCATTCAGGGTGAAGGTTCAGAGTCGAAGAGCTGCTCCCAGTTGTCATGGAGTGAGAGGCAGTGTACCAATGGACAGGTTCCCAATCTGTAACAGGACTAACACATATAAACACACAATTCACATCTATGGACGATTTAGAGCCACCAATTAATCAGCTCTGCAAAACCTTCGGGGAGGAAGCAGAAATATCCAGAGAGAGCTGATGAAGATGTGGGGAGATGAATGCAAGCTTTAGTGGATTCAAACCCTGGACCATGTGGTGCTAACTACCACACCAATGCGCCATCATGCAGATCTCAGTCTTTTATGATGAGTTGAAGGGGCTCACTACAGGATACATTTCAAATTAAAAGCACAATTTTTAAGAAAAGTTAATATAGTAGCAGTTTACAGGTAGCAAAAAAGCGGCCTTCATTATTTAAAATATTATCTTACACATATTATTGTTTACTGTGGTGTTACATTCTATAAACTGATTTTTATCCATCTGTGCTGTGTAGCTCACTCTGACAATAAGCATATTAAAGCTGTGTCCACACTGGAAGCGATTTGCTCAGCGTGCACCATTTTGAAACTGACTACTAGTCGCTTGTGGACATTTCAGTCTCCGGTTCCCTGATATGTCAATCAGCGGTTTCCTGCACTGACACTGGTAGTCGCTTCAGTTGGTTGCCTACAAGCTGAATTTGAAATTTGTCTCGCTTACCCACTTCAAGTCGCCAGCAGTTATTTTGCCTGCAGTCGCTTGAAGTCGCCAAATGTTATTGGTATATTATGCTCTCTGATGGCCACATCACTTCCAGTGTGGATGCAGCTTTAGAAGCTACTGCTGTAACAGCTGTGTGAGGCTGTAATTAAAGCAGTGCTTTGAGCTCAATGCTATTGCCAATAAGTTCCCGTGCTCTTAGAGGCGAGACTGTTATTGTCAAGGGTAGTGTCGTGGATGAGAGAAGGAGGACCCAAACGCTGGACTCACAGGCAGGTAGGTGAAGGTGGATGTTTATTGCCGAAGGAGTGAGCAAACAGTACAGAGGGAGGAAATGGCTGGCTGACTGAATGAATGAACAAAGGACTGACTGACTGACTGGACATACAGACGACATCAGACATACATCATTAACATCAATGACACGACAGAGAACTGGTGAAACCGAGGAACTTAAATACACAGGTTGAATGATGACAATGATTGGAAACAGGTGAGTACAGGGCTGAACATAATCTGACTAATGACACGGGAGACAAGCTGACACGGGAAAAGACAGGAAGTGAGAACATTAATGTGGCGAACCAAACTGAACATGAACAAACTGAAATCACTGGGTCAACGACCCAGGAACCCTGACAGTACCCCCCCCTTCAAAGGCCGGCACCCGACGGCCAAAAGAGAAAGAAAAAAAAAACCAGAACAGGGTGGGCGGAGGGGGCCCAGGACGGAGGGACGGAGTCCACACCAAGACAGTTCAGGTGGGCGCCCCCGCGGCCCGTGGCCGAGACGAGACAGTTCAGGTGGGCGCCCCCGTGGCCCGTGGCCGAGACGAGACAGTTCAGGTGGGCGTCCACGCGGCCCGTGGCCGAGACGAGACAGTTCAGGGGGCCGACCGTGCGGACGGCAACGGCGACAGCACTGGTCCGGGGGCCGACCGCGTGGAAAGCAACGGCGGCGACGTGGGCACAGTTCGGGGGGCCGGCCGCGCGGAAGGCGACGGCGGCACAGTTCGGGGGGCCGGCCGCGCGGAAGGCGACGGCGGCCACTCAGGCGAAGGCGGTCGGGGGGCCGGCCGCGCGGAAGGCGACGGCGGCCACTCAGGCGAAGGCGGTCCGGGGGGCCGGCCGCGCGGAAGGCGACGGCGGCCACTCAGGCGAAGAGGGTCTGTGGGCCGCCCACGACGGCGATGGCGCCCGGCCAGTGGCCCAGCCAGCGGTCTAGAAAATGGCCGTTCAGCTCCAGACCCAAACGAGGCTGGGCCAGGCGAGGCTGAAGGCACGGAGGCTGGGCCAGGCGAGGCTGAAGGCACGGAGGCTGGGCCAGGCGAGGCTGAAGGCACGGAGGCTGAAGGCGCTGCAGCGGACGAAGGCTCTGAGGCTGCAGCGGACGAAGGCTCTGAGGCTGCAGCGGACGAAGGCTCTGAGGCTGCAGCCGGGCCGGGCGTGGGTGCAGCTGAGGCAGAGGCCGGGCCGGGCGTGGGTGCAGCTGAGGCAGAGGCCGGGCCGGGCGTGGGTGCAGCTGAGGCAGAGGCCTGACCAGGCGATGCAGGCGCGGAGGCCTCTGGCCGGAGACAGGCAGGGCCAGTAGGCGCGGAGGCCCCTGGCTGAGGAGCGGCCGGGCCAGCGGGTGCGGAAACCCCTGGCTGAGGAGCGGCCGGGCCAGCGGGTGCGGAAACCCCTGGCTGGGGAGCGGCCGGGCCAGCGGGTGCGGAAACCCCTGGCTGAGAAGCAGGAAGGCTCACAGCTGGCTCTGGGTGCTGTGGCTGCAGGTCCGGGAACTGGACGGGATGGTGGACAGGTGACTGGGAAACAGGAGGCGACTGGACTACAGGGCACTGGGCGGCAGACTGGACTACAGAAGAGTGGAGGACAGGTGGAGACTGGGCTACAGGTGACTGGGGGACAGGTGGAGACTGGGCTACAGGTGACTGGGAAACAGGAGGCGACTGGACTACAGGGCACTGGGCGGCAGACTGGACTACAGAAGAGTGGAGGACAGGTGGAGACTGGGCTACAGGTGACTGGGGGACCGATTGGACTAAGGAGACTGACGGATAAACAGAGGCCGGTGAGGCTAATGGCTGAGCTAAAGAGTGAGCTAGTGACGGAGATAAAATTACGGCTTGGGCTAGTAAGGCTGGTGCCTGGGCAGGGGACAGTTCAGCTAACCTAACTAGGGATACTGCGAGGGCGTGAAAGGCTGGGTTAGGAGGTGGATGAAGTGGTGAAGTAGCAGCTGAACCGGTTAGCTCTGCCTCGCCTCTAGGGGGGTCAGGCTGGGTTCTGGCCGCCCTCAGCCTAGGTGCTGGGACAGGCACGGGAGGTGGCTGGACACCAGTCACCCCCACCCGAGGAACAGAAGTGAGTGTGGAGGTATACGTGGTCACGGCTGCCCTCATCCTGGGAGCAGGCACAGGTGTGGGTGTCAGCTGACTGATAGGAGTGGAAATGATGACCGGGTGAGTGATACTGACAGGTCTATTGGGATTTATTCCGGTCCTTCTGCCACCACTATTTACAGTTTTTGACTGAACAGTCTTTGGGGGAGCAGAGCAGAAAAAATCCTCCCAGTCCACTTCATCCTCTAGGAGGGAAACGTCCCATGAATCAGAGATGGGTTTACTATTGGTTTGAAGTGGAGAGTCAAATGAGGGTGGAAAACAGTCGCTGGAACTCACCACGGGGAATTGCTGCAAATAGTCCATTTTATGGCGGCGTGTGCGCCGCTTTCTCCGGGAAGAGGAAGCGGCCGGGGTAAACAGCTGAGCCTCTGGCGCGGTAGCCTCCGTTGAGCCGAGGTGGGAGGCGTAGCCGTTGTGCCGTGGCGATGGTGGCGGTCCGGCGAATGAGGCGGCAGGTGTGTGAGCGAGGAGCGGAGCGGCGAGAGAGGGAGCGGCCGCAACGCGGCGTGAAACGTCCACTCTCCGCGGCAAATGCTCCGGTGCAGGTGAGGCAGCAGGTGGGGGAACGCGACGTCTCCGAGGCCCGCCCAGAGCCAAGCGAGTGCCCTCGAAGACGTGCTCTCGCTCCGCGAAGAGCCGCTGTCTCTCCTTGAGTTTTTCCGCCCAAATGGAGAGCGCTGCGTCCTGCCGCTCGAAGAGGTCCGAGTCCGCTGGGTCCACATCGTGTCTTCGTGGCACGGGTCGTGTCATTCTGTCAGGATGAGGTCGTGGACGAAAGAAGGAGGACCCAAACGCTGGACTCACGATGCAGAAATGAAGAGGATTTATTGGAGGGCGAGTGAACAAAGCAGGACAGATGGAGTGACTGGCTGGCTGAAAGACTGGAAGAATGGCTGGCTGACTAACTGAACATACAGACGGAGGGACGACATGAACATCAACATCAATGACACGACAGAGAACTGGTGAAACCGAGGAACTTAAATACACAGGTTGAATGATGACAATGATTGGAGGTGAGTACAGGGCTGAACATAATCTGACTAATGACACGGGAGACAAGCTGACACGGGAAAAGACAGGAAGTGAGAACATTAATGTGGCGAACCAAACTGAACATGAACAAACTGAAATCACTGGGTCAACGACCCAGGAACCCTGACAGTACCCCCCCCTTCAAAGGCCGGCACCCGACGGCCAAAAGAGAAAGAAAAAAAACCAGAACAGGGTGGGCGGAGGGGGCCCAGGACGGAGGGACGGAGTCCACACCAAGACAGTTCAGGTGGGCGCCCCCGTGGCCCGTGGCCGAGACGAGACAGTTCAGGTGGGCGCCCCCGTGGCCCGTGGCCGAGACGAGACAGTTCAGGTGGGCGTCCACGCGGCCCGTGGCCGAGACGAGACAGTTCGGGGGGCCGGCCGTGCGGAAGGCGACGGCGGCCACTCAGGCGAAGGCGGTCGGGGGGCCGGCCGTGCGGAAGGCGACGGCGGCCACTCAGGCGAAGAGGGTCCGTGGGCCGGCCGTGCGGAAGGCGACGGCGGCCACTCAGGCGAAGAGGGTCCGTGGGCCGGCCGTGCGGAAGGCGACGGCGGCCACTCAGGCGAAGAGGGTCCGGGGGCCGGCCGTGCGGAAGGCGACGGCGGCCACTCAGGCGAAGAGGGTCCGGGGGCCGGCCGTGCGGAAGGCGACGGCGGCCACTCAGGCGAAGAGGGTCCGGGGGCCGGCCGTGCGGAAGGCGACGGCGGCCACTCAGGCGAAGAGGGTCCGGGGGCCGGCCGTGCGGAAGGCGACGGCGGCCACTCAGGCGAAGAGGGTCTGCGGGCCGCCCACGACGGCGATGGCGCCCGGCCAGTGGCCCAGCCAGCGGTCTAGAAAATGGCCGTTCAGCTCCAGACCCAAACGAGGCTGGGCCAGGCGAGGCTGAAGGCACGGAGGCTGGGCCAGGCGAGGCTGAAGGCTCTGAGGCTGGGCCAGGCGAGGCTGAAGGCTCTGAGGCTGGGCCAGGCGAGGCTGAAGGCTCTGAGGCTGGGCCAGGCGAGGCTGAAGGCTCTGAGGCTGGGCCAGGCGAGGCTGAAGGCTCTGAGGCTGGGCCAGGCGAGGCTGAAGGCTCTGAGGCTGGGCCAGGCGAGGCTGAAGGCTCTGAGGCTGGGCCAGGCGAGGCTGAAGGCTCTGAGGCTGAAGGCTCTGAGGCTGAAGGCTCTGAGGCTGAAGGCTCTGAGGCTGAAGGCTCTGAGGCTGAAGGCTCTGAGGCTGAAGGCTCTGAGGCTGCAGCGGACGAAGGCTCTGAGGCTGCAGCGGACGAAGGCTCTGAGGCTGCAGCGGACGAAGGCTCTGAGGCTGCAGCGGACGAAGGCTCTGAGGCTGCAGCGGACGAAGGCTCTGAGGCTGCAGCGGACGAAGGCTCTGAGGCTGCAGCGGACGAAGGCTCTGAGGCTGCAGCGGACGAAGGCTCTGAGGCTGCAGCCGGGCCGGGCGTGGGTGCAGCTGAGGCAGAGGCCGGGCCGGGCGTGGGTGCAGCTGAGGCAGAGGCCGGGCCGGGCGTGGGTGCAGCTGAGGCAGAGGCCGGGCCGGGCGTGGGTGCAGCTGAGGCAGAGGCCTGACCGGGCGATGCAGGCGCGGAGGCCTCTGGCCGGAGACAGGCAGGGCCAGTAGGCGCGGAGGCCCCTGGCTGAGGAGCGGCCGGGCCAGCGGGTGCGGAAACCCCTGGCTGAGGAGCGGCCGGGCCAGCGGGTGCGGAAACCCCTGGCTGAGAAGCAGGAAGGCTCACAGCTGGCTCTGGGTGCTGTGGCTGCAGGTCCGGGAACTGGACGGGATGGTGGACAGGTGACTGGGAAACAGGAGGCGACTGGACTACAGGGCACTGGGCGGCAGACTGGACTACAGAAGAGTGGAGGACAGGTGGAGACTGGACTACAGGTGACTGGAGGACAGGTGGAGACTGGGCTACAGGTGACTGGAGGACAGGTGGAGACTGAGCTACAGGTGGCTGAACTGACTGGAGGGCAGCAGGAGACTGGACAGCAGGTGAGGGAACTGATTGGACTAAGGAGACTGACGGATAAACAGAGGCCGGTGAGGCTAATGGCTGAGCTAAAGAGTGAGCTAGTGACGGAGATAAAATTACAGCTTGGGCTCGTAAGGCTGGTGCCTGGGCAGGGGACAGTTCAGCTAGTCTAACCAGTGATACTGCGAGGGCGTGAAAAGCTGGATCAGGAGGTGGATGAAAGGGTGAAGTAGTAGGTGGACCGGTTAGCTCTTCCAAGCCTCCAGGGAGGTCAGGCTGGGTTCTGGCTGCCCTCAGCCTGGGCGCTGGGACAGGCACAGAAGGTGGCTGGACACCAGTCACCCCCACCCGAGAAACAGGAGCGGGTGTGGAGGTGGACTGGGTCGCAGCTGCCCTCCTCCTGGGAGCTGGCACTGGAGTGGGTGTAGGCTGACTGATAGGAGTGGAAATAACGACCGGGTGAGTGACACTGACAGGTCTATCGGGTTGTATTCTGGTCTTTCTGCCATCACTATTTACAGTTTTTGACTGAACAGTCTTTGGGGAGCCAGAGCAGAAAAGATCTTCCCAGTCCACATCATCCTCAAGGAGGGAAACTCCCCATGAATCAGAAAAGAGTCTGTTGTGTGTTTTAAGTGGATAATCAGATGAGGGGTGTGGAAAACAGTCACTGGAACTCACCACCGGGAGTTGCTGAACAGAGTCCGTTTTATGGCGGCGTGTGCGCCGCTTTCCCCGGGAAGAGGAAGCGGGCCGGGTAAACGGCTGAGCCTCTGGCGCGGTAGCCTCCGCTGAGCCGAGATGGGAGGTGTAGCCGCTGTGCCGTGGCGAGGCGGAAAGGCTGGAGAGTGAATAGGCTGGCGGGCGAGCGAGGAGCGAAGCGGCGGGAGAGCGAGCGGCCGAAGCTTGGGCTGTGACGCCCACTCTCCGCGGCGAATGCTCCGGTGCAGCTGAGGCAGCAGGTGGGGGAACGTGGCGTCTCCGAGGCCCGCCCAGAGCCAGGCGAGTCCCCTCGAAGACGTGCTCTCTCTCCGCGAAGAGCCGCTGTTTTCCCCGAAGCCCCTCCGTCCAGCGAAGGAGCGCTGCCTCCTGCCGCTCGAAAAGTTCAGGGTCCGCTGGGTCCACAACGCGTGGTCGTGTCATTCTGTCAAGGGTAGTGTCGTGGATGAGAGAAGGAGGACCCAAACGCTGGACTCACAGGCAGGTAGGTGAAGGTGGATGTTTATTGCCGAAGGAGTGAGCAAACAGTACAGAGGGAGGAAATGGCTGGCTGACTGAATGAATGAACAAAGGACTGACTGACTGACTGGACATACAGACGACATCAGACATACATCATTAACATCAATGACACGACAGAGAACTGGTGAAACCGAGGAACTTAAATACACAGGTTGAATGATGACAATGATTGGAAACAGGTGAGTACAGGGCTGAACATAATCTGACTAATGACACGGGAGACAAGCTGACACGGGAAAAGACAGGAAGTGAGAACATTAATGTGGCGAACCAAACTGAACATGAACAAACTGAAATCACTGGGTCAACGACCCAGGAACCCTGACAGTTATTTAGATGTTAAGCAGTTTGACCACAGCAGCTTAACATGTTAGCATTTTAGCGAGTGATAAATAACAGTAAACACAAAGCACAGACACTAAATAATGCTGCTAAATGTAGTTATGCAAACTGACCGGAGGAAAACATGAATGACCTACTTTGTGAATTATATGAATGTATTTATTTATATAAAAAGTGAAATAAAACATAGTTTGCATATGAATGGGAAGCTTTAACACTGGATGTTGTTTTTGAATAAATTTTTGAAGGAAATAAATCGCTTTCTTTTGTATTTTGTATTCAAAAGTGAAACACACCTAATTACCATCCTTACCAGCCTAACAACATAGAAATTAGAGTGGATACAGATTTTAGATGAAGCAAACAGCAGCACAAAAACAGAAACTATGTCATGAATGTAAATATGCAGTCAAAGCGACATGATTATACACACAGTACACTAATACAGATACCTGTTTTTCCTTTTATGCTACCGTTGCCTTAGCAGAAATAAATTCTCTCTGCTTTCCCCCTTAACTAAAACTTCAGTATCTCTGTAATGGGTATCTCTGCTTTTACCCACCACACCAATGCCAACAACACTGTTCTGTCCTTTGTCAGATTCAGTTTTCCACCATCAGAGAGAACACTGCACAAGTACTGACTCCTGCGTAGACTGTCAACATCCATAGTGAGATTCTAGACAAGCACAAGCAACGTCTGCGCACAGCCTCAAATGCAACCACAGCCTAATACTCCAGGTTAACACTGCACAACATCCATCAAATCAGCCTTTTCCTCTCTGAGGAACCTGGACAGCTCTTTGCTCATGCTCTAATCATCTCCGATTTGAACCACTGCAGCTTCCCTTCTAGCAAAGTACAGCTTACTCAGAATGTTGTAACCTACTGTAGCTTATTTCAGGTTCTTCAAAATGAAACCTTGCCTCATTTGGATGTTTTTTTTTTCAATGGGTGCCAATACACAACTTAATATTGCTACTGACACTGTAAGAGTGTGATCCCGGTGGAGGCACTGCAGGACTGTTTTGAGCTAACAGAATAGAACATGGTCTGTGGAGTACAATCAGAGGACAAAGCAGAGTCCCCCAGCTATATAACATTGTATTTTTTTTTTATGTGGACCCTTCAATTTCATTAAACGGTTAGCTGTTTTCTTTGCTTCACTTTAAACAAGCACTGGGAAACAAAGGAAATGAAATCCCGTCTTAGGGTAGAAAAGGGGTTTGAGGGCTGACAATAGGGAGGAAGTTAAGCTGGTCTGTTAGTGCTGAGAAGGAGAATAAAAGATTGATACAAAGGGACATAATTGAAGACAAACTACAACAAAACAGTGTGCAGGAGGTGTGGAGTGGGATGAGGATTACTTGGTACAAGATGGCAGGCCAAATGGGGAAAGTGAATAAAAATAGAGTGAATAACTTAAGCCCAGTATTGAAGAGGTTCATTGTGGAGACCAGGCTGCTTACACCTACTACCCCGGGTTGACAGGCCTAATTAGTACAACAATGTGACTGATTACAACGCTGCTTCCCTGCCAGGGTTCACCTTTACAGTCTCCGGTCATTCAGACTCCAGAGTTGCAGCTTTACTGAGAAGGGCAAGAATGAATCCGGGTAGAACTGCAGGAAGTCTAATGCTAGATAAAAGATCCGATTAAGGATTTCAGCCTGTGAATATATAGCTGAGGGTCAGTGTCATCGAAAAATGTTTTTTTTTTTTGATGATACCAGAAGATGGAAAGGCAGCTCATGAGCAGTGACACGAAGCTGCTTTTTTAGGATGGAGTGACGTATACTTTAAGAGTCTGCCTTTTTAGTATGCTGGAGAGGCAGACACTGAACAGCCAGAGAATCCAGAGAATAGAGTTCAGGATATGTTCATATTTCTTTGTCTGTATCATCATATAATATGCTATAATACTCATATACCCATAGTTTAAAAAAACCCCAACAACATTTGTTTCTGCCCCTTGTTCCTGTCTGCAGTGGCTGTATCGAGGCCACTCCTTAACTTGATTTCAAGCTAAGTGATGAAGGACAAAATCTGCTGTCAGCTTCAAAGTGATGGCAGTGGTTTCTTGTGGATGTTTCGGGCTTTGGTTACCTTGATAAGCCTCCAATGTATTTATGTCAGTAAACAGTGTCCTGCACTCTCATTGGTTGTCTATTGAATCACATGCCTGGAAATGAAGAAACTTTTTCCTGTCCAGTGTTTATTTTGTCCATAGCAGCTTGAATCAACAAATGTCATTCCGTTTGTCTGGTCTCTCATTACGATGTCACAGCGAATCACTTCTAGTGTGAACACAGCTGAATTATAAAGTTAATTCACTTTAATGTAATTTAAGAGTGCATTATTGCACAGAAAATGGACTTTATTAATTTATAGTGCATAGAAATTCTCTTATTGAGGGATCTGATCTTTTCTTCCAGTAGGTACAGGAGGAAAGATAGAGCAGGAGTATAACTTCTAATATATATTTATACTGACACAAACATACTGGACTCATTTAGAAGAAAGAAAAACCCTAAAAAGAAATCCTCTCATTATCATCATCGGGACTTGTTTACAAAAACAAAAACAGCTGAGGGTCTTAATGCAGTAAAGAGAAACTGCAGGCTGGCACAAGACAACTCAATCAGCGCGTAGTCTCAGTTTCCAAACGGAGATGCTAATCAAGAACACAAATGATTACAACTGACATACACACAGAATATTATAATCTAATAGAGCAACACCAAGAAAACAAAACAGCAGACTGCTGCAATGTAAACACCATCAGCTCTGTGCGGCAGGAACTGCGAAGCAGCTTGATTTTGATTGCCGCCATCTTCATCACAACATCCAACCTGTGATTGCTGCAGTGTTCAAAAAGTTGGTGCGTCCCTCAAATTGCAATATGAATCACCTGCCTGCAAGATCTACACATTAGAAAGATTTACCATAAGACGCATCAATGCATAAAACCGCTCTGTAAGTTTATGTTTATCTCTATATTTCTCTGCATGTAAATGTGATCTGATTGCTACAAGACATAATGTGCCTCCACATGTAGTTGTGGGAGGCTACAGTATAAATTATAGAGTAGCTTAGTAAGTGAAACTACTCAAACATTAAAACTGCAGCTGTTAACAGCAAAGGGTTGCAGTGGGTCAGAGATGCATTAACTCACACACTCATAGCGTCATAAAAAATATAGGAAAAGTATTTCATTCAAACCTAACTTTGCCATTAACGAAACTCTCTGCACATACAAACTCACACTTTCATTTCCCTCAGTAAACTGTCCAACCATCAAATCTTTACACTTCCGAATGATGAGAATAGAACTGTGACTTCACACTTGTCTGTACCTACACAGCACATTCTGGGCATGTTATCTATAGTTAAATTTAGCTCCATTTTGAGTTGATATACCAAGCGTCCTCTAGTTTCACCAACAGCTTCAATATTTTTGTTAATCTGTATGACCTGCTGTGATTTTTTTCTGATTTTCTGTCACATTAGCTGTCACAATAGCGGCTGCTCATATTAAACGAGATTTAATAATGAGGTCTGCATATGTGCATGAAATCTATGCGAGCCGAAAGCTTAGGCGTTACCCTGCTTTTAGTGCTCGATTCTTCCTTCTCTCTCTTTGGTTTGATTGATGTCAAATGGAGAGGAATGGATTTTCTTGCATGGTAAACACAGACACAGAAAGAGCTTTGGGTCTGAGAGCTTGAAACTTGAAAAATATTTTCCACTGCTGTGCTCGGGAGTACACTGCAAATAGGATTTCCACTTGTTTTGGTTGTTTAGGATAGCTATATTTGTTTGACTTTTTCAAAGAAAGTACTACAGAAATGACCAACAACAGCCAAAAGCCAACAGTTTTGTTTCTTCCACTTCACTCTTTCATCAACAGAGCCCATAATGAAGCTGTAGCTTTTTCTTTCTTTCTTTTTTGTTGTTTGAAATTTAAATGAGACATTTTAATCACAATACAGACAGTAAGAAAAGCTTAGTGTTACATTATGGTCTTGTGAATTTTTCCAGCTTCAAACACGTGTGTGAGTGTGAGCATACTATATGTTGGGTCTCACAGACCTGTTTATATTGCAGTGTGTATGTATGTTGTCATATGGTCCTTGGAATCAGTGCTTTGTCAGTAAAGGGCTTTTGTATCTTTTAACAAAATATTAATATTCATTCATATTAAAAATTAATATTAACACTTTGAATATCCATCCATCCATTCGCTTATCCTTTTCAGGGTCGCGGGGGGGCGCTGGAGCCTATCCCAGCTGTCATAGGGCGAGAGGCGGGGTACACCCTGGACAGGTCGCCAGTCTGTCGCAGGGCCAACACACAGAGACAGACAACCATTCGCACTCACATTCACTCACACATTCACACCTAGTGGCAATTTGGATTATCCGATTAACCTATCCCCACAAGCTGCATGTCTTTGGATGGTGGGAGGAAGCCGGAGTACCCGGAGGGAACCCACGCAAACATGGGGAGAACATGCAAACTCCACACAGAAGGACCCCGGCCTGATGGTGGAAATGAACTCAGGACCTTCTTGCTGTGCGGCAACAGTGCTAACCACCGTGCCACCCACTTTGAATATAAATTACAAAATGAAGTTTTGGAAGACTGCCTGTGCCCATACACCCATTCCACTTCACACCTCTTCCTGGTCTCTGTCATCCAGCCAATATTGCAATTTGTTTGGCTATAACTGATAGGATACGTGACATCTTCACTCTCCCGCAGTCTTCAAACTGTTCATCTGTAGATAGAATTTAGTGCTCGAATCATGTCTGAAGTAGAAGGTAAGACCCCTCTCTAAACCAATCCTTTCCTGTCCTTTCTCAGGTACCTGCCTGACCCAGACCATAGCGTAGCTGCTGAATGTGAATCCAGAGGCTCATCAGTTTAATTTGTGTTCATGCCCACATGTCTTTGAATTGTGAGACAATTCTTTTTTTGTTTGCTGTCTGTATAGGCATTGAAACTAGTAAAGAAGAAAATGAAAATGAAGAGATTTTTATTTATTTTTTGTGCATTTGTTTGTTTGTTTGTTGTGTCTCCTGCTAATTCACTATCAGATTGTTATGTCACTGCAAATGTGCAATCAATTAATGTGTTAAGTGATGTGTTTTATTTTTATTGTTATTAGGAAAGTCCACTGTCAGTTTTCACATCTGTCTTGAGCTGACAAAGTGTAGTATTTGGTAGTAATTGGCATGAATATTTTTGGTATTATGTGTAGTATTTCTAAAACAAATTTGTGGAACTATCAGTTTATTTTCCTCACTGCTTTTTGTGTTGTGTAACTGCTCTCAGTGGAATTCACTGTTTATTTACCTTTTTTTTTTGCCTGTCCCATTTGGATCTTTAGCCATCAGAATTGCTGTCTGAAGGCCAAGAAAGATGCCAAGCGGATTTACTTTACCAAGTGGATCATCATGGCCTTGCCATATTGGTGCATATGATTGACCTTTATTATAATTATGTATTTATTTGATTTTCGGTTGTTACAAACGGGCAGACATGACTGGGGGACAGGACAGGGAGAAAGAATCAAATAAAGAGAGGGAGAGAAAGAAAAATAGAGGGGAGAAGAGATGGTGAGAAAGGTGGGACGAAAAAAAAGAAAAACAAACAAAACACCTGGATCACCTGTATGGAAATAAAAAAAAGAGCAACATAATAAATACAACACCATCACAATAAACTAGCTAACAGTAGATACTAAATATTACATGCTATTGTGCATCACGCAAGATCAACAGCGCACAATGTTCTTTGAGGTAGCAGCCAAGAAAGGTGTAGTTTGTGTCTGTGAACACCTGTGTGTACACCTGTGTGGATCAGCATGCTTGTATTCAAAAGGTTTCTCCATGTAACAATCTGCTAGGGAGTGTGGGGAGCCATAGCCCCGTCCCCCAGGGCAAGAAGCAGGTATGGAGGAGATCCAGGTACCCCCGCCCCCAGAGGGGCAAACCGTACTCGGACCCAGGAGATGTAACCCTTCTCTCTGGGGTGGAGGAAAGCAGACCACCTTGTTGTCTGCAGTAGCAGGGAGGCCCCGCATCCCAGACCCCAATCTGACAGCCAGCACCTCCTCCCAGCCCCGACGGTTAACAGAACGGTGAAGACCCCAAACCTCCCTCTGCCTGCTCATATGTAGTGTTACTGCGTGCTGTTCTAAAGTGCATTTAAAACCCAGGAGGGCATGGTGCTTCCTGCCAGAGAGCAGCACAGTTCCTCCCGAAAAAGCTGTAGCTTTAGATAGGTTCATGCTAAAAGACAAAGCTGTTCCATCTATAAAGGGAAATGTTAAAGAGTTGGAACTGCAAGCTGCAAGTAACATTTCACTGAAATCTTTGTACTTCATTAGACAAAATGGTTTTCTGTGAAGGGAATGCTTGTATTGTGTTCTTTATAATTCTTTGAAGTATTTAAATTAGTTTATTTTTTTTACAAGACTATTTTAGAAGTCTGAAATTGATTAATGGTTGCAAGTAACCTCCGGTGGATGAGATCTTCCTTGACTTCCTTAAGGCTTAACATGCTTTGGAGCTGAAAAGAAAAGGAACCAGAGGATAGATTCCAGCTTCAGGAACATCGCACTCCTCAGCCACTCCTCAGAACATCACATGCTGGAAAGTCTATGCCAGCGTACTGGAGATAAGAGTTCTTCCAATAGTCAAACTTTGGATCCAGGAAAAACAATGCGATTTTCATTCTGGTCCTGGAATGCTGGACCAGCTCATTATCCCTTTAAGAATATTCAAGGATTCGTGATAGCTTGCCAGCTAGTCTACATGTGATTTATGGACCTGGAGTATGTTCCTTTGGGTGTGGTTGTGATTCTTTGGGTTCACTGAGCAATAACCTCCAGTTTGCACTGGGAAATATGCAACTCCCCAGTGGCTGGGATGAGAATTAACATCTTCGAGTCCTGTTTTTCAGCTGGAAAAAAGTGGAGTGCTCACTTTGGGTTGTGAACAATTTGCTGCTACAGGTGTTGGAGGTTAGGCATAGCACCTGCAGTCATGGGGATGCTGTACAAGTCTGCTGTGATGAAGAGACAGCTAAGTGTGAAAGCAAAGCTGCCAGTTTACCAGTAAGTAGTGGTGCAACAATATCTCACGGTTCGGATCGGATCACGGTTTTAAGTCACGGATCGGATCAATTTTTGGATCAGCAAAAAAAGAAAAAATTTTAACATTTACCTATTAACTTATTTAAGTATTTTTTGCCTATTAAAGACATTCAACTCAAGACTCATTCCACGCAATTATATAAAAACAAATTAAGGGCAATATAGGGCAGTACAGGGCTTTGTATCTACCACTCCGCTGTGATATAATGAGCTGTCATGGTCACGTAGCTTTCCGTTGACCTGGAGGTCCACCCATTTGTAGTTGGGCAACAGAAGATGCCTGGGACAGTTCAGCCACAACTTTAAACTTTTCCTGCTCATACATGCTGGATGTGCAACGGGATATCATAGCGTGGCTCAAGCACATTCATCATAGTTTAAACCCCTTGTTTTGCACAACGGAATACGGCCTCCCGTCTGCAGCTAAACACCCCAGTAGCTTTTGTAATAGCTTTAGCCCGGTCGGACTGGGCAGCAAAGGGCTGTTTAAATGCCGCAAACTCCTCTGCTCCTCCACTTGGACCACCAGCGCCGGCCATAACTATCACTTGACAGACTGACCACGCGCACCATGCACAGACTTTTCGTTTTCTTCTTTTTCGAATCTTCGGATCACGTGCGTGCCAAACCGTGGAGTAGGATCGGTTCAGATTACGGATCAACTGTGATCCGTTGCACCACTACCAGTAAGTCTACACTCTGACCCTCATCAAAGCCAGTTTAGCTGGTTCTGCATTTTACTGGGATGCCCCCTGAAAGGCAAAGTTTTCCAAGTACATTCTACCAAGAGGAGGCCACAGGACAACCCAGAGCACACTGGAGAGTCTACATCTCTGGCTGACTTGCAAACACCTTGGAGGTTGTTAGATTCTAATATTATTTTATGCCATGTTATACCCCGAATTAAAGATTGTGAATTATTATGTAGTTTTAGTTTGCATTATTCTCCTGAATTAGAAGAAGCTGATAACTATTACATTAGTTAAACTGATTTGCATTACATTAAATTGCTGACTTGTTGTGAATGAATGATATTGTTTTATGATGCATTATATTGCTGAGTTATAAGAAATACTGTTCGCAGAAGGTTATTGTCTAATTTGTCTGAGTAGAAGAGAACAGAGTGTGCTGGAGTTTTCTGCCCCATTTCAGCAGGAGCAGATAAACAGGGAGCCAAGGTCGTAGCTCAGGCGCTGTGTGAGAGAGAGCATGTGAATGTTTAGGCTTTTTATGATAAGGTGGAGGCACCAGAGGCTATAAAAGTTTGAGCAATGCTCCACCATTTTGAGATTTTGAGGCTGTCTGCATCAGTGTCCATCTCCCACGCGTGTGTTCATTAAAATCATCGTTTGACTCAACCCGGCCGGACCAGTGTTGTTATTGTGGTTTTTTCTCTTGTCTCCATCCCCAATATTTTGAACCTTAACAGCTTGGGGGCTCGTCCTGTGGTATTGGGGTGGAATTTAAAAGTTTGGACGGTCCGAGGTTGTCGAACGGACAGGCACGAGCCAGTGGTCTGATGTGAGTGGACAAAAGCCGGCTTATCTAAAGGTAAGGCACTACCTGTTGAATTATTTCCAAAGTGTGCCAAATTGGATATGACTAAATTAAAGTCTACTCACTGAAATTACTGGTAGAGTGTCTGTTTTGATTTTGATGAGAATCACCGTGTGTTATGCAGTTAAAGTTGCTTAAGAATGTTTAATGAAGTTGAAGAAATATGAAACTGTTCTGGAGGTAACAGATATAATGTTGGGTTTGAGTCCCTGGATATTGAGCTGAAGGCTCAGGTAGTTTGGTAGGGAAATTAGGACAGAAACTGTTCTGGAGTAAACAGAGACTGGTTAATAGTTTTACAAATTAGGTCAGAAACTGTTCTGGAGGTAACAGATACTGTTTAATTGGCATGGTAAAATTTGTCAAAAATCGGTTAGGTGAAAATTATTATAGGACGGCACTGGAAGATGCTAAGAAGCACATAGCCCGGGGGTTATGCCCCCTCCTGGTCGTGGACGCGCGGCTTTGACCTGTCGGCGAACAGGGTTAGTTCAGTTTGGCTTATCTGTGGGGTACAGGGCATCCTGAAATAAGCTAGGAGTTACCGAGTCTCCTCATCGTTTAAAACGGTGTCATGTGCTTGTTTGGACAAAGTTAAATTGAGTTAGGGACTTTAGAAATCAGGCCATAGGCTGTTCTGGAGGAAACAGATACTGGTTAATTGATTACAAAAAAGTGAAGCTTTCTTCGGTTGGACCCGTTAACTTAAATTTGTCGAAATTTGTTAGGTGCTGAATCTGTCAGGCCTGTCAGTGATTGTAAATATAAGACGTCTTTGTAATATAAAATAAAAGAGTTTTGTCTGAGCTTTGTGTGACCCTGTGTGTGACGACAGCGCACTGCAGCGCTGCGAGCTATTTTTAGACGGTGTGTGAACATGCAAATGAGCGGTGACGCGCACAGAGGACTTTTGTTGCTGTTTAGCGTGTTTTTGAGTTTTATAATTTTGATTTGCAAACAATGATACATGCCTGTAAGTAAAACGCTGATTTTGCTGATTATGATACTACAAATAAGGTTTTGAATGACTAGGGTGTGAATGATGTTGGATTTTAAAGCGGAAACTCAGAGAGGAGTGTGTTGGGAGACTGGCATGTAGTCTGCAGTGCAAAGGTGGGCGTCTTGCCTGCTGGTCTATTTAACAGTGATGAAAATGATATTAAATAAATCTCTCAGTGTGTTGATACAGGTGGCTACGGGGCTGGACCAACTGCCCCCACAAGCACAGCGGCCGAAGCAAATTATAGTAATGGAAACCAAATTCAGCAAGGATCAGCAGCTGTGGAAAAGACAGCAGCTAGCAGAGAATTAAAGGAGAAGTTAAGAGAAGTTTTTACACATAAAATTGCGGCCAACAGACTTGTGGAGGTTGGGAAGGCGCCTGGAGCATCACAACAAGAAGGTGAAACAAAAACACACACAAGCAGAGAAATGTGAGAGAGAGGCACATGTTAGAGAAATGCCTCGTTTGAGAAAAAACGTTAAATTAGCCCATCTACAAACACACATACACGCAATGAAGAAACAGCTTACACCCATGAACACGTGAAGATTTTCCAGCAAGTTTAAAGCAGTGAAACTTAACATATACCCGCCGTTAAATAATAAAGTTTATCCACTACTAACAAATAAACCCTCTGGGTTGCAGGACAACAACTTAACTTCAAAAAAAAAAAAAAAAAAAATCACAACCAGTGATAACACGACAAATTTAGTGGTTAATAAAAGTCAAATTGTGACATGTTTTCTGTTGATTGATTAATACAAGTGATTACTAAATGAAAGAAAATTCCAATTTTTGTGCTTTTAAACATGATCTTAAGAATTTTAACATGTACCTGTGTTGTCCTGTCAGCTTAGTGGGCCATGAGTGGATTATATGGAGAGAAAAAACAAAAAAAGGGGGAGAGAAGGCTGACACAGGGCCTGGTCCCGTTGTTTCTCCCCCTCTGAATAACACAGCCAATACAACATCATTTTCCTGTTCGTTTGTTTTTGTTTTGTTTTGTTTTGTTTTTTCTCTTTATGCTTGATTACAGGCTGCTTTGTCGGCCCGGAAAAGCCGAGGCTGACCCTGGACTCCTGCTCTCCCCTCTACCATCTTTGCTCTCTCCTCTACCATCTTTGATGTGACCCTGACCAAATGCTAAAGCAGCTGAACCCGCAACAACAACTTGAAAATGTCAACAGTGCTGCAGGAAAATGATCTCATGCAGCAGAGACGGAGAGCGGTAATCCAAGGCCCGTTTCACTACACGGGGAGATTTCTGTCAGCGTCTTTTCTTTCTGAGAAGACTGAGAAAGGCCCGGCTCCCACCACCGATTCTGACCACCTTATATAAAGGAACTATTGAGAGCATCCTGAGCAGCTATATCACTGTCAGGTTCGGGAACAGCACCATGCCGGACAGACAAGCTCTACAGAGGGTTGTGCAATCAGCTGAGCGCACCATCCGCTCCGAGCACCCTGACCTGCACGCAATCTACAGCAGGCGGTGCTGGACCAAGACCAGGAAGATCGTGAAGGACCTCAGCCATCCCAACAACAGACTGTTCTCTCTGTTGCTGTGTACGTGACAAATAAACATCTGGATTTGGAAAACGAGGCACTCGCAAAGCCACCAGCATTGTGCCTGATTGGACACACCCCTCTCACACACTCTTTACATTCTTGCCATATGGAAAAAGACAGCTTCAGCTGACAGAGCTGTGACGAGACGCCCATTAAGCCCAGATGAAAAGTGAGGCCGAGCAAAACCATGCTGACCTTAACAACTCTGCATTAAAACTGTGCAGGACAGTGACGGACCAACAATGACCATCGGACAGCAAAAAGGGCGTGCCAGAAACAGGAGGAGTAACTGAGGTCAGGAGGCACCTCAGAATGGACAAAACACCAGGAGAAAATAAGCTGAAGGCACAGGTGTCGGGGCTCGGCCAGGAGCTGACCTCTGAGAAGAGCCGAACAGCAGAGCCGCAAAAGGACGTGGAGCAAAGCAAGGAAAACATCGATGGACTTCAATCTGAAGTGGACGGAAAAGATTGTGAGGTTTCTGCCCCTCAGTAAGAGCTCAAGGCATCAGAGCAGAAAACTGAGCATGGCTCAGGAGGAGCTGGCTGATTATCGAACCCATCAGACTTGGAGTCCCAGACACACGACTTGAAATCAGCCTCAGGACCTCAGCAAGGAGATGAGAACAAAGCAGAACGAGAAGCAGTGACAGCAGCTGAACTTTGACCTGAACAAAATCTTGACTTGGCTGGGAGAAACAGGAAGAGCTGGAGCAGCAGCGTAGACTGGAGCTTGACACTGACATCCAGACGATTGAGCTGCAGAATAAAACCCTGAAGGAGCTACAGAAGCAAAAGGGTCAAGCTAAGGAGGAGTGGAATAAGGAGAAGATGCAGGATACTGGAGAAAAGCACTGCCTCAATTGGGGCCAGAACCAGTATGGACAGAACTTTGAGCAGCAGCACCAACGGATGCAAACGGACTGAAAAGGAGGAGGGCAGGACCCCAGGGCACGCTTCAGGCCGTGGTTTACCCAGAACACCAGAACAGGAAAGTGATGAACACAGACACCCACACAAACACACACATCTACATGCATTGACTCAGAATGAAGAGAAACACATACGAACATATGCACTCGTTGATTGAGTGAGAAATGACACACACACCTGCAAAAAATCAATATGCTGATTCACTTCACTGAAAAGTGATCCACACACACACACATCTACAAGCTTGTGCAATAAAGAGTGATACACACACACGCTGATGCAATGAAGAATGCTTTACTAACAAATGCTGCACACAAACATCCGAATATGGAGTCGGTGACAACAATAAGAAGCCATTGATTGTTTATTGGTTAAATGCATTTCATGCCACACAGAGGGCATCTGTGTAGATTTAGGGGACAAGGTTTAAAGTAGTTTGGTTGTGAAAACAATGTCTGTGCGTGATGTCTGTTTATGGCTTGAGGCCTCCACTGAATTGTGTACTGTGCTTCACACAGCCTGATAAGGAGCAGTGGTACAGAGTGAAAATGATGAGTGAATGATGTGAGTTTTATTTCGGAGAGAATATCAAAAGGTTGTGTTGATTTGACTCAGTTGTTTAAGTTTCCGCCAAAGCAAAACATTTGTGTGTAACCAGTGTCTACTATTGAATCAAGTCAATCCAACATGTCTTTGTCAGTGAAAAAAAAGGAGTTACGGTGCCTGTAGGCCTACACAATACAGTGTGTGAAGTTTTGGTTGATTTTTGGGTTTTGTTTGACACTAGGTTGATTCTATCAGTGAGGTTTGGATTGTTCTCTTTCTCTAAGAGAGAGAAAGATGGTTTGAACTTTGGACATGTTTGCAATGGGCCCCAGTATCTGTTATTATATGAGTGTTTTATTGTTTACGTTTGTTTTTGCTTTTGTTACAGTGCACTGAGATAAGAACATCTGAGAGGTGTGATCCACCGGTGGTGATATTTTGGTATTTTGTGAGTTCCTGATTTAACAAATCAGCTCTTTAATCCAGGCCTGAGAGATTGAACTTTAAAGCGCTATAAAATATTCTTATTGAAAACAGTCGCAAAGTATTTTTTCTCCATGATTATAATGAGCTTGGGAGAAAATTCACTTATATGGGACACTGATCCTGAAGCCTAAAAGGATTGCAGCGAGTCAATCCAGTCCAAAGAAGGAAAAACAAACAAGGAGCTGTTTCCTTTAAAATGATGACATCATCTTGCTGGTGATGGAGCCTCGAATAGGCTGCGCGTGAGACTCCATTATCAGCAACTTCTGGTATGAATGTGTGTGGATGTATGCATATGACTGACGACTAAAAGTCATGGACTGACGACTAAAAGTTTAACTGACTTGATACTGAGACAAAAACGGTGCTGACTTTAGGATTATTGAATGTCCACAGACAATTCACCCAGCCTGTAAAAGAAGGGTGGATGTTTTGTTTTGCTTTGTTTTGTCTGCAAGAACAGAAGAATGACAGAGACTAAAGAGCTGTAGCTTCACAGCAGTGTGAACTGCAGACTGAACCCTTTGGTTGCTAATTTTGAGTTACTGATGTTTGCATTAAGAAAAGTGTGTTTTAGTAGCTGTGTTTTAATTAATGTATCACATTATATTGTTGGGAATATTAAATGCTAAAGTGAAGAAAAGGTTTGATTCCACTCATGACTGAGCATGTTATTATTAACCATAGTGGGTCACTGTAAAGAGTCAATTAATTGTATAAAGAAAAAACAAACAAAAAGCCCTCCACCGAGGTCTATGAATAATAGGGGAATGATAGACAGCCACACTCAAAATGGAGATATGTAAGGATAAACACTGGTCCCCGTCTTTTGGGCGCTCTCTTGAAGTAGTCAACAATTTAAAAGTAAGATAAAATAACAGGGGCATGTGCTGAGGGGTGGTGCTGCACAAGAACAAGAGTAAAATAAAGAAAATATTGTTTTTAGGTTTGAGAAGTGCAAATTAGAATGTACCATTACACTCAGAGGATCAATATGAAGCTTGATATTTGTTAATTTTGAATGAAGTACATGACTGGTGACTGTTCTGTCCTGAGCTATTGTTTTTACAGCACCCGCTGGATTACACCAACAGTTTCTCGCCACCGAGGAGGGGTACTTGCAAAAAAAAAAAAAATAAAGAACGGGGAGGAATATCATCAAAACTGGAAAAAGGTAATCCCCAAAGGGGGTGATAACGCCATAACTTTCACTTAGGGTCAAATTCTCAAAATTTGACCCTCAAAAATTCTTCAAACATTTAGACATAAAGTGGAGATTTAGATAAATATAATGTCGTAAACCACATAAGCATGAAGTATTTGATTCAATAAGATGGTGAAATAACAAGCAGCAAAAGGTTGATCATGTTAATGGTGTTTATTCAAGGGTGCAGAGGAGATTATTATTATTAAAGACAACAAATGAAATAACGAAAAGTAGAAGTGGAAAAATTTGCGTTAACGGTAATAAAATCAAAAAAAAGATATACTAACTAAAACTGTACTGAATGTTCACAAAACTAACTAAAATTAACTAGATTTATAGCAAAATGTGTTTGGTTGCATTGATGTGTGCGTGCCCTGCTGTAGTGAAATTAAGGTAGTACGTTAGTCGAGTCGTCTGTGTTGCTGCTCCGTCCACGCGCAGAATCAGGTCAGGAAAAGTCGGGAGACAGCGCCAGAATAGAATTGAGGATGATTTTAATATGACTGTTTTGTAGACATGACAAGAGTCTTGTCATGGGACATAATGTCCTCCTGAGACCCAGAGAAGAAAAAACAGGGAGAAATGTTTTCGTTTTTTCTTTTTTTTTTTTCTTTTAAATAAATCAAGTGTTATTAAAATAACAATCTCATAAGATGAAGATCAGGGACCAACCCAGAAGTCACTGACACTTCACTAGCTGTAAACTATTGGTTCAGGAATAAGTGATGGCACTGAACTTTCTACTTCACAAAAGTCAATTTATTTAGGAAATCTGAGGAAGTACTGATTTTATTTGGAGACACAAAGGAACATTTGGCACTTCCCTCATCTCACATCTGTTTCATTGTTGCACCCAATCATTCTACAACTGAAATGCCTTGGACTGCTAACCATTTCAGGCAAGTGGAGTGAACTATATTTTGCTAGACTCTCATCAGATTGGGGCTTCCCTTTATTGATCTTTGGAGAGAAGTCTTTATTACTGGTATTATTCAGGTTTTGTTCACATGTTTGCCCCAGGGTTCTCAGCTAAGAGGAGCTTAAACCCCAGATACTGTGAGTTCTTTTCACACATTGAGATCACTGATAACTCTCAGCAACGACGTGATCTCGTAGAAACAATTAGGTGTTATGGATTCAACTATAATTGCGACTCTTATCTTTTACTTTACTGGAAAAGATTTCTGCATTTTACCCATATTTTATTTTTAACTCAAAATCAAAATTCCAGATTCTACTACATGTTGGTTTTGCACCAGATAGGATGACAGATTTCAGGTGGCCCTGTGTCTTTCTCTATTACATCTGCCACTGCATCTCGATAATCTTTGTGTGGCTTCTAGTGGGTCCTGACCCTCTCATATTTTGAAAAATCTATGTTTGAATCTCCCTTAATAATTGTGTTAAGAATTCTCTCCGCCTTGGTCAAAAGTTGGGTATTAGGAAAAAGTGAAATAAATATAAATATAAAGTCCCAATGTGTAGAGCACACATTAATAAATTAGTCATGTTCCCTGTGAAAGTAAATGAGCCTAATTCTTAAAGACCCCTGAAATTATTTACTAGATGTTTATTTTTTGAATAAAATAAAAATCTGAGTTTAACAAAACATTTTAATTGTAAATATCAAGCTTACCTTTCTTTCTTCCATAAAATGTGCTTGTGGGCACGCCAGCCATTTTGAAAAGGTGGGAAAAACAATTGGCAAGGCCACACCCCCACACATGGGATATAATTTTAAAGGTTCTGTTGTCCTCTCTAAGAAACATCAGAACTTAGAGGAGTGGCAAGTAGAGTATGAGAGCTACAAGCAAAAAACTAAATGTGTACTACAGTGCGCAAAAATGAATTACTGGGCCATCAGGGGGTCTTGAGGGACATTTATAAAACAAAAAATCCCACAAACCTTAAAAGTGCACTTGAAAAGCTCACACAAGAAGGTTAACCTAGCTTACCTAGAAGACCTCATCAGGGGGAGCACACTCCCCCTCTTTTTAGAGCTCACCCACTTAACTCGCATCCCAAGAAAACAGCTAACCCCAGATAAGGCAGCGTGATGTATCCCGAGATAACAGGACTGGGACATCTAAATAAAGGTGTGAAACAATCGCCTTCAAAAGGTTATCAATTAACTTTAACCAAAATTAGGACCACTCGGTGCGGCAAGAGTTAATAGTTATTAGTCTCAACACCCAAGGATAACCAGAAGAGCATGATTGATATGATGGAACTGAGATTTTGTTACACTTAACTTTTGCAAAACACAAATAAAACTAAATTGAAACTAAGGATTTTCAGAAAATAAAAACTAGACTAAACTAGCAAAGAATTGGTAAAAACTAATTACAACTGGCAAAAAATTGAAAATCTGGAGTCGAAACTAAATAAAAAATAAAACCTAATGAAAATGGCGAAACGTTTAAAACCCTGGTGCAGAGATTGGCAAATCTGACCAGGAAAAGTATGAGATGGATTGTCAGGACAGTCAGCGTTAAAGCCACTTTTGACAGTCCATACTAGGATGGCATTGGACATCTTGGGGGTGGAAAGGGGTTGGTGTGACCAAGGTGTGGTTTGGCTTGTTGTATGTATATTTGAGATCATATGGCTCTGGATGGACCGGTTACCAGGGCATGGAAGGAGGACAGACTCATTAAAGGAGGAGAAGGAACTTGCTGGGATTGGAGATCCTCTGGGTGAGTGGTTGATTAAAAGCATGCATAAAATAGAAGTTATCTGTTGTTATTGATTGGTAATAGATTGATAATTGGCCACATTTACAGCTGTATTGACTTGTTGTGGACGTAGTCGACTTCAGGTTTAAACACTCTAATTAACAGGTTGAAAATAGTGACATTAAAGGAAGAGTATGCAGCACCACCCTGTCAGACGCCAGTGATGGTGGAGCTCACTGATGAATCAGGTGAGCTGGATTCATGGCTGATTCAAAACTAAGATCCCCCTGCTGTGGTCAGTAAGGGGAGAAAAGGGGGAAATAAAATCAAGAATTAAAGAGGCATTTATAAACGTTTAGGTGTCAAGTGAAACGGGACAAAAGGGGGTGTTATACTGTTATTTTCAATGTCAGCATTATTATTGTATGAGAATCATGCAACAAGCATTGCATCGATGATCATTTATTGAAGCTTTTGACCTTATACTAACATCTGTGTTCCTGTGATTGTTATAACTTCTGATGAATCTTCTATTTACAGGTGTTAGGATAATGATATAATTTTTCATTGCAGGTGTAACCATGATCATTTTATACATATTGCAACTTGTTGCTCATTGTAGAGTTGTGCTCAAGTTAATAAGGGTTAAAAGCTACAGTCAGCGCGAATGTCTGACTGATCTATTGAGGGAAAAGGCTTCGAGCATGGAGGGCCGCACGCGCTTACAAAACACTGATATCATGTTATTCTTTGTGATCTTTTCTTCAATTATGTCTTTAAAGTTAGTTTAAATAGTGGCAGTTAATTAAACGAGATTTATTAAAATATTAAATACCTGAGTCAGAACGTTACACGCGGATCACCTTAAGAGTCTGGGAAACTTTGTAACTGCCTAACTTTTTTTTTTTGAATGTTCTAGCTCCGTTGATTTGACACATTGGAATGTGTCAAAAAAGGGGGGGAAGGTTCAGCTTTAACATCAAACAAGGATTATTTGAACATTTTATAACTTCATTTGTGTCTTTAATAATTTAGGAATGGTAAAGCTTAAGCTAATAGCGGTCCGAGAAGACGGACCTTTTAGAGAATCAGTGAAAAAGCATAAACTATCACTTTCATGTTTAATCATTACTCATTGAAATGAACTGAATAGCGTTTAGAAGATTTGTTAATTTCTTTGTCTTTTGTTAAAAAGAGGGGTTTCAATAATTTTCAGACACACCTTGCAAATGTGCTTATAACGAGTTGGCACTCGGCCTTTTGAAGGTCATAAGCTTCGTTCGGCGTGACTGTCCGGACTGATATATTGTAGGTATTGACTTTGAGTGCAGAGGGCTAAATGCAAACACGCTTACACACACATAAGATATGATTAGAATAAGTCCCTGGGACATTCTGAATGTTTAGACCAATTCTGAATCACTAGAAGGTCAGTAGATAACAACATTAGATTATTAGGGTTAGGAAGAGGGGTGTTTTGGTTTTCTGTCTCTTACAGAGAAAGGAACAGACACCAGACGAGGTCACAGAGATGCGAGGATCCTCCGTAGCAGAGTCAGACACAGTGACTGCCGAGACATCAACTGGGTCCAAGGGTCATGGCGTTTGGGCTCCAGCTAGTCACCACAAAAGGATGGATCCCATAAACACAGCAATAACCATGAAGGGGTTGGCGGAAATCCGGGAACACCAGACCAACGAAGTTCGAGAGGCTTTTGGGCAAAAAGGGGGACACCTTCCTGTTCCTTTTTCTGGAGAATACACAGATCGTTGTTTGAAATCGGGGCAGAATAATCCCCTGATCTGTGTTACGACTGAAGGGTTGTCTAACCCCTAAGGTTGAAGAATTAAGAGCAGAGGATCACCCAACTGGACGACACTGGTAGCTGCAGCAATAGAATAAAGGCTGAAAGCAGTGGGAGACAAGGAGAGTGTCATCTGGACCTGCTACTGTTGGAATCATAGTTTTTCTTGCATCTGAATTGCGCAAACACAGAGGTCATCCCACATATGGTTCGCCCCTCAGGGGGACAAAGGACCTCAGGAGTGAGAAGAGATGAACCCGGCCACACTGAATTGAAGGGTGTTGGTGAGGTCATTATTCTAATGACCTCATCAGGGGGAATTGTTAGATTCTAATATTATTTTATGCCATGTTATACCCCGAATTAAAGATTGTGAATTATTATGTAGTTTTAGTTTGCATTATTCTCCTGAATTAGAAGCAGCTGATAACTATTACATTAGTTAAACTGATTTGCATTACATTAAATTGCTGACTTGTTGTGAATGAATGATATTGTTTTATGATGCATTATATTGCTGAGTTATAAGAAATACTGTAATGTATGTTTGCACTGATTGCCGATCACGCTTCAACTGAGTCGTCCTCGGTCAGAAGGAATGGTACTCCACAGTGATGTAGTTCAAATAACTTTACTAAAGAGGTGGCAGATGACATCAACAGGATGTACAGCGTTGGTAGGGAGGCATTACAGTATTCACATGCAGGTAACGGGGGTGTGAGTGTGTATATGGGTATGTGTGTGTGTGTGGTCATCTGTAAACAGAAAGAACAAACATTTGTATTAACCACTATGGATAGCAGTGTACCCCTTATACAGTACTGTGGGTTTCCAGCGTAATGTTATACAATCTGCCATAACCTCATGGCCACTAGATGGCACCCTAAGACCATAAATGAATTTCTGGCTTGTATATACATTGGCAAACCAGACCTCTGCAGATTGCAACGATTCAGAGAATAAACATAGTAAATAGTTACATCCACCTACAACCACAATGCTTGACAGTAAGTCGTATATGGAATGAAATATGGGCTGAACACAAGGCTGCCTGTAGTAGGCCAAACAAAACGCATCTTAGCGATAGCAATGGGACTAGCCTCTTAGCGATAGCAACGAGACTAGCCTCTTAGCGATAGCAACGGGACTAGCCTCTTAGCGATAGCAAATTACACAGATAAAGTCAACAAGCCTCACTCTCATCTTACAATACTCACATGGTAAGCACGCACGCAGTATTAACTCACACCGAATGCACGTTAATACGTTACTCCTCCGACACACCTCTCATCTGTGCAGCGCTGCGCTGAACACGTTCCCAACCGGAAGTACAGATACCGAGGTGCATCATGGGTAACGTAGTATAAAACAGCTACAGTGAACAAGCGGACTTTTAACAGCCGCCCCTGTATTTGTAGGCAAATACACTCCCGCTAGAGTCCTTCTATTTTGGAACAGTGTCATTTGAGTCCTCAGGAACTTTGGGAAGTTCCACCAACTTAGTTACCGGGCGAACATAGGTACTGTCTTTAACCTTGACCTCGGCAGCTCGAACAACGCCATCAGTCCCTGGGAAAACTTTGGCAATGGTACCCACAGGCCAAAGGCCTCTAGGCAAGTTACAGTCCACAATCATAACAGCTTGTCCCACAGCCATGTTGTCAGTGGACCTCCTCCATTTCTGTCGGAGTTGCAGTCCTGGGAGGTAGTTCTGTATGAACCGCTTCCAGAAGTGGTCGCTGATGACCTGACTGTGCCTCCATCTTCTGTTAGAAAGAGTGCCTGAGGGGCCGTAAGCTGCCTGGGGTAGTGCCGAATCATGCCGCCCCATCAAGAGAAGATTTGGTGTGATGGGATCTGGGTCAGCTATGTCAGCCGATGCATAGCCAAGCGGCTTTGAGTTCAAAATGCCCTCAACCTCTATGAGAGCAGTGAGTAGGACTTCTTCCACCACAACTTGGTCCTTCAGGACCACTTGCAGAGCTGACTTCACTGCTCTGATTTCCCTTTCCCATGCTCCTCCGAAATGAGGAGAGTGTGGGGGATTGAAGCAGAAGTTGATAGTCTGCTTGGCCAGTTGCTGCTTGAGGTCCGGCTCCATGTTTTCAAACGCCGTTTGGAGTTCTCTGTGCCCACCTCTGAAATTGGTCCCTCGATCAGACCACATCTCGTATGGCTTTCCTCGGCGTGCAATAAATCTGCGTAATGACATAAGGAAGGAATCGGTGTCAAGACTAGGGAGGAGATCAAGGTGCACGCATCTGGTTGTAAGACACTTGTAGATGATTCCCCAGCGTTTCTCTCTTCTACGACCTATCTTTATCGTGTATGGCCCAAAACAGTCTACGCCCGTTGACCAGAACGGCGGCTTATAGAGTCTCAGCCGCGATGAAGGTAAGTCAGCCATTTTGGGTGTAGAAGGTGAGGCGCGCCATCTCCTACAGTCCACACACTGGTGCTGATGCTTCTTAATGGCTTGACGTCCTCTGAGAATCCAATAGGTGCGCCGTATTTCCGCAAACAGCCTCTCTGCACCTGGATGAAGGAGCTGGTCATCATAAGTTTTTATGATGAGCTTGGTCAGGGGATGTTCAGCTGCTAATACAATGGGATGAATACTGTCTGGATCTAAGTCGGCAGCTCGACGGAGGCGGCCTCCGACTCTGATGAGACCGGTGAGACTGTCATATTCAGGGGACAGCACGCTAAGACGGCTGTCTGAGCGGACTGGGTGCCCGATCTGGAGGGCTCGGGCCTCCTCTGAGAAGCTGTCAGTCTGTGCCGAGCGAAGCAGCATGGTTTTGGTTTCTAGTTGCTCCGCTGCTGTAATAGAAGCGTCAGCCGCCCCGTGTTGGGTCTGGTAGGTAGCAGCAATCAGCTCATCTAGCGTGGCATACTGTGTTGGATCCGGTAAAGTCGGGGATGCAGAAACGTGCCCACAGAATGCAGTCTTCCTGAGCTCTGCCTCACTGCATGCCGGGAACTCTGTTGGCAACTTAGGCCAAGTGTCAGCAGTTTGTGACAGAAAGGGTGGACCATGTGACCAACGATTGCGGACAGTTAGGTCAGCGAGATGTTTCCCTCTGGTGATGTCATCAGCAGGATTGAGGTCAGAGGTCACATACCGCCACTGTTCAGGAGATGTCAGCTCCTGTATTTCACAGATTCTAGTCCCCACAAATACCTTATAGCGACAGGAACTAGACTGGATCCACTGCAGCACCGTTGTAGAGTCTGTCCACAGGTAGATCGATTTCAGGAGGATGGTGAGCTCTGTCTGGAGTAATTTGGCCAATTGGGCCCCTGTGAGCGCTGCGCAAAGCTCCAGCCGGGGTATTGACACCTGTTTACGTGGGGCCACTCTGGAGCGAGCCATCAGGAATGATGTGGCGATGGGCAGTTGTTGATCGATTACTCGGAGATAAGCCACAGCCCCATACGCCTTTTCTGATGCGTCACAGAATATGTGAGCCTCGTATGTCACATTGCTGGAGTTGTGAGAAGGAGTGTAGCAGCGGGGAATGGTGACATGCTGAAGGTGTGACAGTTCACCTTCCCACTCAAGCCAGGACTGAAGTAGATTCCCTTCTATGGGCTCATCCCATCCTCTCTCTGTGCTCCACAGGGCCTGTACAATCAGCTTGGCCCTTGTAGTGTAGGGACAAATATAACCTAGGGGGTCATACTGGGTAGCTAGTACCTTGTACACGTTGCGCAGCGTGACCGTGGAGTAGGTTATAGGGCGGTGCTTATATCCCAGGACATCTGTCGGGCAGTGCCAGCTGAGTCCTAATGTTGACTCTTGTGGGTCGAGACTTTTGAAGTTCAGCCAAAGCTCGCAGCTCTCTGATCTAGCTGAAGCGGGCAGGTGAGCAACTACTTCGGGCACGTTGCTCGCCCACTGACGTATCTCGAATCCTCCTTGAATGAGTAAACCTCTCATTCGGTCGATGAGCTGCTTTGCCTCTTCTGGGTTGGATAGGGACTGTAAACAGTTATCCACATAGAAGGCTGTGTGGACAGAGTCACAGATGTCCTTGTGGGTGTCTTCGTGCTCCCTTGCATGTCTCTGTAGGGCGTAAATAGCACAACAGGGGCTACATGTCGTTCCGAAGGGCAAAACTCTCCACTCATATACGTCTGGGGGCCGGTCAGTTTCACAATCCCTCCACAGAAACCGTAGTAGAGGACAGTCCTCTGGGAGCAGCAGAATCTGGTGAAACATGGCTTTGATATCTCCACTCACGGCTAAAGGGTGTTGGCGGAAGCGGAGTAATACCCCCAGCAGAGTGGGCCCCAAGGGAGGTCCTGGTAAGAGGTAGTGGTTCAGGACGGCCCCCTGAAACTCAAACGAACAGTTGAAGACCACCCTAGCCTTATCATTGTGATGTACCATGTGGTGGGGTACATACCATGACTCGGAAGAGCTATGTGTCTCATCTGGGCTCAGCTTAACAACATAACCAGAATCTACTAACCTGTGGATCTCCTGGCTGTATGTGAGGGTCAGATCAGGATTCTTGGCCAGCTTACGTTCGGTGGATCTGAGGAGGCCTTTTACTGCTTCAGGAGAGACACACATCCGTGGAAAGTCCCTTCTTCTCAGCAGCGGAGTGGCGTATCTCTCGACACCGTCTACTGGGACTCTGATAGTCTTTGTCTCCAACATAGCTACCGCCTCTCTGTCCTCCTTTGACCGTGTGACCTCCTTCTCTGTCCTGTAGGGGGGAGCATCTAGTTGCCACAAACGCTTCACATCTTGATGCACGGCCTCTGCAGGAGAAAGGCACATGTTCAGGCACTGCAGGTCCCCCTCAGATGTAGGCATACTACTGGCCGGCCCCTGGATGGCCCATCCGAGCTTGGTGCAGATAGCTACTGGCCCTTTGGACGACCCCCGAAGGACGGGGCGGACAGGGGTGATGAGATGAGCGTTATCTGAGCCAATCAGCACCAAAGGTTGGATCTGGTTAAATCCCTCAATCTGGACTTTCTGTAAGTGAAGATACTTCTTCTTTAGCTGTTCAACTGGACATGACTGAGTAGCTAGGCTCAGTTGTTGGGCTGTGAAAGCATGTGTTACTTTGTACCTCACTTTGGGCTTAGCCCTTGGTGACACCTGAAATGAGACAAAGCCTCCCTTCATCTGGATTACATCTCGACGGATAGTTCTCAGTGAGAGTGTTGCTTCCTCCTGTTCCAAACCTAGAGATTTAACTGCCGCTGGAAGCACAACAGTCTTCTCTGAGCCGTCATCGAGCATAGCAAATGTATTCAGTGATTTGCCCCCATAATGTAGTTGGATTGGTACTACCTTAAGCATAACACGACCTGAGTGACTTGAATAGTCTAGGTAGACCATACTAGTACTCACAGTTAGTATGTTAGGGTCCCGCTTCTTGGCCTCAACCAGGTCATGGAGCACCAACAAATGCTGGTCACCACAGGTGCTGCACGGCTTCTTCAGAGTACACTGCTCTGGAGAATGTTTACGGCCACAGCGCCAGCATTTGGCCTTCTCGGTAATCCAGGTAGCCATAGCTTTGAGGTCTAGCCTTTTGAATCCATCACAGCCATTCAGATAATGCTCTGTCCCTTCGCAGTATGGACAATAAGGTTTGAACTTCTGTTTCTTCTTAGGTTGGATTGTCGGATCTGGAGCTGTAGATTCTCCCTCCTGGTTTAGCTTGGCTTGGGCTGGATTTGGGCCGTAGTAGATGGAAGCAGATCTGTTGTGTGGCTTGAGCCCTGCTGAGGCTTTGAGTAGGTTCTTCTCTGGACGTGGCTTGTCCGGGGGCATTTGAGAGGCTTGTCTGGATAGCTGAAGGACTTGGGATTTCCGTTCGAGCCATTCTGAGAAGTCGTACATATTGTATGTTCGGCTGCTGCCACTGCGGATGATCCCTCGGGTAATACAGTACTCGATGAAGTTGTCCCTGTAGTTCAGAGGGAGCTTAGTAAGCAGTCTGTCCACATGTGAACCACAATGAAGCTCACTGGCTGCTACTTCATCCATGGTACTGAGGAGCCCGACCAGGCTGGACACCGACAGGGAGAGGTCCTCAATAGCTTGAGAGTCTCCGGCTCTAATAGGGGGGCCGTTTAATATGGTGCTAAGCTCACTTTGGACTAACTGCCTTGGCTGTCCATACCTCTGCTCTAGCGCCCTCATTGCACTAGTGTAGGGAGTGCGGTCGTGAATGTAGCGCTTGGCTACCTGTAAGGCGCTGGGATGCTCGAGATGATCTAGTAGGACCTGATACTTGTACTCTTCTCCCAGATGTGAATGTGGCCCTAAGGTGCTGTCCAGCCCTTTCTTTAATAAGGCGAAGTCACTCTCTCTCCCCGACCGGAAGATCACCAGCTTAGGCTTTGGGATGCCATATGAAGACGCCACCATCATCTCCATCAGGTTTGGTAGAGGCGTTCCTGCTGGGTAAGTTGTGGCAACCTGCGGATTATGGTGTTCAGCAGAGGAAGATGATGAATAGTGACTGCCTGAGGGATAAGGAACATAGTACTTGCCAGCTGGATCAGGCACAGCTTCAGGATGCAGTATGGTGGGCACAGGGCGATGAGCTTCTGTCCACTGTGATGGCTGGGTCACAGGCGCTGGTGGACGTGAAGGTTGCTGCAAGTACACAGGATTAGCTGGATGTCTGACTTGGAAGACAGGAGCAGCGGGATGTGACATCTGCTGCAGACTCATTGGGTCCACAGCCTGTGATAGCTGGTGCACTGAAAGATGAGCATGTTGTAGTGGCTGATCAGCTGGGGATGCAGAATGTAATAGCTGCACCTGGCCTGGCCTGTTTATCAGGAGCTGATGTTCCGATCGCTGATATGAGAAGGGTTCAGCAGTGCATCGCCCAGGTCTCCTGAGTGGCGTCGATGCAGCTACATAAGTGGCAGGGTGCAGCACTGGCTGAATGTGAAGGCTCGCTTTACGGGGAGGTGATGGAGCAGATATTTCTGCTGGCGTTGGCATGTTTGCAGGTGTTGTGGTGCCCTGCTCTGAGGGACTTACTAGCACAGTTAGTGGCTCTGTGGTATCATGTAACACCTCATTGCTAGGTTGTAGTGGTGCAACTTCTGTTGTGGAGGAAATACGTTGGGGTTGTTCTAACGCTCCTGTTTCTGGGGGAAGAGGACTGCCAGGTTTAGAAGCTTGCTCCAAACGCTCCACCCGCTTCAGTAATGTCCCACGAGTTTCCTCCATAGACACTTGCAGTTGAGTCATGTGTTGGAGGACACTGCTCCAAACTGATTCCATCTTCTGCCATCTCTCATCCTCTTCATAGTCGGAGCTGCTTGAACTACTTGGAGCGCTAGATGGCTCAGTTAGGTTGTGCTCATAGTCCACCAGATGTCCTGGAAGTTTCTTCTCCCGCGTTGGACGGGGGCTACTCGATGCACCTCTATCCTGAGGGTTTGCCATCTCATTAACTCAGCCAAGGCGACTCCGGCTCGAAGGACCACTTGTAATGTATGTTTGCACTGATTGCCGATCACGCTTCAACTGAGTCGTCCTCGGTCAGAAGGAATGGTACTCCACAGTGATGTAGTTCAAATAACTTTACTAAAGAGGTGGCAGATGACATCAACAGGATGTACAGCGTTGGTAGGGAGGCATTACAGTATTCACATGCAGGTAACGGGGGTGTGAGTGTGTATATGGGTATGTGTGTGTGTGTGGTCATCTGTAAACAGAAAGAACAAACATTTGTATTAACCACTATGGATAGCAGTGTACCCCTTATACAGTACTGTGGGTTTCCAGCGTAATGTTATACAATCTGCCATAACCTCATGGCCACTAGATGGCACCCTAAGACCATAAATGAATTTCTGGCTTGTATATACATTGGCAAACCAGACCTCTGCAGATTGCAACGATTCAGAGAATAAACATAGTAAATAGTTACATCCACCTACAACCACAATGCTTGACAGTAAGTCGTATATGGAATGAAATATGGGCTGAACACAAGGCTGCCTGTAGTAGGCCAAACAAAACGCATCTTAGCGATAGCAATGGGACTAGCCTCTTAGCGATAGCAACGAGACTAGCCTCTTAGCGATAGCAACGGGACTAGCCTCTTAGCGATAGCAAATTACACAGATAAAGTCAACAAGCCTCACTCTCATCTTACAATACTCACATGGTAAGCACGCACGCAGTATTAACTCACACCGAATGCACGTTAATACGTTACTCCTCCGACACACCTCTCATCTGTGCAGCGCTGCGCTGAACACGTTCCCAACCGGAAGTACAGATACCGAGGTGCATCATGGGTAACGTAGTATAAAACAGCTACAGTGAACAAGCGGACTTTTAACAAATACTGTTCGCAGAAGGTTATTGTCTAATTTGTCTGAGTAGAAGAGAACAGAGTGTGCTGGAGTTTTCTGCCCCATTTCAGCAGGAGCAGATAAACAGGGAGCCAAGGTCGTAGCTCAGGCGCTGTGTGAGAGAGAGCATGTGAATGTTTAGGCTTTTTATGATAAGGTGGAGGCACCAGAGGCTATAAAAGTTTGAGCAATGCTCCACCATTTTGAGATTTTGAGGCTGTCTGCATCAGTGTCCATCTCCCACGCGTGTGTTCATTAAAATCATCGTTTGACTCAACCCGGCCGGACCAGTGTTGTTATTGTGGTTTTTTCTCTTGTCTCCATCCCCAATATTTTGAACCTTAACAAGGTCTAGGTGTCTCTGCTGACCCATACCCAGATAAGTGATGGATGGATGGATGGATGGATGGATGGATGGATAAACGTGACTAATAGTGATGTGAAATTTACTTCATTGGTGAAGTTTCAAGTGGAAAGAAGTGGAGTCCCAGGATAAATGTATATAGGTGGAAGAAAGCATAAGAGGCTCCCTTCAAAAAGGAGTCAAGACAGTACAATATAAACGCATGTATGAGTGGAGATAAATGCTTTAAACTACTTCCACACAATTTCAAGATGGTTTCTTACTTCAGTTTATGAGATTTACTTCTACTGTTAAGTCATTATGGTGGCAGGCTTCAGTATCATGACTCAAGCCTTACTTTACAGCTTGTGAAAATATATATGTTTTTCCTGTTCTGGGATCATCACTTGCTCATATCCAAATACTGTGGAAATTGTAAATCATCTGATACTTATATATTGCTTTTCTACTCAATTTGAGCACTCAAACTGACTTCCATCACAAGTCTTTTTCATCCAATCGCACACATTCATACAGCACTTCTATTTTCTATTCAAACAGTATCAATATGTGGCAAAAAAAGGAAAAAAAGAAGGATGCATACCAGTATACCAGTCCTTCACATGAATGGAGGACTCAGGGATCAATCCAAGCACCTGAGCTACAGTGTTTAGGTTTCACTTAGGTTTACGTCTCTGATATTTATGTGACCATTTTCATATACTGTTTTTATTTGCTCCTTCAACAGACCAATTTTCTTCTTGGAAATCAATAATGTTTTTCATCCACTAGCTGTGTGTGGAAGCCTGTATCTAATTTCAAGCCTTGGTGTTGGCACGTGAGGCTGCAAAGGGACCACTACTGTCTGCATACACGCTCTACCTCCAGGCTATAGACACACCCTACACTCCATCCAGTGCTCTGCAAGCTGTCGCTATAATCCACTTAGCTCTCCTTTCCATGCTACGACCTGGTCATCCTTCCAGCCCGACCCCCCTTCTCTGCCTCCTTGAGCTTAATAGTGGAGTGACCTCCCTACTCCAGCCAGAACATCCGACTTTTACAAGTTTCTTCTATTAAAGAAATACCTCATATGCCCTCTCTTTCCACTCAATAAATTCTCAAGGCTTTTCTATTTTTGTGGACTAACGTCCCCTTTTTCCACAAGATTCTGCCTTACTTTATAGTTTTTAATTGTTTAACTCTTTGATTTCTTTCCAATGATTTTAGACCAAAATAACACTCATCTATAATTGACTGAGACAGGACTCTTCCAGACACTAAACCAAGGCACAATGTACATTTCAATTCCTTTAATTTTAAATATGTTTATATCGTCTATCCTGTAAAATAGTCAGATGTCTATTCATATTAATGTACAGAATTCACCTGCTTGCTGCTACTACTGCACATTCACCCAATGTATATACTATACATATATATATATATATATATATATATATATATATATATATATATATATATATATATATATATATATATATATATATATATATATATATATAATGTTCTTCCTCTACAGCCCCCCCAATTTTTTTGCACATGTCGAGGAGCGTGTCAGGCTACATTTCACTGTGTGTTATACTTGTATAACTATGCATGTGACAAATAAAGAACCTTGAACCTTGAACCTTTTGACCCCAATAGAATTACTATCAGTATCACTTTTGTGAATTTTGGATGCATTTTCTCTGCTCCACATATTACATGTCACTGCAGGTAAGACCATCTGCTATATGTATAAAATGTAAAAATGGAAACGCAACGTGTGCCAGATCTACATGACAGCCAGCGCATGAGGTAGCTGGCTCATCACCGCGTTCATATCCTGACACTCTGCTGGGACGGTGACAGCAAAGTCAACGTGGGTGAGCTGTAATCGGTACTGAATAGGATATACTCTTGTGACTCAGGCGACAGGGAGATGCACAGATTCAAAGCAAAACAAACATATCAACATACAAGCTAAGACTTTGATATTTTCTAGAGGGACAAAAAACTAGAACACATTCAAACACTCAAAAATTATGAAACCTCTCAGTGTGGTCTTGTACCTGATGGTGAAAGAGTGCCGTGGTGTGAGGCCAGGGTGACAACCAAGCACTGGTTGGGATGAAAGGTCAGCAGACAGAGTGATTCCAGAGCCCTCGAGGACCAGGGCGATGTGGTCGGGCAGCAGCTCGGGGGTCTCAGAGGCAAAGGTGATGAAGAGAAGCTGGCCATAGCTGTAGACTTTGTGACCCAGGAATTTCACTAGAGTGGTAAGGGCAGACACAGTAAATTTCCCAGTGTTAAATCAGCAGTGTTAAAGTGTATTTACTCTAATAGAGTCATTATAACAACAGCTGGAGCAAAACGCCCCCCAGTGTGGGTGATGATTCCTGGAGTTAAAAGAGACAGTGTCAACGTTACTCTAGAAAGCTCCTCCCACCACAGACTGGTTTTCAAACCAAGAGGATTTTTCACGACGCCATTTTCTTCACATCAGTTGCAGGGTAAGTTGTTCATATTTACTTATTAAACCAACAATTCGACATTTTAAGCACAGGTAGCACGTTAAAATAAGGTTACATTCCTTTTGTCCATGTTTATTATATATTTCATTTTGTACCAGAAGCAAATGTGACACTATCTGTATGCTAATGTAAGGTTGTTAATTAGCTAAAAAAGTTGACTGATATCAGTGTTGGACTGTAAGGCTTGTTATCAAAATTTATTTCAGTGTGTAGTGGTGATTGTGTTGTGTTCTAGCATGTTCGAAATTCCATTAAATGAAACCCTCCATGTGTTGGGATCTATATATTAACATTAGCTAGCTAACTAGCATTTTGGCTAACCTCAGTGCGCGGGCAATTCGCTAGTTAGCGTTAAATTTTAAATTACCTAACTCAAGCATTAACTAATTAAAATTGTACACTAAATGTTACACATTCATCAGATTCACAGCCCTTTGAGGAAACGTCAGAAGCTGGATGCAGAAGCTAAGCAAGTAAGAGTTAACAGATTTCCACATTCTTCTAATAGTGTCTTTTTTGTTTGTAGTTTAAGTGTTCTGAACTGTAGTGGTTATATCAACATGTAGAATGTTTTTATTGTGTTTTCCAGTTGGTGGAATCCATTCTCACAAGCAAACCTGGTGGAGAACGTATAATAAATGAGTACAATCGGACCAAGTCCCTGGTGGATGAAACCAGAAGAAAAATGGTCAACATACTGGTAGCTGACATGACAGAAAAAAATGGGTAATTTATTTCTGGCCCTGTGATTTTTACTATCATTTTCAAATTATTTTAAATCTCTATTAATTCCAGCGAAGCTGACTAGTTCTTTTCCTTTTGATCTTGCAGTACATCACCACCACGGCAGGTAAAAGAAATGTATGCCAGAGGAATTGTAACCTTTTTCCCTTACCTCAGTGACCCGTACTCAAAAAATGGCTATGTAAGTAGCTAACAGCAATAACTGATACAACTAAAATCAAAATTTTAAATCCTGCCAAAATGTATGTCCTTATCAACTGTTCATGGTCACATAACTTACTGATAAATTAATAAACAAAATGTCTGTATATGTCACTCTCCAAGGAACATTATTATGATGGCGAGAGTGGCACTGAGTACTTGGCCTGGAGGATTAAAACCATACAGAGATGCACTGCTAAAGAGAGGCGATTAACATCTGGAGGTAACACTTATAATTCAGTGGAAACGTATAATACAGTTCCAAATTGTGGTTCTGTATTAATAATGGTTATCAAATGTTATTATTAGTTTTGATAAAGTTGTATTTCATATTGTCTAGCACCAGGAGATGGATCATCGGGTGAAGACCAGTGTGGTGGACCAACTGTCAGACGAGAGTTGCAGTTTGTTACAGAGAACGTGCTGAGTGAGGATGAGTGCAAGGAAGCAATCTCTCTGATGAAACATTTAGCTGATGAAGACACAGTCAAGAAGAAGATGAAGTTGACATTTGTTTATCGACACAACATGGTCCTTGACCCCCTGCTGTCAAGCAACATACTGTCTGTGTTTCCACGTTTCAAAGATATCAAAGGCTTGGTGAATATTTTTCATTACGTTGACAATGTAAACACATTTTATTTTTTGCAGATAGCAGATATAATTCTCTGTTCTCTATCCCTGTTACAGATCGAACAGGATTTTGTACTGATGTTTGGTGAGGATGTATCAGGCAGGTTGCTGGAGAGGTGGCCAACAACATTCAAAAGAAAGATTATCCAACAAGGCAGAAAGCTTCCTTCTACCAGTGACCTGGAAGAACTCTTGCTGGCAGCTGACTCTCCTGAGGATGCCACTGAAGTTAATGCTGACATTGGTGAGCTGTTATTTCTTTAATTAGAACATTCACAGGATATATAATGTTTGTCACAGAACAGCTGTCCTTTTGTATTTTGGGTCTACTCAAACATTTTGTCAATGCAGATGCATTGAAATTTGTTATTGATGAGGATGATTCAACTTTATTATAAAACAATTTTTTTTTTCAGGCTGGGACAGTGACCTCTCAGCGATTCTATTGCTATTACATTTGATTCCACCATCTGGTCAGGGTCGGAAGAGACCAGGAAAGGTGTCAGCTTCTCAAGCAGAAAGGCATCTTGTGGTCTTCAAGAAGGTTTGTTTCTTTTCTATTTTTATGGTATGAATTACCAGTTTAAGAAACACTTGATTCTTATTGCCTGTCTGTATTTGTCTTTTCAGACTGGAACAAATATCCAAGAGCACCTTGATGCCATCACTACCAGCACTCAACCCTACCTCCTGGCTGTTGGGGTGAAAAAGCATGACATCCACCAGTTCTTCATTATTCTTGACAAGAATGCCATACCATGCAAGTCTACCTCTTCACTTGGTGCTTTTGATGAACTGTTTAAAGCACATTTTGTGTTTGGCACATCTTACAACACCATGCTTCACAACATGTACACATTCATCCAAACCACTGTGTACAATATAGATGTTGGCAAAATCAAAGAAAGTCCCAGAGTTGCTGAAATAAGGACAAGGTTGCTTCGTTAGGGCTTGAAGGTTAATTCTCCATCATGAAGTGTTTTGTCTGTCAGGCTGAGTTTACTGGTTCAAACATGCTTGTTAGGCATTTACGGTTAGTCCATGGTTACTTACCCGGAAGAAATCTTCGCCTTAAATGTGCCCAGCGTGACTGTGGCTGTGTGTTTGGCACTTTTTCAGGTTTTAGAAAACATTTAAATACCAAACACCTTAACTATTTCGACCAACAGGCTGACACTGATGTTAATTTACAGCCTGATGTGGCAATTAAAGAAGTTATCACTACAGGGCAGGTGGTGTCAACTAATGTAGAAGAAACACCCACAACATCTGAAATGTTGAAAAGTTCAAATAAGAGCACTTTGGATATGTGTGCCTCTACTGTTGCACAGCTCAGGGCAGCTGGATTAAGCCAATCTACTGTGAATAGTTTTGTCTCCTCAATGGAGGAAGTGTTTTTTGAGATTCATACTCAGGCTAAAGATGCAGCTTTACAGAGCTTACCTTCACAGGACACTTCAAGTAAAAAGAAATTAGAGCAGTCATTCAAAAACTTTGAAAACCCATTCACACTGTTAAATTCAGAAGCTAAACGAAATAGGCACTTTAAACAAAAATGGGCAACTGTTGAACCTGTTGAAATGGTGCTTGGCACAAGATTTGACAGTAGAAGAAACAAGATCACAGGGACTTTTGATCAAGTCATTGTAACCGATAGGTTTGCATATGTTCCTATTTTGGAAACACTGAAAACTATCTTTCAAAACCACCATGTTGTCGACATGTTCAAGTCGAGGAATGTGTCCAGAGAAGGTGTGTATGCAGACTTAATCGATGCTGCCTATGTTAAAAGATGTCCCCTATTTTCTGCAGGAAAAAGATGCCTTACAAATTCAACTGTTTTATGATGACTTTGAAACTGCAAATCCCCTGGGCTCTAAAAATGGTGTACATAAATTAGGTGCAATATACTTTACACTAAGGAATTTTCCTCCAATCTTTAATTCGTTGTTGGTCAATATTCATTTGTGTGCTCTTTTTCATGCACAAGACTCAAAGCGTTATGGCTTTAATTCAATCCTTGAGCCACTTGTCAATGATCTGAAAGTTCTTGAGACAGAGGGACTGAAACTTCCCATGTTTAAACACTTGGTTCATGGCACTGTAATCCAGGTCACTGGGGACAATCTTGGCTTGCATAGTCTGTTTGGGTTCGTGGAGTCATTTGCAGCTCGATATTGTTGTCGTTTTTGTCTGCTTGAGAAGGATTGTTTTCAAAGTGTGTTCTGTGAAGATGATTCTGGTGTTGCACTAAGAACTCTTGATATGCATAAGCAGCACTGTGAAAGTGTACAAAGAGATCCTACGCTACCTCATGTATGTGGTGTGAAACGCACTTGTCTCTTGAATTCACTTAAATATTTCAACACAGCCAACAATTTTTCTGTAGATATCATGCATGACATTTTGGAGGGAGTTGCTCAGTTAGAGGTGAAACTTGTGCTGCAGTACATTCAGGAGAACTTCCTAAGTGCTGAACAACTTGCTGGTAGAATACATGCCTTTGACTATGGGTTCAATCAGCAGCGAAATCGCCCACCAAGGGTAAAGTTGTTTGATGGCAGTAATGATTTAGGACTAAATGCAATTCAATCTTGGTGCTTATTGCGTAATGTACCTTTGATGTTTGGCGATTTGGTACAGGTGGGTGATAGCTACTGGCATCTTCTACTTCTGCTTCTACAAATTGTCAATATTGTGTTTTCACCAGTGCTGTCAGAAGGTATGACCATCTACCTCAAACATTTAATTATTGATCATCATCAGCTCTTTAAGCAGTTATTTCCTACACTCAGTCTCCTACCAAAGCATCACTTCATGATACATTACCCTGTTTTTTCAGCTAAGTGGATAAAACATCATGGTACAGAGTACCGCCCTGACTTTATCATCTGTACAGAGGTAGTGTCTGAGATTCCAGTGTTTTATAAGATCAAAAGTATTGTTGTGAAAGATGACATTGCATTGCTCTGTGGAAAACTGATGGAAACCCTGTGTTTTGATGACCATTATCATGCATTTAAGGTCAGAATGCACCCCAATATGGTGCTGAAGGTGTTGAACATAAAAGAGCTGTGTTACTTCAAACCATTTGATCTTCAAATGAAGTATGGCACTTCTGATTCCTCCCTGTATGTGGTTCCATATTGTCATTTTATGCCGAACTAAATTCATTGTTTTAAAGTGTTTTATGACTGTTTTTGTGTGTGTAGTGTTTTATGTACACTACATGAGATGTTTTAATATTTTGAGCCTGACATCAAAATAAAGCCGTTAAACGTATTATCTAGTTGTGGTTTTTGCTTACTTGTTTTATATTTTAAAGCATTATTAGAAACCAGGTTTTCATGCTGGAAGAGGAAGAGTTTTAGTAACACTACTTGGTGTAAAATTAATTTAAAATTTTACTCTATGAGAGCTAATTTTTCACAAGAAAAAGTGTATGAATAACACAGTATAGAGTAACATCAACTCTCATCAGAGTTATTTGAACCCCCAGTGTTAACTTGAAATAACTCAATTCAGTGTTAGAAATCAGTGGAATTTTACTCAAATAGAGTTAATTTATCACTATGTTAGAGTAAATAATATGACACTACTAGTAGTGTTAGGTTCATTTAACACTCTGCGGTGTTACTCAGTGTTAAATTTTTACTCTATTTAGAGTTAATTTTACTCTAAAATTTTAACACTATAGAAAGAGTTGATTTAACACCAATTCCGAATGGGACCAAATAGACTCGGGACCAGTGTTAAATTTAACTCTTTAAGTGTTATTTTAACACTCCGAATTTTACTGTGTGGATGTTAGAAAGATGCATGGATGGAGTTTTATTACTGGAGTCTGAGTCAGCTCTGTGCCATCAATGTAGTAAATATAGAGCTAAACTTTTGTGTATAAGCATGGTGTTTTTGGAAGTAGGATTAATTGTTTTTGTGCTTTTCAAAGAATCTGCCAGTTCCTTTCACTTTGAGTTGATGTGTGTGTTCATGAGGGCAGTGGAGTACAAGCTTTTTGAGATCACGTGGAGCACTGCAGGAATCTGCGTGTAATTACCCACCCTCTAGGCTTTGGCTCCTCATATAACAGGACTTCAAAGCTTTTTAGCTACCACAAGATACCCCCCACTACCGCTACCACCCAAAACTGGCCAAAAGAACATCACACAAGAGTTATACGCTTCTGATGTATAAAAATAGGCAAAAATCTTCCACTTCCTCATTATGCAGATTTGAAAAATGTAAAAAGCCCAAGCCATTGTATAGATCCTGTACAGTTTTGCTCTAAAAATGCACAAATTATAACAATTTCTATTTAAAGAAAAAAAAAAAAAACAGAAATAAAGCAAGCTGCCGTTCTCTACAATACCTGGATGAGTGAGTGGGCAAAACTGACAGGTTGCACGCTTGATTGCCATCTTGTTTTTGAGCGTAATGGTGTGTGAAGTACATCCTGAACTCTTTTGGGGGTTGAGAGGGCTGTGGACTTGAAAGAATCGTTTTGCTTGCGAGGGGCCTCTGGCGTCACTCAGAACAATTCACCTGTCTTATCATCTAATATCTGCTCAACCAGGAGCTGGCTTTTATTATCTGGGCTGTGCCCTTACATGTGCAGCTTGCCCTCGCTGTGACGTCCACAAGCGTGTTAATCGATGGTTTTTACTTGACCTCTCTCTCACCTGCCTTTTTGCACTGTGACTTGAAGTGTTGCTTTTCACCAGTGCTGCTCGCAATTACCTGACGATTTGTTAAAGTGCCTTGGTTAAGTACTGTTATACACTATTGCTTTAATAAAATGAAGCTTAATTATTATTTCGATTTGGTCTGGACCGTGTTTCTTCTTTTATCACAGTATGCAAATTATCATCAAGTAAATGATGTTTAATAAATGTATAACACAACAGATTCTTATATAGGTAGTCATGCTGTAGCTTCAGCAACTTTTCCAGTGAGACTTTTGTAACTCTAATGTAAGGATTATTTTTTTTCCAACATGAAGTGACAGACTATTATGTCTAATAAGCTGCAAGCTTTCACACATAAGAAACCAAGCTCAAAAACCAAGCCAATGCATCACACTTCCATCACAGTTGCTAACATTTTTTTTTCTTTTTTGCAACAATGCATGAACGAGGGATCGGCACTGTGTTATTGATATGTATTAATCCCTATCAGTAGGATTAGTATTTGTGGGAAATGAAAAACAGGCAGTAATAAAAGGGAGAAGGCTTCAATTACACGACCAATCAATAGCACTCGTCTAAGTCTAATAAGGCATCATTCATGTAAACACAAGATCAAAATCAATTGAAACAGGCACAGCGAATCAGAACAAGGATAAGTGGTTTCACAAGCAGCTGCTGAGGACGAAACATTTACCGTATTTCCCGGACTACAAAGCGCACCTGAATATTAGCCGCACAAGCTAAAATCAGGGGAAAATCCTGTTTTGTACATACATTAGCCGCACCTGACCAAAAGCCGCAGGTGTTTCAATGTTGACTTATCATATGTAAGAGAATATGCACAAAGGGAATTGTCAGGAAAGAGATGGCTGTTTGGAGACACACCCCTTTTATTAATATTTTGAAAAACAAGTTATGGGTACATATTTGCACATGTAGTACATAACAGTAACCTACAGCACACCAGGAAAATAGATTCGGACTACCTTTTAGGCTCAGGTGCAGTGACACGGCTTTAACAAGAAGAAAAGTCAGTCATTCACCATCTTTCTCTTCTTCCTGCGCTCTAAAACCACCAAAGTCCTCTTCTCCAATGTCGGAAACGAACAGGCTCAGGATGGCTTCGTCATCCACTCTCCGCTTCTCTCCTTCGTTGTCACTTTCAAAACCAAAGAAATCCTCGTTGTCAGTGTCAGAGTCGAACACCCTCAGAAGGGCCGTGGCGGTGTCCTCCTCTCCATCATGCAGCAGTCCAGCCCTTCAAAATCCGTTGGTGATCGTGGATGTTTTCGCACTTTTCCACGCTGTCAGAATCCACCGGTGGAGTTGGGCATAACTTGCTTTTCGCAAGTTTATCGCCGCTCGTCATCCACGCCTCCCGCTGAATGCGTAGCGCTACTTTGAAGTTTGTTTTTCGCGCTACTTCGTACGGCACTACGTTGCCTGGCGGACGGACATGTGACTAACATACCACTCTTGAACCCCGATCCTTCCGCCAGGCAACGTAGTGCCGTACAACAGCGGAACAAACAAAACAAATCGTCTTACGATATCACAAAAATCATGGAAAATCCATAGAAAAGCCGCACCTGACTAAAAGCCGCAGGGTTCAAAGCTTGTGCAAAAAGTAGCGGCTTATAGCCCGACAATTACGGTACTCATTTTGAAATGAGCTGTCGCAGGTCTTAGTGTAATTTCAGAATCAATCGATGTTCCTAACTGTTAAAAAAACAGGTCAAGGTCAAGAAGGAAAAGAGGCTAAGCTAACTCATTGACCAATTAAAGACTAATTCCTTCATAGAGCACCTTCTAAACATCTAAACCATTAGAAAAAATGACCAATATTGCAAGGCCAAGATGTTTAGACCCAAAGACTGAAACACCTCCACATGATGCGGTGATGCAAGGTAAATAATTCAAGTCTGCATTTCACAGCAGTTGATAAACACAATTCTGTTTAAAGCTTTAACACTGATTTATGGATCACATGGGGCAACAGCTAGTTTTATTAGCATTAGTTTGCTGCAGGCTAAAATGCTCCAGCTTTCATTTGGCAGATCATAAGACAACAAACGACTCCAAATTCAGGACTGTCCATGTGGACTGGAGGTTTGGCAGCAATAAAAATATAGATAGTCAAGCAAGATGTGTAGCTGTCTGCCTTGTCATAATGTGCTCTATATAATGGTGTTGCATTTACTTGGTCAAAACTTCTCTACTGGTATAAATTAATATAGTTTTCTTTTCTAAATTTATTTTATTAAAGATGTAAACACAAAAGATTTTAGTAGAAAACACAAAGGTTATAAAAGAAAGAAAGAAATGATCATCTACTAATACACAAATAATGTATCCTAAGACATGCGGCCAAAAAAAGGGAAACATTATTTTGTGTATTTATTTGTATATGTTTAGATGTACAGTCAGTAATTTCTTACCTTTCTATAGGCTTCATGTTTTCAGCTATATTTCTAGTAAACGTTTGCTCATTTATATTTTTAATTAAATACATTTTTAAAAAAACCTTCTACTAGGGCTGGGTATCGTCACTGATTTCTAGAATCGATTCAATTCCGATTCACAAGGTCCCAAATCGATTCGATCCACGATTCGATTTAATTCGATTCGATTCGATTTAAATCTGGGAAATTTTGACAGTCAGAAGTATAATTCAGATCAGAACATTTACATATTTTTGTATCTATAAAAAGGAAGCTGACACTCGCAAGACTTTATCCAAGGTGTGAGCATCACAGCAGATGCCTTTGTGTCAAAGTAGCTGAGGATAAAACACAGAAAAACATGAAGGTTTTCCTGGCCTGGGATTTTATAAAAATATTCTGCAGTACATCAAAAACGAAAGAAAACCATTAATTAATGAACATTACCTCTGACGTTACAGCGGTTTTATTAGACACACGGCTAAGCATTTTGCATTTTGAATAATATTAAAAAGTTTAAATTTGTTCAGTATTGAACAGCAGAAATGAGGTTTTCTTTTCGGAAGAATGTAAAAGGGAAAAAAACAGCGGCCGACAGCGCTGTAAACAACAGTAGACTTGTGCGTAACAAGCAAGCGAATAATGAAGAAAGCGGCGTGAACACAAAGCGCGGACCCGGATCAGCGAGCTGTCGGCTTTCAGCCCCGACTGTGAGAAAGGCGACATCTAACTGATTCTGATCCGCGGGTTGCGCTGTGTGTTTAAGTCTATGTGCAGAATCCCTGTACCTGCTCTCATTTACTGTTTGGTGGTTCTTGAAATTTTGTGAGATGTCACCAGAGATTCTGGCATTTCGGACAAAATAAATTTATATTAAAAAATCGATTCAGGATTTTAATGAATCGATTTTACGTTATCCAAGCCAGAATCGATTTTAATCGATGAATCGATTATAAAAACCCACCCCTACCTTCTACAGATTAAATCAGCATGGACGTGGGGGTGTTAGGACTAAATATATATATTTAGTTTCACATAAATCTGTAACAAAGCATTGTTTAATAGACAGAGCATGTTTATGCATTCAGTGTTGCTCATGCTATGCGGGCACCAACGTTCAAAGTTACAATTTCCCTATAGCTTATATTTTTTCTCATACAGGGTGACATTTTCTACTATCTGAGCTGTTAGTAAAGCTAAACAGAAAAAATGATCACAGCATAAACTACATTTTTCAAAACTTGTTTTACTGTTTTAACAATTGCTTTGGCACTTTTTGTCTGACCACTTTTGTTAACCAGTGATGGGTTGTACCTCACCAAAAGCCTCTAATTCATGTGTCAAAATTAAGCTTTTATTTCGTGGAATAAATGGTGGCAATTACCAAAATGACAAGTTTTTTGACATTGTGTAAGCCAGGGTGGGTGACTTTTTTTTTTAGATTAACAATTTGACTAAATGAGAGTGGACTTATTTGTGTCTCTAACGCTGTAGTCCTATTAGTTTTCTACCAAAGAACATTCTGCTATTGTACATCACTGTAAGGGAAAGGGTAAAAGAAAAAAAGGGAGACAGTTACTCAAGGACTCTCAGTAAAAACAAATGACGTTGTTGTGTCAAAGTTGTGTCAGTTGTATACAGTTTGAACATTCTTGGTCATGTATATCCTCTTAGTCAAAATTAATTGTGTTTCTACAAATGAATTAATTAATGTTTTTACCCTCTAAAACATCTGATCATTATTTCATTGTGTGAGTCATCACTTGCATAATAATTAATCTGTCAAAATCTGAGGTAATTGTAAAACATGCTTATAGAAAATAATGGTAACAGAGCTCTGACAATTTCTAAACATGGAGCAGACAAATTTGTCTATTATAGATTTTATTTGTAACGCCTGTTCATAGAGGCGAGAGAAGTGTAACAATTGGATGGGACGGATGTCCCATTCACACCATTTTGACCCTTTTGCAGTGCAAAGGAGAGCATTGGGTGTGGGGTTGATGATAATCTATGGCCAAACTGAGTGGTAAGATTTCCTGTCATTCCTCACACTGTTTTGTTCTAACAGCAGTTTTATTTTTAGCTGCGACCATGACTGATGTTTTACAAATCTTTGACTTAGCTTCATGTGTTCTTGAACAATATCTATGGATGCATTTCAATAAAATGGAACTTTATGTATTATCTCTGCCATCTTCTCTTTGAGATGACATAGATGAACTCTTTTATAAGGTTCTGCCTCGACTGTCAGTCTCTCAAACACTACACAACAAGGACTCAAAAATGTATCACCACCAGCACCAGATCATTGTTGCACTGTAAAAACAGTCCAGGTAGAGCTAATTTATTTTGGAATCAGACAAGTGTTTATTACCAACATTTGGGTAGTGATGCACTGTAATGAGTAATGTAAGAAACTTGTGCTCACCGAACTATTACTTTTGAAATGATTAATAGGAAATACATACTGAACATCCCGTGCATAACTGTGGGTAATGAGCCCAGTAATACTATTGTGTGACTAAGCTAATATTCTCTCCTAAAGTGCTCCCTTATGGTGGTGAGGGCTTCGTTTTCAGATGTAGCTTGTTGGCTATTATTCTGCTGGGGGTTTGATTTACGTCATGTGGTTCCCGGGAGTTCTCTCTCTGTCTGTAAGGAACTGAGGAACCAAGGGATAATTACTCACAATCCTAATAGACCATCGAAGAATAGCCCCACTTGCAGGCCAATCTCCAAAGTAATGAATCACTATAGAAAAAACAATGAAAGGATTATTCATGCGTAAGTGTGATTTGCAGTCTGTGTATTTCCAAGGATTTATATTCATTCATCATCTCACATGAGAAATTGGGGAGGATTTAAAAATGTAACAAATAAGTAAATAGTGCAGCGTGCTGTATTCATGTGCAACTTGCTTTTCTACTTCATGAAAAATTGATTACTCAATCAACTTCAGTCCCAAATAAATCAGCAAGTTACCACTAAAAATAGGTAACAAAGTAAAAAGTTACTTCAGAAAATGGGATAAAAACAAACATACATACATTTATTTTTAAAAAAAAAAGTCTTCCTTCCTCTTTGAAGTTTTAACTCAGCAAAGACTCTTGTAATGTATATATGGGCTTAGTACCTAAATTCACATTATATAGAAAGAAAGAAAGAAAGAAAGAAAGAAAGAAAGAAAGAAAGAAAGAAAGAAAGAAAGAAAGAAAGAAAGAAAATGGGACATGTAATTTCCAAAACATAAAATAAGGATTGTAAAGTAATCAGGTTTTGGATTTGCCATCAAAAATAACTGGGTGATGTTGTGCTATTCTGTACAGTTCATGATACAAAACATTACTGTATATACAAAAATAGATTTTACCCACTAGTTAGTGAAATCCAGTTTTAAAGCTTTAATTTAGCATTTTAGCTGCTGATATTTTGGAATGCTTTCAACGAACAAGTTATTAAGTAAAATAACAATTTTAAGGCATAAGAAACTCAAGCAAGTTCAATTTTGTGTTCTGCAGCATAGGAGACCTTTTAGCTGCTCCCACAGAGACCATTAAGTCACCACATGGTTCCACCTACTGTTCGCATTTCATCCTTGTCATTCTCTCATAAAAATGTCAGTAAAGTTGTGATTGCAGTATTTCAGCATCTAGCAAGCTCTACTTATGAAGAGCTTGGAAAACAAATTAAATGATAGTAATTTTACATTCTTCAAAGGTCAGAAAGAGAAGGCTAATGGATGGATTATGTTGAACTGGTACACAACAGACTGTTACATCCATGGTCACTGCTCAGTTTGGTACATATAAAAGTGAGAGATGCCATTCGAAGAATTAAAAACGTATTTTATGGGAACGATCAGCAAATTGAAGAAATTTCTATCAGATTACACCAGATACTCTATACATATAGAGTTCATCATGTCTCACTGACCATTAAAACTAAAGCTAATGTAGAGTATTTTTCTAAAAAACTGCCAAGGTTTCCAGTTATGCTAGGAATTTCTTCTAGAAAAACTTTGGTATTATATCTTTAGTAAAACTTGCCAAATTCCACCTTTATATTAGTTTTACATTGCCTGGAGTTCGGAAAGCAGCCTAGATGTCTCATGTAACATCTGCCTGTATTGTAGAATGTATTTGGTTAAAAGACCAGAAAACCTCAAGGTGGCATCAGTACAGGTCAGCTGACAACAGCTGGTTTTCAAAGAATAAAAAATATAAATATACAGTCCACCACATAAATTATTAGTCTTTTATACCTCTTCCCAAATCCGACATTCATCCTTGTGCTAAGTTATTAGCAAAAGCCAGCTTGATTAGCATGCTGCATAGTATATATTATAGTATTTTTTATATCACAGAAACAGATAGTTAGTGCAATGCAATGTAAAATGAAATATTATTATTTAACTCACTAAAACCGGGTAAAAGATTTCTTGGATGGGTTGCTAGTATAACTAACCATATGGCTAGTTATAAAATTTTCTGGATAAGTGATAAATAGAAAAATAAATAATAGAGGTCCAATTTAGTGGCCTAATAACAGCTAGTATCCCACTATGCACCCACCTGACACTCAGCAGCAAATCTCTAATATATTTATTAGTGATTTTCATACCTTTAAGTCTTCTATAGCAGTGATTATAGAAATCACAGAAGTTCCCAACTGATAGAGGTGACCTCGAAGTATCCAAATACTAAGTAAACGAAGCTTCAATGCTTCTTTTACTGCTTCCTTTAGCAGAGGAGACCTGGGACCATGCTTTATTAAAAGGGAGGAGAAAAGTCAGTTCCATAATTCATAACAAAGGACCACCTGATAATTCATGAAAACAATCAACATAATAAACAAAGTGTATGTAAATGTTAACTGTAACTACCTTTTCCATTTCATGCCATTACCTGCAGATATATTTTGAGGTTTTAACAACTGCCTCTTAACCTCCCAGCAGAAGATTATGAGCTCTATTAAGTGATTAAAGTGTGTTTAAGGTTCTGTATAATCAGTTTGCATGAATGTCCTTTGCTGTACTGCAGCCTTTAGGATTATCATAATTTCGTTTTTATTTGAGGTCAGCTGCGATAAGTGATGGATAGAGAGAATTTTAATGCAGTCACAGAAATCCTAAACAGGGCGGTGAAAAAGAGTTACACTGGATAACAGCAGGTAAATATTAGAAAATAAGATGTATTGAATGTTATAGGCTATTGGACAGACTTACTAATCAGAGGAAATTACTGTGAGACGAGTGAAGGTCGTTCACATTCTCAGTGCACCTCTCTTCTGTTTTGCTAATTTTTACCAGTTCTACTCACCTTTCCTTCACCTCAATGTTGTTTTCATCGAGGTTGAGGAAAAGAGGTTAGGAAAAAGAAAAGGAGGGACTTTTCAAGCACCCACACTTTACTTATGGACACATGATATTAGTTAACAGATTGTAGACGATAGACCTGCCCTTAAGTTATTTTTTTTTAAATAAAACAGCTTCATGATCATGTTATTTTTTCAACATTTGCTCATAAGAATTAATGTACTGATAAGTGTATTAGCCTCTTTTTTTGTTTAAAGCAAAAAAGAGGGTGAATGAACCTCAAAGTCTCTTACACTAATGACTCACTCTAAATTAAAATAACTTATATCTTGCTTGTTTTACTTTCAGATATAATGAGGTGTAAAAACGAGTAGATTTAATTTGGTTTGTGTCAGAAAAACCAGGTGAATTCAGGAAAAAAACCGTTTCAGGGCATGGGGCCTTCCACATTAAACATGCAAAATATGCTCTCTTAACTCATTGGTTTTCAAGGTGCAATTTTCATAACCTCTGAAGAGATGCCAGGTTGGAGTGAGACTCCCAGTGCGCCTTTTGTTAAGTTGAACCACTGACTGTCTATGAGCTGTTGGTGGCTTTGTAGAGACAAAACAATAGTACCATCAAATTTCTCATCCAAATCTTGGCAAGAAAATGATTAAATGCATTTCCTAAAATGTCAAAAAGTACGGCAAAAAAATACCAAGCATTCACTGAGCTTCTCCAATTGGTTGGTGTTCTCTGTTTATCATTGTGCAGCAAATATCACTGTGTTTCGGACAAGATATTTTAAGATGTCATCTTGGACTCTGGAAGCTGAAGGACAAAACTATCAACAGTGAAATATATCAACAGAGAAATTGCTAATAAAAATAATAGCTGCAGCCCTGGGTCATTGCAAATAAATGATGCGTGCATTTGAATGAACAACAACAAAAGCAGCAAAAAGAAACCAGAGCTGCAGTTTGAGCCACTTGATCTCCATTTTGTTTCTATGAGTCTGTCAGAATGATCTGAAGTCCGCTCACTGTGCCACCTTTGACACTGTGCCAGAAACACATAAAGCTGCCATCACAACAAGTGATAGATGCCCGTATAACTTTTGGGGAATGGAGAAGCAGTTCCCAATCAATCAGAGGATTTAGACTTTGCTCCAACCAAATTAAATCAGCTCCATTTCAATTAAATCACTGCTGCCTCACACAAACCGGAGTCCCACTAAGGCTCTAACATCGACCACCATGCAGGCAATCTGACGGCAAAGGCTGGATGGACAAACCTTAAACTTTTAAACAGGTTCAATACTCTCAGGACTCTAAAAGTCTGACACTAAACTGCACCGCCTGCAGGCACTCTATGGTCCCATGGTAGCTGCAATAGAAACGTGATTCCAGGAAAGGAAGGAAGATTTTATTCATAACCAAGCTGACTGATAAAGCAAAACACATCACAGAAAGTAAGCACATGCAGACTAGTGTACTACACATGAAATACAGAAGCACAAAGAGCAATTGTATATAAGAGAAATATACTAGGGCAGCGGTCCCCAACCCCTGGGCCACGGACCGATAGTCGTTTGATACCGGGCAGCGAGACCCATATGGAAAAGATATATATAAATCTTATAAAGTTTGTATCTGTCTTGTGTGAAACTTGTATGAAAAGCATACAAGAGTGAAAACAGATATAAGATCCCTTGAAAAATTATATAAATGAAACTTGTATGTTTTGGATGCTTACTAAAACAATGAAAGTAATGAGAAAGTGGCCACTTTCCAGAGTAAATCATATAAGTTTTTACTATTTCTTTTCCATATGGGGAGTTAAGTCTCGGATGTGAAATATATGGTTATCGCTATTTTTTTAAATCTATCATTAACTTGGTTTCCCTGGGTCTTTTCTCGTGTGTTATGAATACATTTTCCTTTTTTTTTTTGTACCGGTACTGGTTTTATTTTGTTGTATTTATCTGCGAGACCTTAAAGACCAGTCCGTGAAAATATTGTTGGTCATAAACTGGTCCGTGGCGCAAAAAAAGATTGGGGACTGCTGTACTAGGGGACTGTGGCTCAGGTGGCAGAGAGAGGTTTTGCAGTTTGGTTCTTGGTCTGCTATGTGGACCCACAAAATCCCCACTTTGAAAAAACATTGACTGGTCTGCTAACTTTTTGGGGGGTTTCTATTGTATCAAGTGTATACCTCTCCTCAAAGTTTCTATTATGTCTTTTGGTCATTGTTAAAAAAAATTTAGATATGCTTTTAAATGGCTAATAAAAAAATTACATGTGATCAAATGGCACTGTATGGTTTCAAGATTTCATTCCTGCTATCCACATTGAGATATTTAACAACATGCAACCAAAGATGGCTTCCAGAACCAAAAGTCCCATGCCTAGAGATGATGTATATTCTAGAGATGGACCGATCCGATATTACGTATCAGTATCGGTCCGATACTGACGTAAATTACTGGATCGGATTTCGGAGAGAAATAAAAAATGTAATCTGATCCATTAAATATCAAAAAAGCACCTCACAAAACTTGCAACACGGCGTAACTCGGCTCATAACAGTAGCATGTTGGAGCAGTATGCAGCACGTGATAGAGCGGCTGTGTGTATTTGTAGCGTAGCTACCAAACCAGCATTTCATCTCCAGGAAGTTATCCCAGAGAGAAGTAAAGCAAGTGTGTAAGTTCATCTCTGAATGTTTGTAAAGCATTCCCACGTTAAACTTAACAACCGATATATGGAGAGACGGCCTCTTCTCTCTCCCTCCCTCTCCTGCTGCTACTTCAATAGTGAAACTGATCAATGATCAGCTGATCGGCTTTTCTGTCGTGAGTCCGTCTCTCTTCTTTGTTTTTGGCCCACTTTGCACCAGAAGGAGGAAACCAGCGGCTGAATAACAGCAGCACGTTTAACCTTGATAAGCTGTTGTTAGAATTTATTTAATATTACTTTCTACACCAGGATCTTTTTCTACGCAGCTGACGGCTGGTAACTGTGCAGGGGCGGATCTAGCAAAGTTTAGCCAGGGGGGCCGATGGGGCATGAACTGGGAAAAGGGGGCACAAAGACATACTTTTCTTTCTTATTCTCATTTAAAATGTCTAGCTTTTAATAAATAATTATCTGAATCTTACACCCAAAGTCTTAATCTGATGTAAAATGTATAGAAGTCCATTACTTATATAGTAACTGTTAAGTTTAATATACCGTAGTAAGCTATACTACTTTTTCTTTTGGGAAGGTACCATCTGTGCAGTCTGCAATTCTGTTGAAGAAAGATGTTGAATCTATTTAATTATTTTTGAAAAATAATTTATTTCTGTGCATTTTTTTCACACTGCATCAAACTAAAGTTGATTACGTCGATTAAGCATCATGAGGTGGAGGGTGGGGGGTGGTTCCCTATTTTTTTATTTTGCTGGGAGTTTGCAACCCTATCAGTTAGGTTGCTTAATATTTCCGCTAAGTACTCTTTAAAATACCAAAATAGGGAGGATGGTGCAGGTTTAAGTTGATTAGATTGATCAGTATTGCTGAACTATGAAATATTTTGGGTGCAGTGTATTTTTTTACACACAGGTATAACAGAATAGCTTTAGTGTTGTTTATTTAAACTTGAATATGAACTTATACAAAATGCAGCAAGATATTTAAAAAAAAGTTTTATTGATTAAAAAACACACTATATCGGATTCATATCGGTATCGGCAGATATCCAAATTTATGATATCTGTATCGGACATAAAAAAGTGGTATCGTGCCATCTCTAGTATATTCATATGCAGATGTCCGTGTGTAATTAATGGCAGCTCTGCTGCCATTAGTGTGCGTGTGAGTAAATGCAAAACACATGCAATACGCTTTGTAAAAGTGATGAAGTTTAAAGATGCTATAAAGGCTAAGAGCAGACTATTTTCTGTTTTACAGTTTTTAAGAATTACAGCTGCTTCATATACTTCAGAGAAGAGGACACAGTGGAGTGTGAAGCAGCGTGAACCTGTGATCTACTCAGATTACTTGTGTTAGCTCTGAGGGCTCTTGTGAAACCCACACAGAACTTTTCTAAGAGGAATTCTGACATGCTGTTCTTTTATTAGAGTGTTTACACCAAAAGTATAACTGCAGGGCAGTGTGTTTGTGTGGGCAGAACATTACAGGTACACTGCAAGTGAGAAGATCCAGGAAGTCCACAGTGAATGATATATGAGGTTTATGGGGAAAGCTTTGGAAAGTTATCAATGGTGTGTTAACACCAATAAGAAGAGACTCACATGTAATAATATTTTTGCCAAGATCAACCTCCAATTTTAAAGTGATTCCAACACCAAGTGCCAAAAACTGCAGTTGCTCAAATGGCCACTTGAGGCCGGCTGCAAAAGTGATTCAATTCCTGGCAGAAATACAGCAGAAATAAACACGTTTACAGCCTGGTATAAAAAAACAGCTTGGGTCTTTATAGCTCTTTCCCTCCTTCATGACTGCACGGGGAAGTGACTTTCTAAAGAAATTATCCATTTAAGGCATAAAGTTAGGAAAGGTAACCAGTCTGAGTGACAGATGGCTGTCATTTTGTGTAAGGAGCTGGCTGGTTAGTTTTCCCAGCAAGTACTTTTATAAGCAGTTCTGATTTCTTCACGCCACAATTAGCATGGGATTTATTATCAGTGAATTAAGAATGTGCCCTACTAACAAAAGTACCTAGCCAGCGCTAGCAAAGCTCAGCAGTGGTCATATCTGCTAGATTAAAACTAAACACCCCCCCCCCACCCCACCCCCACACACACACACACCCAAAAAACCCCAGAAAACAACAACAGACATTAAACCACCAGGTGATTGCTCAATGCTCACAACCATCTTTTATTTACTGCCTGTGGTCAAGACTAAAGAAACTCCAAGAGGGCACAGATTTTTTTGCAGAGCCTGAAATATTGCCTGTCAGGATGTCTTTAGACGTTATCAGTTTATTTCAAGCATATTGAACTGTCTCACTCAATCACTCAGTCTAAATTGGCTGACTTTTGCTTCTGCTCTGTTTCTCTTCACCTCAGTTTTATTTTTATTCTCATTACTCCCTTTTCCATGTTTGCACTGCACTCCCCGATTTACATTTGCTGCATCTCCCTTCTGTTTTTGTATACCCTTCCAGATGATGAGGCCACTAGACTGAATTACATGCAGACTTAGTTGCAGGTAGTGCTCAGGCTGTGTGAGGCCCTTAGCTGCCACATGCAGCTTGAGTCAGACTGACAGGTAGCCTGGGGCTGATATCACGGATCTTCTTTCTCTCCCTTTCACTCATCAACTATATGCTGCTCGCCTCCCTTCTGCTAGACATTATTGCATTAAAATTCACTCCCCCCCCCACTTCTCCCCTGCTTAAGGCTTAGCAGGTTGGCATGTGGTGCATATACTCAAATCCACACTGCAAGCTTCTCCAACCCATGGCTGCAAGGACTTATGTTAGATGATGTCCCCTTCAGCATGAAACAGTGCTCAGCCAAGAGAACCGCCGTTACTGTCCAGCAGATTCAAGTGGTGACCACAGTTGCTGGAGGCAGGTCAAAGCAACTGTTTAGGGTGGTACTTCATGTTTGTCTGTGATAGTTCCTGGCAGCCACACTCGAGCGTTCCGTCTGTTGAGTCACCGCGGGGACTTGAACTCAGCCTGTGTCAACTGTCAAGCAGATGTCCAGGATCGGAAGGAGGGGAAGTGGCAATGCTTCAGAGAAACAGCGTCCTCAAGTACATACACAAATACTCGTTCGTAAATGCCCACGTATATTAATTTACTACTTGACAGACTAGCTTTGAAAGGAAAATAGAAGGGAGGACAATTTGAGATGTGAGCAAAAATGAAAAAGAAAAAAAAATAGATCTTCACACAGCGCAGAAGAAGGAACAATTCTGACAGCCCAGCTGGTGTAAGTGATTGTTTGATTGTCATGGGGAATTCAGGAAACTCGACTGAGATTCTTTCTCCCTTTTTCGTTTCACATAGTGTCTAAAAAGGCTGCCAGCCTGGCCAGCAACTCCTTGTTAAACACTATTAAGGAAATATCTGTGACGCCCTGTCCTTCTCCTAGCTATGGCTGATATTTCTGGAGCAGAATGAGCCATGAAGATCCCCCAAAACGTGCCACTCCCTTGCTTTACCAGTTCAATAAAATAACAGATGATTGAATCCCGTCCCTCAAGTGACAGCTCAAGGCGAAAGCAAACTACGGTGACAAATACATTTGCGGCAATCACAGAAATTGTGTTTTGCATGATGTTCGAGGAGGAGTTATCACTCAGAATTATCTCATTCTTTGGTGACGAACACTGGAGAGGGATTTCAGCACAAAATACAAATTTAAAAAAAATAAAAGAAGAGGAGAAACCATGTGAGAGAATCTTCCAAAGCTGCTGCTCTGGTCTAATCTTTAAAAAAAAAAAAAACTGTACACATGCACAAATATGAAAAAAAGAGGGGAGAAAATTAGATCATTAATGGGGATGGTAAAGCAATAGATGTGTGCATTTATTATGTGGAGAGACAACATAAACAAGTACTGCACAAAGTAGATAAGCAGGCTGTCACAAAGCTGCTGTTGGCCAGTGGGGGCCACTAATCTGAGTGCTGTGGACTACAGAGGCGTCAATATAGAGTGTGTGAACAAGAAATGAACTTTTCAAAACATTATTAACTATGTTAATTTCTAATTACACACGCACACACACACACACAAACACACACATATACATATATATATATACATATATATATGCATATGCTTGGGCATATAAGCAATCATAATGCATGTGTCAGGACATGTCACCACACGCGCGCACATTTGAGCATCCATAACTTACTAATGCATTTATAATGACATTATATAAATTATGCCCGACCACTAGGCCTTGTCACATCGTCTTTCAGCTGTGAGTTTTTCATCTTCCTAAAAAAAGACGCCTCCAAATGGAGTCGTTCCCTGTGATCGCCCGTTTTGGGCATTAAACCTCCAGGGTGCAGAGTTAATGGGATTGCTCCTGTTTTGCTTCGGGCTGCGGACTGCACAGTGGCTAGAGGCTGGGGGGGGGGGGGGGGGGGGGGGGATTTGATGCTTAGAAGCGACTTAGTGGAGACAAGAAGAAACCAAGCCAATTTTCACTTTGTTGCTTCTCCAGCATGGCCAAGACATCCAATTCCATCAGGCCTTTGCTCCTGGCACAGCTGATAGAAATGGGCCCTAAGTCCTGTGGCAGGGCCAGCTTATTCCCTTATCTTCTAATGGCTCTGATAAGGGATTGGTAAAAGCGGTGACAGAATAACCACCGCGTGACCCGCTGCCAAAAAAATCCTGATTAATCTCACTAACGAACAATAGGAACAAGCTATGGATATTACAGATACTTTACTAATATCATTTACATATTTGTTTTGAAGAACAACAGCTGGGGCTGTTTTATCACTAATAACGAATAAAATCTATTTCAGCGAAGCTTAAATATCTCCCTGGGGGATGCAGCCCACCTGTTGAGACTGCGGTAACAACAACAATCTGAGCTTGTGGATTCGTTCAAATCTCTATTATTTTTCTTGCCGACTCACCGGGGGCTTTGTAGAAGCCAGTGTCCTCTTCTGTAAGAGGCAGCAGGTAGACTTCACCTTCCTTCCACAGCAGGGGGTAGTCCAGCCCTCCAGAAAACTCTCCCAACCAGCCTTCTTGATCTGGAGGTGAAAGACATCGCATCTGCTAAATATTCATGTTCACAAAGAGTTTGTATGTTTATTCTTACAGGGGTTATCTGTCCAAACAGCTTTGTGTAGGTTGCAATGTATGTTTATGTATGTTTTCTGTCTTTCTTTCATTTTTTGTTATCTAAAAAATAAAAGAAGAGAAAAAAACAGCTTTGTTCCTGAGAGCTCAGCACAGAGCCAAATGCTGAAAATGGAGTGAGGACAGAGGGTCAGGGAGAACAAAGTAAACATCGCTGGTCTCGTTAATTTTGGCTCAGTAATAAAGCTCCCAAGGCAACAGGGAAACCTCATTAATGGCTGGGAAGACAATACCTTCAACGAAGTCAGAAGTGATGTTGACAGCAGCATAGTGATTGGACGAGGAGCAGGCCAGCGAGTGGCCATAGCAGAAGCACGGTTGGCAGCCTGCTGGGTTTATTTGCTGGAGATTGAAAAATCCTGGCTTGCATCTGCAGGTACACAAACGCACACACACACATCCCCGTGCATAAAAAAAGTCATTAACATGCAGAAGCTTTAGTCACACCTGATTACAGCTCCTTACCACATCCATGCTGCACTGTTATATTCACTATCTATTTAAGCTTTTTTTCAGTTCAGCAGTTTGGGCGCAAGTCGCTGCACACATTGCGGCGTTTTAAGAAGAAGAATGGAGCTCAGCTGCTAGCACCCTGACCTGCAGGCACTTGCTGCCATGTGGGTGGGACAGGAACACCGCTAAAAATCAGCCACTACACTAGTCACATTACACAGGAGAGGAGCTTGCTCAACCACCCGTGAAATCAGCCAAAAAGTCAACAAACAGGGAGTACAGAATTATTCAATAGTTGGAGACCTGGGGCTGTGTGTATTGCTAATGTCATAGTGAGGTTATCTGTTTGATCCTCTATCCCACAGGAGCAAGATAGAAGCAGAAAGGGAGAAGCAGAGACTATTGACACAGTTTAACGGTCGCTTGCACTGCTTTAGTTGTTAAAATGACAGATAGCTTAAAAATGTTCAAGCAAGTCTGAATCAAATTGTTCTTAAGCCCTCTGTTTCTGCTGCACCAGCCGACTGGGAATGAAATTTGCAAAGTTATTTTCCCCTTAGGAGCGATAATGAAAATGATTTTTTTTCAAAAGCGATGCTAAAAAGAGACCAAACATAGGTATATTACATAATGTTTGGATGTTTTATTGTAAAAGACCTTTACAGTTGGCTTGTTTGTTCTTTATCTGGGAAACAAACAACAGCACAATAACCAACCTGTTGCAGTTCTGTCCCTCCACATTTTGCTTACAGTAACAGCGTCCATCCAGAGCAGAGCAGTCACCCACACTGCCACTGAGGTCACATTCACATGGCCTGCAGAAAAATAGAAAATAGTTTAATCTACTGCATTTAGCACGCATGTATAAAAGAGAAGCAGAAAAAGAAAATGGGCAGGAAACACTGAGATGAGGACAATTTGATGTGAAGACATCCCTGATGTCGGTTTCCTCACTTTCAAGACAGCAGATGTTCAGCTCTGAAAAACCACAGGGTGTCACGCTCAAGTAGATATTAACAACACGGGTTCTTGTCTTAAAACTTGAACCTGGGCCTTCACAGTGTTTCTGCCATCACCACAAAGTCATTTTCAAAAGTACAAAATGTTCTTCATAGCAAATCATCAACACCCAAATCTGAAATTTGAAGGCTGCGTAAAACGACCTCAATTAAAAAGCAAGTAAGTGTAAGTATATGGATCAGCAGCGTGTTGGATTTTTGTCAGATTTTGTTTGATCACATTTATTGACTGGTTACTTTTTGTTTGAGATTGAAACACAGGATCTATTTTTAATGAGGTGCAATTACAATAACTCAATTATCCCAAGGCAAGCAGCCTCTAGTTGTTTCTGCTCTAGTGGTCTGGGTAATTCACGCATCAACTCAATAGCCTGAGTTTTCAGCACGAATGAGAGAAAGTGCTGTGTGTTTGTTCGTGTGAGTGTGTGTGTTTGTGTTTGTGCATGTCAATATCATCTAAGGGAAACAATTGCAGATATTAATGTACCGTTTTGGTATGTAATCTTTAGAAAGGGAGGTTTAATATTCTCTTGATCAAGCCTACTTTTAAACCTGCATTTACAGACTTTTTGTTAGCTGAGATACAACCTACACAAATGGCTATCTGGATCATTTGCTTTAAGCTCTAGTTTGGTCTCCACCAGCTCTTGGGGAAAATATCTATTCCTTTAAATTTCCCTCTAATTTAGCTGATATTTGCACTGCTTTTTGCTTTACAGTGGCTTTATCAGTTCTTGTTTGCATTAGCTTTATCGGTTATAGATAACCAAAACAAATAGCTGAATGGTGTTAAAAAGTTCTGTAGAACTGGGGAAGCTATTCTGTTTAAATTTAGCATTTTGAGGCATAGCTTAATTTTTCATAAAGAAATGCTTACTGTAGAAGCTATAAAGTCAAATGAATGAGGCTAAAGCTCAATATCTATTCTTTTGCTTAACAGTCATCCCACAGCCTGTTGTCATAGTATCCAGGTAGAAGAAATAATATTAACACCAAACATTCATTGATATGCCTTTCAACACTATCGCAACTTAGCATTCCCCCGGCAGATAGAAGGGGGTCAGGGAGAGCTCGGATAGACTTCTTATGAATATGAATTTTACAACATACAACACACACACACAGACGCACCTACACACACAAACACACAGTTGTGCACACACACACATAGATACACCTTCCTATAAATTTACATGCAGGCTCATGTGCACTCATACTTAGTATGAGGCTCTCAGTTCAGACAAAGTTGAAATGCGCTTTTCATCATAAAAATGTATGCAGCTGGTCAGTGCATCTTCACGTTCCAATAAACGTTGGAAAAAAAGTCTGACTGAACCCACTCCCAGTAAAACAGGTTGAAAGCAAGTCTGTATCTTAAACTCGGTCTGACCCAATGAGCTCTAGTATACTGAAACTTAAAATCAGAGCTTAGTAAAACACATTATAATAATATTTTACTTAATGCATTAGTAATGCATACAGTTAACACATTAAAGCTAAACAAATCATGATCAATAAAGAGTAAAAGTGTAATTATTAAATTATTTATTTATCATGAACAACTCTTCATTGTCAACTAGTTGCTGGCAGTTAAAAAAAGAAGAGGAAATGTTTGAGTCAATCATGAATTGATGAATTTGGATAAAACCAGATCAATGCTACCAACTACATAAAGACACTCAACTACCTTTGGAGAAAAGTAGAAAGTTTTACAGGCTAAGTTTCTCCTTGGCTTTAGCTGCAGCTCAAGCTGTTCTCTGAAGATTTTGAAGGCAGCAAGGCTGGATTCAGTCACCATGGCAACATGAAGAAGACTGCATGATCTCTTGCTCGGTTCTAAGGGGACTTCAAACACCAGATCTTTCGTTTCTGCTATTCAGGACTGCTGGCTCACCAATCTGAACAACGACCATATGCGGTAGGAGGGAATTCATGCAAAAAGTTTGCAATGACTTGGCAAGACATTAGACCAGCCTTTTTCTTTTCCCTTTTAAAGTTGATGATACTGGTAACATTTCTTTGGAAATGTATTATTTAAAGTTGAGTAGGAGGAAATGAAGTTAAAAAAAATTTCAGCTGTTGATATAGACCTATGGCAATGTATTTTCATGTTATAAGCAAATAAAATAAGGAATTGATTCAAACTTATTTTAACCTCCTAGGACCTGCGTCCACATATGTGGACATCACCTTTTGGATTATTTAGACAAAAATACTCAAATTTGCTCTTCAAGGGCCTGATATCTACTTACGAGGACATTATACTGCTACTGTTCTATCGAAATTTTAAACAAATATCCTCATATGTGGCTCTCATTTTTCTTTAAAACAAAAATTAGGTTAAAAAAATCTGGTAATTCTTTGTTTTTACATTCATCAGGTCCCAATCAGCCCAAATATCAAAGATAAATTAAAAATGCATGCCGTGAAAGAGTTTGGGTCTTAGGAGGTTGAGAAAGGGTGAGCAGAAACAGTAGATCTGGCATTCTAAGTCGATAGCAAACTGAGCGAAATGTCTTAGGACTTTGTGTTTCTACTAGTTATATTTACTGTGCACTAAACATGAAAAAATGTTTTGTTTCATTTAACTAAAAATCTTACAAATTTCTTCAGTGAGTTCTTTGTTCTCCATCAGTTCTAAAAGAAAATCTGTTTCTTAAATGCAGTTGTGTCCACCACCTACTCACTAACTGTGTGTCCAACTGAGTCTAACTCCTTATTCGCCACAGAGTGATGCTTGGACTTGTTGTCTTTATATTGTGAAAACATCCCTTTAGCATTTTTTAGTTTTGGTGCTAATATATTTGGTATCTAAAATAAATAAAATTAAAGTAATTTATTACCTAAATTTTAATGAAGTTTCTTATTGTTTCTATGCCGATGACATTCAGCTGTATATATCTTTTAAGCCTCATCATCTGAATAGGCTCTAGTCCATAGCACTCTAGTCCAGTGTTTAATCCAGGTTAGTGATTGGCTCTCTGATAATGAACTTACTTTAAATATCAACAAGACTGATAGATGATTATAGCTCCTCCTGAACTATTTCCTAAAATCAGTCAGGCTCTTACTTCTCTTTGGTCAAGTCCAGCATTTGAAACCATGGTGTAATATTTGATTCTTTGACTTGCATATAAAATCGTTGCTTCTTTCCTGATTCTTTCATTTAAGTAACATTCCTAATTTGCGACATATGGTCTACTCAACTGAACTATAAAAAATTTTTTTTCAAGCATTTGTGTCATTGCATTTATCATGTGTGTTGACCAGCTTGGACAAACCATGTCTTTTGTGCTTCCAAGCTATACAGTACAAAATTCTGCAGCCAGACTATTAACACATTCTAGCAAGCATGCTAAGATAGTCTTTACACTGGCTTTCAGTAGATTTTAGGATTTACATACAGGGCACTAAATGGCCCGGCACCACATAATATATCTCAGCTTCTTACAAAATACACTGATGCTTGCTGTCTTCTGATAAACGTGAAAAAGATTTTTTGACTTGTGTCACTGTGTGATGAGTTGGGGTTTAGAACATGTTGGTTTGTTCACAGTTTGGTATTTAGTAGGTTGTGTGCCATGGATTTATCTGAGCTTCTGTGCTGGATATAACTGCTTGTGGTGGCTGAATAGGGCACTAATGGGAAGAGTGAAACTGAACAAAAATAGTAAAAGATACTTTGAAAACAAAAACTTTAAAATATAGCTAGACAGGAAACAATGCATTTGTGTAATGTAGACAAAAATAATATGAGGTTTTCTTGATAGAAGTCAGACAACTTCTGCACACTTCCATAAAAGGGGATAACCATGAAGTAATTCAGTGGACTCCGAACATACATAAAGCAAAAAAATCACATTGGCGTAACTAATATTGTGCATGATGAATATACGTGACACCCTGAAATAAAAAGCTTAATAAAACTGAAATGAATTTTATCCATGTGGAAAATAACACTGCACTTGGTGGCTTGCTTGTTACAATGCTTGTTAGCAGTTTGACATTGTGTTTGGCACATCCTGGTACTTGCTGATAAGGTCAATAATTCACAGTAGTGTCACGTCGAGAAATTTGAATCCTTTTGTCCTGCTTTGCAGTTTGATAAATTCAGGCTTTGGGAAGTTAGGTGTCACATCTATAAAACAGGAAAGCTGTATGAAATGTAATGTCAGTGAGCCTTGTGTTCACTAACATAAAATGAATGCATGTATACTGTATATATTACTATATGTATGTTGCTCACCTGCAGCCACCGGGGCCTATCGAGTGAAAGCCAGCCTGGCATGTGTTACACTTTTCTCCTGTCACACCTTCCCGACAAGCACACCTTCCTTCTACATCACATTGTAGACTCACAGATCCTGGAAGGGTTCAAATAAAGAAAAATGTAATCATAGTGTTGGACAAGAATTATGAGTATTTTCTATAAATATCTATCTATCTTTCTATCTATAAATAATGAACATTTGTTTTGAATTTCTGTTCCTGGAAGAGAAGTATATAACCTTGCTTCTACACTGTAGCCGATATAGTGAAGCTTTAGTTAATGGAGAAAAAAGGCCATCTGGGGCAGAAAGAAGAGAAAAAGGGAAGCCTGATGGAGTCTGCTATAACCTTTGATCAATATAATGGACTCCAACAGCTCTGTGCCTTCACCGCACACTATTTATATGAAGAGGAAAAGATAGTTAATGTTTTTTGTTCACTTTTCTCTCTCATTCTCTGATGATGGGTGAAGCACAAACATAATTTGTGCTCCACCACCACTAATGCTCCTCCACCTAAAGTTAGGCCTTGCTTAATGAGCAATGAGTCTTTTCATTGATAATGTTCAGTGAGTCAACTGGATCAATTTACACCCGCATGGGTGAGTAAATCCATGGATTTCCTTAATGATCATCGTGGAAGCTAAGGCAATGATAACTAAGATGAGATTGAATGAATTATAAATTGAAAAAGATTCTACTCCTAGGCAAGTTTGGTGAGCTGATGGGACGTAGAAAATATTAATGCAGTGCCATTAATTTTTTAAAAACATTGGCCATAAAATTTGTAAAATTAATCCTATGAGTCCCATTCATTTGTAGCTAAAGCTTGCATATGGTGCTTTTTTGTGCCAGTGTGGCATTCCAATTTAAACATAATTACATTTTCTCATGCAGGAGAAAACAAAAGTAGCAAGTAATGACATTGGCATGGATCATAATTAGGGCTTCAGTTATTATCAAAACAACTGAGATTTTTGTGTCTGCAGTTTACCGTTGACATTGCAGTTGCAGGGTAGGCAGGGATCTTCTGTAGATTTCCGGTAGTAGCCATTTCTGCAGCGCTCACAGTGGGGCCCATCGGTGTTGTCTCTGCAGCTCACACATCGCCCCCCACTGCCAGTGCTCCGGTACTGTTCCATGTCAAACACACATTGGTCTGATCTCCCACTGCAGTTACACTCTGAGAGTGAGGTCGGTGGTGCAGGAAAAAAAAGAGAGAAGAGGTAAGAGGTTAAGAGAGGAGAGCTGCTAAGACGAGGAATGACCAGCCGCAGGGGAAGATACAGAAAGCAATGAAGTTAAAAAAAAAAAAGGATGGCAGAAATAGATGAAGTGGAGAGACACACAAAGGGTATATGCATGTGAGAGATTATGTGTTCTGGGATTGGATCATAATTTAGAGTCTCATTGCTAATCTCATTTCACACAGGCCTAATGAGGAGCCAATCGGCTGTCAGGGGGCACTTAGATAACAGTAATTCATGTTTGTACAAGAGCAAATTACTCAGCTGATAACACACCACCACAGCTCTCATACCCTTCACATCAAATCCCTCTTTAGTTTACAAGTTACCCTGAGGGGGGACTTAGGTGAAATTGCCCATTTTATTATGAATCAAGCTCCCAGTTGAGCTAGAAATAACCATATGATTACCCTTTCTTTTTAATAAGAAGTCTCATTAGTATTTAACTTATTTCACCGGTTGCTTTTAAAACCTAACATGTGATGAACTTGGGCTCGGTGGTTAAGGACTTTAATGTACAGAGCCTTCATTTGTTTGGCTGTAACTTATACTGCATAGATACAGTTACTAGCCACAAATCGAGGCTTCGCAGGGTTAAAAAACCTACAACTATTGTGACTGCTCTCATTTCCATATATATTTAGAATTTTAAAAGTAATGAGTTCGTAATTATTGTTGATTTAGCACATATTAATCCATTCCTTGGCTGTGGCTTAGCTCTTCTTTGGGTACAAATCCACCACCCTTCTGTGTGGATGTTCCAGTTGTTCTGGAGGTGCTAACATCCAAATAAACGCAGGCATGAATCGGAGCATGAATTTCTTTTGGTTTTAATCTTCGGCTTAGACTAGCAGCCTCTCACCATATGATAGCTTGTATCCGGCCCTCCTATGATCCAGAATTGGAGAAAGAAAAAGCATATAGGAACCCAACAGCAATCATTCCCAGCAGCTGTTTCCAGCCCTCTGACCACTAAAAGCCCAATTCTTTTTGTCCTATTTTGGTCTGTACTGCATCATTAAGGGAAACTCAGGCACTTTAGCTCCTAAATGCTCATTAGTTTTTCCATTTGGCTTGTGGCTGCCTGTATTACCTACAATCATACTGACTATGATCTTGCATCGACAATGTGATAAGCTACATACAGTTTGATTACTGATACCGCGTTAATTTGTACACTACATTAGTAAAAGGTTTACTTCAGTGGTCTCTATGGTTCATGTAAATGAGGTAAGAATGGCAACTACTAAGTTTTCTCATTTCTTATGCATTGATTATGTGAGTCCGCTGAGGTGCGAGTGACGTTAATTTCATCATCAAACACTGAGCACAGGGGTCTATGCTGACATCCAGGTGCCTAGCAATATTTTTGTGACCACACACGCTCATCTGCGAAGAATTTACATTTCAATGCACCAACTACACACGCACCCCAGGTGGCGGATTTCAAGTGGACTTCAAAGAAGTATAACAGGAATGACTACTTGGCCGCTGTGTCTCCAGCTGTCCATGTCCATGTCAGTAACATAATAAAGGCTTTGCTGGTAAGAGCTTATGGAGTCATGTGGGTTTTGAGCGGGTCGGTGTGTGAACGCACGTCTTCACACTTAGGATGGGACTTCTTAATTGCTTTGTGCAGTCACTGGAACTAAGGAATTTGTGTTTAGTAAACATTCTGATTCCAGACTGTACAGACTGCTTATTAAAACCAAAATACCTTGTTTTCTTTTCCTTCAAGTGTTAAATACAGAAGATGAGGCAAGTGGGTGTGAAGTCTTTGAAGTTGTTTAAGGGCACCTTTGATGAAGTTGTTCTGAGTCAAACATGTAATGTAACAAATCACTTCTGCTGCTGAATCATTAGTGAGGGAATGTGATTACATTTTTTATGAGAAATCTACATAAGGAGTAATTGACGACTGCTGCCTGCTGTATCTGAAAATTAAATTAAAGAGAATGGGAACTAAAACTAAAAGTCGTGGCTTTAAATCCCCAATGAATTTAAAAGTGCCAAAAAGTTTTTTAAATCAAACATGAACTGAAGAATCAAGTCATTATCTCTGGATTCATCAATGTGAGTTACCTGTTTGCGTTTAATAAATTAGGTTTATTCATTGCTGCAGCTCTAAAACGCCATCCTTGAGTTGTAGTTCAGATTATTGTAAAAGATACAGCAGGAACCAGCAATCTTTGCTAGGAGAAGACTTACAGATGCAACATGGATACTGAGGTTCTTGGGAGAATTAGATTAGGAGTATGGAGAATTATTGCACATGGGTAAACTGAGAGTTATAAACAGCAGTACCAGTGACCGATTAAATTATACTGTTACATATTGTACTGCAGTAATTCACCAATGCATGGACAAGGAGAACAGCTGGTTTTCTGGATGGCTATGATCCTTGATAATTCTGTCGGCCTTACACAGACATCAGGCAGATCTTTTTAATGGCGGGATAGCTCTTGGCAGTGACGATCTCTGATGGCTGCCCCAATCTCTGTCGTGATTTCCAGCTTTTAGCAAGCAACTTCCATTCCAAAACTGTCATACAGCCTGTCACCAGGCTGTCGATCGTGCTTCTGTGGAAGATTCAGGAGATAGTGTCTTGTAAAACTAAGTGTCCTCAGAAAGTATGAGCACTGACGGGCCTTTCTGTCCGTGATGTCCATGTGAAGGTTCCAGGATAGATTCTCAGTAATGTTCACACTGAGTAAGTTGAAAGTGCCTACCACTTCAATGTTAGCATAGCTAATATGGATGAGCCAGTGTTCTCTTCTGGATGATAGTTCACTATCATCTCCATTGTTCTGCTGATGTGAGAGAAAGGTTGTTGGCCTGTTTAGCTTTGTCGGCTGTCTCATCATTGTCTGCAATAAGGCCTACAACAGTCCTATTGCCTGCAAACTTAATGATGATGTTCTTGGAAGTGAAAAAGGAGCACAAGAGTACACTAAGAAATCGCACACTGTGTTTTCAGTGAGCGAGGAGGAAGGGTGTTCCCGTTTTCCAGATGGGTGAGGGCAGTGTGTGTTGCCAAGGCGACTGTGTCGTCCATGACTCTGCTCCTTCTGTGGGCAAATTGAAGAGGGTCCAGGATGTCGGGGAGCAGCAGATGTGTTTTCTGACCAGCTGCTCAAGGCACTTCATGAATGTCTAACTCTTTATATTTTTTTACATATACATTGGTATTTGTTCCATTTCTTAGTGGAGCAAATACTAACATTAGACAAATATAACCAGTCCAGTTTGTTACTCAAGTGGAAACATGTCCACCTAGCCCGTCTAGGCCAATGATATTTATGGCCTGAACTGCAGTTCTCATCCTTCAAAACACATCTGCTATCCCCAGTTCAACAAAATCTGACAACCACCCCACCTACAAAAATAAAAAGTTTCTGAATGACTCACTTCTGATTGACGCCAGTGGGTAGCTACAGCACAAATACAACTGGTTGTCTCAACTTGTCACCTCCCATTCACTCTATCTTTATCATGTCAGGTAGTGGTAGTGTGACTGCTGCACAGGCTAGCTAATAGCCAAGTAGAAATACTGTCAGAAACACTGTGAGACAGTCACATTTCAGCTAGTGCTACAAATACACATTGATATTTCAAACAATATTTACTCATTCATAAAGACAACGTATTACAGTGCAGTGCAAGATATCTGGCAACCAGGCTTTACTCTTTTACCTGTAAATGTGGTTCTCTATAGTGAAACAAGCTACAGGGCAATCAGAACATGTTACTTCTGATCATTCGAACTTTAGCATTGTTATGAATCTGTTTTTACTATAAAGCTCTATTTCTGGTGTTCTCTTTTTTTCTTTACTATTACATTTTGTAATTTTTTTAGTGCTATGATTTTTTTTTAGTGTATGTGACTATAATGGTTTCGGCTACCCAACTGTATTTTATATTACTCTACACTTTTTTTTTAACATTAACTGCCTTCGATGTTGGCCGTGTTAGCCTCCTTTCTTGTGAGACATCAAACTGCTGAGCACATTATCATAAGCATGTTACAGTACAGCATCTTTGCCATCTTAGTAACGGGGTGTAAAATAACTGTAGCTGAGCAGTTAAGGTTTTATACGTATGTGGGACGAAGATTGCTACCAGCAGAAAGGGAGAGGGGAGCTGAGGCAGAACAAATCATTTGAGGCTGTTTCTCAACAAGTTTAACATGAAGACTTCCCCATACAGCTCTCCATAACTTGTGTTAGGTTATCTCGTCCACATTTTTATGTTTGCCCACCCACTGCTGTCTCTTTAACATGCTGTTACAACAGTCCTGTCCTGGGGACCACACAGCTTGTGCGTCACTGTGGAGGCTTTATGCAAGTAAGTAGGCACTGTTAGCTCATTGCTAAGTCTGATGATATAGTTCACAAAGCACTTTAAACCTCCCAGAATGCTACGGCTCATACATTCTTGAGTGGCCTTTAGGGTCGAAACCTACAGGATTACAACAGGAATACAGACTGCATTGCACTCTTGATTGTTTCCATCTATCAAATGGGGTTTTATCAGTTTAACAGTGGCACTAGCTGCACTTCTTGCTGGACCAACAATGAACAGTGCATTATGACAATCACAACTAATGGTGTGACTATAAGGAGCAAATAAAATAACAACCATAAACCTTACCATTTATGTCTTGTTTAATCTGAGCAATTAGGGTAACTCAGAACCTTATGTTTAAGAGTGGAAAATCTATCGATCACAAAGCAAGAAAGTTCAATATATTTATCAAGTAAATAAATAAATAAACACAACTTTTATTACAAATACTGTTGTAATTTAGTTTTAAAAATGATCTAAACCTACCAAACCTGATCTTTATCTGACTGCGCTGCTCACATAACGGGAGCGACAGTTTTACCGGAATACAAAAACTAATAAATGTTTATGGATAATTAGATTAAAAAAAACAACAACAACAACAAAAAATCCCAAACAAAACTATGGAAAACTGCCAAATCTGGAAATATGGTTTCATTTCTGTCTTCTCAAAATTATGATTGTGTAACAGATATGAAACAGGAAAGTCTGTAGTTTTTAGTTGCTTCTAAGCCTCCCTGTATTTTATATTCCAGTCCATGTTGTTGTTTGTTGTTTTCTTATGTGCTCAATAAATCCTCCGTATTTAAAGTTCGACTTGTTCTTTGTCATTTTGCCTCTTAATAAACCCCTACTCACCTCTCCCTGCTTATCTCTTTTTCGTTTGTGCTTAGTTCTTTACGTTTGGGTTTTATTTTCTGTGTTAGTTTATCTTTCTTTTTGGACTTTTGTTGGCTTGGCTCTGTGACAAGGCTACAGCATCCTGTTTTTTGTTAATGTATTCATAAATTCATTAAAGTCGCTTTGTTTTTTGTGCAAATTGATAGTCTGTGCCCTTTGTATGAACTTTTTGAACCACCATACGACACAATAATCTTTTGAGAGAACCACAATCCCGCATTTATGTTTATTCAATAAATGAGGCACCAAAAAAATCAAAAGTGACTAGAAGCACAAGATGTAACTTCTACTCTGTATTTACATACATGCATTTATAATTAAGGTTTGCTAGTTAGGACAGAACCTCACAGGAAGAAGGTTCTGCGTGTTCTCCCTAAGCGTCCAGAGGCATTCATATTAGGAAAATTATTGACTTTAAATTGGTTGAAACTGTGGATGTAATTGTCATGGTTGTTTGCCTCTCAGTGAAGAACAGATTTATCCCACCTCTAAACCAAAGGTCATCTGGAAAAGTCTCCAGCAACCCCTGAACTGGATGATGGCTCAGTCACACTAGAGGAAAAAAAAATCGGATGGCAACTTCTTTACAATAAAGAAAAATCAGTGGTTTTCCTGGAATCCCACCAAATGTTTTTGCACTCAGTGAATCAAGTTCAGTTTTGAAACCCAAACCTCTGGACAACCATTTTTTGATCACAAGGTGATTGCACAGGTTACCTGCTGAGAGGCAGCCTGTCTCCAAACCACTGGAGGCTGATAAAGTTGCAAAGGTTTGTAAATAACTGCAAAATCATGTATAGACACTGTCTAAATCAGTCTGCACCAGTAAGCACAACTTATCAGCAGCCAATCTCTTTGCAATATGTGACTTGTCGTACCTAGTTGCCAACTGGTTATATTCTGGTTAAGTAAGATTGTCAGCAGCTATGTCGTTTTGCAGTTAAATAACTGTCCAGTAACTATTGGTGGAGGCATTTCTGTTTTAGATCGTTGAGGTTCTGGATGTACTGTGAATGTAAGTGGACTAAATGAATTTATGTGTATGTAGATTGCAACAGATAGTAATTTTTGCCAATATTATCACTTAATTGTGATATTTTCAATTTTGGAAATGTATGGATTTAAATGCTACCTGAAGCTCCTGCACATTGTATATCCAATGATCACATTCCTCCGTTGCTCATGCAGCACAGAAAGTGTTGCAGGTGACAAGACAGGTCAATAAGTCAACAAACAAAGGTCCAAGCTCTTCTGTGTGCATCTTTACTGTACATTAAGTGGATGTTTCATTACATTCTGCACTGTCCCTGTGAGAAACATGGACGGTCCTGTGCCCTCAGTAAGACTATGAGCCAGTGACACTAACTTTTAGTGAGTGGCCAGTCCTGCAGCATTCAGACTCCTACTGAGGGCTTTCAAGGACTCTTTAATTTGCAGATTATGCCTATACAAGCGTGGACGATGCCCTCTTATTGCTCCTTGGGGCGTTGTCTCAGAGAAATTAATCTGGACATGCAGTAAAAGCGAAGTTCTTCTTTATCTCCTGTGGTTTTAAGAGCACATGACCCCTCATAGCCCAGAATCACCACTTATTTCTGTGTGGCATGGCAAAGCATAAATAATCAAAGCTAAATAAAAAGATGTAATACTGTGATATGAAGGCTGTCTCATCATTTTGATTATTTTGATTATAACTCCTGCCAGCATCAGTCTGGGAGTTAGATGTTTGATCAAAGATCAAAAAGACAAAAATCACATATGAGGTTGTATTTTATTTTGATTAATTTTACAGGGGCAGCCAAAATGTTCATGCTGATCATTTGTTTGATGAGGTATGTGATTTTAGGATGTGAGTGTTCAAAGATGTTGATTTTACAAACAATTTCTTCTTCTTTGTCCATTATTATTATTATCATTATTATTATTATCTTATCTTGTAAGCAATAAATACCCAAAGTGTCTGAGCGTATGCATAGTAAACATTAATATCAGTGCTGTGTATTTTGTGGCCAGTTTACCCAGCACTAGTCTTTATTTTTCCTTCTTTTAGCAGCAAGGAATGATTTTGGGAGTGTAAAGGAGGTTGCCACCCTGCGTCATCTGCAGGGGAGGTAATGTAAACCACTCTTACTGTCTTCTGCCCTTTATATGAATAATTTCTTAGTGCTGTTGCAGAACACATTGCAGAGAGGGACCAAAATCCCTGCAGGCACAATGATTTCTCATTTTTACATTTAATTTGCTGGATGAATGAGATGTCCTGCCAAGAGAATATAGAAAAGCAGCAGTGATGAAGCAGCCGAGGCAGAGTCATGCTTCACATACTGTATATGTATAAGACTTTTAGCGTACTACATGGGACCTGGCCCCCACGTGGTGATGGTCATCATGTCATGACCACCACCATCATCTCAGCTTATCCAAAGTACTGATGGTGATTATTATTTTTGTTATTAAGTCTGTATTTCTTTACAGGAGTCCTCCAAAGTCTCATCTCTAACATAATAATGCCATAATTCTCACTATCTACTTTCCTTCTTGCCAAAAGAATGTGTAATGACACACTCTACAGTAATACATACAAAACTGGGACAGGCAATTTCATACATGTTTTAATCTTTAATGTGTTTTGAGGTTCAATGCAGCAAGGCCTCATAAATGTGTTTTATATTGCATTTACTTCCAGGAAATATGCTTATTTGTTCTCTTGGCAAGAGTTAGACATTAAGGAGGCATCAATTTTTCATCTAAGCTTAAATATGAGACTAGAGCTCACTACACCCAACTTCAACATGGCATTAAACCACAAACTGATGTTTTTTGGGTTTGTTTTTTTCAGATAGATTTGTGTCACTGATCCAACAAACTTAGTGTGTCAATCAGCCAACTTAAGTGAATTGTTGTTTGTGTTTGGACAAAGTCAGTCTGGCTTTCCCCCCCTGCTTTCTGTCTTGGTTGGATTGTATATTTATCCCAAGGTTGATTGATTTTGATTTTTCAAATGAAAAATTGCACTCTTTCTCATCTAATTCAGTAAGAAAGCAAACAAACATATTCCCGGAAACAGTGCCTTTAAGAGTATGCTAAACCAGTGTGATGGTTTGGTGTATAAAATGATATAAAATATAAAGATTTCAACTTAGAAGCCATCATGTTTCGCTGCTGTGAGTTATACTGCTATGATAATAATGTTTGCTTAGTAGCTAAACATCCTATAAATCATTTTAAACCTTTTAAATATGTTGAAGGTCTTTGAGTTTTATTGGGAAAGCTGATTTCTCTCTTCCCCTCAGAGTCATTTACTTATATTATAAAACCACCGTTTAGTATAATGATGAGCCATGATGAATAACATAAAAGGCTCGCACGCCCCTGGTTTTCAGCCGGGTTTTAGGGACAGCAGGAGCAGCTGGTCCATGGACCTTAGTGATCTTGAGGGAACATATGGAGTTAAGAGCTCAGTATGGTGGCAGTGATCCATTAAAAGTTTAAAAAACAAATAATAAAATCTTAGAATGGATCCAGAACTGAACTGGGAGCTAGTGGAGAGATGCCAGGACGGGGAAATGTTGTCTCGTTTGCAGGTTCCGGCTAAAAGATGAGCTGAAGCACTTTGGTCTGGGCGTTAAGGGAAGCTTTTCTAAGGCCAATATAGAGCGCAGTGCAATCGTCCAAGGGGCATTATGACAGAAGTTGAATAAGACGTTCAAAGATTTTACAGGATAAAGTGGATTTGATTCTTTATGAAAGTCTCAAATGATAAAAATGAGCTTTAATAACAGAATTCATCTGCTTATCTAGTATAAAATCACAGTCCAGTGTGATAGCAAGGTTAGTCACGTATGAATGCAGGGGACCAGGTCCAAGAGACGAGGAATCACAAACACCACTGGGTCTGAAAACAACGATCTCAGTCTTACTTTCATTAAAATTCCAAAAAATTAGGCCATCCATGCTTTGATATCTTTCAGACACTTCAGTAGTAATGTAGGACAGCTGACATTTCTTTATATATGATTTGTTTGTTTTCAATGATTCATTTCTCTGTCCTTTTATTATGTCTATAGGGAAGGACTTTTTTCTGAGTTTCCTCATCATGGGTGAGGTTACAAACCATTACTTATCTCTACCATCCAAAATATATTAAATTTAAATTATCTCAACATATTAGCACAGCTGTGACACAGGGTTTCATTTCAGTTGCTGAAAAATAGGAATAAAGCTTGTTCTGCTGTGGTCAGTGCTGTTCTGACTTGTTGTGGCCTGTAGGTAGTTAAGGTTACTTATGATGTAATGGAAAACAACTGTGATGAGTCCTCAGTCATGTGCCAGATGAGGCGAAAAAGTCTCAACGTAAATAAACTGGACAGGGTTTTAGAGGGAAAAAGTTTTCAAATTTATGTGACACTGGGATGTAATGGGGTGTAGTGTGAAATAAGTATAGTACCATTCTGTACTGGTTAATGGTTTGAGGTTGATTGGACTGAGTTGGAAGTCTTGTCAGATAATGCAATACCTATTTTGAACTCAAAAAGCTCACACAAGAACTCCTTAGCTGTAGATTTTCTTTTACTTTTGGTGCACAAAAAGAAGAAACTGCATTGACTGAATGTGATGGGATATTTTTCTTCCACTGTACAAATCCCAAATATTATAAATTTCTACAAAACCATATGAACAATATGAGATCTGATTGTGTTACTGTATGTGTAATAAATATTATAACTATTTCTCAGACTCTGTAATCACTTATCTGTGGTCAGAGTTTCAGTGCAGGATTTGGTGAAAGTTGTGCAGACTGGTTTGCTAGAAAAATACTTCACATTGTTTCGTATGTCTGTATCAAAGAGTGAACATTTTCCAGTTAATAAATGACTAGACTACTTATTTAATGAAATTACCAAAATAAAACATTTTGACATGTGACCATACATTTAATATAACAGGATTATATAGCTGTATGCAAAAGAAGTACTATAATCCAAGCAGCAAACACACATTTACTTTTTCCTTTTATCATTTATTCAAACTTCATCATACTTGTACTTTATTTAACTTCATGAGCTTGGGATAAAGAGAAGGTAAATGTCAAATTCAAAGGTTTTTATATGCTAACAAAGAATTTATTGTAATCTTTCTATTAAAGTCTTTTTGGGATTCTTTTCCTTTGTCTAGCCTAAAGTCATGTGAAAAAGAAAGTTTTCGCAGACCTCTATGCAGTATTCTCGATATATACACCCCATATTTCAATAGCTTGTAGAACTTGACTGTGTGACTGCAAAGTGCCCAAGAACTGTGGCTACAAAAACAAACACAAATTGCTAATCCTCCACCATTGTGTCTGTGAAGGTTCTCAGTCATCCAGGTCATCGTAGTCAAAGGAGCTTGCAAAGAAAAGCGTCTGGACTTCTTTAAGTTGCTTGAAGACGTTTCACCTCTCATCCGAGAAGCTTCTCGGATGAGAGGTGAAACGTCTTCAAGCAACTTAAAGAAGTCCAGACCCTCCACCATTGTGCTTGACAGTTGGTATGAGGTGTTTTTGCCGACATTTATATAGAATTGTTGTGGTTTCCAAAGCTAAGTCATGTTGCCAGGTTTGTTTTAGAGAGTTTCTCTGGCAGCCAAACAAGCCATACTTGTTCAGTCATTTTGTAATTGTACTATCAGGAGCTTTAATGTTTCACATGCTAACTGAGACCTAGCACTTGCGATTTGTCTGAGCATCGTACAGTCTGACCTATGAGTGAACTTGCTGTGACATCCACTCCTGGGTAGATTGTGACACTATATTGACACACATCTAAATGCTCCTGAAAGCAATTTGACAAAACCTTTTACACAGGTGCACAAACTTACTGATGATCAAATACAGTTGATTAACTAATCAACTGCAGACTAAGTAAGTGTCTTGGTATTGTATATTCTACACCAGCTTATCATCATTTTCAGCTTAGTGTGAAATTAATGTTAGAAAAATTTCTCAACCTGCAATTGCTGATGATGATCTTGACCTGGCTACTTTAAAGCAAGCTAATTTCATGAACATTTAGCAGCTGGGTTTTCAATATTAAATGTTTATAGTTTATATATCTATGTGGGTTTTATGCTAACGTTGTTGATGCTAATACTATAATAAAACCTTATTAATGCTAAATAGCATGATTATTACTGGGTGCTACCCAACCATCTTTTTTCACAGCAGGAGTTTAGGGGGCCGAAATAAAATGTTAAGTATGTGATGTATCTACCTTGTTGTCGACCTCACAATAGGTATGCAACAAAATGATCACAGTATACAAGCTACAACGGGATCAGCAATAAATCAGTGGTTTAAAAAAAGGGATTTAAAGCATGTACCTACTGGAACAGCCTCAGGCTAAGCCACTTCCAACATCAAGCAAACAACAAAAAATGGTGAAGGCCCAAAGCAACCTGCCCAGGCTATAAATGATTTCAGTCTCAGAGGGGGAGAATCTTGATGAGAATGACGTTCCATTGCACTCCTGATACGCACGCACGCACGCACGCACGCACACACACACACACACACACACAGAGCAAATTGTAGCAAAAAGGTTTGTGTTATTTCTCCACACCTTAAGACCAAAAAAACCTAGCCAGGTAAAAAACAAAAACTAAACAAAATACAGTCTGAATTCAAGTTTGTATAAAAAAACCACACTAATATTAAAATTACTCATAAACACACAGAGTCACGTTCACATAATATTGAAAAAACTCTTGTAAAAAGCCACCTAAAGCTTCCATTTACCACCTGCTATTGCTGTTCAGACAAGAACAACAGCAAAGACAGCGGTAATAATTGCAAGATTGTCACACTTTTCTTCCTTTTCTTCTTTTAAATGAGGCTCTAAATCTGAAACTCCCCGAACATTGTGCCCTGTAAAGATCATAAATTAGGACTGATGGAACTGTGACAGTTTTTTTATGTTTTTATGGCTGAAATAAAGCTAAGAAGATAAAACAGATGCTTTTCTGTTAATCTGCAAAACAGAAATTAGTCATCTTATTAACAAACCATTTATTTTAATCAGCCTGCTGATATTACTGCGAGCCCTAATTCTATGTCAAACATGATCATCGTCACATGGTATTACAAAAAAAAAAAAAAAAGGTAACCATACTCTTTCTTTAAAACACGATGGGTAATGTGTCAAGTGTCATTTTATGTGGGAAGATTATGCAAATTTTCCCAATTGACCAAAGCATTGTGCTGACACATTCCATCCAGGGTCAGCACTGGGTTATTTGGAATGACTGTACTTGTGCTTATTCGTGTTGTTTTAAGCATTCTGGTAAATGTGGGTAATCGTTTACTTAACACTGCAGTGCTTTATCTTGTGCTGAAATGGAAAGCCTTTGAGGAATCTGATCCTTCATTCAAACCCATTGCGTGTGCTCACAAACAAAAACTGCAATGATTAAGAGACAAATTTAATAAATTGGATTTTCTGAGATGATCATATATGATATGAAGCTACAAGTTAATTATTGGAAAGTGAGCAGTAGCTTAAGTTTTAAATCTCTGGAATATGATTTACTATATGCAGCAAAAGACGTGACTGCAGAAAATAGGAAGTTAATTAACTGGGTGTCACTTGGTGTTTGTTTTAAAAAATTCATGTTTTGTCTTTATTATTGCCATTTTGTTAGCTTTCAAGAGTTAAAAAATCTTTAAAGGTCTCATCTGGTGCAGTTTATTTTCAGTTCTAAAAGATTATCTGTGTAAAAATATCAATTAAAAGAGATGCTTGACTCACCAGAGTCTTCTGGATGTTTTTTTGTTCATTTTTTCTTAAACTGACGTTGTATAATCTGGGTAGCTAATTTTTAAATGGGCCACAAACATAACTTTAATATCTTTGTGTTACTATGTTTTTGCTCTGTTAGTAGCAGCAGCTGCTGTGTGCTAATCAATTTATATTAAGATAATGAAAACCTTTTACATTAAAGTCTATTGAGAAACAAATTTCTGTTGTTATCATTTTAGCTTTACTACCTGCTGATTTAGAAAAAGTTGGAAAACTGGCTTACTACTAGTACCACTAGAAAAAACTAATAATCATTAAAAAAAATTTTTTTTTGAATAGCAGTCTTTAAACAATGACCACATCAATCACCATCATCATCAATAAAATGATGTGGCACTCTCTCTGCCTGTATGGGTTCCCTCTGCATGCTACAGTTTCCTCTCACTGTCCACACGCGAGACATGCAAGTTAGATTTACAACGTTTAGGTGTGAATAGGGGTGTAAATGGTTGCCTGCCTCTATAGTATGTGTCAGGCCTTTGACTGAATGCTGACCCGCAGGGTGTGCCCTATTTCTTGTCCAGTGTCAGCAGGGATAGATTTCAATCCATGGATGGATGGATGGATGGATACATTATACATCCACAATAAATGCAGAAAAATGTGTTTAACAAGAATACATCTAAATTCTCTGAAATGATCCATATTGTTAACACACGCCAGTCTACATGTCGCTATGAATGTTTGCAAATCCAAACACTGCCCTTGCTAATATAATGGGTTGCATGGCTAATAAATTACAAAATATATATAACACCCAATGCCTGCCAGTGAATCATATCAAAACTTACAGTGTTTTATGTAAAATTATCATAATTGAGGAAAGGACGTTTTTATGTAGTCATAAAACTGGAGATAAAACACTAAATCTTAAACTTTGTACTGCAGCCTATATTATTTTATAGCTCGTATAATAAGGCATGTTTTTTAGTTTATGGGGTAATATATTTTAAAGGAAACTTACCCTGTAAGTCCTTCATTTACAGACTCTAACAAGATTTTGCATCGTGGGCCTGCTTACAACCCACTTTGATCTTAAGTGGGCTGGACAAGTTTAATCCATGAGATATCTCAAAATAAGTAAAAGAAGAGTTACTTCAATAGACTGTCTCAGTTTTTCTACACGATAAAGAAACACTATAGTAAATGAAAGACTCAGCATGACTCTTTGGGCTTAAACTGTAAGAAATTCATGTGTAAAATTACTGAAAAGTCTGATATCTCATTGCCAAGACTGCCCTGTAATCATAAAGTGGCAAGTTTCTGTTCATTCAAAGAAAATTCTCATTATTGATTTAACTGTGTACACACTGTAAAACAAACAGACGTTTCTATAGTACAGGAACTTTTTTTTGTCATTTAATTGTTTATTTATTACTTTATTAATGTAGTATGAATGGCTGTGGGTGAGGTGTTTGTCAGTACAATAAGTTGTTTATGAAAATGCTGTTAATAGTCCAAAATTTATGTCCTCCTTCACATTTTCCACAGCTGTCCAGTGGGCCAGGTTGGAGTCTTTTTTGGGCCGATTCTGGCCCACAGACCTTATGTTTGAACCTCTTCCATTCGACAACACTACATATGTTTATGTAGACTGTCCAGCCTTTTGATGATGAAGTTTAATAAAATAATATTTTGTCAGAAATTAGTTTAAACACCAAAAACCCTGTTTTTTTTGTTTACATGACTCTGTGTATTTAGTGTATGTTGATTTTGATTTGCTGATTGTAATCACAAGTAGTTAAAAGCAGTGATTACTGTTTCGGCGTTGGCTGGGGCAAACTCAGTCAAAATGAATCTTCTGCCAGACAGAGATGAACAATTACAATGAGCATTTGGTTTTTTGCACTTTCGCATTCTCTGGTGCTTTTATAAGGTGTCTATAGTAATGCACAGAATTGATTAAGTTGGGTGCAGAAGTCTATTTAAGATGCCATCTGCTCGGAAGCAAGTGCAAGAGTAATTAGAGCAAGTCTGCTGCTTAATAGAATTCAGGGGAAAAAAAGAAGGGTTAATCGTCAGCAGGATTCAGCTGGAATGCATGGTCTGACGAGCCAAACCCGATAACACTCAGCTAAATCACATATACAAAAGCAACGGTGGGAGAATGCCTGCAAACATTTGTGCATATGAGCCAAAAATCAAATATACACAAATCTTCCAGGGATCTCTCAGCTGTTTGGCTCTGCAATCAGACAATTTTAAATACATCAGATTATTTCCTTTACTGGCAACTTTTGCACACAAAAATAGAAAAAAGAAAAAAAAGGTCATCTGCGGTGGCAGACGTATTGTTAAATTATGTGTAAAGCTGAGTTCAGCATAATAAAAAATCATTCAGCCTAGAGCATAATGAAGATCAGTAAAGTTCAGTGATTTCCACGAGGACTTCCAGACTACGTGCTTTTTATCCTCCCCAACAGTGATGAGTGGTTGTATTTACTAACTCGCACAATAAAAGACAAAAGGTGCATGTGAACATATCGAGATTTAAGAAATACTGGGGATTGATGTGAGGTAGCACACTGATGGATTAAGTGGGATCTCTGACAGCCTGAGAATGTCATTTGAATTTAACACTGGCACGTGTATTTTCCAGATGGCTGCACCCAGTGGGTTCACAGTGTCACCCTTGGATCAAGCTACTCACTCAAACACTCATTGGCAGAGTCCCCAGTGGCCCTGGCCCAGGGTCTATCCTGGTAAAAGGGGTGACATCTCTGGCAGTCGGTTCCCTCTGTGTGATGCTGGCAGGCGCAGACCAGGTTACCATGTTCTCGCTCAATGCACTCGCTGGCATGGCCGTTACACTTACATCTGAGGGAAACATCGATAGTTAGGTAAAGTCTGCATGTACAAGCTTTTGTTTGTCTCTGTTTTTCCTCCTCTTTTTACTCACACAAATTTGGACAGTTATGCACACAGTGAATGAATTTGAAGGCGGAAGGAAAGCGGGAAGGTAGTTCCCCCGTAAGAAGTTGTCACTTTCTATTATCCTCCACCGATGAAAACGTGGTCTGGGGTGAGGCAGGGCTTTTATTCCCCTTCAGCAACACTTTTCAACTGTGTTAATATGCCACTAATAATACACTCACACTCACCCAGTGTATCAGAAACAGCAACAAGTGAGTGCAGTATCTCTAATATTGGTAACCAGTGTTGGTCAAGCTACTTATAAAAAGTAATCAGTAACTAATTACTGATTACTTCCCCAAAAAAGTAATTTTGATACCTTACTGATTACTTATTTTCAAAAGTAATTAATTACTTAGTTACTTAGTTACTTTTTAAAAACACGATTTACAACCTGAATAGGTGATAAAGTGATAGATCTTTCAGCCCGATTCTACTTTTTCTGCATAATCCATCATACAAAATGTAATCAAATGGAAAAGTATCTTTTTAAAACTTCTCTTATTAGTTTTAATCTTTTAACTTTATGCATCAAACAAAGATTTAATTATATGCAACATTCTCTGACTGGAAGAAATTTGTTCAACATTTAAACCTATTTTCTGCACATTCCAGCACATAAAAAAAAAAAATTATATATATATATATATATATATATATATATATATATATATATATATATATATATATATATATATATGTGTGTGTGTGTTTACACTGACTCTTTCAAATAGATGCAAGTAAAACACAGCAGAAAAGAAATAAAGTCAAAGACTAGCAGTCCTGTTGCTCTATTTTCACCTGTATAGCAGGCGGAGATTTGCCCTGGTGCAGGTGTGCCGCAGCGGTCAGTTGAAGACTCTCTGTGAATTTCCCATTACGTCGTAGCGCACTCGGTGCTTGCTTGGAAGTTTAGGGGTTTTTTTTCGCTGTAAAAAGAAGTTTTCTTCCCACGCACAGCGCACACTAATGTTTTTGTCACTTTTTATGGAATCAAACTCAAAGTAAGGTCAGTACTTCCACGCTTTAAACGCTGCACGCTCATACTCTCTCCCGCACTCGATATATGATCCATTGTTGATCTGCACACAGCTGTTGTCACGAACGTCGCACTCGCTTACGTCACTGTCATGAGACATTCTCGCAAAAACGGTTTTAGTAACGCAGTAACGCAGCGTTCCTATGGGAAAGTAACAGTAATCTAATTACCGTTTTTGCAATAGTAATCCCTTACTTTATGCGTTACTTGAAAAAAGTAATCGGATTACAGTAACGCACTGTTGGTAACTGTGTTAGTATGTGCAAAAGCATTAACTCTATGCTTTTCTTTTTTTAATTTATAAATGAAATTTTGCGTCTTCAGTAATTATAATAACTTCCAAAATTAAAAGTCAATATTTGTGAGCTAAACGTGATTGTTTAGTTCAGTTTTCATAAGACTGTTATCTGCTAATTTCCTTCCCTTCTGCCTGTGGATTATTTCCTCTGAAGCATGATGACAGATATGCCTTCCTGTGTGCACTATTTCCTGGCAGTGTCACTGGGTTTGTCAAGTGGCTGTGACAGGGGTACAGGCACTTGTCGCTGAGTGGTAAGCTGTGTCAAATTTAGCCAGCTGTCACAGAACCAGATGTATGCTTGCCTGAGGCTCACACCCATTCGTTTCCGTTGTCTCTGAGGTGCTTCCGATCTACATATTAGACTGCTAGAAGTGAGGTGTGAATATGAGAGTGTTGATCTGAAATATACTGGCAGCATGTAATGTGTGCACTTTAAATTTTCTCATAGATATTTAGACATCTGTCTCATGAGTGGGTTGTTTCCAACATTACTTTATTTCGCTATACTCAAAATATATTCACTAAATTCTGTCTTCACATTGACAAAGTTAGACCCCGAAGCTTCCTTATATAACTTAAGCATACCCTGCTGACCACTGAGCACCTCCGCTGGAGCACCTGAGGTTAAGGGCCTTTCTTTGATGAGACAGAGGAAAGTGCTGTTTTCTCACTTTCCCGTCCAGGGTCCAAGGTTTTAACTAGCGACCTTCTGGTTGTAAGCTTGTTTTTCTTACCTTAAAGCCACCACAGCTCTTTTTGCACTATTGATATATTGTAGAAAACCTGGAGGATTTTTTAATAGCATTTGGCTTGCTGACTTGACCTGTAGCGTGTGGTGTAAAAACACGTGTACTTAGGCAGAAAGCACCAGTATATGGCTAATGGCCATGTGGCTCTCTTACCCACGTGCTGTGACATTGGTGGGTAATTTGTCATCCAGCTGAAAGATCCTAAGTGTTTATGACAGATGTCAGATCAACTTTGCGTTCTTTGTGAGGGCTTCATCTCAGCTGCTTAATCGTTTGGTTCTATCTGCATTGCCAAGGTGCAGCCTGGTCTTTGGTACCATGTCCCCTTTCATTACTATGAGTAATAAACCCGAGGATGTGGAAGGAGAATTGAGAATTATCTTGGTTTACTTTCATTTGATGCCAACTTGACAGGCAGAAAGCAGGACAGAATATAGGTTCAGCATGTTATCTTGCCATGGCCACACAGAGTCATGGTACAGTAAAAAGAAAGTTCTAAGGGTTTATGTATCAGGGCATAGTAAAAATCATCTTGTTCTTAGTAAGCTTTTAGATTAGGTAAATTCAAGCTCAGATGAATAAATACACTGTAAAATTATTTAATTAACAACATTTAAGAATGCAGAAGCAGTGTTTGAAAAGCTAAGCACACCCTTACTGCTTTCATAGAAATTAAGAAGGTAAGTAGCAGCCAGTTGTTGCTAATCAAAGGCATATGATGAATTGATCATCAGCAAAAGCAGAAATTTCGGCAGTTTGTGGGTCCAGAGCATTCAGGTGTGTGTTAACACAACGCTAAGGAGAAAAGACATCAGCTGTGATCTTACAGAAGCAATTGTTGTTGCCCATCAATCTAGGAAGCGTTAAAAGACCATTTCCAAACAATCTTAAGTTCACCATTTTTCAGTGAGAAAGATTTCTACAAGCCCACAACATTCAAGACAGTTGCCAGTCTCCCCAGTAGCAGATGCCCCAATAAATTCACCTCAAGGTCAGACTGTGAAAAGCTTATCTCAGACACTACAAGCCTCAATTAGCATGTTAAATGCTAAAGTTCGTGACAAGAAAAAGACTGATGGCTTGATTGGAAAGAGTTGCTAGGAGAAAGCCTCTTCTCTCTAAAAGGAACAACACAGCATGGCTTAGGTTTGCAAAGTTGCATCTGAGAAAACCACAGGACCTCTGGAAGACTCGTCTAGTTTGTACAAAAAGTGGAGCTGCAGTGTTCCTGGTGGTGGAGGGGTGATGATTTGGGTTTGTTGTGTAGCCATAGGACCTGGACACCTAGCATTCATTGAGTCAACCATGAACTCCTCTGTATACCACGAGTGTTCTAGAGTTAAATGTGACATCTGACAACTTTAGCTTGGCCCGAATTGGATCATACAACAAAACATTAGTACTGACCATAACAGCAAATCTACAACAGAATGGCTGAAAAAGAAAAAAGAAAAATCAAGGTGCAATCAAACTTCAACCTGATTAACTGCTTTGGCAGCAGCTACAGGGAGCTGTGAATAAATGACTACCTAGAAACCTCAGTGAACTGAAACAACATCGTTAAGATGAGTGGACCATAGAAAAGGGTTACTGAATCATGGCATAGACCTAGTTTTTCAAACAGTGCTTCTGCATTTTGTTAAATGAATAGTGACACGGGATAATAAGTTAGGTGCACTTGTTCATCTGAGGTCGTATTTACTTCATTTGAAGACCTGCTAAGAACCAAATGCATTTTATCATGTCCTGATACATAAAACCTTAAAACTGATCAACTTATGATATACTGGGTAAAATCTGTGCTTTGCATGCCCAGCCACCTACCCGTAACACCTCAGCCAGGGAATTAGTTTACTTTAAAACACATTTGGCCATTTGGTACTATATAACTCCCTTAAAAAGAGATGCTAGTGAAGTCGAAAAATCAAAATTGCTTAAGCAACACTAGTTCCCAACATTTATTATTTCAGAGAGTATCAAGCATGGTGACATTGCTTTGGCACCACATTTTCTGGTGTCTCTTACCTGCCACCCACAGAGAAATCAGAGATGGCATAGAAGTACGAGCGCAGCACTTTAGCGTCCTTGAAAAACTCATCTCCAAAGGTGTTAAGCCTGTCCAAAGAGATGAGCAGGTCAGTGGCTGTCACCCATTCCTGGAAAAGAAAAAAAAGAGGAAATGATATGGGAAGAAGAAAAGATATACAGGGTTAGCCAAAAGGAAAAGAAAAAAAAAATCAATGTAAGAGAACCATTGTCGGGAAGTCTGCTGGCTGCTGCCACTCTTGGTGACACAAGAAAGCAGACAAGAAGGTTGGCAAGAGAAAAAAAAGACACTGGGCTTCAGTTGAAAGGGGTAAAAGAGTGAGATATATAAAACAGCAAATGTTGACAGCAAAGAAAAGAGAGGAAGTTGGAAAGAAGATATGGTCAAGAAAACTACAGTGTAACAGCAGAGGGAGAGCAGATATGATGGGGAGATAATGAGTATGGTGTAAGAAATTGAGTTAATGTCACAAAGAGGGCTGAATAAAAAGGGGATTAATGGAGACTAAAGCTGAAATATGAAAAAAAAACATGAGAAAAGAGACAACATTGCAGCACTGCTTCAGTATAATGGATGGCACTTGGCAAAGCTCCCACCACTGATATGATTTAAGCTCTTCTGTTTGAGACTACTGCAAAGGTACAGGCAGGATGAAGCAAGAGTGGGAAAAGAAGGTAAAGAGGGATAACACAAACAGTGGAAAAGCTAACGGGAAGTACAATAGTGGGTGCAAGATAAAAGCGAGGCCAGGTAAAAAGAGAGCAAATGACGTTTTCTTTTCTTTTTTTTTTAACAGAACAACTTTAAAACAAATAGCTGGAGAGAAACTTTCTTTTTGTTTCTTGGCTAGTTTGGGACTCTGTGGGAGTCCTGAGGAAGCCTGTCATGCTTAATGTTTTGAAGCTTCTCCCCAGAGATGTCTTTGAAGTCTGGCAATGGGAGACAAGGAGATTGGAGCAGATGAGCCTCAGACTAAAAACATGTGTGAAGAGTTCATTCATTCATTTTTTAATCTCATGTACCATGCATTTTACCATCCATGCACCCCTTACCACATAGTACATTACTCTGCCAATTTTAGACGATTAAACATAAAACTGTGTCATTTACAAATGCCTTGTTATCAAATTCTGAAGTGAACGTTATACTTACATGACTGAATTACAGAAAATCTTTACAGACATGTATGCCTTACTGTGGATGTATCATTCAAATTTTCTGTAGTGCTGGAGCAGGTTTAACATATGATTGACATGTGCACCAACAACAGCTAAAGGTGTGTTGCTAACTGTAGGTTGCTTTTTAATGTTAATTTGCATATGCTGCCAACAACAGTTCTTTTTATTCTTTGAGTCTGTGTGGAATCATGGTTTTGGAGAGACCTAGTAAATAGCAAGACTTACTACTAAGCTCTTTTGACCATTTTTGGCTTCTTCTGGCAACATGATAGCATCATAACCATGTATACTATAGTCTTTACACGTGTACCGATTACGCACAGAACATGGGTGTGGCTTGAGGTTTCCCATGGTGTACCAAATGGCACATATACACATTGGTTGATCAGAAAAGTAGCCATGCTGTTGACTGACTGAATATGGAAAAGAACGAAATATTAATATTGTAATTTTATAAAGTGTACCTTTCTGTAGCTTTTTCCTCAACTGTTTCATAAATGGATGGCTCAATATATGTAAACATTTTCAGTAGGTTGTTCTTTAATAATTTTGATGATCTGGCCAGCCCTGACTACACTGGTTTTAAAATGAGTTTTGCATCCTCTGTATTAAAAGATCTGCGGACTGAAGAGTCTCTAAGAGTATAAAAAAATGGCTCCAAAAACACTTGATTGGAATCAATATAGTATCAGTGCACATTGAGAAAATTTCTATTCCTCTGCCTCTTCATAGTTAGCATGTAAAAAACCAGAGTAAGGTATTAGTCATGGTTCAGCAGAAGAAAATGGTTAATTGGGAGATAGCAAGAAATGGAAAAAAAGGTGACATGCCTGAACCCTCTAAGGCTCTCTTCACAGGTCCCTTCTGTGATGTTTCTTAGTTTAAAATAGCCTGAGCAGCACTGCAGTAAAAGTTTATAACTAAATTATCTTTAGAGGAGCTGCTTCTGGGGGGCTTTCTTGTGCTGTCAGCAGGTCCAGCATCCTCCTATTTCAAAGGAGACAATCTTGGGATTTAGACCACCTGCGTGGTTAGTGCCTCCAGATCCAAGAGACATACTGCTGTGGCATCAAGTGGTCACAGTCCCCATTTTGAAGCATCTGGTGTGAATGCATTGCACATGCTCCTGATTGATTTTGCAATAAATGGTCTCAGTATGACTACCAAACGTGGGTCAGCTGTGTCAGTAAATGCTATAAAGAGGACTATTTCAACTGGGGTCAGCAAAGTGCAACTTGTGGTAAAGAATGTAAAAACCTGTAATTAACACTTCCTTTTTTAAGATTTTTTTTTCTTTTCTTCTAATTAGAGCAACCAACTGAAGGTTGTAACTGACAACTCAGAATTGCATCTGTCACCAGGCGAGGACAAACTCATTCACCTCTTGCCTGAAACGTCTCTTCATGTCTCTGTATCTTGTCTTCATATGTTCCTTTCCGCCAGTATTATCGTTCTAGTACACTTCAGATTTTCCATAGGGTTCTGTGCTTTTGCAACCTATTGAGGATATTTGGTAGTAAGAGTAACTAAAATGTGGCAGAACTGCGTGCATGCTATTGTTCTGAGACTTGCTTTATCGATTTTTGCCCCTGCTTGACTCGGCTCTACAGACTAATGTGCTTTGGGATGATGCTTTATGACCCTGATGCATTGAGAACACCGATGCTCATTCTTCACTTTGCAGTACGCTACCTGAATATGACTATATTTTCATCCGTGGCTTCTGACAGGAGCTGGGAGCACAGGGGATCAGATATGACAGAATATCACACATCCTCTGCAATATGCTTACAAAATGTCTTTGAATCTTCATCTTTTTCTACTTTGTCATCCATGATACGCTTGTCTAGAGTTGGCTTATCTCATGGGTGTGATGCCTTCATAATGTCCTTGTAATGAAAAAAAAAACTCTCCCTGATGCACAGCTGATGAAAAAAATGTAAAAAAGGCCACATACATAAATGAAAACAAGCAGTCGTCTGAAAGTCTTTGAGTCTGTTGTACGAAACACTATTTATAGCATCTTGCACATTTTCTGTCACAAGGAAAAGATTTATTTTTCTTGACTTACACTCAAAATAGTTGAAGGCTTCCTTAATGAAAACTGATGCTGAGAGTTTTCAAGCATGCTATTGTTTGTTTAAGGCTGCGGGGATAGCAATGCTAAACCCCACAGCAGAAAGGGAAACTGGTCATCTGCTGCTAATTTATCCACAAATAGGATATATAGTTTGTTGTTTTAATGCTTTAGGTCTGTTTTTGTCAAGTGGCAACCTCTAGGCTGAAAAGCATTTACAATAAAAATGCACACATTAAAAGAAAAAAGAAAAAAAGCTTTTGTCACTATCTTTTATTTTCCCCATTGCTGGAGCAGAACTGGGTTCAGCTGAGAATTAGCTACTAGTTCTGTGCTTGGCGTCACCTAAGCTAATTTGAGATATGCAAGTGAAATGTTAGTGGTGCTGGTGCCTGTTGTTGCATTTTAACGCAATTATCTGTCAAATAATACAGCTTTCTATGGGGTCAACTGTACTAAAAGGCCATCCAAGAAGCTTGTGCTTCAGCTATTTGTTTGTTATTTAGCTGTAATTAGGATTAGTCAGTATCTTTGTGATGCTCCTAGTTTACATAGTCTATAGATGCACTCTGTTTCTCAATCTTGCTAGCATTATTTGATAACTTAGATAAATATGACTTCAAAAAAAGAAAAAAGAAAGACAAAAAAAACAGCATCCTTAAAGGCACAGTTAAGGCTTCACAATGACAGGTATCAAAACTGAATGGTGACAGCACAGGAAGTACTGCCATATTTTATATACAGTCTACTGTGGAGAAACATTTTTATGTGATCAAAACTTTAGGGGCTACTGGACCAGCCGCTTTGTAAAATTAATAAGTAAATGATTAACACTACTTAGCAGTCATTTATACTGAAACACATGCCTTTACTACAGAGGGGCCAGGCTGGTATTTCAGTGATTTTAAATCCCAGCCTCCAACTCAACACACTCATAAATGATCAAATGCTTAAATTAATTCTTAGCATTTTAAAATTCTAACACACATTAAAAGCAAATACTCTTCCATTTATCATAGAGTACACGACCATTATTATACGGAAGAGTAATTAGTAATGCTCGGTAGAACAGTGTTAATTGTGTAAGAAAAAAAAAAGCAGATATAGTTCCAAATATCACTTAGTCTACTGAAAGGAAGCGGTTTCTCAGGGTTAATTAGTAGTCAGCCCAAAACTTATTATTTGTGCAAAGCACAGCAAAAGCTTAATTAACTTTGATTCTCACTCCCTTGGAATTTTAGTCCACAATGCTACAATGATGCTGACTTAGGCTCTGGCGCGTGAGAGTGGCAAAGAGCCAGTCCTTTGTCTAAGACAATAAGCGTGTAATGATCAAATGGGCAGGTTCACAGACATGTATCTGACCGCACATAGTAAAGTTGTTTTTTATTATTATTAACATACCACACACAGCTTTAAAATGCATCTTTGCTCAGGGGCTTACAACCTCCACCCTCACCTCTAAAATCTCTCTGGTCTTTTCTTCCTCCTTTTTTCCTCCACTTGTCTTCTTCTCTCCCTTCTCCCGTCTTCTTTCCCTGTTTACTTGAACTCTGAAGCCTCTGGCTGCAGGCAGTGACAGGAAAGGGAGCAGTGTCCCTCATTCCAAAGTTAATAACTTTTTAATTTAATTGCTTAAGTTCACTGTGCCCTCAATATGTATTTTTTCCCCTTTACTCATTGGCATTCAATGCCGGAGCTCCAATTTGCCACACAGCTTTCTAGAGTGTAAGAGAGAGAGAGGCAGAGAGACCGCGAGACACTGAAGGAGAGGGGATGGACTGGTGGCAGGGGAGACAGACAAACCATTTTAATGGATGACTGAACAAATTAAATTTGAATTCATACAGCAGCTTTCATCTTCTGCATGATTATTGAAAAAAAAAGAGCTTTACAAAATTGACAACAAGGCTCTCTTTGAAGTAAGCCGTTACTTTAGGAGGTGAGTGTTATTTATTTCAAATAAAAATCTAAACTAGCAGTGAAAACACAGTCCATTAGATCAATGGTGTTGCAAAGAATGCTGTGTGTTTATATGTGGCATGTACACAAGTAAGACAAAAACACCTGCGCGTTTAAACGGCGTCTTAGTTTTTATTTCATTTTGCTTTGACCGCTCAAAATTGCAAGAGACACTTTCTAAAAGCAGCAGATGAGGCATGTGAAGTCTCTATATCAAGACCGCACACGCCTCAAAAACCGAGGCACAAGTAGCAATAGTGAAAAAGGATTAAGATGCTAATAAAACAGACAGAATGCAATTTCTGTTTTAAGCCTCATGAAAAATGCATAGCTCTGTACAGCCAATATGCAGAGGAAATGGCACACTGACATGGCGCATAGAAGAAGAGGAATCAGTTAATGCTCTGTTGACAGTCTCTTTGTAAAGTGTTTATTTTCAACCCCTGACACAAGTGCCCAGCCTTTATGAACCTTCCAGGCAAAAGTTTCCTGAGGGGGGGGTTTCCGAGGACAATTTCCAAGAAAAAAAGATACATTATATTTACAATGTATCCCTTTTCTTGAAAACTGTCCTCGGTTGAGATGTCTTCATGGTCCGGTGGTAAAAACAGTGTCAATAAGATGGACATTATATGGTAGACTATGGCCTATTTTGCACCTCCAGGGTATGCTTTTACTCCATTAGCTGGATCACTGCACATGTTTATAGAAATGCAATGTTGCTACAAACAATTCCGAAAATAACCGGGCAGTATTTGCTCGAGGCATTTACTCTGATTACATCAATGTTATGAAAAACACATTCTGTCTGAGCAATGGCATTAACAAAAGGTACTGAGGCTTGTTTTATAGATATGGTTTCACAGAGGCTAATCACTGATTACATTCGTGGTTTAATTTTTTTTTCTTCTACATTTCTGGGGGCAGGGGGTAGAAAATAAAGCAAGGTGAAGCCAAGTGGCGAGCTTACTGAAATGTTTATTTTAGATGTATTGCATGCTCCATAAGATTCTGTCACCTACTATATTTTTGATTGAATAAAGTCTGTGCTGCATTTTTCTGTACAGCACCTATCACGGTTTCAGAGAGACTATAGCCTATCTCAGCTGCCACAGGGTGAGAAGACAAGTCGCCACTCTGTCCCAGACATACAGACAACCATTCACTCTCAAGTTAGCGTAACCCAACTCCATGCGTGTTTTTGGACTGTAAAAGCCAGAGTACCCAAAGAGAACCCATGCAATCGGATTTGAACCCAGGACTTTCTTTTTAGACATGCTTTCAGAAGTTTGTAGCACATAGACAAATTCAAAGTGCAAGCTTTTATTATTTGCCCCATTGAAACCCATTTTAATACACTTTTTTATTTTTTTACTTATGTGGATATATATGTGTATAGCATGTATTTAAGTATTTAGTAAGTTAGTTTAAATGTTTAGCAATAATTACCAAATGAAAAAATTACGTAAAGTTTATTTGGTTTTCCAAAAGAAACAGTTGTGATAACAGTAATTCAGGAACATAGTTTCCCCATTCAAATTATAATGAATTTAAGTGGTTATAATCGATATTTAAGTCATAAAAATATAAAGGGCTATTTCTGAATCCCCATCTATCATCCTCTATATGCCTATATGTTGTCAATACATACAATGGCAGTAAGAAACACTTTTTTAATAGTTCAATATAGTATTAACATTACGTTTGCCTTCAGATCAATTCATTGACCTTGAAGGAGAGGTCAGAGGTGAAATGTGTGAGGTTTTTAAACCTTTATATGGTACTTTCCATATGTTGACAATACACACCACACTTGTAAGAATCCTAGTTTATAAATTATAAGGCTTTATGTCGATTTTCAACCAATAAATCATTAAGTTGACCTTAAAGACCTTTGTGCATTTGAGGCTAATTTTAATGGATTACTAACATGCGCCCACTCTACACCCCTGCAATGTTTTATCAGAATTCATTCTAAACTTTTTGAGCTATCATGTTTACAGCTGCACATGTAATCATAGTGTTTACCATGGAAACTTCAATTTTGTCTGAACTAAGTAGTAATAAATACCAGGCCACCCTTTCCTTACTGTTTTTAAGTTATACCTGTAGTTTAGCCACTTGATGTTTTTAATCACCTATCTCTAACAACTGCATAGCAATTAAAATGTGTGTAGTTTTTTTCTACTACAAATTTACTACAAATTCCCTTAAATGAAGAATGTATAATTCTAAGACTTAACCCTGTGCAACTCTACAGATGACTTTTGTGTCTAGGGAGACTCTACGCTTTCTTAAACAAGTTGGAATCTTTCAGATGCGAACAATTCTAACCAAGTCGGTGCAACTTCCTTAATCCCAATGCTGTATTCTAAATGCATCACTGCAATCAAGCAGGACAAGCACAGAGAGTCCATGACAAGATCTTTGGCCTTTACTGGTCCTGTTTTTGTGCTATAATACAATCTAAAGCCTGTCTGAAATACTTCAAGTAAATCCTTCCCTCTCACATAGTTGATCTTGAAGAACTTTAGAAGTAAAACAAAGGCTGGAAATCTGTACATAACAGGCTAAAATGCCTGGTCAGTTAAAGGCTTTTCAATTAATGATTTTATTACTGCCACCTTAAAAACTTGTGGTACATAGTCTATTAATAATCGTTTTTCAATTGGCAGATTTTATTTGCTAGTTCAATGATAAGCCTTAATAGACATGTCTAATAGATATGTTGATGGTTTGGATTAAGTATTTATTGATTTTAGCTCAGAGTGATCAATAGGAGAGAAGCAATCAAAATAAAGATAGCATTTTCTAAAGTAGCTGTAGTTAATGACACGTCTGTGACATTTGTGGGATGCCTTGGATTTTTTTCCCCTTCTAGTAGTTAACATTTTCAATGTAAAAATGGCACCTTGTCTTTTACCTCTGTGCATCAGTAAAAAAGCAGCTTGTAAGCATTCACACAGGTGCTAAAATGTGAATGTTTTTCATTTGTATCCACATATGGCATTTTAATCATAGTCACACAAAGTGTGGTTTAATGAAGAGGCTTTAGGAGATGAAGGACTTCTTTAGAGTGTATGATTTCTTGAGATATTATTTTGCAAGGCTGCCAGATTCATAGACAACAACAGATGTGCTGTTTATACCGGGTACATAAAAACAGGATTTCTAACAATACAAGCCCTGCGAGTAGCTGTGAGTTTAGTCTTCTGGCTAATATTTGCTAATATTGATCAAACAGCTAAAGCTGATGGATCATTAATCATCAGTATTACAAGTATTTGTTTAAAATCTGGACACACTCCATGTCTGGGAAATGTTAACATATGTTAAAAAAGTGTTATAGAGCAAGAGGCAGGGTACACACCTGGAATCGCTAAAGGAGAGCAAGACGTGAGAAGACCATTTTAAAAAGGAAAATCTACTACTAGACTTTAATTTATTTCTGTTTAGTTTGTATACAAATGAATAATGAGTCCCAAAACAAAACTCAAATGCTACCAGGCAAGACAAATCGTAAAAAGAAACTATGCATTTCCTGATAGTAGTCTTGATTCTGAAAGACAGCTATTCAATATTTGTGTTAAATGATGACAAACTTTAAGGGATTCTTTACAGTGGACATTTCAAATAACATACCTACGTGCATATACGCGCTTCCCTTCCTTGTTGCTGTCTCCTTCCTTTTTACGGCTCTTAATCCTATACTCAATTAAGGCATATTATGGGTTTGTAACTCTAACCACCAACGGTTTTAATTGCTTGTTTTCTTCCTGTTATAATAGTATTAGTAGCTCAAACAGGAAGTAGCATGGCAGCAATAAAGAAACCTGTGCCCCACCATCTTTGTTTTGCTGATTCACTGTGTTGGAAAAAAAGCACTCCTTTGCATTCCACCAGCTTTGATTTAGCATCAAAGAGGATGGCTGATGTGTTTTTGTCTCTGCTCACTACACCCATCTGTCCCATCACCCTTAAAATAGAGAAGGAATGAGAGCTTGAATGAAAGAAATGGTGCAATTGATCCGTCTTTTATTCTAATGGGAGAACAGATCACAGTCAATTATGGGTCTTCTCATCTTGTTGTTTAAAACATGGCGGAGAGTGAATGGGGGGAGGTGGAATGAAGGAGAGCGGGTGTTTGGCAGGTCTGTTGAGAGATTTGCCACCCAATCTATGTATTCTTAGCTTATATTGATCCTGCGCTGCTCTATAATCAGTGGGTCGATGTCCTCCAAAGCATACTGAAATACAGCCAGCAAAACCATTAATAGTCAGGTTTTAATGTAAGTAACACCTGTATACCGAATACCTACCCCCCCCCCCCCCCCCCCCAAAGAAAAGATCTCATGTTGCTACATGGCTTTACAGTTTAAATAAAATCATCTTAAGGTTCAAGAGGCTAATGAGAAATGCCAGTAATCCACGTTGCTTGAAAAGGTAATTAAGCACTTTTTCTAAACAGTGACTGGTATGGTTAAAAAAATATTTTATATATACGTATACATACATATACATATACATACATATTAGGGGTGCAACGATACTCGTATCGATATTGAACCGTTCGATACAGTGCTTTCGGTTCGGTACGCATATGTATCGAACAATACAAAATTTGTAACTTTCCTTCTGACGATACTGTCTGTGTTCAGCGCTCAGTGAATCTGCGTTCGACTACTCCGCCTAGGCTGCACTGTCGAGCGCAGATCCACTGAGCGCTCAACACAGACAGCATCGTCAGAAGGAAGAGCGCAGGGCAAGCTAGCGAGACAGAAGTTAAGCTCTCCTTGCAACATGGCAAATTGAACCTCCCCCACCCTCATTCAGATCTGGCGTTTGGAATTATTTTGGTTTTCATGTGAGGTATGACCCTGAAGGTAAGCGCGTCATGGACTAAAGTAAAACAGTATGTTGGATGTGCCACGCAATGCTCAATTACATGGGTGGGAACTAGTGTGTTAGCGCAGTTAGCTCGTTAACGTGTTGGCCGTCTAGCCCCACGCACGGGGCGATCAGGGGTAGCTCGTTAACGGAGATTTGCCGTGTTGTGGCGTTAACGTCATTTCAACGAGATTAACGCTGACAGCACTAGTGGGAACACAACGAATATGACTGCGCGTTTACGCCGACATCATCCTAGTGCAAAGACAAGTGGAAGCAGACAAAAACAACAAGCATGCATGCTACAAACTTTACTCGAGTCATTTAGACAGCCGTTAGCACATGATTCTCCTTATGGGAACCTGATATGTTTAATATTGTGGCGAGCTCAGACAAGGAGGAGACGGAGGTGTCGTTTGGTCTTGCTTCCCGTGAGCTAGCCAGGGAGCACAGCCGTTTATTGACATCTGCAGAAGAACACTGCCGCTAGCTAACTGCTCAGCGCGGCAACAGCACAGCAACAACAACAACAACACACAGGGCGCCCTCTGACCCCGGAAGGACACACCGTCGCAGCGAGAGGGCGTCACCCGTCACTATGGCAACATGAACAAAACATAACTGTACAAACAGAACCCCGAACAGCCCTGACCCACTACATAGCCCCCACCTAAAGGGTCAGTCGTCCCCGACGACCCCATTACCCCACACAAAGTCCTGCAAATGTCCAGGTGCCTTCTTTTGGCGCACCGGCCGGTCACGACCCGCGGGGGAAAAGTCACTCGGGTCAGAACATGGGGTGCCACCATCATCCCACTTCTGACACCAATGTGGCGAGCTTAGACAAGGAGGAGACGGAGGTGTCGTTTGGTCTTGCTTCCCGTGAGCTAGCCAGGGAGCACAGCCGTTTATTGACATCTGCAGAAGAACACTGCCGCTAGCTAACTGCTCAGCGTGGCAACAGCACAGCAACAACAACAACAACACACAGGGCACCCTCTGACCCCGGAAGGACACACCGTCGCAGCGAGAGGGCGTCACCAGTCACTATGGCAACATAAACAAAACATAACTGTACAAACAGAACCCCGAACAGCCCTGACCCGCTACAATATGCTGCTGAGAATATAGCCCAGAAGAAGCGTATAGTATAGCTTTGATTTTGGAAAGAGCCATTTCTCTGTAATAAACTCTCTTTTCCAAAGATGAGTGATTCCTCAATCAGATACAGGGCTCGCAAAATCACTAGCCCGACGTCCCGGGGCTAGCGATTTTTCCAGTCGGGCTACCAAAATCTATCTCTGCCCTGCCCGTCCGGCTATTGTAGGAAGGAAAAATATATAGGGTTGCCAACTCCCTGAAAAATAAATAAGGGACACCTCGTGGCCAGGGCCGGGCGACCCAGTTGTCTTCACCCTTCCCAGTGTGGTGAATTTTCTAGCTCTTTTTTTGTGTGTGAAATTATTTTTTTAACCATTTGACTTGAATTTGATTTAAGTAGATGTTTATTCTTTGTGATATGAACACATGTGAAACAAATGATCATTTAGCCATTTATTTTTAGCTCAAAATGACAACAAACAGGTCTCCTTCTTAAACAGAAGCCTGTCATGCTTAACTTTTGAGAATATAAGTAAATCTTTCTTTAAAAGAACTCTGTCCTGCTTAACTTAAAATAATAGAAAACAATAGAAAAAAAAACATTCTTGTAACAGTGCACATTTAGTGCATTTAGTACAATCGGCTTCAGTTGAGGTATTATTTCAGCTTTTCTAATGCTAATCAGCTGCTCCTGTTTGTAAACCCGCTTGTTCCCATGATTACGCATCTTAACTCATCATCATTATTCATCTATGTATTACTTTTATGTATTAGTCATCTATTTGTAATCATCTATCCTTGCAGTTGTTTATTACACAAAATAAATTATATTATCACACTTCTGGCCACATAGCCCTGATATTCACTGCACATGCCCATATTAACTTTTTCCAGCCAGGTGTTTTCCTTTTCCCATTCTTCCCTTTCTCTGAGGGGAACAAACATTGCTGCTCTAATGCTGGGCTTACACTGTGCGGTTTTAGGCCCATTTTGAGCCGATTTTTGAGTGATCTTCATCGTGCGTCGTGTAGTATACGTGGGGTAACGAGAAGCGATTAACACCTCACGACCAGCTCCCGATCATCAATCGCTCGTGAGGGTCTCATCACAGCCGCTCACACTGCTCGCGCGCAAACACGTAAACGTTGGTGTAAAAGATGGAGCAGCACGGCTGTGCAGCGTGTGATCTGGACACAAGCGATGGAGGCACAACTTGTAGAACTTTTCAAAGCTCATCCGAGCCTTTTCGATGTGGCATCACAAAATTATCACGACCACAACAACCGTGAAAATAGTTGGATTTACACTGCTGCTCAATCACAGCTGCCTGATCAATGTTTTTCATTAGCAATTTAGCAAAGTTGATGGTGGTGGTGGTGTGTCTGTGTGAGTGTAATGCTGGGCTTACACTGTGCGATTTTTGGCCCATTTTGAACCGATTTTTGAGTCGTGCGACCGATTTGGCGATCGGCCCGATTTTGGCCTTCATCGTGCGTCGTGTAGTATACGTGGGGTAACGAGACGCGATTAACACCTCACGACCAGCTCCCGATCATCAATCGCTTGGTCGTGAGGGTGTCACCGCAGTTTGTCACACTGCGCACGCGCAAACACAAATGTCAGCGAAAAAGACGGAGCAGCACGGCTGTGCAGCGTGTGATCTGGACACAAGCGATGGAGGCACAACTTGTAGAACTTTGGAAAGCTCATCCGAGCCATTTCGATGTGGCCTCACAAAATTATCACGACCACAACAACCGTGAAAATAGTTGGATTTACACTGCTGCTCAATCACAGCTGCCTGATCAATGTTTTTCATTAGCAATTTAGCAAAGTTGATGGTGGTGGTGGTGTGTCTGTGTGAGTGAAAGACAGAGAGAGAGCGCGACAGATTTTCTGTTATAACCTTCATTTTATGGAGGCACAGTGTGAGTACTCAGGTCGCATCAGAGCATCGGGTCGTATAGTGTGAGACCTGCATCGTGACCTACCAACTTCTAACCCCTGCGAGTCAATCGTGCAGTTTGAGCAGGAGCTGAATAACGCGACTGAAAAAATCGCACAGTGTCTGCCCAGCATTAGGTGTACTGTCGTCCGAGACTTGCACCGCAGTGTCGGCGTTTGTTTCCCTGTTGGCCATGCTTCTTGTTGTGGTCATCTGTTGTCTTCCGGTATTTTCTCCGTAAGCGACCTTTCCTCGACCAATGAGATGAGCGGTAATCTGAATTGTCATACTCGAATTGTCATAAGTGTGGTGTCAGCTCATTGGTCACAAAGCAGGAGAGGGGCTGGGAATTATGTTTTCAAACAAAGCGTTAATTCCATTAACATTTATAGACTACTTTTGATTCTCACTGTATTACGGGACAAAGTGCGTCCCTTATTAGCTCAATACGGGACGTGTACTTTTGTTTCGAAATACGGGACGATTCCGTTTTTTAAGGGACGGTTGGCAACCCTAAAAATATATGTCAATGCTTTTGCATTGTTTCGGAAATGTAGCTGGGTAATTATGTCATTGGCATCGATGAGCCACTGTCAATATGTGACATATTGAAATCGCGTTTGAATTTGCGCTTGTTTTTTGCTTTCACTTTGCAATCGCGCGAACTGTGTATAGAGAGCGACAGTACTGATTGGTGAGTGATGATAATTTGCGCACCAATTCCTCTGACATCGTCTTATCAATCGTTAGCTTACTATGCAAACATGACAAGTGAAATCTCCCGCAGCAAGCTTAAACATATGAGAGGTTGATAGCGCAGAGAATCGCTGACCGTTATGTGTGTGTGTGTGTGTGTAAAAGGAGCAGGATATATATTTTAGTTCTGCTGAGCCAAATAAGACAGGTCAGGGTTAAGAAGTGACAGCCAAAGAAAAGCTTACCACAAAACGGAAAAGTTATGACAAATCAGACTATAAGGCGAAAGGAAAGTGCAGGTTTATGGTTTCATGGACAAAATAATTTCTGTGGCTGCAATATGACAAGCTATATAACCGCGGCTGCACATAAGTGGTCCGCAGGTGCGCATTCGCTGTCAAAAAAAAAACAAAAACGCGCACAAGATATGAAGTTGCAACGCGTGTTTGCATACATAAGTTTTTCTGGAGGAGGACAGACATTTGTTTAGAACTCTTAAAGATGTCGAAGAAGCAAGCTCCTTTAAGCAATTACTGTGTTGTTCCTCCACCTCTAAACAAATGTCAGAAGGAGTCCGAACCACAAAAGAAGCACGTATTCTCGGAAAAGTGGTTGCAGGAGGTGAGCTGGCTTCAAACAAATGATGAACGCACAGAGATGTGGTGCGGAATGTGCCGTGAAAATCCCACTCTAGTGGACAAAAACAGCGCTTTTTATATGGACGCAAACGTGCGTTGCAACTTCTTATCTGGTGCCCGTCTTTTATTTTGACAGCAAATGCGCACATGCGGACCACTTATGTGCACCCGTGTAAATAACATAATGTTCTGTCGGGTGTGTTGTTGGTTTTCTCTCGATTTCTGAGTCGACAAGCGCCTTTGTTACTGGGACCAATCATTTTAAGAAAGGCCCCCATTAGAACCCATGAGAAATGCAAGAAATACATTATTGCTCAGTCTGCAATATCTTTCCCAGAACAAACACCAATTGCAAATAACATACTAAAAATAAACCTGAAAAATCTGTTTAGAACAGCGTACTATGTTGCAAAGAGTGAACTACCACTGGCAAAATTTAGCAGCGTTTGCAAACTTCATAAAGCAAATGGCCTAGATCTTGGTTCCACTTGCCTCTTACCCGTGACTTCAGTGGAAATTTCAAATTCAGGATCTGACACAGACTGATTCAAGTCCTACACAGTTCTTACAAGTTCATAGAAATTTCTGTTCAATTAGAACCAAGTATTTGAGTTGATGATTGTAATTTTTATACAATGTTGTAATTTGTTTTTCAACAATTTTTTTGATTAATGTGTTGTTTCCTTTACAATATTATACTTTAATGTATAATATTGTAAAGGAAACAAAACATCAATCAAAAAATTGCTGTCTTTTTTATTCGGGCTACTTAAATTTATTTTGGGCTACCAAAAACTGAAGAGTCCCTGCCCAAAGGGCTACCAGGGATTTTGAAATTTTGAGAGCCCTGAGATAAATTTATTTTTGTAATTACTTTTGTTTCAGCAACATTCAATTTAAAAACTGTACTTTTGAGTTAAAATATATATTTATAATTTTAATAAATGACAAATTAAAAAGGCATGAACATTTTTTTGTATCGAAAAAATATCGAACCGTGACACCAAAGTATCGAACCGAATACTATATATATATATATATATATATATATATATATATATATATATATATATATATATATATATATATATACAGTGGGGCAAAAAAGTATTTAGTCAGCCACCGATTGTGCAAGTTCCCCCACTTAAAATGATGACAGAGGTCAGTAATTTGCACCAGAGGTACACTTCAACTGTGAGAGACAGAATGTGAAAAAAAAATCCATGAATCCACATGGTAGGATTTGTAAAGAATTTATTCGTAAATCAGGGTGGAAAATAAGTATTTGGTCAATAACAAAAATACAACTCAATACTTTGTAACATAACCTTTGTTGGCAATAACAGAGGTCAAACGTTTACTATAGGTCTTTACCAGGTTTGCACACACAGTAGCTGGTATTTTGGCCCATTCCTCCATGCAGATCTTCTCGAGAGCAGTGATGTTTTGGGGCTGTCGCCGAGCAACACGGACTTTCAACTCCCGCCACAGATTTTCTATGGGGTTGAGGTCTGGAGACTGGCTAGGCCACTCCAGGACTTTCAAATGCTTCTTACGGAGCCACTCCTTTGTTGCCCGGGCGGTGTGTTTTGGATCATTGTCATGTTGGAAGACCCAGCCTCGTTTCATCTTCAAAGTTCTCGCTGATGGAAGGAGGTTTTGGCTCAAAATCTCACGATACATGGCCCCATTCATTCTGTCCTTAACACGGATCAGTCGTCCTGTCCCCTTGGCAGAAAAACAGCCCCATAGCATGATGTTTCCACCCCCATGCTTCACAGTAGGTATGGTGTCCTTGGGATGCAACTCAGTATTCTTCTTCCTCCGAACACGACGAGTTGAGTTTATACCAAAAAGTTCTACTTTGGTTTCATCTGACCACATGACATTCTCCCAATCCTCTGCTGTATCATCCATGTGCTCTCTGGCAAACTTCAGACGGGCCTGGACATGCACTGGCTTCAGCAGCGGAACAGGTCTGGCACTGCGGGATTTGATTCCCTGCCGTTGTAGTGTGTTACTGATGGTGACCTTTGTTACTTTGGTCCCAGCTCTCTGCAGGTCATTCACCAGGTCCCCCCGTGTGGTTCTGGGATCTTTGCCCACCGTTCTCATGATCATTTTGACCCCACGGGATGAGATCTTGCGTGGAGCCCCAGATCGAGGGAGATTATCAGTGGTCTTGTATGTCTTCCATTTTCTGATGATTGCTCCCACGGTTGATTTTTTCACACCAAGCTGCTTGCTTATTGTAGATTCACTCTTCCCAGTCTGGTGCAGGTCTACAATACTTTTCCTGGTGTCCTTCGAAAGCTCTTTGGTCTTGGCCATGGCGGGGTTTGGAGTCTGACTGTTTGAGGCTGTGGACAGGTGTCTTTTATACAGATGATGAGTTCAAACAGGTGCCATTCATACAGGTAACGAGTGGGGGACAGAAAAGCTTCTTACAGAAGACGTTACAGGTCTGTGAGAGCCAGAGATTTTCCTTGTTTGAGGTGACCAAATACTTATTTTCCACCCTAATTTACGAAGAAATTCTTTACAAATCCTACCATGTGAATTCATGGATTTTTTTTTCACATTCTGTCTCTCACAGTTGAAGTGTACCTCTGGTGCAAATTACTGACCTCTGTCATCATTTTAAGTGGGGGAACTTGCACAATCGGTGGCAACTAAATACTTTTTTGCCCCACTGTATATATATATATATATATATATATATATATATATATATATATATATATATATACACACACATATATACATATAAAACTGGGTCTTATATATAAGACCCAGTATAGTAAAGCTTGTGTACTTTTGAAATGAATTACAATCAACACAAGTAATTAGAGGCTTAAGTTGTCAAAATGAGAGTTGCACACCTGCAGCGACAACTCATTAAACGGTAAATAAATAAACGATTGATTTATTTAACTGGTGAAACATTGTGTAATAATCTTATTTTGCATTACTGCAATTTTCCACAGCAGTGGTCATTAATTGAATTAATTGAATCATAATGTGTATGCAGTAATAAGAACAAAAGTATTGCGCTCTACTTCACTAAGCACGGAGTAGGCATATCAGAGGAGGGGGTGGGGGAACCAGGCAGGCAAGTCGAGCTACACGGCATCACACCATACACACAAAACATACCCCACTCTTCTGCTCACATCATATACCAAGCACACCCTCTGAATTTAAGCAGAATCTTTTTCCCCCTCTGACATGTCAGTGGCACTGTTGCCTTGCTTTGCTGCCTCCTGTTTCAATCAATCCACCGCCCCAGCATACACCTGTAGGCTCTGGTGGATATTTACTTATCACTCCCCAGGTTTTCTGTGTAGTATATTTGTGAGCTTGGAGCCTAGATGCAGAACTCTAAATGTTTTCTGCTGCTGATATGAATCAATCATTTTAAATGGGAGCTGCCTGACTGCATTGATTGTGTGGAATCTTACTGGGAGATTTGGCCCAAATTAGTTTGTACACATAAAATTAATCATTAAATAAAGTGGATCATATTTTGCATACTTCCCTAGTTAAGATTTAATGCTCTGAGATACAGTAGACAACATTACAGGCTACATGAGAAAAACGGAAAACTGTTGAATACAATAAACTAGTATACAGTATAAGCCGGTGCTGACTGACATACCCTTACAAACCTAACTTGTTTTTCTTTTTACGGATGGAATCCTGTTAAGCCTTTTTACACACTAATGCAATAATTGATTGATTTTTCTATTCAGCTGGTCACAGTGGTTCCACATATACAGCACTCTGGGAATTATCACATAGATGTTGACTGAGGAAGAGACACCAGAATCAAAAGTTGCTTTTTACTGATGCTGTTCCTCTGAGACAAGCTGTAACTGTGGACACACCTGTGAGTCAAACTTTGCAAGACAGACAGATACAAGAGTTTGTGTGTGAATGAAAAGAAAACCAGTTCAATCAATAGACATTATATACTGTATACTCATAGGCTACCTGTTTCCCTGCACAACACAAATCTGATCAGCCAATCAGATGCTGGCAGCTCAGCATATTTAGCCATACGGACATGATGTCAAGATGTCCTGCTGATCTTCAAACGAGCATGAGAATATGGAAGAAATGTGATTTGAGTGACTTTGAACATGGCGGGGTTGTTTGCCCTTTAGTGCAAACTGAGCATCATTAAATGCCACATGCATGAGTATTGTTACTGTGTCCATCCTTTTATGAACACAGTGTACCGATCTTCTGATGGCTGTTTCCAACAGGATAATGCACCATGTCACAAAGCAACAACCTGAAACTAACAAGGTGTGCCTAATAAAATGTCCAATTTCCTGAAGTCTACACATCTATATGCCTGTGAAGGTTCTCAGTCATCCATGTCATCGTAGTCAAAGGAGCTTGCAAAGAAAAGCGTCTGGACTTCTTTAAGTTGCTTGAAGACGTTTCACCTCTCATCCGAGAAGCTTCTTCAGTTCTAAGGTCAAATGGTGGGAAGTCCCAGATTTAAACCTAGTGGGAGTATCCCCCCACAGAGGGACAAAAGGACCCCCTGATGATCCTCTAATCGCCTGAGCCAAGGTGTGAAACTGGGTGTGGGTCCCAATCAGCCAGGGTTTCGGGTGAGCTCATTGTGAAACCTGGCCCCACCTAATCATGCGAATTCCTGAGATCAGATGGCCAAGGATGTGAGTGGGCGTTAAGGCATCTGGATTATAGATGGCAGAGAGTTGGTGTCGTAAACCACCGCCTCTGTTCAAAGATGGTCGCTCACAGTGGACATAGATGGCTTCTTTCACTCCTCTTTCAAACCATCTGTCCTCTCTGTCCAAAATGTGAACATTGGCATCCTCGAAAGAGTGTCCTTTATCCTTAAGATGCAGATGGACAGCTGAGTCTTGTCCTGTGGAGGTGGCTCTTCTATGTTGTGCCATGCGCTTGTGAAGTGGCTGTTTGGTCTCTCCGATGTAGAGCTCTGGGCATTCCTCGCTGCACTGTACAGCATACACCACATTGTTAAGTCTGTGTTTTGGAGTTTTGTCTTTCGGGTGAACCAGTTTTTGTCTGAGCGTGTTGCTGGGTCTGAAATGCACCGGGATGTCATGCTTGGAGAATCATCTCCAACTCAGCCGCAGCTTCATCTGTGACTAGCGGAACTTTCAAACAGCCGGTCTCTGCATTAAATGGGTCGACGAGGAACGTAATCTGTGGCCTTTTCAATTGTAGATCATGGAACCGGGTCACAAAGCGTTCGTGCAAGTTTTCAATCAGCGTTGCATATCTGGCTCTTTGCTTACTCAGGGCAGCGCTGGCGACTTGCCCGCTGGCTTTTAGCAGAGTGGAAAAATGCATTAAATCTCCCTTTTGAATATGTGTCTTGAACAGCTTCAGTTTGTTGACAAACACAAAAAACACACTTTGCACCAGGTCAGGCAGCATTTTTAACTTACCCTGCAGGGTCAGGTTCAGTCTGTCCAAGTGACACAGCATGTCGACCAAAAAGGCCAGATCCATAATCCACTTGAGGTCCGAGAGCTCGGGATAGTCCTTGTCCTTCTCTTCCATAAACAGTTTCACGGCATCCAAAAGCTCAAAGAAGCGAGAGAGTACCTGGCCTTTTGACAGCCACCTCACAGTGCAGTGCAGCGGCAGGTCACCTGGAAGCCCTTGGTCCAGCTCAGCGATGAGATTCTTGAATTGCCTGTGGTTAAGCGCATGTGTGCGGATATAGTTGACGATTTCCATCACAGGCTTCATGACGTTACCTAAATTCAATGATTTAGACACGAGTTGCTCCATGTGGATGATGCAGTGGAAATTCCAAAAGTCAGGAATAGTTTGGTCAGCTTTGCACAGCCCACAAGCCCGTTCACAGATCCCATCATGGCTGGTGCTCCATCCATGGCTATTGCATTTAATTTCGTTATGGGCAGATTTGCTTTTTCAAATGCAGCCCTCGCGGTTTCTTTCACATCTATGCCACGGGTTCAATATCCAGGAGTTTTTCCTTGATCACACAATCGTTTGACACAGACCGTGCAAATATTGCCAACTGAGGCTTGTCTTGTATAACACAACTCTCATCCAATGCCACACCAAAATACTCACATGCTTGAAGGTCAGAGTGTAACTGTGATTCAATAGCCGTGTTAATGTCCGATATTCTGTGTTCAACAGTTGGACGTCTGATACCATGCGTTTTAATTTGTCGTTTTCAGGAGACAAGATTTCAACAACGTCACTGAGGCATTTTTTAATGAACTCCCCTTCACTGTATGGCTTTTTAGCCCGTGCAAAGTTCCAAGCCAGCTGATAGGATGCGAGCGTTATGGTCTCTGACCGCTTGGTATATTTTTGGAAAAATTGTATCTGCTTTTCTGCCTGACTTTTCAAAGTGGCCAACTCGTGCTTGCGAAGTTCAGTCCCTTTTGGAAATTCCTGGTCGATGTTAGCATGGAGTGAGCTGAAGTGGCGCTGAAGATTTGAAGCTTTGAAATGCGCTAATGACGTCTGATATATAAGGCAGAATGGCTTGCCATTGCGTTCAACAAAAAAATAGAAACTCTCTGTTAAAAACGTCCTGTGTTCATCTTCATATTGTCTTTTTGCTGTGCATTTTTTCCTGCCATTTTAAGGGCCAACTTGCTCCTACTGGGAAACTTTGCGGTATTTTCATCTCACACACATGCGCATTTGATGAAAATACCATATTGAACTCAAGTGATGCAAACGTGCACATTTTAAAACAACAACACAAAAAAAAAAACACAAAACACAAACACAAACTTTGATATGAACGTAAGAGCCGCATGAAACCAGGCAAAGAGCCGCACGCGGCTCGAGAGCTGCCGGTTGGCCACCCCTGGTATAAAGTATAAAGACACCTTTTTGGTTAATTGTTGAAATTCTTCAAGATGAAACATACGATGGACCCAACAACATGCAGACATTATGAGGTTGGCGAAGGATTCATTAGCTTTGCTAATGATTTCTATTTTTCCTTTTTTTATGCTTTTAACTTTCCCTCACACAACTTCTAACTGAACTCTAGTGGTCATAAAATATTAAAGTGTCCGCAATAGCCTGTCTTTCTTTCACACTAGTTATAACTCTTGGACTACCTGCTTCCCATTCGTCCCTTATATAATCCTTAGTCCCTTAATTACTTAATCCCACATAATCCTTTCATGGCGAGAAAGGCATTTCTTTCTGTGTTAATTCATGAAGCTGAAAAAGTGAACTGAAAAAGTAATGCTCTTTTCACAATACCTCTTGAAAGCAGCCTGTCCTTCGAACCTAGAGTTTAGCCTGCTATTGTCCCAGCTGCCGTAGTCAGAGTTTTATAAGAGACAGATACAGAGGCCAAAATAGCAGCACAGCGGTGAATGGCTAGTGTGAAGGGATTAATCAGAAAAAGACAGTTTAATAATTTCTAAACTAGAAAAGTGGGGTGCAGCTGTGTTTTCTAGCAAGCATTGAACTTCTCTTATGCAAATAAATAAATAAATATATATATAAATAAATGGTGGCTCCACCGCCATAAGAGGTGAAACAAAGCAATACACACCAGAGTGGAAAGAGAGAGCGAGAGATGCAACAATGAAGCGGGAGAATAATGGGAGTGTGGAGAGAAGATTCTTGTGCTTGTAGAAATATCCAGAGTGGTCTTTTTTTGACAGTGGGTTAAGAGGCTATTGCTAAGCCACAGACATATTTATTTTTTCATTCACTCTCCTTCCATTGTTGTCCTAGCGGGACAGATGGAGTGGAGTCTTTTGGAGTCCAATCCAGTTCTGTCGTCCTTTTCCTCTTTCATGCAGCTGTTTGTCATCTTACTGACAGTTGCCTGCCACACAATGTGCCGAACCTCTAACAACACTAAAGCTAATCCAATAGTGCATTTCATTTCTATTTTCACTGCAGCTAGATGCAAGGGAACCTTACATAGCAGAGATGTGGCGAGAATGTCCTTATCCTTCTCAGCGCGGCTTAGCTCGTGCTTGAGAGATGATGTGGCTTCAGTCGCTGCCTTCTACCCTCCGTCTTTTCCCAGTTTAAAATGTGATCACTCTTGAAGAAAGCAGCCTCTTTCTGCTCTGCAGGAGGTGGAACAAACATCACCCATTTAAAGAGTCTTAGTTGAGGACTGGATTTTTTTTTCTTTTATGGAGACAGCGCGTGGCAGAGGAAGCATGTGTGTGCTGTTGTGGAAAGAGGTGGGCACCATAATTGGATCTGAGGTGTGGTCAAACAGTTTTACAAATAGGCAGGTTTTAACAAAAAGTTTGTAACACCAACAAATGACTATGTGAACGATTTCACAAAGATCTGCGTATTTTTCACTGAGGCCGTTTTGTTTTTTTATTTTAAAATCCAATTTGTATATATTCAAATATTCAAATCAAATGTTCCTGAAACGAGCAAGCATGGGGGGGATGAAAGCCTGCAGAAAACCATGAACTTCAACAGAAAGAAAAAAGACCTGGATTTAGTCATGTTACGAATAAATCACCTTAAATGTCATTTGTAATGGTTGTATACTGTATAACAGAACATTTTGGCAGGACGAGCAACACAAATCGCCCCCCACCGTTCTCATGTTTAGGGTAGGTTAGGCAAGGTTAAATTGCATATCCCCCAGATATCCACACTAACTCTTCTTATTTAATGATGCGGAGGAGGATGGCTTACTTTACAGAAGTGCTAGTTTGGATCTGTCAGGTGTATTTTCACACTAAATTTTAGGAGGAAGGTCACATATAAGAATGTGTTATTATTATTTTCTGGAAGACGTTGCACAGGACAGGAGGAAATCTGACTGCGGACTGATCTCAAGGAGCCGGACTTTTGTTGTAATGTTTTAAATGAGTAGACGTTCCCCTTTTTCAAGGTCTTACAAAGTTTTTCTTCGGATATTGTGTCCTTTTTTAAAGCCCTTTTACACTGACCAGTGAATCATTCAAGTATTAAGTAAAAGGTCCTAACTCAAAGGATGAACCTGTTAATGATATGCGATACTGCAAATTTTTGTATTGATTGAATACCAAGTATTGAAGGCCAGTATTACCAATACAAATACTAATAGTTTTTAACTTATAAAGTCAATTTATGTAGCAGAGGGAAGTGTCATGATTTCTGAGATGAATCATTATCAATTTTCTGAATTCTAATCACAGTTTATTGACCACTGAATCACTGTGATTTTTACTTTCCATAGGAATCAGTTAACACCATAAAACAAGCCTTTCAGCCTTTTCTGTATTTGAAACTGGGTTTTTTTTGGAGATGTGGAATGTAAATGTGTCTGTCGCTAAAGCACTTTGGACCAACTTCAGTTGTTTAAATGGGCTGTGTATGTAATAATGAAACAGACCTGACAGTCAACACAAAAAGGTTATTATATTCAAACATTTTTCATAGCTCATGTTTAATTTCCAATAAAATAATGTATGAATTGTACCACATTTCAGTGGGCAGAATATATTATCTGAATGTCTGAATATAGTCTAAAGATAATTGGTCTGCTAATGTAGCAAGTATGACGACCAATAACACTTTAACATTAACTAATGCTGAAGCTCCAACATCAGTCATGATTGAAGCTTTACTATCACCAATATATAGGCTACCTGGTTATTCTTTGCCTCTCTGAAAGACTGTGACAGCAGGCTCTGGGTCCGTCTGAGGGATTTACTTCCTCCTCTCTTCAATTCTTTCAGTGCTTGTTCTCTTTTTAGTGGTCCTTTATGTCTTTATATAAGTCGGTGGTGTTGCCACAGTAGTGAATTTCCTTCCAACACACATTGCAGTTTGCAGTTATTTAATGTAATGGTGTAAAGTGCTTCAACACGATGCTTGCATTCAAAGAAGAACTTTGAACATCCTTCAAGAAGCCTGGAGAACTATTCATTAAGACTACTATGAAGAAAAGTGTGACTGTTTATCTTTTAGAACTGTTCCTTCTTAAGTCAGTAAAATAAAGACTTGCTTTTATTCTGTTAATGTTGTGAATCTTTGAGTAAAGAAGGGAAAGTACAGTTCCTTCTGATTAAAAGGGTTGTATGAGACTATCTAAATACTTCTAAATACTACTGATTTATGTTTCCTGCTTACTTGTAAGGCCAATAGAAATAGAAAATAATGGCCTCTGAATTATTGTGGGGCTAAGTAAAATTTTGATAAGCTTGATTAAAAAATGCAATGTAATTTTCATCTACTATATGCAAATGAATATTAAATGCAAATCCTAGTTGATATAATTAAAGGAAAAGGTTAATTTTAGCATTGCTCAGTAGAATTTGTCCACTGGAACCAGTTGTAAATGCCAAATAGCCAATGTACAACTAGCCAATGTACTCTAGTATTGGGTACTGTGGATTTATTGGCCCACGTGGCACCACAGTTTGTTTCCATGGCAGAAGGATGTGGTTCTTGCCTTATGTGTGTCATGTGAGTATCTGTAACTCACAACTGAATTGATTTAAAGGTTGCAGAGGCCTGAAGCCTACCCTTGCTGCAATAGTTTAAGAGGTGGGGGACAGCCGGACAGGTTGCCAGTCTGTAAAGAGCGTTAGTTTGAAGCTGAAATTCTTAATGTGTATAATAACCCAAGTTAAGGAAGGGACGGAGAAGGTGCCAGTGTTGTGAAAAACTATGAACTGGAAATGACAATCCACATATTCTCAGGTTGCTTTTGTGTTTTACACCAGTGTGTGCGCGACAACAAGTGTACATGATCCATCTGCACACGAGGCCTCTCGTTCTCCATCGCTGTGTATTTGTGGAGGAAGGTGAACGAGCCCCACCCACAGTGAAAGTCAGGAGCATCGAAGCAGTGGAACAAGAAATTACAGCAGAATGACTTCCGTCTTATAAAACTGAAGCTTTCTACACAGCAGACACGATTCCTCTCTTGGTTAGTAGTTATTTTAGTGCATTCTCGGGTCTGTCTTTTCATCCTCCATTTCTCTTTACTGTTCTTGAATGTTGCGATGGAGCATCTCCCAGCTGTTAACTGTTATGTTACCTGCACTTTTGATTAAAGCCGCAAGTAAGAGGGATCGCATTTAATAGAGGTCCATTCTCCCTGCACTCATCATTGCTCCCAGTGGTCGTTGATAAATCAATATGCAGGACATTTTTACTGGTATAGCACCCAGCTCTGTCTACAAAGTTATGAATATAAATATACATTTGTCTTTACGTGTGCTTTTGCATTAAATTTGAAATATAAAAGTTGTATAACTTACAGCTCAAAGCTTTACATTACTTTGCATGTATATATGATTTATGTCATTTCAAGTGACTTTATGGCTTTGAGTATTTAAGGTCCAGCTAAAAATAAAAATAATAATAATAACAGTAATAATAACTCTCTCATAATTACAGAAATAACTTACAAATTCAATGTTTTGTCATCCCAGGATGCCAGGACGTAAATTACTGCCTGTCAGAAAACACTGGCAATGGCAATATTAGACTCGGAGAGGTAACGGTCCTCTTCTAAAAAGGGAACAAGGTCCACATTTGGTAGCTGGAGGGCTGTTGGTGAAATAAGTCACCAGTTAGTCAGCCAAGAGCCATTGATTTGTGTCCAGTTTGGGAGCATTGTGCTTTCCCCTTTCCGTTTCACTTGCTTTTTGCTTTGGTTTTCACTCACTGGTCTTATTAAGCACAAAACAAAAACAAAAAGAGACCTACTTGGTTACAATTAGGACAAGATTGTGGTTTGTGGTGAAATGCTCCATTTAACAACATTATCCCTGCAAATTAAATAACGACACTAACCCAGTATGTTAAATTTGACGCCACAGGGTCTTTCATATTTGTAACATGCACGTCACCAGTGCCAAAATCCAGTGTGTATCAGTGTGTGTTTGTAAGTTGGCAGTGGCTTTAGAAAAAACAAAAAACAGCTGCATATGAGTCCCCGGAAATGTTTTGCTTGAAATTTCTTTGGTTAATTTATAGGATCCACTGCTTGCCCACTGCATACTTTCTTTCCACTATTTTCAACCACACACACACATATGTTTCTTTCATATGTTCATAAATAGTATTAGTAATGTATGAAGCATATGGTTCCTTCAGTCTTGTAGGATCTCTATGTCCTAATTAGACAGCTTAATTTATTTTGACATGATTACTTTTGTCTATTTAGAACATACAGTAATTATCAAGGCTTTCTGGTGGTCGATACTTAATAATAAGGGAATTCACCCAATGTTTTCCAACTTAAGTTGCAATATAGGAAACTTGTGAACAGATGCATGTATGAATGCATACTCATAGCACCATCAAAGAAAAAGGAGTGGCTGCATAAAGTACTTTATTTTCTCATTTTTAGATACGGTTCACCGTGCCCACCCCTCCCAGACTCGCCCACAAGAGACTTCCATTAATTCAGCACAACCCTCTCAAGGCTTCATCAATGTTAATCAGAGCTAAACATAACATTAGATTCATTTCAGCTGTTTTGAAAAAGGCTCGAAGGCATGCATATACATGCATGGCTACGGGATGTTTGTTTGTGTGAAAGTGTGTGCAGTCGAGAGGCTTTGATAAAATCAGTGCTCGAAGGGGGGGCAAGAACATTACATGCACTTATAAACTTTACGTCAAGTTATGCGGTGCTGTTAACACTGTTATCACGCGAGCAGCTGTTACATCCAGAGAAGCCTGCTGCTACTGCTTATTCTCACATTTAGATATATTCATTTCCTCTAAGAAAATTAATATGAGCCGAAGCTAGCACCCATTGTGGATTATCATCAATGTAATGTATCAAATATTTTTTTTCATGTTATATCTACATGAATATTTTCTATTTATGATAAATATGTATTTTTGAATGCATTTTGGATTTTTATTTTTTAAAAAGTTTTTTTCTTTCACTTTTCTACAGTTTATGATTATATTAAGTAAAGAAAACAGCTTTGAAAATCAGTGGCAATGGGTCTGATGGAGCGATAGATTCCAGTTTTTAAATTGTGATTCAAATAGCCATAAATACATACAGAGGAGAGGCATAAGTGAGTGTCTACAGCCTCCTTAAAAGCACTGAGGCTCTGTCATGGTTTGGGTCTACAGTTGAGCAACTGGTGTTGGATATCACGTCAAAATTGATTAACTTATTTACACAGAGAAGTATAGATATTGATCCAGCATGGAATGCTATCTGATTGGCAAAAGTGACATTTTAGCATAACAATCATCCGAAACACACTGCCAATGCAATAACAGCATATCTGGAGAACACACAATGAAACACTATCAGTCATGAATACATGTATACATGTCACCCAACAAAATGCATCCTCACCTGCAACACCAAGCTTTGGTCAAAGTTGTAGGCACTGGGCCGACCTTCCAGTGTGGAGAAAGCCACGTTTCCTCCAGTGAGGGGCGAGATATCGCTGAACTCGTCTGTACATAAAGCAGTCCTTTCATCCTCCCCTGGGCGAATGTAACCTTTAGCGTCTCTCTCGTAGGTCTTTCGACAAGAAGCGCTGTAATACTGGTAAGGTAACCAGGGCCCATCGTTTTCTGTACGCTTGTAGATGGCAAAGCTCTCTGGTCGACTGGTGTAGAATTTCAGTCGTATGTAGGTTATCTCAAAGGATTTCCCTGTGAAAAACAAATAAAATATGAATTAAAAGGTCTAAATGAGTACAGACAATTTCAGATTTAATTTGTGAAAAAGAAAAAAGCAATCACTGCAACTAATAGCTCGAACACAATTGAGGAGATGCAACCAGATTTTTCATTTGACTTGCTGTTGAGGATTTAGCAAATCTGCTCGTCTTGTGCTGTATTTGTTGCATCGTAAATGAAGAAATACAAAGTGTTGGTTCAAAATACATCAACTAGATCAGCGGTCCCCAACCTTTTTTGCACCACAGCCCGGTTTAATGTCAGACAATATTTTCACGGACAGGCCTTTAAGGTGTCGCAGAAAAATACAACAAAATAAAATGATTCAACCCAGACAAAAACAAAAACAATAATAAACATGAATTCACTGTCTAATTGTGTAACTTTACTCCCGAAAAGGCCCTTTAATGCTCTCTGGTTGCTATGGTAACATATAAATATTTCTTTCAAAATAAGACACACAACTACAACACGGAAGAAGACCAAGGGAAACTGAGTTAACGATAAAAACCCTGAAAGCCATAAATTTTACACCCGAGCCTCAACTCTCGCACCTCGGTACCAAACAACTCACAGACTGGTACCGGTCCATGGCCCGGGGGCTGGGTACCGCTGACCTAGATACATTTGTGATGGTATGAGAGGAAGAGGTTATAAAAGGATGCCACTAACAGTTGCCCACCGGTTTGCATGCCAGAGTCAGGAGGGGATATTTTTCTTTACAGCACTTCCTGTTTAGACAACTGCAGTAGGGAGGTCAGTGATTAATGCTATAGCTCTTGTCCTAATATAGAAAGCTGACATCTTCTTCCTGAATCAATGCTTCTTTTTGATTGAGGGGTGTTATTACCCCCACTGTTTACTCATTGTTGACAGTTCAAACAATAACCTTGGAGCCATATCGTGGGGGATTAACTGGGTAGACACAAAATGAAGTCATATTGAGACCAGAATGAGAAGAAGCATGTAGAAACTCTCTTAACAGTCTTCTTCAGTGCACTCTGGGGTATTTTTTCTACATCATTAGATACTAAGTCTCAATCGCTCTGCACATTCGTGGAGGGGTGCTATCCGCTGGTACAGCCGTAATGACATCTGTTGCTATTTTTCTGCCAAGTCAGAGCTAGGCATCTTTGTCTCTTGTCTCTGCAGAAATCTCTAATGGTATCATTCCTTTGGGATCTCTAAGATCATTTAGCTTTCATTTACTCACTGCGTGAGGTGAGCTCCGCCCTGCTGGGACTCAGGCAAGAGACATAAAAGATGCACAATATGAAGCAATTGTTGGATATCCCCTGTGATGAAATGTAGACTAATTGCAAATGATATTTGTATGTTTTTATGCTTAATGTTTAATGATTCATGATCCATATTCACTCAGGAGTGCATTAAAATATTCATTAGTTTATGTGGGCACAGCAAAGGGATTTTTTAGTTGTTGAACTTAATTTAGCAAAGTAACATATAACAAAAGAATACCTGTACACTGTGTACAATGGTGAAATGCATCCAAATAAGTAGCATTCTTACACTTCAGGAATGTAAAATGAACATCTAATCCTTTTTATGAATAATGTACAATTATATTTTACTCTCACGAAAAACTCTAAAAGTTATACAATATTAAGTGGTCAAAGAAGTGTATTAAAAATCATACTCCCTGAAAGTAGTGTTGTAGATATGTACTACTTGTAACTTAATACCAAGAGGGACGCTATTGAGCACTGAGCACGGCCGGTAAAACAGCTTTCTTTGACTTTACAGAGCAGATCTAGAATCATGTGCATTAAAGATCCAGCCTAAGCTTTCAATGTTTTCTCCAGATATACAAACGCACCGCTGATATTTTGGCAATGTTTATTGAGAATAAGCGTCGTATGCTGGAGAAGTTCAATGTCTGACTTGTTCTGACTCATCCATGTCAACTTGACACAGCTACTCTCATCTGCCCAGACTAAACCCAACACAAGCACTGTAGACTGTTTACATTCTGTTTAATCTCCGAGCGGAGATTTTTGAAATCAACAATCAAATATGGGAGTGGATTTGTCCTCTGATCACGCTATATCTCAGAGTTTGAGACCAATTCTTACTCTGTGACAGGATTACGTCTCCTATGTGAGCCGATGCTCAGGCTGTGAAGGCGTCCCACCGAATGAGGCAGACTTTTATCGTTGTTTTACATCAGAAACAGGATGTTGCTTTTCTTTCACTGCGCTGAATGAGAACCAGCTGCAGACATCAGTGGGTGCTGTTAGAATGTGTGTGTGTGTGTGTGTGTGTGTGTGTGTGTGTGTGTGTGTGTGTGTGTGTGTGTGTGTGTGTGTGTGTGTGTGTGTTTGTTTGTGTGGCTCATCCAGTCTTTGTGGGAAAAAACCTGACCCCAATTCCTTACCAGCAAACTGCCTGGCATTTTTTTTTCTTTTCCACCCCTTCTTCCTCATTATGTTTTGTTTACTCCCCTTGAAGCAGCCCGACTCCCCCTTTCCTCTTAACTCTTCCACAGACCCGCTCTGACCTGGCTGCAGTGTGTGTCCCTGCGTCCTACTGCTGTGTTTATCATCGCCGCATTTGCCTGCGTTCCCTTCGGAGAGCGCTTGTTTTGTTTGGAGAGGCAAAGGGAAACAGTGATGTCTAAAGAACCCCCCGCCAACTACCCAGATGGATCACACAGTTTTCATGTGAACCAAAAGTATGCCACGCATACAAAATTTAGGGATATTCAGTTACATAAAAGTGTGTGATGTGAAAACTTAGACATCATTCACTTAGGAATACGGTGTCAGGATGGAAGCATCAAAGCCGCCGGGTATAGGAAAACAAAGTTGGCAGATAGGGCAGTGGGAGCAAAGGTCAGTTCAGTCTCAGGGAGACAGACTTGTAGGTGCTGGAATAGTTAGAAGAATAACAAACTCTCCAATAACAAAGAAAATACCTTTGCAGCAGCTGGAGCACTGCCACCTTTTTCCAGAAAAAGAACTAGCCAGAAAATATAAACAACAAAGCCTCAAAGCACAGTCAGACATCTGCTTGCTATTGGAAATCAATACTCTCCATTTGATTGAGGTACTTCCTGTTTTCAGAGCACGTGATGTAACCGCTCATCTGTGCGCTGACATTTTCAACTTCTCTCATCATTTTTGTCCTTGTCTCTTTTTTCTTTGAAACACATCTTTCTGACAGGGAGGACTCATCTTCCCTCTACTGCATAGGTAGGGGAAGATTGGGGGATAAAGAAAATGTATGAAATGTATGTGTGAACAAGTAAAAGCCTTCCCTGAATGCTATCAGCCCAAATAAACCCCTGCTACAAAGATACTATAGATACATGTTACAGACTATACACACTGAGAATATAGTTGGATAGATTTTACTCAAGTTCAGAAAAAAATCCATGCATTCCTCTTTTTACCAAGTGTACCAAAGCCCTCACTCCCAGGCAGGCTAGGGCAGGCAAGTGGACACTGGCAGGCACTTCTCCAATAAACTTGTAACCCCAAACTGAGAATGCAGTCAAGCTATCTCCATTATAAAATATTTGATCTGCTGCTCAACCTCTGTATTTATTCTATTTGTTTATTGATAATATAGATAGCCTTCCAGTAGCTGTACATTAAAGCAATACATTATAAAATAGTAGGGCACAAACCAGTAGGTGAGGGCTTAGGGAATGTTTTAATAAGGTATTGTGTCAGAGTGAACTAACTCTGTTATGTAAACATATTTCTGGGAATACGTCTCTCAAGGTTATTGAGAAGAATATTTAGAATATTTAAATCAAACATGAAAACTGATTTATTAACATTTGCAACAATCAAATTACATGTTTAACACAAAACAGAGCATGTCTACGAGAGGCCAAACGGAGTGCAACTTAAGAAAACACCAGCAATAAGAAAAACGCTGCAAAAGCACACAAAACAAAACAGAAATGGGAAAAACGACAACGGAAATAGGAAAAAAACACAAGGGAAGTGTTTCTGGGGAGACAATAACCCGACGGACCAGTTGCAGGAACCCCAAACATGGTAGGCATGATTTATCATGATTCATATAATACTGATGACGTATTTTTAGGCTAAAAGTTAGGCTAATACGCTTTCATCTTTTCTTTCCTCACAAAACCGATAGAACCTCCAGTTCTTTTAAGTGTCTCCCAGTGCAATTCTTAGCATATTTTGGTTCCTGCAACTGGTCCGTCAGGTTATTGTCTCCCCAGAAACACTTCCCTTGTGCTTTTGAAAATCAGTTTCTGTTTTTCCTATTTCCTTTTTGTTTTTTCCTATTTCCGTTGTCGTTTTTCCTATTTCTGTTTTAGTTTTTCCTATTTCCGTTGTCGTTTTTCCTATTTCTGTTTTATTTTTTCCTATTTCCGTTGTCGTTTTTCTTACTTCTGTTATGTTTTGTGTGCTTTTGCAGCGTTTTTCTTATTGCTTGTGTTTTCTTAAGTTGCAGTCCGTTTGGCCTCTCAGGGCCACTGTACATGCAGTGTTGCGAACTTAGCGACTTTGTCGCTATATTTAGTGAGTTTTCAGACCCCCTTAGCGACAAATCTGGCAACTTTTTCTGGTGTTATTGGAGACTTATTTATCTTTTGCATTGTTATTAATAAACAGAGAAATTAAAATCTACAAACCCAATGTCGGATATAACAGAAAAAAGAAAAAAGCACTTGCTTGTCATTTTGTTGGAACAAAAGAGGCATTTGAATAAATTCCACCATTTGCTTCTTTGAATGAAGTTTGTTTTATAAAAATAAAACCCAGAGGAGATTTCTTGCAATGCCATTCTACTGAAATTGGCAACAATGTAATTAGAGTGTTTTTGTGAGATAGTTCCCATTTAATTTGAGTGAACTGAGTGGAACTGCAAAAATAATCATTTACACCTGCTTTTAACCCCAAAATAGCACTTTTGTCAACATCAGCACATAATAAAAAAATCAACAAAGACGTGAAAAAAAACCAATTGTTTTTTTCCCTACTTTTAGCATCTAAAAAGTATCAACTTTTCCTAAAGTTGACTTTGTGAAGTATGAGTTTCAGTTGCTAGGTATAGCTTAACTGGAATACAGACAGATCTCATTTTAGCATTCAGGACCATTGTCATTTTCAGAACTATTGTTAGCTGTGTAGGCTGATTTGTTGTGGGTGTGCTGTCTTGTTAACAACCTGCCTATGGCATAATATAGGAAGAAGACACTGCTGACTTCTCTTCATTTGGGAAAAAACAATTTTGTGTGTTTGGACTGTTTCTGTATTTTTTGCAGGCAGAATAAAGCCAAAAGAGGGGAGATCGGGAAATTTCTCTGTTCAGACTTTGAATCAAATGTGCTTAATATAATGCTCTGCATAAAAAGTAATTAAAATGACATCAGTGTTAAAATCGACGTTATAAGAAATAAGCTAAATATTTTTCCCGGGTATGTCAAATACATATATGAACCATCTTGGTGATAAGAGACCTTTAATTGCAGAAAGGCACACAAGCCCAGCTCAAAAAAATAAATGGAACGGGGAAAATAATTGCATAAAAAGATTTGTATTAATGCGTTTTAACAGTAATCGCCACATTTTAATTCAGTTATAGTGCCAAATGTGCTGTGCTGCTTATTTCAGCAGTTTTGCACAGCATGGTAATGGGATAATGATGTTAATGGCTGGAGTGAGAAATGTCAAATGTGTTCACAGTGCACAAAATGTGCGTCAGAGGCATTTTTTCAGGGGGAAAGAGGACACAAAGAAGGCAATTTAAAACAAAAACAAAACAAAAAAAAATGATTTAACTTGTGTGTCTGATTTGCAGAAAAAGTCCCAGGTAATGCAAATTAATTTACCTTCCTGACAAATATCTATTGCCTTCCAAATATGATTCATGTAAATGCCTCGCTAACTTCCCGTGTCCCTCTTCTTGTTATTCTTATTATTATAAGCTACTTATTGCCTACAGTTTCTCTAAAAAACACATGATGGCTTCAGTTTCATTCATAGTCAGTTCTATATCTGCAAAACTGTGAATTTAACCTGTAGCAGAAGATTAATGCTAATTTGTAATGACACCATGTGAAAGTGTGGATGTCAAGTTTAAAAAAAAAAGGTTAGATAACAGTCTGATTTGTTTTTAATGCTATCTATGAAGGCTCTGTGATGTGGTGCTATCAAAGTTTGATTCTGGGCCAAATCATATTCTTAAAATAAGTTGAGTGGCAGCCAGAATTGAATGGGTTCATACTCCATGACAGCATGTGGGCTAAATTAACGATACTGTGAGCCTGAAGACCGTTACTTGGTGCCTGTTTATGCATGTCAGATGCAACTGGTTATCTTCATGTAAAATCCCACCAAATTCTCAGACACGCTCTTGTGAAAGTGTCCTCACTGAAATACCAGAAGTCTAAGCTATGTCTGGGCCAAAGTGTTAACCTCAGAGTCAAGGCGGCATAACAAAAATCATGTGTTCTGCAGCACATCTGTGTTGGATTAAAGATTTCTCCATCAAAGGCCTCACAATACACAGAATAATGCATGAAGATATGGGTGTCCAGAAACCTAAAAAGCTGATGGTATCAAATTTCAGTGTGCAAAAAAAAAACAACATGTACTGTATTTCTGTGAGATTCACACCAGACTGGAGTCTATCTGAGCCTCTACAGACTGCAGGTCTGTAGAGGCTCAGATCATCAAAACAACAAATGCAGTCCCGTATTATAAACATATTTATACACAACATTAGTATAACAGAGACTATAAGTGAACTCTAGACATAGCTATTAGACCAAAGTAACGTAAAGACAGATATTTAAATTAAGTGTTCAGGATGTGTGCTCTTACCGAGGTGAAGGGTGAGGTTCACGGAGTTGGGATATTGGATACGAAAGTACATGGACTGACTTTGCCACCATGTGGGCTCCTCATTCCGGTGGAAGTCTGTCAGGAGGCTGGTATTGTGGCTTAGGTATGGATCTGAGGCATCACAGATGTGGCATGAACGAGTTGACCCTGTCTGCATGCAGTAGTCCTCAGGTGGAGAACCACACACATTGGAAGCCACCACCGTGCGACTGAAGGCAATATTCTCAAACTTGGGCATACAGCTGCTTGGCACACCCTCCTCATCATAGCAGGAGTCCATAGCAGCCCAAACAAAAAGGTGTAAGTGCAGATGAAGGGAGAGCAGAAGGGCAAGGACAAGAGGTCTCACAGTAAATGATGTATCCATGTCTACAGCAGTTACATTTACACTCCACAATCAAACATCCACACTATGTTTTGACAAAGTGATCCATACACATGAAGACCCTGATTTGAGAAAACAATCCAAGAATAGGAAATAGGTCCAGCTCAAAAGTTTCTTTGTCTGTTCTTTGTGGTGTGCCTCTGTTAGATCTCCCACATATGTTCTCCCTCTGTGGAGTGGAAGTTTATGCAGGAACTTCTCACATCGGGAGCAGCATGAGGCAGAGGAGGGACAGGGGTGGGGGCTTGAGGATCAAACGGTTCATATAACTTCTCCACCTGCTGGTCGATAGACACATTACACCATGACCAGCTTTAGATTTTGAGTGGATATGAGTGAAAAAATATCATCTGAAAGGAAGACACATTCAACATCCATTTAAATATTGCAGCACCGAGGTTTTTCCACCACCGAGTAAAAAACGTAACTGGCAGTTGGCCCCACAGCGGGGCGTTGTGATAAATGCTGACTGTAGTGATTCACAGTGGAAGACCGAAGGTGCTGAAACTGTCTGGAAAATTTCAGCCGGCACGGGTCATCTTCATAAAAGGATGTTGCTCAGGGGAGTTCTGCGACCTAAAGGGGCAATTTATTTAAAAAAATGGAGAAGTGAAAGAGCTACACTGCTTTTTCTGCAGGATCCTCTCGAGACCCAGCTGTTATGAAGAGTGAAAAGTGGTTTGCGTATCTTTGTAATTCACGCTGACTGCTCAGGCTCCTATAAAACATCCATCAGCGTTTGATGTCACTTAACCAGCAACCTCGAGGCCGATAGCTGATAACTCAACAACTCTGTTGTCTTGTCCAAAGACAATCACATGAACCACAAGAGCTAAAATACAAAACTTTAGTCCTCACACCAGTGGGTGACGTCACCCACTCTTGCATACTGCAAAGCCTTGTATTAACAGTCTACATCCTATGAAGTTGCCTAGATAGCTATAAGAAGATAATGCGTGATATCTTTGCTCTTAACACTAACTTGAATCATCAATGTTCAATTTTCCGAAGGGATTGCAATTGAGGTACAACATAAGTACCCAGCAAAGAAATGTATGTTTTAGTTATTATTATTATTATTATTATTAGAAACCTACAGAGAAGGACGTGGTAGATTTTCATCACTTTCTTTGCTGTTACTAATTGGATCATTTGCTGAGGTTTGTACATACTTGACCTGTGGGAAGATCTGTGAGAACCTGAAAAAAGGTTGTAGAATAGCCAAGGCCAGAGATGACCCACACAGACACTTGAGAGGCATACTCATCTCCAAGATCACAATGTGCAGATTTCAAGCAGGTGTTGTTGGTGAGTCAGACATAAACATGTGACTAGTGTGTTTCCACTGTATGGCTGATATTGCTCTCAAACCTCTACAGACACCTATGTGTAAACTGTGATTCCAGTCAGTGGCTGTACTCAAACTATCTAACCAACTGTTCTGCTCCATTACTCAGTTTTGTCTAACCTAGATTTCTATATGTATGCAGTTTTAGTTTATGTACAGAATAGAATAGATACATCGGACATAGACCAGTTAGTGGACATCAACAGGAGATTTCATTGCATTGATTCACCATCAAACTAACAACATAGATAAATCTAAATCTAAAGTCATAAAATCTAAAAATGCATCTGAGATATAAACATGAAAGAATAGAACTCAGGTGTCTATATGCTATGTCTGGCAAATGAAAAACTGTACAGGATCTTCAAAATAAATTTAGCAGCAAAACACAACTCTACATCACCATTTCAGGCATGCTGTGCTGCCCTAAATATACAGCCATTTATAACAGTCAATGAGCAGGTACAGAAATGTGTATATATGGAGAAAGAGGAGAAGAGGAATGGTTGCTGCGGGTTATAGAGTTAGTTTTATGAATGCAATTAAATTATTATTTGTAATTTCAGTTTAAATATATATCTTATACAATACAAACTGTATATGCTATAGTACACAGTACATAAAACTATCACGGATACAAAAATGTCATGGATGGTTCCATTATGGCAACATTTTTCGATTTTATTTTCAAGAGAAGCTGTCAATGTGCGTGAAAATTTCAAAATAAACTCTGCGGGATCCTCAGGTTTATTTAAATGCTCAGAATGATGCTCTACAGGCTGTCATCTCGCTAACCGGAGCCTCAAATGGGAATGGCCAAGACCCACGACTGACAAGTGCAACAAGTGTTTGTGGAGAGACGCAATCAAATAATGCATAATGGCATATCCTCTGCTCTAATCCTCTTTCTGTCAATGACTTTACTAATTCTGAATTCCATTTGAAGTGTGGAACAATCATCTGGAAGCCGGTGAAGGATTAAAGTGACACGACTGTTAAAATCATGAAAGGATAAATGTTGACATGGGAGTCTTTGAAATCAAGAAGAAGATGGATAAAAAGACAACAAAAGGAAAGTGCCATTAGCATGAAACAGAGCGAGACAGGTAGCGTCTACAGATGTGCTTAGATTCTGTACATTTACGGTCCCTGTGGAATTTATGGCAATGTCTTCCCCCATGTCGTTGTGATTGCCTTGATTTATCGAGGCTCTGTCAGTACCCAGGCGAGGACGTTGTAAAAGGGACCGCATCAATTTGCAGTGAAATCCTCGGCAAGAAAGTAAGCCCGGCTTCAAATCTGCTCGAATTCACGTGGATCAGCCATGTAATGAAGAAACTAGCACCTCTGCACACAGACAATAAATTCATCGAGGCACAGTAGTTCACCGTCACTGATGAGTATGAGAAAAGACAACTTTTTCAGGGGATACAAGTATATCTAAATTAACTTACAATATGCACCGAGAGGAGTGTTTGAACCAAACAAGAAAGGCAGATGTGTGAAACTGTTGTGCTACAGCAGAAACCCATACGGTAGCGCAGGGATACAAATGAGTTTGCCTGTGTAGTTCTGTTGAATCTGGATGATACTCCACATTCATTTGCAGAGAACAATCTTTTTCCTTTACCACATTTGGCATGCTTGAGAATGAAAGTCTTTTAAAACAATCAGCCAACCGAGTCTTATTCTTGACTTCAAAATTGTGGCGACAATTTCAGATGGCTGAACAAACTCAGCGTGTGGCCTGCGCAAACTTGGCATAAAGTCTGCAAAGCACCTGAGGGAATACTATTGCCTGGGACCCCCTGCTGCTTTGTAACCATTCAGACAAGTCTACCTCAAGCTTTCCTGTGACACGGAGGGGAAAAAAAAAGAAAAGACAGACCGCGCTTGCAGCATACGGTATTCTACTTGTCAAAATCACTCAGCTGAGTTCATTCAAACAATTTCAATTTGAAAGTTCCACGTCAATTACAAGCGGGAGGATGCAAATACAGGCATGTACATTGTGTACACAGCCTTTATGACTTTCTTTTTCTCTGTGTCAGTGTGACAGCTGCATCACCAAGGAACTGCCTTAGAAAACACTCTCTTGTCACTTCCATTCCGGGTCCCGAAAAGCCAGATATCACAAAGATATGATGTAAGCTGACACATCTGGATGGCTTGGATAAGTTTTAGCTGTCATCTGTCATATCAGAGTCCCTTTGAATCCATGGCTAAGCTGCTGATTGGACAAAACGTTTGAATGTCATCAGATAGGCGACGCCCTTTCTGAGAGTGAATTTGGACAGACTGTGAATTTCAAACAGAATATGTATTAAATGACATTATTGCCAATCTGTTCAAACAACTGACAGATTTTCTTCTCATCTTTTTTTGCCGTCTCTGCTTTAACTCCTTCTGTTTTTGCCAGTGCTTTCCCTCATCCCATGTAATACAGTACTTCAAACTCCACTTTGCCCTCCTACATTATCTACTCCTCCTATTCTCTGTGCATCATTCTCACCTCCCCCTCTCTCAGTGCCACAGATCCTTTAGCCCCCACCTGCCACCCACCTCTTTCATGCTGCAGATTGGTGCAGCTGGCTGTCATGATGTGAGGCTTGCTGCACCGACACTAGCAGGTATGGCCTCCTTTTTATGATGACACAATGTTGTAGTGATGAGTTACGCTTTCAAACAGTGATTTGATGTCACAGCTGTCAGCGCTTCACTTAGCAATGCAGGAGCTGGCTGCCATATCCCCGCAGGGAATGTGTTATCTGAAAAACTAATGAGCGCTGCACATCATCACAAAAAATTTCCTGACATTACACGCGTTTAAGAAAGTCCTTTCCCAGCCTGACAAAAATATATTACCTTTGCGGTATGCATAACAGGGCTGTTTATATGGCATGAAGTTTGGTTAACAATACTGTGACCCAAACAGATAAATGTGGGAAGTTGAACTTAATGTATTGTTTTGCAATTTTTACCATATTTTTTTTCAACATGATTAATTATCTTTCCTGTGGCACAGGAATACAAACAGTCGCAGCAACATAAACTGTCTCATCTGTGCAATGTGCTGCGTGCAACTATAACATTTAACATTTGGCAACTTAGCTTGTAACACAAAGGCGGAAACCCTGCATAGGGAAAAGCAGGAGTACCTGGAGAGAATCCACACAAACACGGGGGGAACATGCAAACTCCACACACACAGGCCCCGGTAAGGTGGTGGAGTTGAACTCAGGACCTTCTTGCTGCAAGGCAACAATGCTAACCACCAATAATAAATTAAATTTCAATATTGGCATTGCCATTAAGTTTAGGCACAGTGAGCCATATTGTTACGACAACATGGAGATGAAAAGTGTAGGTCATGGAGTTGGTCTAATGATGTGACACTCAGCTGACAGCTACCAGCTAGACTGTGCTGGCATAATGTAACTCGATGTGGCAACACCCCTGAATCTAATAGGTTGGTTAGTACATATTAATTTTAAAGATATTAACTGCTTGGTTGGTGCCTCATGGCATTGCTTCCCGTCATGGCATGGGAGTATTTGCTTATTAATAAAACACATCCTACAGCCTGCACATGAAAGTCAGAATTTATGAGTTCCCAGTTGAAATTTCAACTGGAATGTCCCCTTTAGTCAGAATTCTAACTCTGAAAATTGGAATAGCCCCATCAAACCTTACTTAACAATCCAAGATAGTGGCACTTCAAGTAACTACTAGTAAAACTGTAACTTGCAATTCATACTACATAGTACATGCAGTGTTGTCTTGAAGTTACAGAAATGCTCTTCGTGTTAGACTGGTACAGCGCAGACATGGCGTTCGTGGCCTGTGTGAAGGCACATCAAATGTAGCAGACTTTAATTTATACTTAAGGTGATGGAGTGGATTTCATTCAGTCTTCAAAATAATTTCAATTGATAAGTTGTGAAAAAAATATTCCACAGAGTGAATAATCATAGACCGTTTCATTTAACGGCCTGTAAACATGTTTATGTCTGTTTTAAATTTGGAAGTCTGCGGGGACCAGAGATGGACAGTAACGCGTTACTGTAATCCGATTACCTTTTTCAAGTAACGAGTAGAGTAAGGGATTATTATTGCAAAAACGGTAATTAGATTACTGTTACTTTCCCGTAGGAACGCTGCGTTACTGCGTTACTAAAACCATGATTTTTTTGCAAGAATGTCTCATGACAGTGAGGTAAGCCAGTGCAACATCTGTGACAACAGCTGTGTGCAGATCAACAATGGATAATATATCGAATGCGGCATGCAGCGTTTAAAGCGTGGAAGTACTGACCTTACTTTGAGTTTGATTCCACAAAAAGGGACAAAAACATTAGCGTCCATTGTGGTGGGAAGAAAACTTCTTTTTACAGCGAAAAAAACCCCCTAAACTTCCAAGCAAGCACCGAGTGCGCTACCACGTAATGGGAAATTCACAGAGAAACTCGCGGATTCTTCCACTGACCGCTGCGGCACACCTGCACCAGGGTAAACCTCCGCCTACCCCACTCCTGCTTTACAGGTGAAAATAGAGCAACAGGACCGCTAGTCTTTGATTTTATTTATTTTCTGCTGTGTTTTACTTGCATCTATTTGAAAGACTGAGTGTAAACACAAAAAATATTTTATTTTATGTGCTGGAATGTGCAGAAAAAAGGTTTAAATGTTAAACAAATGTCTTCCAGTCAGAGAATGTTGCATATTGTGGCGAGCTCAGAAGAGGAGACGGAGGTGTCGTTTGGTCTTGCTTCCGTGAGCTAGCCAGGGAGCACAGCCGTTTATTAACAATTCCAGAAAACACTGCCGCTAGCTAATGCTCAGCGCGGCCACAGCACAGCGAAAAAAAACAACAACAACACAGGGCGCCCTCTGACCCTGGAAGGACACACCGTCGCAGCGAGAGGGCGTCACCTGTCACTATGGCAACATAAACAAAACATCACTGTACAAACAGAACCCCGAACAGCCCCGACCCGCTACATAGCCCCCACCTAAGGGGTCAGTCGTCCCCGACCCATTACCCCACACAAAGTCCTGCAAATGTTCAGGTGCCTTCTTTTGGCGCACCGGCCGGTCACGACCGGCGGGGGAAAAGTCACTCGGGTCAGAACATGGGGTGCCACCATCATCCCCTGCTCCGGCGTCTGCTCCGGCGTCTGCTGGAGCGAGCGGTCGGTACAGTGAGAGCCTGTCCCGGTGCAACACCACCACACGCCCCGGGCCCGGCATGCGGATACGGTACACCACGTCTGTTAGCCGCTCCACAACCTCTGCCGGCCCTTGCCAGTGACTGCAGAGTTTGGGGGACACTCCTCTCTTGCGAACCGGGCACTACACCCAAACCTTGTCGCCAGGCATGAAAACCCCCCCTCGGCACTTGGTGTCGTAGGCTCTTTTCTGTCGTACTCCGGCGCTGGCCTGGGCCTGGCGGGTGTAGTCATGAACCACCTGCAGCCGCTCCCTGAGCCTCCTGTAGTAGTCCATCTCTGGCCCACCATCAATCTCCGGCTCGGGGGGGGACCCGAACACCAGATCCACAGGCGTCCGGAGCTCCCATCCAAACATCAGAGCGGCAGGTGTGCACTGGCTGGACTCCTGCACCGCAGTCCGATACGACCAAAGGACCAGGGGCAGATGTCGGTCCCAATCTCGCTGGTGTTGGCTGGTGAGAATGGCTAGCTGGGTGGCCAGCGTGCGGTTGAAGCGCTCAACCAAGCCATCGCTTTGTGGGTGGAGCGGTGTGGTTCTCGTTTTCTCCACCCCCAGTCGCCGGCAGATCTCCCCAAAGACCTTCGATTCAAAGTTACGCCCCTGGTCACTGTGGAGCTCAGCCGGGACCCCAAAACGGGTGAACATCTCCTCCACCAGCTTCTCAGCCGTCGTCGTTGCGCTCTGGTCCGGCACCGCGTAGGCCTCTGGCCACTTCGTGAAATAGTCCATAGCCACCAACACATACCGGTTCCCTGACTCTGTGACGGGGAAAGGCCCCAGGACGTCCACTCCCACTCTTTCCATTGGGGCCCCCACCAGGTACTGCTGAAGGGGGGCAGTGTAGCGTTGAGTTGGGCCCTTCTGTGCTGTGCAGGTGTCACAGCAGTGCACATGAAGTTCCACATCCCGTCGACAGCCAGGCCAGTAGAACCGTCCCCTGAGGCGGCGGAGAGTTTTGGCGTTCCCATAGTGTCCTGCCCCCACCAAGCCGTGGACCAGCTCAAGCACCTGCGACCGCAGCGACCGAGGCACCAACAGCTGCAGGAGATCTCTGCCCTGACCGGGGGCCCGCCATCTCCGGTACAGGCCATCGTGGGTCTCCAGATTGTTGTGCTGGGAGTAGTAGGCCTTCACTTCGGGCTCCTGTCCCGACACCCCCGTCCAGGCAGGGCGTTGCGCCGCCTCCAGCCAGGCCCCCACCTGAACCAACGTCGCGTTGGCCTCCTGCTCCCGCTTCAGCTGCTGCGTTGTCAATGGGAGCCACCCCCTTCCGCCGGCTGTGGCCTGAGCACTAGCCACTCCCAGCACCTCCTGGGCCCGCTCTTCCTGTCGCAGGCAGTAGCGGCACTCGACGGCTACGCAGGGCCGTCTGGAGAGGGCATCAGCGTTGTCATGCTGTCGACCTGGCCGATGCTGGATCTCGAAGTCATAGCCCTGAAGGACCTCCAGCCAGCGGGCCACCTGCCCTTCTGCGTGTTTGAAGTTCAGGAGCCAAGTCAGAGATGCATGGTCAGTGCGCAGGAGGAACCGGCAGCCGTGCAGATATGGCTGGAAGTGCCGCGCCGCTAGCACTATGGCCAGCAGCTCCCGCCGGGTCACGCAGTAGTTCCTCTCGGCTCGCCCCAAGGCACGACTGAAGTACGCCACCACCCGTTCTCCAGCCTCGTCCTGCTGGGAAAGGACCGCCCCGACCCCTACATTGCTAGCATCAGTGTCCACAATGAAAGGTTGCCGGGCGTCGGGGTAGGCCAGGACTGGGGCTCTGGTGAGGGCCTCCTTCAGCTGTGCAAAAGCCGCAGCACAGGCATCCCCCCAGCCAAACAGCTGTCCTTTGTCAGTCAGGCGGTGGAGGGGGCTGGCCATTGTCGCAAACCCTTTGATGAACCAACGGTAGTAGGAGGCTAGGCCCAGGAAGCTCGGCAGTTCTTGGACGTTCGAGGGAGTCGGCCAGTCCCGGACCACAGCCACTTTCGCGGGGTCAGTGGCGACACCTCGAGCGCTGATCACATGGCCCAAGAACGTGGTCTCTCTCGCCAACAGCCGGCATTTCGCAGGGTTGAGCCACAGCCCCGCTCGTCGGATGGCACTCAAGACCTCGCTCAGGTGAGACAGTGCACTGTCGAAGTCGCCACCATGCACCAACAGGTCATCCAGGTACACAACGCAGCGGCTACGAGGGATATCCACGAGCACCCTCTCCATCAACCTCTCAAACGTCGCTGGCGCATTGCAAAGACCAAATGGCATGACCCTGAACTGCCACAGCCCCTGTCCAATGGTGAATGCAGTCTTAGGCCTTGCGTCGGGGCTAGCTCCACCTGCCAGTAACCGCTGCGTAGGTCGAGGGAGCTGAATCAACTGGAGCCGGTAACGTAATCTAGGGCCTCGTCGATCTGCGGCAGCGGGTACGAGTCCTTCTTGGTGACTGCATTGAGGCGGCGAAAATCCACGCAGAACCTCGGGCTGCCATCCTTCTTCCCCACCAGAACCATGGGTGCCACCCATGGGCTATTGGACGGCTCAATCACCCCAGCCGCAACCATCTCACGGATCTTCTCCTCCGCTACCTGCCGTTTTGAGAGGGGCAGCCGGTGTGGGCGCAGACGGATAGGCTGAGCAGAGCCGGTGTCGATGGTGTGCTGGACCAGACTCGTCTGCCTACAGTCTTTGTCACTGGCGGCAAAGATGTCCACATTCTCGTCCAGGAGGCACCTCAACCGCTGGCGCTGGTCGACGTTGAGGCCTACGCAACTGCGCTGCCAAAGGTCATCGACAGCCTCGATGGTGTCGGTCGAAGGAGGTTTGTCGGGCTGAAAGGCTGAGGCTGAGGCGAGTGGAGATCTGGCGACTGGGGGTGGAGATGACCCAGAGCCACCGGCATCCGAAATCTGCTGAGCAGCAGCTGCCTGACGCCTGTCTCGTCTGGTCCCCGCTCCCTGCTTTTGGCCGTGATGGAGGGCAAAAGTCTCTGCGCCAAGAGTGACAGCTAGCTTTGCGGTGCCGACGCAGACCCCCCAGCGGCTCAGCAGATCCAGGCCAATGATGCACTGGTCTTGAATGTCGGCGAGCCAGAAGTCGTGCACCAGCTCTAGATCCTTCACTCGGATCCGCAACGGTTTCTTCCCCCACATAACAGTTTTCTCCCCCGTCACTGTCATCAGCTGGGTGTCCGTGGGCAACCAACCCTTCACCAGTGGCCCAGATGTTTCAGGGAGCACGCCAGGTCGTAGCAGGGAAATGGTAGACCCTGTGTCCACCAGGGCCTGGCACGGCTGGTCCTCAACACAGCAGCTCAGGTAGAGTCCTTTGAGGTGCCCAACTCGGCCCACCACCGTGCATCGTCCTTGGAGGGGGGCAGGAAGCTGGAGCGGTGGTCCCCTCGCTACACCGCTCCCTCCTCGTTTCCCTGAGGCTGCGTAGTTCTGGTCTTCGGGGCTGGTGCTGGGCAGTCACGCGCCATGTGGCCAGGCTCATCGCACCGGTAGCAGCGGTCGGTCGGTCGACGAGGACGCCTCCGGGGCACCGAGGGTTGCAGCTGGGAAATCTCAGCGACCTCCCCGTCGCAGTCTGCGGCTCTGATTTGGGGGTAGTTTGGGGGGGGGGGGGGGCGCCTGCTGGTTAGGTCGCAAGGTGAGCACCGGCTCGGCCCTTTCAGCCTCAAGGAGCACCTCACGGAGGGTCTGAGGCATGGCCAGGTGGACGTGTTGGCGTAGTCGCTCTGGGAAAAGTCCTTGCAGAAAAGCATGCAGGCTAAGCTCCTCACGGGCTGCTGCTGGGAACTCCGGGTAGCCACAACGAGCATACAGCAACACGTCTGCTGCGAAGGTGCCCAGGTTCTCCCCTGGTCGACGGCTCCGGTTGGTCAGCTGCTCTCTGCTCTGATCAGTGGAGTGCCACTGCCCGAATCGCCTCTCGAGTGCCGCGGTGAGGGCCTGGAGCTCATGCTGCTCTGCCGGGGCTAGGTCGAGGAGTATCTGCAGTGCATCTCCCTCTAATGCTAGTGCTAGGTGTTTAGCAGTCTCCTCTTCGCCCCAGCCACTATGTCTGGCGGCCAGCCGCACTTGTGAGAGGTAGGGCTCTAGCGAAGTTAGCCTGTTGTATTTCGGTACCTTAACTGCCGTGGTAGTTTTTTGGCCGTGCTTTGGAGTTTCAAGATGGCGCCAGTGTGTGTGGCTCGCCGTCTGGCTCTTCCTCTGTTGTGTTTGCTTATGTTGTTTTTTATTGCTAGAGTCAACTCTCTTTTAATGTACAATCGCCAAAAACTTTTGGACCTCCGACTAGTTGCCAGTGATCTTACCAATACAACTTATAATGGACATAAGGCGTTACCTCCATTCCTGTCTGGGATACCAGCTAGCCTCTGTCGGACCCCGGCCCCAGCCTCACGGCGAAAGCGTTTCAGACGCCGGGGCAAACGTAGCGGTCTACTCGTGAAACTTAAGGCGTACTTGGTGCGCTCTTCTCCGGCTCTTTGGAACGAACGTGGATCGGTACCTTGTCATGCCTTTTCTCCGTGCTCTCTGGAGCCCATCGATGCCTGGCTGGTGCCCGTTGTTGGCTCGGATCAGATGTCCCAGCCACGAAAGATTTCCCATCCTCGTCAGCACGGTGCGAACCTACAGAACCTGCGGCCGCTGCGTCGGGTCTCGCTGTCAGCCACGAACACGCTGACCTCCACCAGGTTTGGATTGGTGAACACTAGATCGCTGAGTAATAAAACTTTTATTTTAAGGGATTTATTTACAACCCAAGGACTGGATTTCCTCTGTATAACTGAGACATGGTTGAGGGCCGGTGAGTCCAGCGCTTTTACAGATCTCTTACCTGATGACTGCTGCTTCTTAAACTCTCCTCGAATATCAGGCAGAGGAGGAGGACTAGCGGTTGTTTTTAAGAAGCAGTATAAATGTAAACCACTGCCATTATTAACCTCACCTAGTAGCTTTGAACTGAGCATGTTTGAGCTAGGTCGGTCTCACACAGTGCTCTGTGCTGTGGTTTACAGACCCCCAAAATACAATAAGAACTTCTTAAATGACTTTTCTGATCTGTTGGCTGAAATTATGCCAAAATATGATCATGTTCTTATTATTGGGGACTTCAATATTCATGTGTGCTGCCCTGACAAGCCAATGGCAAAGGACTTTTTAAATCTTATTGACTCTTTTGATCTTGTGCAACCTGTGTCTGTGCCTACACAAAAATATGGGCACACGTTGGATCTTGTTTTAACTCACAATTTACCTGTCTCTAACTTAGAGGTTTGTGATGTTGTATGGTCAGACCATAGGCCTGTCCTGTTTGAGGTTTTCCTTCCTTGTACTAAAGTTAATCTTCCTCCTGTTGCTGCTAGGAGCTGTCGTATTTTTAACCCTTTCTCTGCTGGACAGTTTTCTATTGTTTTTAATCAGAACGGCGGCCTTCCTGATTTCATATGCAATGATACAGAAGAGCTGAGTACGTGGTTTTATTCTGTCTGCCAAACTGCTTTAGATTCAGTGGCCCCCTTTAAGCTTAAGCAAGTTAAAGCCAAATCTGAACCCTGGCTGAATGAAGACACCCGGGCTGCCAGAAGAAAGTGCAGGAGAGCTGAACGTAAATGGAAGAAGGATCAACTTCAGGTGTCATACCAAATGTTACAAGATTACTGGAATTCTTACCAGAAAACTGTAAAAGATGCTAAGAGGAAACATTTCACTACTATTATTCAGGCAAATTGTCGTAAGCCTCATGTCTTATTTAAGACTATTGATATGGTCCTTCATGCTCCACAGTCTTCTGTCGAGTCTTCTCAGGAAATTTGTGAAAACTTCCTACACTTTTTTATTGATAAAGTGCTATCTGTCAAAGCACAGACTTCCCAGTCCGTTCCCGACCCTTCTACCCCTGTCCCTAGTTCTGCTGTCTTTGACAGGTTCGAGCCAGTTTCCATGCTCTGCCTGCAGGAGTTGGTTGCTCACATGAAGCCCTCAGGTTCCCCTTATGATGCTCTCCCTCCTCGATTTTTCAAAGAGGTTTTTCTCACTATAGCATCAGCTGTACAATCCATTGTAAATAGTAGTCTGTCCTCTGGTGTTGTACCTGTCAATCTCAAACATGCAGTGATTCAGCCTCTACTCAAAAAACCTGCTCTTGATCCTGATATTATTGCGAATTACAGACCTATTTCCAAACTGCCTTTTATCTCAAAGATTCTTGAAAAGGTAGTTTACAAGCAATTAATGTCCTTCCTAGAAGAACACGGTATTTTAGAAGTTTTCCAATCTGGTTTTAAAGCTTTACATAGTACTGAATCTGCCCTTTTAAGAGTTTTTAATGATGTGTTTTTGGCAAATGACTCAGGTGACTGTGTTATTATTGTGCTGTTAGATTTAACTGCTGCTTTTGATACAGTGGATCATAATATTTTAATTTCCCGTTTAGAGCAGTTGGTGGGTATGCGGAGTACCGCACTGCAGTGGCTCAGATCCTATTTGGCAGAGCGAACTTTCTCTGTGAAACTAGGGGAGTTTGTATCCTCTACTGCTTCTCTTCAATGTGGGGTTCCACAGGGTTCAGTTTTAGGCCCGCTTCTTTTCTCTCTATATCTCCTACCCCTTGGGTCTATTTTCAGGAAACATGGGATTTCTTTCCACTGCTACGCCGATGACTCCCAGATTTATTTCCCACTTAAAAAGATAAATGGCTTCTCAGTAGACCCGCTGCTCAGATGCCTTGATGAAATAAGGACTTGGATGGCTTTGAACTTTTTACATTTTAATGAACAGAAAACAGAAGTGATGGTTTTTGGTGGCGCTTCTGAGGCCACTATTATAGATCTTGGTTCACTGGCACAGTATGTTAAACCAGTCATCACTAATCTGGGAGTTAAAATAGAGGCAAATCTTAAACTTGAAAGCCAGGTCAGAGCTGTTGTAAGATCTAGCTTTTTTCATTTGAGGGAATTAGCCAAAATAAAGCCTATCTTATCGAAACAGCATTTTCAGACAGTAATCCATGCCTTTGTTACTTCTAGGCTGGATTATTGTAACGCACTTTATTTTGGGGTTAGTGATGCGTCCATTAGGCGCCTGCAGGTTGTGCAAAATGCTGCAGCACGTCTTTTAACTGGAACAAAAAAGTTTGAGCACATTACCCCTATTTTAATTTCACTCCACTGGCTACCTGTACATTTTAGGATTGTTTTTAAAATTCTCTTATTTGCTTTTAAATCTCTTAATGGCCTGGCCCCCCCCTACCTCTCGGAGCTACTACAACCATATACACCTGCCCGTTCCCTTAGGTCCGCCAATCAGCAACTCCTTAAGGTACCGAAAACTAAGTATAAACTTAAAGGTGATCGTGCTTTTGCTGTAGCTGCTCCAAAGTTGTGGAATGATCTGCCCTTGCATGTTAGGCAGGCCTCTTCTCTCTCCGAATTTAAAAGTCTTCTTAAAACATATTTATTCGCTGAAGCCTTTGGCATTGATTAGAGGGGTTGACTCAATTTGTTTTAACATGTTTCAATTTATTGTATCTATTTATTTTATCGTATCTCATTTTAATTTTCTTTACGTATGCTATTAACATGTACAGCACTTTGTGAAACTCTGGTTTTATGTTAAAGTGCTTTAGAAATAAAGTTGGTATGGTATGGTATGGTAGGCATAACTGCTCGTGGTTGGGGGCTCGGCGTGTGGGTCAACAGAGGTAGCCCATGAAGCATTGCTCTAGCATCTGTCGCGGTGCGCTCGCGCCATCGGGACACGTCGGGGGACTTACATGGCCGCTCACATCCTCTCTCTTCAATCGCCAGTTTCCCAGGTGGGGAATGTTCTCCTCGACAGCTTGCTCCAGCCTCTGAATGTCTCTCTCCATTACGGCGAGGGTGAGCTATCCCACTTCTGACACCAATGTGGCGAGCTCAGAAAAGAAGGAGACGGAGGTGTCGTTTGGTCTTGCTTCCGTGAGCTAGCCAGGGAGCACAGCCGTTTATTAACAATTCCAGAAAACACTGCCGCTAGCTAATGCTCAGCGCGGCCACAGGACAGCGAAAAAAAACAACAACAACACAGGGCGCCCTCTGAAGGACACACCGTCCTATGGCAACATAAACAAAACATCACTGTACAAACAGAACCCCGAACAGCCCCGACCCGCTACAATATAATTAAATTTTTTAAAAGATTAAAACTAATAAAACAAGTTTTAAAAAGGGACTTTTTCATTTGATTACATATTTTATGATCGATTATGTAGAAAAAGTGGAATTGGGCTGAAAAATCTATTGCCTTATCACCTATTCAGGTTGTAAATTGTGTTTTTAAAAAGTAACTAAGTAACTAAGTAATTAATTACTTTTGAAAATAAGTAATCAGTAAAGTAGCGGGATTACTTTTTGGGGGGAAGAAATCAGTAATTAGTTACTGATTACTTTTTTCAAGTAACTTGACCAACACTGGTGGGGACTAACTTGCCAGAGTCAACTTATAGTAACTATTCAAGGACTTGCCGTTTGTGGCACTTAAGTCTTGGCGTTATGTTTCACTTGTGCAGCATGCTGCCTGTTCACACTTGTGGTTCTTAGAAATCTGTTGAGATTTAAATGTCAGAATTTCCACAAACCGATAACACAAAATCAGGAAATAAGTCATGATTTGGAAAATGTCTTCTAGTTGATTCATGGAGGGGTGGGATGAGTTGTTAAACACTGCAATAATCTTCAGACAGTCTTTAATGAGAAGCATTTGTAGTGCTGCACTCAGTTGTTCACATGAAAAGTGACAGAAAGAGACCTGCAGGGAGAAGTTCAAACCCTGGCTCCTTTTCACGTCTGCACAGGTGGCCATTCACAATGTGAAGCCGAACTGTCAGATCCTGACAGTGGAGGGTTGAGGGGTTTCTAAAGCTGTTCAACCATCTGACAAGCAGTTGTGATGGAGCATAAATTTTCACATTAATACACCAATACAAATGGGATTTTGACATGTGAAAGAAGGTAAAACATGGGTGTAAATAATAAAATGAACGGTGAATGTTTCGTGGCTGATGTTGTTTCCAGGTTGTGATATTGCTAATGGTGCTTAATGCTGGCAAAGCTGGCTGTTGGTGAGAAGGTGACAAACAGGAAGGTCATTAATAATGGGATATTAATAATACATGTTAGTAAAAGTACTGTTAAAATAATATTAATAATTATCTCTGTCTTTAAGTCCACTGGTTTTATTGACTCTATATTGTCATTACTCTCTCATGTGGTTCAAAAAACAAAGACTCAACATAAATATACCATAAATACAAAAATAATATTTAAACACAATTTATCTGGTTAACATCGTCTCTCTAAGTAGTGTTGATCAACTTTGTTGTGTACTTTAGGGGCAATTTGTCGACATCAAAGTCTTATATAACGTTTATTTGGCTTTACAGCATGGGGACACAGGGCAGAACAAGGAGAAAGGATTTTGAAATTGTGCTCCAAAATTGCTATAAACTTTAATAAGCTCTGTAAGCCTTATAATATGACACTTTGGAACAGTGTTGCTGCTGACGGGAGGACATTTTTCTGTGATTTAAGGGGCCCAGAGCTAAATAGAGGCCGTGTAACAAACCAAGGATTGTAGATCTTTATTGTGTATGAGCTGTTGTTAAGCTGTTGTCAGAGGCCACGAATTTACACCTCTGTACCTGTTACTGCATTTCTCTGAGATTCCCTCTGTTATTGTAATATCGAAAGCAAGGAAGGCCACATTTTCTTATCTGGCTGTCCACCCGTCTTCTTGAAACCAACAGCTTTTTATTCAGAACAACCCTGGCTTTAGTAATTAGTTGACTGTTGATTAAAAGGGGTTTTGGAGAGAAAGAAGAGATCTGGCAATTACCCAGCATATTAATCCCCTTCAATGGCTTCATTAGAATGCTCCACGCACCCTGGCTTCAAGTTTTACATTTAAATTTGACTCTTAAATTTTTACACTCCAATTTGCACTTTTAATTTGCTCCTCCCATAATTGGACAGAGCTGTTTTGTGCTTGAGTTGCTTTGTAAGTGGAACCAATGTTCTGCCCTCCCATTTTCCTCACTGACTATGGGGCCCTAAAGGTTTGGAAAAGAAGAAGAGGCCAATAAGTTCTGTTTTTTTCACGTTTTTAGCTTTATTCACTCCCTCACTTCCACTGCACTACAGGTGTAAACAGTAGCCCCTCGTGAAATGATTAAGGGAGACAAGGTGATGCGGCGCATTTGCTTCACATACTTGCTGCACGTATTACGCTACATGTACTTGAAATAATTTGTGCTTGATATGACTTTTTGTGATTCGAAATATGCGGAAACTTAGTTCTGCAGTGAGGATAATGGCAAATTTTGTACCCCTGCACAAGGGAACAATAGAATGCAGTTTATATGGAGGAGGGGAACTTTAAAATAGATATTAGCTGTACTTATATTAGGCATTGTATGTAGAATATATAGCATAGATGCACAATCAATCAAATTCTGATCGGGATCATGTTTTTGAGCATGATAAATGAACATTTACTGAGCGATAATAAAATGTGCTCTGCCAAAAGACAGCAAAGCAAAACGCAAATGAAGCGCTCCCTAAATCACCGCCCAAACACGTGTCTGCTCTGTTCCCTGGACTGCACAGCTTGAAGTTTCCTGGACTAGTCCGAACGAATATCACTATGTTAAAAGACAGATGAAAACACAAATCAAATGTCTGGCACACCAGAAGGTGTAGCGTTTGTCCCTCAAAGGAGATGATCATCCGTTTCTTGGAAATGACTCAGCTTTAACACCAGTGACGGTAACCAAGAATAAATTGTGTGCAAAGAGTACTGCATACAGCAAAGAGTTTTGTCTGGGCTGCAAAGCAATACAACTGGCTGAAAAAACACCACAATCTTCAACATAATGAACGTGTGAATAAAGGCCAATAAAAAAACAAAACAATGCAGTGGTTGCTAACATGAATCATCCACAAATCAGCTTGTCTATAAAAAACAAGACTGTACAGCGTGCCTTTGTATATATCCAGCTCACAAAGCTGCGCTCAAATCACAGAAGCAATCAAAAAAGATATGTGTGAGGAACAAAGGCCGACATACAGGACAAAAGATATCTTATCTCCTTGAGCAGTTATTTCAAGTTGGAAAACATGTGCCGTGTGCAAAACCTTGAGTACAGAATGGAGTGAAAGTCTTTATATTTCACTTCAAGGAAATGCACTTAGGCGAGGTGAATAAAAACCTTTTTTTTTTTTGTCTGCAAGGAAGTTCAAATCAACAGGAATAAAGAATAATGTCATGCAAGTGTTCTCAATTATTTCACTTTGTGCTGAGTTTGGGTATCTTTTTAAAAAAAAATAATTCTGTATATATTACTCTACTGAATTTACAGATGTGCAAATGTGAAAGCAGTTTAGAGTTTCAGTAACAGTGCAATGAAATTTCTTGTCACTAAAATCAATGAATAAATGTGACAAATAATCGACCAAAATGATTGTGATAATAGTGATTTTTAGCACCCTTGCTACTGTATCAACAAAAATAAAACAGCATGCTGTGTGTAAAGAGGAAAGGAAGAGTTATCTTCATGCAGTAAGCTTTCAGATACCAGGCAATCTTTTTTTTTTTTGGTGAGAGTGTGTCGTGCATAGGTCAAACACCTATTTTTTACCACAGAGAGCAAATTCCAACATCCATTCAAGAGTTTGTTTGTAGCATTTCCGATGAAACAAAAGATCACTGACTCACTGACCTGTGAGGCTAAAAGGGACAAAAGCTAAAAGTTACACGGTCTTTTGGTTTTTGCCCGCAGCCACTCGATTTCAAAAATGCAAAGTGGGGCACAAGGTGCAGTTTAGGGCAAGTGTGATGTTACGGCCAGTTGCAGGGAAATTCCTAGGAATTTCTCTAGGAATGTCTAATGACTCAGTGGGGACTTCCTGTGACTTCTGTTTTCTTACATTTCTCATTGTTTATAAATGGAAATCCAGCCACCCATCCCATCAGTCACTTGGGTGCTGAAGCCTGTTGTTATTTATTTTTAACATTTTTTTAAAAAGTTATTTTATGGATTTATATCTTATTATCAATTGATTCAATATCATTTCAAGATTGCATTTCACCTTTCCTCTTCACGTTGTTTATCTGCATGCAGCTAAAGCCTGCTCAAATATGATTGATCAGCATGACTGCAAATACAAGCAGAAAGCTTCAAGTGTAAATTAATGCCTTGAGTATTATATTGTGTCTGCAGAAGGGCCAACTATTTCTCACGTTATCTCCTTTGTTTGGATGAATGAAAGGCTAGAGCTAGAAGTATTTTGTCTTGTGTTGGAAATAATAGACTTGATTCCAACTAATATAACGCTTCCTCAATATACCTTCTTACTCGGAGGTTACTCCATCATTGAAATAACAAGTTTGCTTGTGTCACTTTTATTGATGTGTGCATGCCTGCATGCATAGAATGATAGAGGTGTAAATAGTGAGACCACCTTGTTATAATAAATCCAATATATTTTGACTTCTTGATGAAACTGACAGCATATGCACAACGATTTCCCAAGAGACGGAACAAAAACGTGAAACCTATTATCATCCAGTCCCGTACCTTAACTAATGGGGTGTGTATGTGGTGACGGATAAACAAGATTCATTCATGCTTAAACAGATCCAGGGCTGTTTTGAAGTGTTTCACTTGGATATTTTTAAAAGTGCCATTACTTTTGTCTCTCTTTCTTATAATCATGCTCATCATTCATTTTTACATTATGCAAGGTTCTTGTTTCAGCTTCTAACTACCCACATGCTGTATTTATACACACACTTAGAAACACACATGCAGGCAGAGAGAGCAGGCCATTAATTTAATGGCTATTCCACCTTAGATGAATGGAAAAGGGGAATGTGTTCAGTCTTTGCAAATCTGACCTCTGTGCTATGTGACTGTAGCCCGCCCACACATGCATCTACGCACACACACACACACCACTGCACACGTCTTACCTTCCATGTTTTTGCCCATTTTCTCCTTTCTCCTTCTCTTATTACAATATATCTCCATACCACAAATCCATGTAACCAAGCATGAATGCGTACACACACGCACACACGCACACACGCACACACACACACACACACACACACACACACACACACACACACACACACACACACACACACACACACACACACACACACACACACAAAGTTATACAACAGACTGCACCTTAAGGCCAACAGTTACTGCATAATGGAGTTAGTGATACATCCATTGGCTGCTCTGCTCATTTAAAAGTCAAGGGAGGAGACGGAAGAGTTTGGGAGGAGATGGGGTTACTGAAAGGCCAGAGACTATAGAGCAAAAACTGCAACACAAGGGGATAGGAAGAGACAGTCCTATCTCAAGAAATGACACCACGGTTTTTTGTTGTTTTTTTTAAAGTAAAGCGGCCTCTAGAGGCTGTGTTAAGAAAAAAAAAACTGTCACATATTGTCGTTGCCTTTAGATGGGTAAAAATTCAGCAGCCCAGTAGTAAAAAACAACAACAAAATTTTACATGTGCTTGCTGTTGTAAAAATTGTATTTTAAGCCAAACTATAATCTTTGCATAACCCTCACCATGTACCTCGCCATAGTAAAGTGTTTGTGTCATCACACTCTACCTGCATCTTAAAGGTTTTTCTTTCATGGTAAATTCTTATGTTATTTCAGGAAAGCTTACATGGCTTGCAGGTGCATTCGAAAGCATTAATCCATGGAATCACTTTAAGGGGGAGAATGCATGTGTAAACAAGGCCAGTGAGGTGCACTGAATAATGTGAAGACTTTCCTGGGTCTATCCAGGCCAAAGTTGTTTTTCAGTATTTTATTTTTAGCACCGCTGCTGTTATTATGACACAAAATGCAGAAAATGAGGGGAGAAACTATATTTCGATACTGGCTTTATTCAAATGGCCGACCTTCCAGTTAGACTGTATGAGCTTTCAGCCTAAATAGTGTAGTGGACTGAAGCTCAGAGGCATAAATTAAAGCACTAAAAATGACTTAATTGCTTATTTATATCAGAGTATTGCAACATAATTATCATTTCAAAGCAAAGAAGCAAGGGATTATTGTCGGGTAGCATTAGTTTTAATGTCCAGGCTGTTGTTATTCTTTTTCATGTGCTGACATGCATCCTCTGATTCCTACAGGCATAGCTTATAATAGCATTACAGCAGTGGTCATTTGTCAGCTAATGGTTTTCCTTATTGACCTCTCTAAGCCTTATCTCAGTGTGGTGGCTGTGATCACTCCCGAGGCTAAGGACTGTGACGTCCACTTGCTAATTTTCTTCTTTTGCTCAGATAGCTGGCCCATTTTTCTTATCCCTTCTTCCTGAAATTTTGTTCTGCATGGTTAACCTGACAGGATTTAGTCTGCACCAATCTCTAATTTCTCCTTCCCTCTCTTGATGCTTAGTCAAAAAATATGTATGTTTAGCCATGTATGGAGCGTGTCTGTGTATGTGTGTGTGTGCATGGGTTGTGGATTTCCAAGGTGCTCTGTGTGTGTGTTTGTGTGTGTGAGTGTGATGAATAGCTGCAAGGTGATAATGCATGCAGATGTTCCTGCTTGCTGGTGTAATTACACTACATGTGTCTGCTCTTTCTTTCTGCAGTTGAACTAATGTGCATTTATAGGAATGGGCAGGTGAGCACTCGGTGTATATTCGTTATTTGCATGTGTCTGCGATAACTATATTCATCTCTGTGACCAAACCACCCCACGCAGCTCTAAACATTTGTTTGAACACGATCCCACCTTTCACATTTAATGTGCTGCACACTACTCCAGTGCTTTTTGACAGAAATAGGAAATGGTAACCGCAAAGCCACTACATGTATACAAATCATGACATCATTTCCTAAGAGGGTTTGATGTCACAGTTAAAGCTACACTGATGTGGTTTTGTTGCTCTTTCTTGTGCTTATTTGCAATTTGTTTTCATTCTACCTGGGAACCCCTAAGCACAAATATCATTCCAGTTCTATTATTCATTTGGCATTGCAGGAAGTTACATGTTATCCCTTTAATAAACACAGATTTACCCTGCAGCCCATGGGTGGGTTGATGGTGAAAAAACACTAAAAATGTGTAGTGTTAAATAAAATGACTGCGTTGCATTCATTAAATAGTAAATCATTTGAGAAAAATCTGCCTCAATGCCCATGTTCCACTTGAAGAGAGCTTTTAGTATCTAGTATCTACTTTATATGTCACAGGAATGGTAAAGAAGGTGTACTGATTTATGCATTACCGCATGTCTACTTAACTCCTCTATGGTGGATAATCAGTGGACTATATGCTCTCTATGCAGCATTGACCCTTTCCTCACTATTCCACCTTGTGAAGAAGATTAGGACATTAGGATCAATGCAAATGCGCCTGACTTGCTTATTTTCATTGATAACAAAACAACGATTGACTCTACTTGTACACTATCGGAGTAAAAGGCCAAATGTCATGGTGAAAGAATAAACAGTATTGAGCAAGCAAGTGCTTGTTAAATTTAAAAATTACCTAAAAAAATCTCTGAATAGCTTTTTCATATAAATGTAAATATAAATTGATATCTTAAGAACTTCAGCTGCTGCATGATGTAGCAAAGCATACCACATTATGATGTTCTCTCCACTGTGCTTGACTGTTGGTGAGGTTTTTTAGTTAATGTGCAATGTGTTAATGTGTTCTTAATGTGTGTTTTTTCAAACAAGCATAATAAAGGGTTAGGACTCATTCATTACTTCTTTCCATTCATACCACAGTCATCCTGTTTTTTTTCTTATAGTAAGTATGAGACAACACATTTTAGCAAGCTGTGAAGATACCTGCAGGTGTTTTGCTGTTATCTCCGTTTTATTTTTCACTCTCTGTGTCATCTTTGCAGGAAGTTCACCCCTAGGGAGAGAAGCTATGGTCCTGTTGACGATTTGTCTTTTTATGTACTGATGAAGGCGCTTCTTTAAAAATGCTTTAGTCGCCTTTCTCTTTGAGTCACACATACCAATTTTTCTTGAGAGGAGCAGAGTCTAAAGAAGTCAGGTACTTTCCTAGCATGCAGAGTGTTTAATTAGTGAGTTTGTTCATCACAGAGATGTAAAGCACATCTGGTTTTGTGTCATAATTTTGTTTAACTTGTGTTTTATCTATGAAAGTGACTTCCGTGAAGATTAAACGACATTCGATGCTTATTGAATGCATGTTTTTATGCCTGGATTTATTTATTCTTTAAAGTAAGGATCCTTAACCAAGCTGCTGCAAGAGAAGAATCACAGATAAAATGACACAAGCTAAATGCATTTCGTTTTGTTTTGTCCTTTAGCGAGATCTACAGGAAAATAATTTGACTATTTTGTTGTAAGATTCTCCATTTTCTATCCTCACATTTCATGGCTTAGGCTAAAATGGATCTTTTCAAACCTGTATGTCAGTTTTGTGTCGACTCATGTAAGTCTGTGGGTGTTGTAGGTGTTGCTAGCTGGTGTAAAACTTTGGATGAGTGCGTTGTGTAAAAGCACACTTGTGATGATCTAAGCACTTCTGTTGTTTGAATCATTAGGGATGCTGCAGTGTACCATAAGAAAAAGTCATCCTGGACTAAACTGGAGGACAGTACATGCCTCAGCATATATCAGTGTGCACCCTTATTCTTGGCCATCCAGCTCATTATTATTTCACCCCTCAATGCTTCATTCCTTCACCCCATCAGTCTCTATCTAACTAATCAGGTTGTATTCCCTCACCTTGTGTTTCATTCAGGATTTAACCTCTTATGCAAATTATGTACAGACTTTTGTACATTATACAGATTCAGATATTGCATACCAAGTGCTCTGACCTGAAAATACATCCCAGCATTTTAGTTGCAAGCTGGTATTGACTCAATAGGTTTTTCAAGTGATTTAAGTAAATGCCAGTCACTGTAATTGGAATATTTATCTAGGTATTTTTCATGGCTTTCTTTGTAATAATAATGGTAAAAAACAAAAAGAAGATTAAAGATCTATGAATGGTGGATTTAAGCCATTTGGTCATTACAGTAAAGTGACATGTAATTCACCGCTCCCTTCAGCAACAATGTCCCCACATGTCGCCGCCACTATTACAGCACTGACATTTCCTTCATCTGTGACTCCACATCTCTTTTGGACAGTGATTCCTCCAGTTTTCTGTCATCAAATGAAATCAAGTAAGTTTTATATAGCTCAGATCACAAATTTGCCTCTAGAGGCTTCACGAGCTGTGCAGTATGCTGTATGACAATGCCTCTTCTTAGACATTCCATTTGGATGAGAAGATAAAAGCCATTTAAAAGGTAATAAATGCAAGAAACCTTTCAGAATGGATGAAAATGCTATAGATGTAGTGTGTACAGAATAGATGAGAAAAAAAGGCAGAATTACAACATGAGTCACCAAATCACAATCCTGCCCTCCTCATAAGCAGGAGTAGTGCTAATATGTCACACATCTCTACCAAAAAGCTCCAGAGTATCATGGGAGTATCATAAAAACAACCGTCATCATTGAAATAGTCATTCTCACTCTTAATATGGCCATGGTGAATCAGCCGGTAACTAGGTACAACATTCTCTGGAGGAGAAAAAGGAACATAGACACTTCATGTAAGGTGAATCAAAGCAGATACAGCATGTTTGACAATGAAGGTTAAATAGTCATCGCAAACAGGATGAGAATTTTAAACTTATCTAATACTGATGTCATGCTTGATGATGAACATAAGCAGTAGTCATCCTCCTACCTTACAATACCTATTTTTACTTTACGTAGTAATATACAGTGATCTGAATCCCCTTTGGAATTGCATCAGGGAATTCATCTGGGGTAAAACTTTGCCAACTCGACATGCAGAGCAACCGGCAGTGGCAAGTGTAATTTCAACAGTATTTCTCAATTTTTATACAAAATAAAAAAAAAATGTTGCTAAAGTAAATGAAGAAACCTGGCAGCACGACTCTTTGGGCTGAAAATTGTCCGAAAATGTGTAAAACATTTGCTACATTAAGAACCATCTGAAGGTCTACTAGAAGATGTGAATGCAGCATTATGATCAATACTAGGAGAGTGTTCGAGAGAGAAGGATAAAAATCCAAAATAAATGCATTCAAGGTGAAGCCAAGGTCAGGTTTATTTATATAGCACATTTCCAACAGCTGCACAAAGTGCTTTACAAACTAAAGTGCAACTAAAATAAGTAAAAAACACAACAATGTTCCTTCACATTTTCTAAAGCAGTCCAGTAGGCCCGATTGGAGTCTTTGCAAGACTGTTTCTGGTTGCCCAGGCCTTATGTTTGACACCCCTGATCTACATTATAAAAAGAGAGGTGAGCCTATATTAAATCTAAGAGATTTACTCTGACAAAATCATGCATATGAAAAAGAAAAGTGGGTTATTGTCTGTTATGTATTCATTCGCGCAAAGCTACAAATATGCATATTATTTTTAAGGTCAAAGGTGGGCACCTGTATGACTGCATCCATATAAGTCTGCAGAAAATTCACATATTTTACTCAAAAATGAAAATTCCTAGTGGCAGAGTGGTGCAGTGGTTAGCACTGTCACCTCACAGTGAGAAAGTCCAGTTCTAGCTGACTGTGGCCTTTCTTTGTGCATGCCCTCCCTGTGCCTGTGTGGGATTTCTCTGGGTACTCTGGCTTCCTCCCACAGTCCATGTGCCTGTTAGGTTAGTGAGCTGTAGCTCTGTTTTCCTGTGTTAGCCTTGTCACAGACTAGTGACCTGTCCAGCGTGTGTCCCACCTCTCACCTCAAGGATGGGATGGATTCCTTGTAGTCCCGCAGCTCTTAAAAGCCTTAAATTTCCCTTAACATGCAAACCACGAGAATGTGCATCGTTTTTCACATGGTCTGCATTCCAATTGCTGCCCAGGTGTTCTGTGTTTAAATGCAGACCATGCACTGTATCGACATCATCGCGATTAGAATTCAGAGCACACGGCTATAACAGTAGTGCAGAAACAGTGCAATGTAAATTATTTGAACATTACGGCTTTAAAATGTAGTGCACTATTATAGCGCTGAATATTTCAACTGTTGTAAAGTTCAAGTGAGGCAATTAAGCGCCATATTTTCCTGGATGATATATTGCTGGATAGAGATAATATATTCACCCCCCCCCTTTTTTTTTTTCCTGCTGAGTGTGAGGGGCCAAAGTAGTGGAAGGACAGACGACTTACCCAGGATTAAAGAAGCTCTGTGTGTCTTTACTGATATTGCTCTCTTTCACACACTAAGGCTTTATAGCATATTTTCACTCTTGCCCCACTCTCACTCTAATGATTCCAATCCTATCATCTTTCTCTCTCCGCTCCACCAAGGCCTTATACTGTCTCAGCTCAACAGTCTCTGCCTTCCTTTCAGTACACAATCTCCCTTTATCATCCTTAATGTTTTCCTTGCCTTTCCTCCCTTTTCTTTACTTCCTTTCTTCCTCCCCTCTTAATTTCTCTCCTCTCATCTCCCACCGTAGTCCCCTACTGCTCCCTTGCTTCCAGCTTGTCAGATAAAGGTGAAGATCTCCTTTAGAGTGCTTGCCTCTGCTTTTTTCCTTTTGGGGGATTTTTTTCTCATTTTTTCATCCCATCTCCTTACTATAGACTTTTCTTTTTGAGCTCTAGTGGTGGCATTTCTGATTGCGCTGGAGTATGGAGGGAGATCTTTACAGTGAGTGACCTTTGTGGATTTCTAAAGCTCATTATTCCTCATTGGGCTCGGTTGTGGCGCTGTGGGGAGTGGCATAAGTCTAGTGACAGCTGCTGCTGAGCCAATGCACATCCTGGTGAATCTTTTTTCTTTCTTGTTTTTTCTCTCTCATCCTTTCTTCTCCACATTCCCTTTGCCTCTGACCTTTTTTTCAGGCATTTCACCAACATTTTCTCTGTTTCTTTTAACTTAACCCTTTCTGCGTACTGACTTTGATCTTTCCAGATTTTTTTTCTTGTAAGAAAGCACACCTGTAAGTGCATGAATGAACTGAACTGTTGAATTGTTTTTTTTTTTTTTAACTTTTTAGTTTTGCAGGTAGAATTTTGAAAATGTGGATTTTTTTTTACGAATTTACAGAAAAGGTTGTTGCAAGGCAAAGTTTTAGCTTCTTTTATAGTTTTTTATTCTCTCTATAGATTCCATGTGTGAATGAGGCCTGCAAAGCCCACAATATAGAGGAATGCATATTTCAGAGGCATCAATATTATGATTCTGCAACAGGCACAATAAACTTCAGCTAACATTTTCGTATGTGTTTCACTTTGGCAACAGTACTGATAAATTCCTTCTCAAAGTTACCATTATGTGATAGCTGAAAGATGGATCTATTAAATTGTATTTTATTGTTACAAAAGACGAGGGTTATGAAAGAGGGAATTGGTTAGAGGACAATGCCGCGCACTGTACCTAGTATGTTTCATCAGAACTAATTCATTTCTGTCACTGCCTTGACAATATATCATGCAGATGACAAAATTTCATTGGCAGAAGGAATCTAGTTCTGCTGGCAGGTAGAGTGTCAACAAGGAATATATGATGAATAACTAAATAACGAAATGTAAAATTGGTCCCCCAACTCCAACCAAGGAAGCAAATGATTTGTTAAGTCGCCAAATGTTTGTATGTTAGTTTATGTGTGATATATGATTGATCACGTAAAGTAAATGTGCATCACGGCTGTGATCAGCATATTTTTCGCTATCCTTCTTAACAGTACTGAATCATTGGTAGCCTTAAGAGGAAGATGTTATTCTCTGGAGAAAATATGCATACTATTATTATCCAGACACACATGCATTCAATACAAATGTCTTGAGCTGTCCCTCATGTCTTGTTTTTAATAGGTGCATCGATTTATTGAAACACGCACACATAAATGGAAATGGCGTAGATAAGGCAAAAACAGGGAATGCTAGGGAGTCATTATATTTTGCTATGAAAAATGGGAAATAGGTACAGTGAATTACTGAAACACGTGTAAGCATGTTTCAGTAAATCACATATAGTGGCTGTCCAGGTTTGCTTTTACTGCATTGGCAGTGTGTTTGGGATAATTGTCCTGATAAAAAACAACAACAAAAGAAGCCACTGCCAGTCAGACACTTTCCCTGGTTCATTAAAATGACATAGCTTCCCTGTCTTTTTTAGATGGCTGTAGACACTGATGATTGCACAGACTTCCTGATTTCTTCCATATATACTGACAATGATTTTAACAAAAATTTCAGATTTGGATCCATCACTTCATAAGTCTTGCTGCCACTGATTTTCAATCCAGTTCTTGTGTAATATGGCATACCTCAGCCTTTTCTCCCTGATTCTCTTCCTTAAGAATGGCTTCTTGACAGCCATCCTTCCACTGAGACCATTTTTTAACCTATTTCTTAAGCACATGACTTTCACATACTATTCATCTGCTGTTGTTGCATTTTTTTATGTCTGCCAGTTTCCTGAAAATCTTTTAAAGACAGACTGCATACAATGCCAAGATATGTCAAGTTTTAGCTCTTTTAGAAAGTGAAAAAAAAAAAGAAATACTATTTTATGCCTGTCAAACTGTGTTATCCATTTCACTTATCCTGAAGAAATGGGAACAAATTATATGTTTTTGACAGGGTGCTAGCAATAAAGTACCCAAAGATACTATGTGCCACATGAAAATGGTCAGGTACAAGAACTGGACTGAAAATGAATGAGCAAAAAAGACCAGTGTCCAAAGAAAGATTTTGAAGACCTTCAGAAAGCCCAGAGAAGTATTGCTTAATGCCTCATTAAACAATTATTTTTGAAAGAAAAATATAAAAAAACGAGGGGTGGCTTAAGAGTTTTGCACACTACCGCATATTTTCTTAACTGTTTTCTTAACTGCTTATCTAATTCAATATTATAAGGGGGCTGGAGCTTATCACAGATGCCATTCCCACAAATTTTAAAACATTTTAATTACCATTACGTCTTGATATTGTCACAATGTGCTGTGCAGCAGGCAGGATGAAGGACCCAAATGCAGACTCCAAAACAGCTTTATTGCTGACACAAGGGAAAGAATACAAAACTATACTGGAACATGAATAACCTAGTAAATGAAAAGGCACACAAGAGAAACACACAGCCAGGTATGAGGGAGATCATGATGCTGGACAGAAGAAAGCCAAAGGGGTTAAATAAACAAGGAATGACGAAGGAACAGGAAACTCATGGGGAACACAGCTGGGGCAAAACAACACAACGAGACAGAGGACGCAAAGCTAACCATGACACATGACACAAGGTACCTTCAAAGTAAGAGAAGCAAAGCAAAACATGGTGCACACAGACAGGAGACTATCAAATTAAAACAGGAAGTAAAGGGAACACATGCACAGACACAGAGACATAAATGGGGAAACAGATAACATGAGAGGCAGGGGAACTCAGAATGAAACATGAGGGAAAAAAGACACAACAACTCACAACAAAGATAATCACATCAACATAGAAGGAGACACAGAGGGCAAAGACACCAGGGGGAACCTAATAATCAAAAGCTAAACAGAATAACCTATAGACATATAGAATAATTCCCCTTGATCACAAAGATTAACAAAAAAAGCCATCACTTGCAATACATAGGACAGCCAAGAAACTGACCAGTGCAGTATAGTCCACAGCAAGTCCACTCAATTTGTAACAATTTGTTCATTTTTAGTATTTAAATAGGGTTCATACACATTGGTTTATATACACATTTCCTAATACCAAAGTTATTACTATTTGGAGACAAAAAACAACAAGTGAACTAAATTGCGGGCGGCACGGTGACACGGTGGTTAGCACTGTTGCCTTATAAGTTAATTTCCACCATCAGGCCAGGGTCTTTATGTGTGGAGTTTGCATGTTCTCCCTGTGTTTGCGTGAGTTCTCCCCGGGTACTCTGGCTTCCTCCCACAGTCCAAAGACATGCAGTTAGTGGGGTTAGGGTTACTGGAAACACTAAATTGCCCATAGGTGTGAATACGAGAGTCAATGTGAGCGCGACTGGTTGTCTCTGTCTATGTGTTAGCCCTACTACAGACTGACGACATGTCAAGGGTGTACCCTGCCCTCACCCTAAGGCAGCTGGGATAGGCTTCAGTGCCCCCTGCGACCCTGAAAAGGATAAGCAGATGCGAATGGATGGATGGATGAACCAAATTGTATCTGAAATGAAATGCAAGTTTTGAGTTTCTCCAATCATTTAAGTAAGTCATTAAGAATTCATTTCAAAGAGAAAAAAACATTAAAATGCTTCATATTGCTTGTACTTTGATATGGCTGAAATATTCATCCCAGGCCCAAGGCATAGCTCAGGGCCATTTTAGTAGAAAAAAAGATGTAGTTTGACATTCATCCACTAAATAAGTTTAATGTGCAACTAAAAAAAAAACCTTCTATTGTGTGTTTTACTGTGTACTAGTTAGGGTATATCTTAACGATGAAATAAAGTTTTTGTGATTGTGCAACAATATGCTAAACTACTCACAATCTTAATGAAATGATTTGTTTCTGGGCCCATTACTTAAATAGGCTGGGTTAGGCTCTTTGACATGAGACATTGTGTGATAGTTGAGCGTGTGTCACGAGCAGTGACAACACAGAAAGCTAGTAAGTCAAGGTAACGTATAGTGTAACTGCTTAACTATATGTCTATAGTAGTATACATGAAACCCTTTCAAGCTTGGAGATTGTTCAATCAGAATGCAGATGGGCCGCAACACATGTAGGTGTTGAATGAATTAAAGCTACGTGCCAGTTTAATTTCTTTTGGCGGCAAACGACCTTGGTAAACATCCTATATATATTCAGTAATAAAAGTTCAAGAGAATTGTGTGAAGGCAAATCATATTTTCATTGTCAGCTGGGTATACTTAAATGAAATGATCAAGAGGCTAGTAATTCAAAGATCAGCTGGATGGCCGTGGAAGAGCATACATGAATAAATAATGCATGTTGTATTCAAAGGGTAAGTGCAGTCACTTTAGACACACACATGCTGCTGATTAAATTTTCACAGAGTTTGTACAGATACCGCTAAGATCCTTATTCCAGATGGTACGCACACAAGCTGATTTTGGTAACACCCTCTTCACACAACACAGCACCTTTGCAGAAACAGCAACTCGCCTCTCTTGACATGCTTAGCAATTTCAGGCGTGTAACGACAGAAGCTGTAATTGCAAGTCACTGAAATTCATTAGCTAGTTTCCTTGCACACCAGCACAAAATCCATAGAGAAGTGCCCTTTTGGTGAGTATGCCTTCCCCCAGAGAATTACTTTAATGGATGAATATACGTGGATAGAGTTCACACAAAATGCCCATGCATATCTCGTCCTGTTGAAGTGAAATGACAGATTCTTGTCAGCGATCACTGCAATGAAGCTTCACCAGAGGACTAGATAAGATTGACATTCATAATAGTTTAACTCTTCTCCGAGCAAAAAAACAGGCACTTAACCTGTATCAAAATGTGGTGAAGTTAAAACACTCATTCATAGGTGTGATCAATATGCTGTAGAACCTTGTAGTAAGTAAGTAGTAATCTGATTGGTTTAAAATTGTTAAAAGCTTCCTGTATAGCTTTATAAATGCAATCTAAGCTTTGTGTTATTTATTGCATGTCAGTATCAACAGAACAGCAAACCAACAACCTCTGTTACAATCCTGAGATCACATTTCTCTACTTGATTTAAATTATTAACAGCAGGCAGCCTGTCATCCTGCTTCTTTACATGTAGTGTCATGAATATTATACCAATTACTATATCGATTTACTTCTGGCAAATCCAATTTGTTTCTCAAATTTGACCTTTAGTGCTGACTGTCTGTACTGTAATTTGCAATTAATCAAGCTGGTTTGTGTGACAAAGCATTTGTTGCCTTGGTAACAGCAAAGGCATATGTATGTAGGGTGTGTCCAAAGGAAATAAAGTCAGGCTGCCAGCTACTGTAAAAGAACAGAAGCATCCTTTAAAATATTCATCAGACCAACAGAGGAGATGCAGCCAGGTTTCATGGCATCATCATAGACAGCTGCACTCTTCATGTGACAACCAACGTAAGAATTTGAGTAGCCAAGCTGAGATTCATATGTAAAACTCAAAGGGAATTAGATTTTGTCTGCATGTGCCAGAATTTATATTATGGTTACCTGTCTGTCGCCACATGAAAAAAAAAAAAAACCCTCCCCTGGATTGTGAAATGAGATCTCAGTGGATCCGCCTTGCTCTGGTGTATCCAGCAGATGCTCAATCGAACTCAGACTGGGGAGTTCGGTGGCCAGGTCAGCAGCCTGACGGATTTTGTCATGTTTCTCAAACCATTCCTGAGTAGTTATTGCAGTGTAGCAGGACATATTATTCTGGTAGGGAGTGCCATTGACAAAGGATGGTTGCACTGATCTGCAACACTGTGTACATGAGAGGTGCAGCACTGTCCAACACTCTTGATTTTGCTGCCAAAGATTTGCTTTGTTTTTTTAGTTTATCAGATCAGAGAAATGTTAACACTGACCATTAGAGAGCTGAACAAAAGGCATACAAAGAACTTTGGAATGTCCTTCAAGAAGCCTGGAGATCTATTTCCAAAGACCTGCCTAAGAGAGTTCAGACTGAATTCAGAAGAATTAAGGTTGTCATAGCAAATATCGACACTCAAGCTCAAAACTTATACAGACTGTATGCTGTATTTCCATTCATGTTTTCACATCTTTTGATAAACTAAGCCTATTTGCAAGGTTGCTATTAATGGCTCAAGACTCAAGACACAGTACTGTACATGTTATAGTAACATTTTCATGCTTTTCATTATCCCAGCAGAACATCAGATTGTTAAATATTATATTTTACTACTGGTGTCATGTCAGTGGTTTTGAAGTTGAGGTTGACTGGAAACTGATGTATTGCAAGCTGTCGCATCAACTTTATATTAGTGTTTTTTATTGACAGCAAATATGTTGACAATAGATTCTGCATTTTCAATTCAATATCAATTCAGTTTTATTTATATAGCGCCAAATCACAACAACAGTCGCCTCAAGGCACTTTATATTGTACAGTAGATCGTACAATAATAGATACAGAGAAAAACCCAACAATCAAATGACCCCCTATGAGCAAGCACTTTGGCGACAGTGGGAAGGAAAAACTCCCTTTTAACAGGAAGAAACCTCCGGCAGAACCAGGCTCAGGGATGGGTGGGGCCATCCCGGTTTGGGAGAGAAGGAAGACAGGATAAAGACATGCTGTGGAAGAGAGACAGAGATTAATAATAACAGGTGTAATTCAGTGCAGAGAGGTCTATTAACACATAGTGAGTGAGAAAGGTGACTGCAAAGGAAAAACTCAATGCATCATAGGAATCCCCGGCAGCCTACGTCTATTGCAACATAACTAAGGGAGGATTCAGGGTCACCTGGTCCAGCCCTAACTATATGCTTTACCAAAATGGAAGGTTTTTAGAAATGACGGAAATATTTATTAGGCTTTCTTTTGGGTTTTGTTCAAAAACGAATGACTTCATAACATCACATATGCAGGACACCTTAAACTAGTTGTTTAATTAAGCAGCAAGGCAGAACAAAATCAGGGTGGTATCAAGACACAGGGACTAAACCCCAATTCAACCAGACCCAGAACTGATCCGGAATTAAAACAGGACTACAACAGTTCAAAATCAGGACTACTGAGGACTTAACCAAGACAGAACCAGAATCAAAACACTGAAAATCATCATAGACCTGCACTACACTTGTTTTTTAATTCTACCAAAGTACACTATTCAGATTCAGAAAAGTTTATATAACTATTTAGTCTTGTTGTGCAAACAAGCCTGCATAACTTAAGAAATATAGAATTTGAACAATAACAAACCTAAAAAGATACACTAGGTACAAAATACATGTTCTGATGAGTTTTGGCAAACAAATATTTGACTAACTGTAGCTTGCCTCCACCAGTGTATGAATGTGAGAGTGAATGAATAGTGGTATTGTAAAGCGCTTTGGGTGCCTTGAAAAGAGCTATATAAATCCAATCCATTATTATTATTATTATTATTATTATTATTAACATGTTTGTCTCACCTGCTCTTGTTCCATCTCTGTTATGTCCTCATTCTCCATCTCCCTCTCTGTTCCTCTCTCACTCATCTTTGTGCAGACAATCAAGCCAAACACCAACATCATCAAATATACAGTTGAAACCAGATATTTACATACAGATAAAAACACAAACACTTTTTTAATTGTAACATCAAATCAGACTAAATGTTTATTTTTTTTAAGATTGATAAATATAAAAAACATATTTGTTAAATTTAGGAGTAAAGAGAGAAATTGTCTGTATTTCTTAGACCCAAATTGTATTCAAAATTGAGCCACACTTATGGAGCTCCACAATTCTTTTCCTGGTGTTTTGGTTGATATCTCTTGATTTTCCCATGTCAAAGAAACAGGCTCTGTGTTTTGGGGGTGCCTTATATGCATCCACAGGTGTGCCACCAATTCACTCAAATGGACTCTTCTTGTCACGGTTCTGGGTCCGTTGGACCCAGTATTTTGAGTTTATTATATTTTGGTTTAATTCTGCTTCATGGATTGTTTTCTTATTCTCTTGTAGTGATGATGATGATGATTATTAGTTTCTTGTTTCTGTTTATCCGTGCTTAAGGATTTGTGGTTTCATGTATTGTTTGAGTTCCATGTATGTATTCCATGTTATTTTGTCTCTCAGTGTCGAGTCTGCGTTCTTGTTTAGTAATTCATGTTTCCTGTTTTATTGTGAAAGTCTTTGTCTTATGTTAGTGTGTGCAGCTTGGTTCCCCCCGTCTCGTTAGCCCTGATCTCTCCCAGCTGTGTCTCCCTTCTGTTGCCCATTCCCTCATTACTACCCTGTGTATTTAAGCCCTGTGTTTTCCTGTGCTCGGTGTCGTGTCGTACCCTCAGATCCTGCCTGTGTGTTCCAGTTAGTGGGTTCATGTTTGGTTTCTGTTTTGTTGGTGCCACCAATAAAGCTGTGGTTTTCAGTTATATTTCCGTCTCAGAGTCCTGCACTTGGATCCAGATCTCCACCTGCCCACATACAGAGCCCTGACACTTCTAACCTATCAGAAGCTTCTTAAGCTCAGAATGGAATCGTCTGGAGTTTTCTTATCACTTAAAGACACAATAAACTTAGTGTATATGTACTAGAGATGGCACGATACCACTTTTTTACCGATATCATAAATTTGGATATCTGCCGATACCGATATGAATCCGATATAGTGTTTTTAATCAATAAAACTGTTTTTTTTAATATCTTGCTGCATTTTGTATAAGTTCATACTCAGGTTTAAATAAACAACAACACTAAAGCTATTCTGTTATACCTGTATGTAAAAAATACACTGCACCCAAAATATTTCATAGTTCAGCAATACTGATCAATCTAATTGTTGGGTCTGTCTAGCACAGGCCCACCGCTGGAACGAGACAATTTAAAAACACAGCAAAAGCATTGAACACCAAGTAGGCAAAGTTTTTCGTGTTACTCACGCATGAGAGAGACCTGCCTGGAGCCAAGTGTCGTTCCACCACTTGACCTCCTTCAGACTCTCAGCCAGGTTCCCCATAGCACTCCTTTTATTGTGGTACCATGAATATGCATAGGGTCATTAACATATAACATCTTACATAGGTATACATGTGAACAAAGAATACTGTCTGTGTGTGTGTGTGTGTGTGTGTGTGTGTGTGTGTGTGGGGTCAGAGTGTGACCCCATAAAGACTTCCCTAAACCTGCTGGTCTGGAAGACTAGCAGTTCATCTAAACAAAAGGCACTTAGCCTAAAACAGATATAGGTTATAGGTTAGGATATACGTTTATCCTACCATAAAACAATAAGAGAAGGTACGACCTCTCCCATGCTCCCAGAGTGCTCTGGAATGCACAAAGTTTACAGACTATTAAGGATCAAACCTCTACCAATCTAAAACTAATTATAAAACTAAGCATATATAAGTACCGTAAATGTCGGGCTATAAGCCGCTACTTTTTGCACAAGCTTTGAACCCTGCGGCTTTTAGTCAGGTGCGGCTTTTCTATGGATTGTCCATGATTTTTGTGATATCGTAAGACGATTTGTTTTGTGTGTTCCGCTGTTGTACGGCACTACGTTGCCTGGCGGAAGGATCGGGGTTCAAGAGTGGTATGTTAGTCACATGTCCGTCCGCCAGGCAACGTAGTGCCATACGAAGTAGCGCGAAAAACAAACTTCAAAGTAGCGCTACGCGTTCAGCGGGAGGCGTGGATGATGAGCGGCGATAAACTTGCAAGTTATGCCCAAAAAGCAAGTTATGCCCAACTCCACCGGTGGATTCTGACAGCGTGGAAAAGTGTGAAAACATCCACGATCACCAACGGATTTTGAAGGGCTGGACTGCTGCATGATGGAGAGGAGGACACCGCCACGGCCCTTCTGAGGGTGTTCGACTCTGACACTGACAATGAGGATTTCTTTGGTTTTGAAAGTGACAACGAAGGAGAGAAGAAGAGTGGATGACGAAGCCATCCTGAGCCTGTTTGTATCCGACACTGGAGAAGAGGACTTTGGTGGTTTTAGTGCGCAGGAAGAAGAGAAAGATGGTGGTGAATGACTGACTTTTCTTCTTGTTAAAGCTGTGTCACTGCACCTGAGCCTAAAAGGTAGTCCGAATCTATTTTTCTGGTGTGCTGTAGGCTACTGTTATGTACTACATGTGCAAATATGTACCCATAACTTGTTTTTCAAAATATTAATAAAAGTGATGTCTCCAAACAGCCATCTCTTTCCTGACAATTCCCTTTGTGCATATTCTCTTACATATGATAAGTCAACATTGAAACACCTGCGGCTTTTGGTCAGGTGCGGCTAATGTATGTACAAAACAGGATTTTCCCCTGATTTTAGCTTGTGCGGCTAATATTTAGGTGCGCTTTGTAGTCCGGGAAATACGGTAGATATTTCTAAGCATAAATGACAATCAACAATACAAAACCTAACACTAATAAACTTAAACCTACTCCATCCTTCCTATTCTGGTATTTTACAGAGTACTTAGCAGAAATATTAAGCAACCTAACTAATAGGGTTGCAAACTCCCAGCAAAATAAAAAAATAGGGAACCACCCCCCACCCTCCACCTCATGATGCTTAATCGATGTAATCAACTTTAGTTTGATGCAGTGTGAAAAAAAATGCACAGAAATAAATTACTTTTCAAGAATAATTAAATAGATTCAACATCTTTCTTCAACAGAATTGCAGAATTCACATATGGTATCTTCCCAAAGGAAAAAGTAGTATAGCTTACTAGGGTATATTAGACTTAACAGTTACTATATACAGCAATGGACTTCTATACATTTTACATAAGATTAAAACTTTGGGTGTAAGATTCAGATAATTATTTATTAAAAGCTAGACATTTTAAATGAGACTAAGAAAGAAAAGTATAATAATAATAATAATAATAAACTTTATTTATAAAGCACACTTAAAAACCAAGGGTATGCCAAGGTGTTTAACAAGTAAGATAGAGAATAGGAGGAGGATAATAGAAATAGGACCAAAGCAAGTACTAAGTATGCAAGCAGATAACTGTCACTGATACATAGGAAAGCAACAGGTACAGAGCAAACAAGAATTTAAATGAGCATAAAAGTGCATGATATAAAATCATAAAAGAAATATTAACTAGAGGGAAAGGCAAGATTGAATAAGTGGGTTTTTAATCGTGATTTGAACAGTGCAATGGAATCAGATGCGCGGAGGTCGAGAAGAAGGGTATTCCACAGTACCGGGGCAGCCAGAGCAAATGCATGGTCACCCCGGGACTTCAGCCGAGATCTGGGTTAGGTCAGAAGTAGTTGAGTGGCAGATCTGAGTGTTCTAGCAGGAGTATGTGATTTGAGAAGTTCACTAAGATAACTTGGCGCTAATTTATTAATAGTTTTGAAAGTAAGGAGTAATATTTTAAATTGAATACGGTACTTTATGGACAGCCAATGCAAGCTAACTAGGACAGGAGTAATAGGGCAAAATTTCCTGGTACCAGTCAAGAGGCGGGCTGCTGCATTTTGGACTGTTTGCAGTCTAAGAAGAAGAGAAGAGGGAAGACCGTAGTACAAAGAGTTATAATAATCCAACCTGGAGGTCACAAAAGCGTGAATAAGCTTCTCCAGGTCCTCATGCGGAACATAATGCCTAGCCTTAGAGATAAGGCGCAGTTGGTGGAAGCTAGATCTCACTACAGCAGACACTTGCTTATCGAGTTTGAGCGAGCTATCCAGCAGTACACCCAAGTTACTGACATAGTCACAAGAAAAGTTAGCAAAGGAACCCAGGGCAGCACAGAGTTGGGCACGAGGGATTTTACTGTTGAACACCACAATCTCAGTCTTCTTATCATTTAAAACGAGGGAATTACTCAGGAACCATTCTTTGACCTCCCACATGCATTCTTGAAAGTAGTGCAGGGACACAGCAAGGTCGTCAGTAAGTTCAAAATAGATCTGTATGTCATCGGCATAACAGTGGAAGGCAATATTGTATTTTTCAAAGATTGCGCCTAGAGGGAGCAAATACAATGGAAAGAGAATAGGGCCTAAAACTGATCCTTGAGGCACACCACAACAGACTGGAGCAGGGAGGGAGAGGAGAAGGTGCCTAAGTTAACAGATAAGGATCTATCAGCGAGGTATGATTTAAACCAGTCGAGGACAGGGCCTCTAATACCCACAGTGTGCTCGAGTCTTAGTAATAAAATGTTATGGTCCACCATATCAAAGTATTGATAATAATAAATAAATGGTAAATGGCCTGCATTTGTATAGCGCTTTTCTAGTCCCTAAGGACCCCAAAGCGCTTCACACTACATTCAGTCATTCACACACACATTCACACACTGGCGATGGCAAGCTACGTTGTAGCCACAGCTGCCCTGGGGCGCACTGACAGAGGCGAGGCTGCCGGACACTGGCGCCACCGGGCCCTCTGACCACCACCAGTAGGCAAACACGGGGTTAGTATCTTGCCCAAGGATATTTGGCATGCAGCCAGGAGGCAGCCTGGGATCGAACCACCGACCTTCTGATTAGTGGCTGACCTGCTCTGCCACCTGAGCTACAGCCACCCCAATAAGTTTATTATTATCAAGCTTAAACATGCTGCTGTTATTCAGCTGGTGGTTTCCTCTTTCTGGCGTGAAGTGGGCAATAAACAAGTGTTGTGGAAGTTTTCCATTAACTGAGAGCCATGTTAGACTCAGGGAGACTCTGCTGACCGTCTGCCCCGCGGTCATGCAGGCTCTCCACAAGCTTGGTTGTCTGTTCTTTGTGTGTTTTGATTATAGAATGTCAGCTACCGCTCACCGCTCATCTGCAGGCTTTATTTAAATACCTTCTTCAGGAACAAAAGGTAGTACACAGCTGTTTCACACCTTAAGGTTCACACTCCCTTGCTACCTCCCAGAGTCCTCAAAGAGACAAAAGACTCTTCAATTCAATTCAATTTTATTTATATAGTGCCAAATCACAACAAAAGTCACCTCAAGGCGCTTCATAGATACAGAGAAAACCCCAACAATCATATGATCCCCTGTAAGCAAGCACTTTGGCGACAGTGGGAAGGAAAAACTCCCTTTTAACAGGAAGAAACCTCCGGCAGAACCAGGCTCAGGGAGGGGCGGCCATCTGCTGCGAACGGTTGGGGTGAGAGAAGGAAGACAGGATAAAAGACATGCTGTGGAAGAGAGACAGAGATTAATAACAGATATGATTCAATGCAGAGAGGTCTATTAACACATAGTGAGTGAGAAAGGTGACTGGAAGTTGCTTTCTTCCTGTGGAGTTGTTTGCTTTCCCCAACTTCCTTACTAGACCCCCACCATTTGTCTTACTGTATGAGTGTAAGACATGTTAAAATCCAGTAGCACAAAGGCATCATACAATAAAATAATGTGATTAATACATAAATAAAAGAAATTCCTATACACAAGCAAGAGAGACGGACCCGCGACAGAAAAGCCAATCAGCTGATCATTAATCAGTTTCACGATTGAAGTAGCAGCAAGAAGAGGCAGTCGCTCCATATATCGGTTGTTAAGCTTAACGTGGGAATGCTTTACAAACATTCAGAGATGAACTTACACACTTGCTTTACTTCTCTCTGGGATCACTTCCTCGGAGATGAAATGCCGGTTTGGTAGCGAGGCTACAAATACACACAGCTGCTCTATCACGTGAACACACTGCTCCGACGTGCTACGGTTATGAGCCGAGTTACGCCGTGTTGCAAGTTTTGTGAGGTGCTTTTTTGATATTTAATGGATCGGATTACACTTTTTATTTCTCTCCGATATCCGATCCAGTAATTTATGTCAGTATCGGACCGATACTGTAATCGGTAATATCGGATCGGTCCATCTCTAGTTTTGGCTTCCTCTCATGGTCTTGATTACCTTGACCTGTGTCTTATTCCTTTCCTTTTTTTTCATCCCCTTATTAGTGCAGTAATCCTGCTGAGGTAATCCCCTCTTCCTCCTTGTCTTTGTGTCATGTGTTATGCTCCATCTTATGCTTCTTCCTTGTTCCTCAGGCATTGAGATTTTAGTTTAATCCCTTTGACTTAGTTTGTATTAGAGCTTTTTGTCAGGAATTAAAGGACCTCATCTGTACTCAGCAAGTCTTATGACACTTTGTCTTCCAGCCCTTCAAATATTCCAAGCTTATTTGCACACTTAACAAAAACAGCCAAATAATCTATATAATGTCATTAACACTAGAATGATTAGCCTTTTAACCTACCCTAGAGAACTTAGGTAAAAAGTCTCATACCCCCCCCCCCCCCCCCCAAAAAAAAACAAAAAAACAAAAAACAAAAAACAAAAAAACAAATTAATTAATTAATTAATTAATTAATTAATTAATAAAAACAGGTCACTTTGTTTACATTTCTTGCTATGTGCTTATGTTTTCAAGAGATGGAGAACATGGAAACATTTCACATACGGTATACACTGGAGATTTAGAGTCTTTAGGCTACTTGTGTTTTCTTTGGGCATACTAGTGTCTTTGTGTTCTGTGAACTGGCAGCACAGGCTGTGGATGAGAGAAAAATAAAGATTAGAAGGATTGGGACTTAGAAGGAAAACGGAAAAGGGTTTTGGAGTAAGGGCAAGGGAAGTAAACAAAGGAACACAGGAAACTGAAGAGAGAAAGAAGAAACAAGTGTGATGGAAAGAAGCAGGCGACAAGAGACACGAAGAAAGAAACAAAGACCGCCTGCATTTAAACACACGTGTCAGCAGGTCTTTATGTGCATACCTCTACAAATATCTATAATAAGGAGTCATTTTGAGATGCAGTATAATAAACAAAAATCACACGTTGTTATTACTGATTACATACAGTAGTTAGGTCCATTCATGGGGCTGTTTGGGTTGTACTCTCTGTGCCTCTCTCTTGTATGTATCTAACTCTGACAAATTGCCCTGTTTGGGCTTTTTTTCTGTGCAGCATATCTTATTTTATGCTGCACAATGTACAAGGAAAAAGAGAAACAGCCAAACAGTAAAAGGTAAGCCTCCAAGGAATCTATTGTATGAGAAGAAGTCTTGATTTAGTCTAAGGTTGCTTGGATATTACCCTTATTTAAGACAGATACAAACATTTAGTAAGCAGTTTTTGCTTATAGTTCTTTTTAATTTGCTAATAAAACTTACCTTTAGTGTTTCCCTTGAGCTCCAAAGAAATGTTTAGTTGAGTGACAGGACCTTTGATACCAGACAGGCAGGAAATGGAAGAAACCAACCGTGGACTGAAAGCAGGGGGCAAAAGATTGTGTTTTTTGGAAATGTGATTATATATAATAAAAAAATATAAAAACATCAATATTGGTAAATTAATCGTGGCCTGTAAAAAATTATTTGTTGGTTTATTCTATTATATTAGAGATTTGTGGGGATAGGTTAATTGGATAATCCAAATTGTCACTAGGTGTGAATGTGAGTGCGAATGGTTGTCTGTCCCTGTGTGTTGGCCCTGCGACAGACTGGCGACCTGTCCAGGGTGTACCCAGCCTCTCGCCCTATGACAGCTGGGATAGGCTCCCCTCGCGACCCTGAAAAGGATAAGCGGAAGCGAATGGATGGATAGTTTCCTTCACTGTTGTTGTTGCTGCATTTATTTAAAATACTAAATTAAAAAATACAAAAAAATCAACTTTACCTTATTGTGTCTGTGCCTTACTTGTTGCTGATATCGAGTATTAAATATGTGTTGTGTGTTGGCAGTGGCTTCCATTGACTTTAATTTGCAAGATGGTTTCATTTGGTGTGGGATGAGAGAAGCACATCTGCTGCAATTTATGATCGCCAGTAAAACCTTCTAATTTATGTTCCTTTCAATGCATCTATCAATTATGTTTTTATTAGCAAACAAAATAAATTAGTTTCTTTACTTGTGCTGGTAAAATATGGCATGGCACGTGTAGAAAAAGACATTTCTTATAAAAAAAAAACCAATCTTGAGCATTGCTTGAAAGCTCAGCCTCATTCACTGCTGTTTGATGCTAACAGTATCGCAGATGTTGGCTCGTGAACTTTATCTGTCATGTTAGCTAATTTGTTTGAAAACAGACTGTGCCCAGATACACAGATGCAAGGACATGTCTGCGCGTTCTATATATGAAAACATTTCATAGGGAAGAGGACGAGTAAAAAGACGTTTTCGGGATTTAACTTCCTTCCTAATTTCCTCTGATTTTCTGTTTTATTTTCCGTCGCTTAAATCTGTCATTCTATTTCTCAAGCATAACTCAGGCATGCTGAGCAGTCACTGCCAGCATGGCTGCAGGCTCAACAATTCTCACTCTTGTCTTTTCAGTGTCTGAATAGAAATCAGATAGAATTGACTGTATCGGCTATAAACAAAGAGAATATTCAGTCAAATCTCCAACCCCCTAATGCTTGATAAAAGCAGAATTTGACGGGGCATTTGTTGAAAATAGCTGGATGGGAGCAGAATGAGAAGCAGTCGGAGAGGGGAAGAAACTAACAATGTAATTCAGATAGTTCAGGGAGGAACTACGAGATAAGGCAAGTTTAGGAGTGCAAAGAGACGGAGAGAAAGTGAAAGAAATAGCGGGAAAGATGCAAATGTCCTGCGTCGATAAGCAGGGAGACAATCTCAAGCGACATATGGAGCAGTGTGGAGAAGGAGCTCCTTCAGCATGGGCCTTATCTGCAAAAATACTCCTCTTCAGCCTGATTGAATGACTAATCTCCAGTTCTGACAGCATAACAAGACTAAAAGTACACAAAGACACAGAGCCTGAGGAGGTGGAAGAAGCTGGTCAGACGGGGAATACTGCAGGGCATTTATCTGACGGACAAAGGAAAAAATTGTCTATATATTTATATATACATGTGTGTGTGTGTGTACTGCAAACTGAAGAATTGCATAAATTACTTTGACAAACACATGCCGTTTAAAAAAAAAAAAAGGGGGGGGGGGGGGGGGGGGGGCAGAAAACTCTGTGGATATAAATACACACAAGAAAATGAATAAAAAGCATAAAACAATGGTACATGGCTGGTTATGCATTTTCCTGAACATGGATAAGTGAACGTGACACTTGAGTCGTTTGTCATGCAAATTTCCCCAAGGAGCCTCACCTGCAGCATGCCTGAACTCTCCCTTACCCACCACTGCCCGCCACTGATTTTCTCATTTAGACCTCCACAAGTAATTAGAGTTCATTACGAGCATTCCTGATGCAGGGCTCTAGAGTGCGACCAATTTGGTCGCAAATGCGACCAAATTTTTCAGTGGTGCGACTAAAAATAAATATTTGGTCGCACAGGTGCGACCAACTGTTCCGGTAACAAAAAAAAAATCTCTGTAACTCTCCGTGTGGTCAACAACAGACACACATTATGCCCCTATCGTGGACTAAACCAATCAGAGATAGTCAGGGGCGGGACCTCTCTGATTGGCCGTGGTCCAGTTGAAAGTGCAGGTGGAAGAGAGAGGTGAGTAGCTTGAATAAAGCGATATCAATTCATTAACGGATTCCACACAAAGACCTAAACACGGAGCGGACCCAACACATCAGAATCAGCTTCGTCTTTCTCGGCTTTCTCACCCGACGGCCTGAACACGGACACGCTGTCGGAGCTTAGCGATTCTTCGGGTCCGCGCTGTGTTTACGTCTTTTTGCGCTGATTCTGAGCTGCAGGTTTTGCCTCTCTCCAACCAAAATTCACCGAGCCTGCAGCAAAAGAAGCAGCAAACTGCGCTTCACATTTGATCAATGTCGTCATGAATTCCCTCTGACTTTTGCTGTTTTGCTTCCACCACGATAAAAAAAATCACACTTCCTGCACAGCTCTCTCTCTCTCTGTACTTCAGGAACAGTTTCCCGTCTCAAATCTGTTTTCTGCATTATTCATTCGCTTATTACCCACCAGTCTAGCGTTGTTTACAGCGCTTTTTCTTTTTTCACTTAAATGACCTCAGACAAGAAAGCCTAATTTCTGCTGTTCAATACTGAAGAAATTTAAATTTCTTAAAATTATGCAAAATTGCAGAATATTTTTAAGGTTATCTGCTATAAAAAGCCAGACCAGGAAAATCTCCTTCATGTTTTCCTGTGTTTTATTCTCAGTTACTTTCACACAAAGGCATCTGCTGTGATTTTCACAATTCTGATGAAGTCTCATGTGTATCAGTACTGATACATGATCAGAATTATAATATTTCTGACTGTCTGAGGCTAAATTGAATCAAATCAGGACTTTGAGAACCGGAATTGAATGGATTATAGAAATCAGTGATGATACTCAGCCCTAGTGAGCAGCCTAGGCCTGAGAGAAGTGGATGTACTGTAGCTGTGGGTAATAAGAAAAGATGAAAAGAACTATTGATAACTTTTTTGTTAAGTTAAGGCCTGATCTGTCTGAAATTCATAGCCAGTGCTCTGACACGGTGCCATCAATATTTGAATGCTGAAAAAGCACAGTGTATCCAGGAAACACATTATATGCTGCAATAAATGCACTGCCCAAGTGTCCCCTCTCCCCACGGCCTTTCAGCAGCAGACAGCAGCAAACATGTCGTCAGAGGAGGCCAAGATGATGATTAAGTTTTTAACATTTTCTACAATATTGACAAAGCACTTTAAGCACAAGTTTGTTAGTTAATAATTTAGAAATTAATATTGTCTGTATGGACTTCCCCCCCCAAAGAAAGTGCACATGTAAAACTGCGGTGTTAAGCGATGCGGTTGAAAAATTTGAGTGCGCCTAACTTTTGTGCCGGTACGCCTAAATTTTTAAAGTTAGGCGTACCGGTGCGCCCATGTCAAAAAGTTAGTCTAGAGCCCTGTGATGCAATTATTTGGCTAATGGAACCTCATTAAAAACCTGCAGTCAACTTCCCCCATTGTTTTTTTCCTCCTGAAACGTCGTTCATACCTGTTATTTAGCAAGACCTTTACTACCACTGGTGGACAGTGGTAGTAGAATAGTTTGTCACTAATGGAATTTTAACAATGATGGAAAACTTTCCAGACTGCCCATCTTTATGACAGATTATTATGTAATTCATATGCAACATTGTTAAGAACAGTACTAGCAGCCCAAAGTATGGACTGTCTCTCACATAGCATAGCGTAGAACATGGTTTGTCAGGCAAAAGAATAACAAATGATATGGAAACGGGTTCCCAGAGGGTTAAAATCAGAGATAGAGATGTTCTGATGCATTTTAATGCATTGATTTTTACCATAGAGATGCGGCTCATATGCTCTAAAAACTGATGGAGTATTATAAAATCAATGCTGAGTTAAATGAGAATCCATGAGAATAATTTGAACATCATGTGAATCAACCAGTGATGTTCCTAATTTCGGTTGACTTTTACTTTTCTTTCTTCAACATGTAAATCAGCATTTGTAAAGGTGGGAGGTTCTTTGGTAACTTCATTTTTCATTGTGACAGTAGAGCAACGGTAATCAAATCAGACTGGATATGAATATTTTCTCTTTAGAAAAATCTCTGAATCACTGAAAAAGTTTAATGTGATCTTAAATATGGACATTAGTTTAGGTTTTATACAAAGAAGGTTGTGGCTCAGTGTAAACTTCCTCTGGGGCAGGAAAGCCTATCTGTTGTCTTTGGAAGTGACTGCTAAAACAGAAGGCAAACACAAAGCAATGAACAAATAACCGCAGACCCAGAATAATGTTAAAGCTTAGCCTGTCCCAGCCAAACAGTCCAAAATTGGCTTTCAACAAAAGCAGTGACCAACAGTTCAGGCTTGTGTTGTAATTAATGTGTCATCCATTATGTGACAATGCATCCTGGCAATGTAAAAGTAATGTAAGAAGGTGTGTAGCAAATTACCTTCTACAGGTCAAAAGAAATAATGACTAATATCTTAGACATTACTTTCATTTTAATACGGGCCCCAAGTGCAAGTGCAGATGGTGATGGTAAAAACACCATCCCAGCTTGCACTGGCAGGTTTTTAGCAGCCATATTATGTCTGCTGTACCATATTCTGGCATTAATGTGTTGTAAGATGTCATCTTCAATGTGAAGGAGTTTAAAATGATCTGTAATGTGAGGTTCAACGAGCAAATACAGCAAAGGAGCCTGAAAATCACACACAAGTGCTGCAAATCTCAAAACAATTTCAACAAATTTGTGTTTGATTTGTTCAAATCTGTTGAAATTCAAGCACTATGAAAGCGTGTTACCCTAAATATCCCACTTGAGACACAGTAATATGTTGCCTTGTGACCCTAGAATCTGAATGCTCGGAAAGCTCCCGGCCCAGACGGTGTGTCTCCTGCCACCCTCAGACACTGTGCAAACGAGCTGGCCCCAGTGTTTTCTGGCATCTTCAACTCCTCACTGCAGGCATGTCATGTGCCTGCCTGCTTCAAGTCCTCTACCATAATCCCTGTCCCCAAGAAACCTAGGATCACTGGACTAAATGACTACAGACCCGTGGCTCTGACATCTGTGGTCATGAAGTCATTTGAGCGCCTAGTTCTCTCCCATCTCAAGACCCTCACGGCCCCCCTCCTGGACCCCCTGCAGTTTGCATATAGAGCCAACAGGTCTGTAGACGACGCCACAACATGGCCCTACACTTCATCCTGCAGCATCTGGACTCCCCAGAAACCTACGCCAGGATCCTGTTTGTGGACTTCAGCTCTGCCTTCAACACCATCCTTCCAGACCATCTCCGAGGCAAGCTTTCCCAGATGAATGTGCCTGATCCCATCTGCCGGTGGATCACTGACTTCCTGACGGACAGGAAGCAGCACGTGAGGCTGGGGAAGAATGTCTCGGACTCCCGGACCATCAGCACCGGCTCCCCTCAGGGCTGTGTTCTTTCTCCTCTGCTCTTCTCCCTGTACACCAACTGCTGCACCTCCACCCACCAGTCTGTCAAGCTAATCAAGTTCGCAGATGACACCACCGTCATTGGGCTCATCTCTGACGGGGATGAGTCTGCCTACAGGAGGGAGGTTGAACGTCTGGTGTCCTGGTGCAGCCACAACAACCTGGTGCTGAATGCCCAGAAGACAGTGGAGATTATTGTGGACTTCAGGAAGCACACAGCCCCACTCCCCCCCATCATCCTGACTGACACCCCCATCACCTCTGTGGACTCATTCCGCTTCCTGGGTACCACCATCACCCAGGACCTGAAGTGGGAGCCCACCATCACCTCCATCATCAAGAAAGCCCAGCAGAGGATGTACTTCCTGAGGCAGCTGAAGAAATTCAACCTGCCAACACGGACGATGATGCAATTCTACACTGCAATCATCGAGTCCATCCTCACCTCCTCCATCACCGTGTGGTACGCTGGAGCCACTATCAGGGACAAACAGAGACTGCAGCGTGTTGTGCGCTCTGCTGAGAAGGTGATTGGCTGCAGACTCCCATCTCTGCAGGACCTGTACACCTCCAGGACACTGCGGCGTGCAGCCCGGATCTCAGCTGACCCTTCTCACCCTGGACACAGTCTGTTTGACCTGCTCCCCTCAGGCAGGAGGCTCCGGTCCATTCGCACCAGAACCTCTCGCCACAAGAACAGTTTCTTCCCCTCTGCTGTTGGACACATGAACAATAACCACATGACTGTCCCCGCCACTCACACATGACCCTACGCTGTGTCACTGCATCATCTCATGTCTGGCACTGATCACCACCTGCACTCATGTATATATCCTTCTACGTAGCACTCTTAATTCTTATTCTCATGTATATATCTCATGTATATCTCATGCACATATCTTTCTTTCTACATAGCACTTTAATTCTTATTGTTTGCACTGAAGCACCGCAGCAAATTCCTAATGTTGTAAACCTCAACATCTGGCAATAAACCCATTCTGATTCTGATTCTGATTCTGATTCTATGAAACAAGCACAACCTAATGAGAATATTACTGAAGTTAAACCAGGTCAGAAAACAGGCTGTTTGTAGAAACTAAATGTGAGTGATGCACAAGCTGGTACATGAGTATGATAAGAGAGTTTATTACTTTTTGAAAACATTGCCCATGGCGTGTTACTGAGGCCGCTGAATAGAAAATAAACCAAGTTCTTTAAACGACATAATTCAACTATAAAAACCAAGATGAGTGACATAAAGTTGTAAAGGACTGTGACTATGCGCTTACATCATGCTGCTCCCAGATCCCTGTGCACATGGGCAATGTTTCATCTGAGGCTTAAGCTATTCCCTGTTGAAAGATAAGGAGCAATGTGTTGATGCATGTTTATAAGCTTTGATTTAAGCATTTTCTCATTCAGGAGCATTGCTACAAAGCCAGCCATGCAAGACACGCTGGCTTGCTTTGATATGACCAGACATGAATCATGAAATGACTATTGATTTTTTTTTTGGAAAGGAGCGATGTTAAAAGAAGGCCTATTATGCAATCCATTAAGAGATGAAGGAAGCAAATATGTTTTAATCATTTTCTGCTACCATTGTCTTAAATGTATTTCAAGCAAATGCATGATAAATGTGATTGGTGAGGCAACCAAATCATCTAAATGCCCTATTGTCTTGTGTGTGTGCATGTGTGTGCAATGTGCATGCATTTAGTAAGGTTTTAGGCAAATTAAATTATGAGTCACTGTATGTATGTAGTGTTTGTAGACACTGTGTACAAACATAGCTCTGGATGAATACTGTACTTCCAATTTAATAACAGTTATCTTCTCTGCAAAAAAGAGCTGCAGAGACATACAGCAATTGGTTCTCTATGCAAAAGAAAGAACACAAACACATGCTAATTGTTTTTGGTAGTGTAATATGGTGGTTAGTTACATGAAGGGTCTAAAGGGCCTAGAATTGTATTCATTTATGAACTAAATCAGTTTTATTCTTAACATCTTGATGCTAGGACTGTGGTTCTCTGATGGTATCACATCCTATGAGTTTGACTAGTGCTGTTAGTTTTTAAATTAGATTTTAAAACTCTCTTGTAAGCAGTGTGCTACCTTATTTCTGTCTCATTTCTGTGATGCTGTTATTGTTAATGTGATATAATCTTAACCAAAAAAAACTGAATTAATTTCTTTGTAGCATGGCAGAAAGTCTGTGGCCCAATTAAAGCTAGTTTCCTGCATATAAATACCAACCACTGATCTGACAGGTAATTTTTTGTAACTTTAAAAAAATATATATTTTCACAAGTCACAGTAGCATTTTAATCCACTTCCCAGAACATCCTGAAGAAAGAGATTACTAAACCAATGGACTCACTCAGTCACTGTATCAACAGCTTGTTGACAAGTTAAAGAAGTTGGTCGTGCTTGCCGCTTGCCTCTATAACAGAGCTGTGAACAAACAACTTGTGTGCCACAGTAAGTCCTGACAGCGCTGGTAAACAAGTTTGGGGAATTCGTATGAATGTATTTAGAGTGTTGACATTTTGAGTAAAGAATGAAAAAAATAAAATCCTCAATAAAGCTATAAAGCTGTCTGCCTTTTCTTTTGCTTCCAGAAGCTGGCCATTCAAAAAGAGAGTGGACTCGTAGGGAGGAATGCCTTGAGGAGACTGTAAGTAAAATGGCCTATTATCATTTAAAGATATGCCAGTTGATCCCCAGGATAAAATTAAATGTATGGAAAAGTACACAATATGTCATGTTTAAACAAACAAGACTAATCCTTCTGGAAAATGTGACCTTTTTAGCAAAAATCCCAAAACAGCACTTGTACATATTCAAGCGGCGTTCAGACTTCTAGTGCCCATACAAATCATGACTCATGTCCTCTGGGAGCAAAGGAGAAAGTCTGATAGTGAGCAACAAGGAGTGATTATAACGTGCACAAAGTGCATCAAAGAAAGAATAAAGGAAATCAGAAAGACGGTGTACACTACAATACAGTAATCAGGCAACTGTTTACTTAATTCTGTTATCTTTGCCTGTGTTTCCTCTTTGTGTCTCTATCCATGGTGCTGAAACAGTACCCTTATTAGTCCAGGGATATTTTCACCATGAGCTGTGTTTTACAGTTACATATACCCGTGTCCTTAAAATAGATTAGCTGAGGAATGGTGCACAATTAATTTAGTCTCTAATGTTGTACATACCTTTTTTTTAAAAAATGTGTCCCATAATTGAAGATTCTGAAATGTTTTTTTTTTTTTTATTTCAAATGATTATGTATCTGTATTCTGTCCATTTGCACTGATATCTTAGTAATGTGTGCACCATAGTTTAACTGGAAAACAGGATTTGAGCCATATGAACATATAAAAATATGTTCCTCCCTGATAACAGGAGGATAGAGCCTGCTGTGAGATGAATTCATTGACAGTAGCAATAGAGAGGGGGTACACTTGATAATGAGGCATTGCATTAGACAGCTAAAGGCACGGCGCACTTTAAAATGAGTGAGAGAAGTGTGAGAAGAAGAGGGTAGAGGAGTATAAGATAGAACATGACAAGACTGTTGGATCTACACTTATTCTCTCCAGCTGAGCTGTAGCTTGATCGCAGCACTGGGACTAATTTCTTGGCAGTTTTAAAGGAGTCTGCCTTTGTAGGCGGGCGAAGGTTTAGATGGAATAACTTGAACATATTTCCCACAAGTCCCTGAGTTTGAGAATTGGGACAGTGTGGATTGCTAATTGAGTCAATTATAAGGGTATGTGTGAAGGACAGCTAAAAGCTCATGTTTTACATGTCAGTTCACAACACATCAGAGAGGCAACTTTCTTATGTGTGTATGTCCACAGAAGAACTATGTGGGTGCAAAATTGTAAAGTTACCACTTCCTAAACCCCAGAAACCATTTACATACAATACAATAAACCCCATGCTTGTAACTCTCGTCATCCTTTTAGACAAGCTTTTCAGTAGTTGATGCTTTTTGCAATGTAGCACACGCTGCTCCTATAGCTTCAGCAGCAATTTCAGAAAATATCAGCCTTTCTAAAATTTCTGAGGGCTACCAGCCTCTCACAGAGGTTTGAGATGAGAGATGCTTTCCTTGTGCCTACAGGGAACCCTAAAACACACACTAATGGATTATAATGAGCTTAATTTGCTCTAGGATGAGTGATAAGGCTGTGAGAGCACCGAGGCATATCTTAAGCTTCCATTTTCCCCATATTTAATACGGGGGAAGTGAAGACAGAGGAAAGAGGCATTACGATAAAGTCAAGTAGGCAGAAGAGATAACAAACATGATTACATTATGAAAATCCACTTGTGCTTTCATATCACCTGAAAAAAGCACACTATATATAGCCAGTCTGTGTTAGGACTGAGCAGCCGGTGAAGTTACAATTTCTAATAAGAAAAATGAGGGCCAGTCGTTTGTTTTGATGCATGCGGGCTATTATAGCATTATTATACATCACTAGAGAAGGCACTCTGGCTGAATCACAAAACCGCAAGACCCTGCGCTGGAGTTTTTACAAGGGAAATTAAACTCACTTGTTAAAAGGTAAATAGACATTTTTGTTGTCACTGTGCAGCATGATAGTGGGTGTGCAACCAGCTGGTTTTACCTGGCGCTTTTGTGGGGTTTTTTCTCTTTTTTTTATCATCTGGCTCCAAGTAAGAACGAACTGTTATCTCTGTGGGTTCACGGACCATAATCCCCTTTTCAGTATTCTGTTTGAGCTTTTGGAGCATGATTAGATATGGCAAACGTGTTGATCTGCGAATGCCGAACAGCTCAAATGGAATAGAATGATAAAATACGGTTGGTTTGCCTTTGTAATGGCTTACTAAAGTACAGAACAGATACAAGGAAATGGGCTCAGAGTGGCTCACGCATAATTTGAGCGAGTCACCTGTAGCTGGTTGGGAACATGTGGATCAGACCTCGGCATCGCCGTCCTCTCAATCCCCTTGAAGATATCATTTTTCTCAGTCTTCGTCTTCATATTTATATGCAGAGACATACCTACAATCACAAGATGCTTCAACAGTGTCAGCTTTGAAGTGGGCAAACACAATGTGCTTTTCTGGTCTAATTAATGCACCAATTAAGAAAAAGGAAAACTGGCTTCCCAAGGGCAGCTTTCCCATGCTTTACTAATTAAATCTGGGAAACATGAGTGATATGCTTCCTGATCAGATGTGACACCTTGTTTCTTGGTGCAGATAGCTACACTAGGTACACCCAGCCACCCCACCGCACGGAGACACACACACACACACTCACACACACAAAAACAGGTACTGCGATGTTTAGCATTTTGTAGTTTGCACTATTGAAAATGAAGCAAATTGCTACACGGGACCAAACTAAAGTCAGTATTTAAGTTGGAATCAGATAATATAATTCACATAATACATTCTCTGCGAATTTGACAGTGCACAGAGACCAACTCTGGAAAGTTTTGATGGACACTACATGCAACAGAAAATATGAGGTCGGTCAAATTTGGTTTTCCAATACTTTAAGCACAAACAAAATTCAATTCTCCTCAAGTAGCAGCAGAAGTCTGAGAAGTTACTATTTCAAGCACTGCTAGGGAAGAATTTCTGTGCTTTGACTGACACGTTATTCATTATTTCATACCAAGAACTGGCATTAACTAAAATAAACTTTTATTCAATTTACTTTACAGAGTCTTGCCTCAATTTATTACTATATGCATAACTTCCCCTTTAAACTACAAGTGTAAAATAAGCTTGAGGTAAGCCGGCACCCGTTATTGTTGTATTCACTTTACACAAACATTAAGAAGTAAATGATAAACTTATTGTGCTGCCGTGTCCGTTGAAGCAAAAAAGGAAAAGAAAGGAAGAAATTAAAAAGTTCTCGTCACAGGAGGGCAAGTAAGGCCAGCTTTTCAGAGTAAAGACAATCTGATTTAAATGCTAAAGTTAACTCATTAATCACAATTTAAATGCAGCTCACTATAAACATGTTCTGGATTTCTGGCAGACTGAAATGTAACCTCTATTAGGCATGCCTGAGCTTTACTGGGTGGAAATAAACTCCAAAGAAGCATTAAAAAGTGTGAAAGCATTAAATAACATTCATTCTACAATTGTTATGAAGTGCTGTTGGAATTTTTAGTAGCTAAAGATTGTTTTCTACTTACTTGAAATTAGTTGCCAAAAAGAAAAAGAAAGAGCAAGGCTACCATGGCAGGACCCTGCAGTTGTCTGTGCCCTATTTCAGTGTTGGGGAGTAACGGAATACATGTACCGCCGTTACGTATTTAAAATACAAAATATGAGTAACTGTATTCCGTTACAGTTACCGTTTAAAAAGGTGGTATTCAGAATACAGTTACTTTGTTGAAATAAATGGATTACACGGTGGTACTTTCCTGTTTCATTTTGTCGCGGGTCAGGACTGTTTGGGTTTTGTTTGACAGCTACGTTCTGTTGTTCCAGGCGGCAGCGTTATGGTTGCCATGGTTACAGGGCGACGCTCTCTCTCTCTCTCTGCGACTGTGTGTTTCCTGGGTGAGAGAGCGCCTTTTCGTTGTTGTTGTGCTAAGCTAACAGGCAGAATGCTACAAGCATAGCTCTAAAGAATGTAGCATCATGGGCAGTGTAGTCCGTGTTGCAGGGAGAATGGACTGCCATATACGTTATGGGTCTGTGAGCGAGGAGGGAGAAAAAGGCGAGTGGAAAGGTACGAGTTGTCATCGAGGAAAAACGGGAGCTGGAAGCATGTAAATATAATAATAACCACTTCAGCCAAGAAGAGTGCCTGACGAGCCCAGTTGTAAGTACGCTATTAAGACTCGACTGTACACCGTATTCGTGTTTTCCTCCGAAACAATAAGTTCCGTTGGAGCAGCCTTTCAACGCCTCTCTCTGGCTCTCGCAAGAAAAGTTGACCCACACAACAAAGTAAAGCTAGTTTTCGGCTACGAGCCGACAGCGACCCCGCCGTATTAGTCAGAGGTCCCTTTACTACAGTTCGGAGTCGCGAACCTTCAGTAATAGTAATAAATCACACGGCAATAGTACATTCACGTTGTTGTAAAAAGCATGATAATATATTAAGTAATCCAAAGTATTCAGAATACGTTACTGTCATTGAGTAACGTAACGGAATACGTTACAGAATACATTTTGGGGCATGTAATCTGTATTCTGTAATGGAATACATTTTAAAAGTAACCTTCCCAACACTGCCCTATTTAAATCGAATCCTTCTCATTGCAATTTATTTCAATCTATAGCTTTTACATTGTATCAGAGATTAAAAGAAATGCAATTTTGATCTTTTGTTATAAATTACTTGGCTGAATTCTTTATCGCCTGGTCGTTATTTTACAATTTTCTGACAAAAAGAACGACATCTAAACTTCGACAAGCGTAACAAAGAGATAATTTCAGAGGTTATCTGTCAGAAACTTGATCAAGGCGCTGCAGCTGTGATTCATTTTGCATTCAACAAACCTGAAGCTGACAAATAGAATTAATTGCTTATTGACAAGTTTTGCCCTTCCTTTCCTTTTCCTGGTTTCCATCTCTCTCTCTTTTACAAGCTTCTTTATTTCATTCATTATTATTCTCTCTTGGCAAGAAAATTAACAAATCTTTTCAGAGTGTCAGTGGCAACCTGGTGTATTTATAAATGCAGCACTGTGGAAGTATAGGAAGAACAATGAATATTTAATGGCTTTGTTCTTGTCCTCACCTTTCCTCCTGTTGATCCATCCTCTCCCAGCTCAAAAAACCCTACACAAAGCCAGCAGTTTGTTTATTCTAGGTCTTCAGCAACTGACCGCAAACAATATTGGGTATCACTGGCCCATGACTATCATATATTGCTCATTTTAAACAGTTGCTTTTTAGTGATGACATTTTTACTTTTACTTTTTCACCTGGTTCTACCTGTGCAACAAGGTCTTACAACTGTATCAGGTGATCAGTTTTGTTTATTTGCATTACATTTGCATTTGAACACATACATTTCTCCAGAAAAGTCAAAGCCACAGTCTCCAAACCACACATTGTAGCCGGTCTCCCTGCCAACTTGTAAACCTTCGCTTTCACTCTTGCTGCTGTCCTTTGGTCACAAATAACCCCTGGCACTTGTCTCCACCCACTTCACTCTCCCTTTGCTCTCATCTTCTCCTCTCTTGTGCACTCTGTGTTGCTTTGGATGGCAGACCCCAGGAATTTAAGCTCATCCATCCGCTGCTCCTTGCAGCTTCACTGTTACACCTGTCTCCCTCTCATTTACACATATATTCTGTCGTGCTTCTACTTACTTTTATTCCTCTCCTTTCCAGGGTGTACCTACACCTCTACAGGATCTCGTCCACCTGCTCCGAATTCGCTAAAGATCATAATGTCATCTGCAAACATTACAGTCCATGGAGATTCCTCCCTGACCTCATCTGTCAACCTGCTCATCTGATCTCATCCCCTGATCTAATACCAACCCCACCTTGAAACTACATAGCCACAAATGAAAAATAATTCTGCAGATCAGAATTGCCCTTATATGTTAGTGTTTTGCAGCTACATATTCGTACTTGTAAATTGGAGCATGGAAACTTTTCAAAGAATAACAGTTTTCTCAGAAGTCTGCCTCAACCTTGCTCAACCTTCCTTTTCAAGACTGTGTCACTCTGCACCAGGTCTGTGCTTTTGATTGTTAAGAAAATAATTAATTTCTTCAACACAAGGTCTAGACTGGAGAGTCTAATTACAGGAATGGGCAACATTTGGTACGCTGAAATCATCTGTTAGGTGAATAGAATATCCACATTTATTGGATTTGACTGCTGGAACAAAAAGAATCATCATTTTATATCTTAGCAAATTTTGATGAACAGCAAGCCACCTTTTGTTGCCAAAATATTTGATTGCTCCTTAAAAGAAAAATGTTTTGTTATTATCTTCAAATGCTGCCTATTTTGCAGGAAGGTGTCCTTTCATGTATTGCATTCTTATCCTGACCTTAACTTCCCAATGTGAGGTCCTTTTGATTTGTTATCCTGCATTTTAAATTTGGATTTGTGTGTTAACTCTAATTAACACTTCACTTCAGTCCTGAAATATTTATATTTCATTATAAAGCAAAAGCAGAATAAAAATAAGACACCATTAACATTACTACACTATTACACATTATACTGATACTAACTAGTTGATGAAGTAAGCAGCAGGTTGGGTCTGATGAAGTCATGTCTTACAAATGTGCAGATGAAGAGCTGGTTCAGAAAAAATACAGACAGTGAGTCCAAGGGCAGTTTACGTAGTCAGCCTTCACAGCTCAGTTAGTCACTGTGAAGGGCAGTCTCACCCCCAACTCCTGAAAGATTTGCACTTGATTAGCACTCGATAATACTTCAGCATCCTGTCTGAGCACAATAAGCAGCCCAGTAGTTTCTGTTTGGGATAGATACCACAACAGTGTAGCTAATTGTTCCCTACTGGTGTTGTCACTGCTGTGGGACTTTTCATCATGGTAGAAGTTATATTACAAGCTTGTTGCAGCTTAGCAGGTGGGAGACATTTGCCCTCTTACATATGGTTGACACTTTATAACTACACTGTCTCTGCATGTGGACCTTAATTGACTCAATTGACTCAAGCTTTAAGGTTATTGTGTACTGTGAGATTTGGTATAATCAATCACATGAGGCCTTACAGTGTAATCAGTAAGCACTTTTAACCACCAAATCAATTTGCACAAGATACACAAGATGCTGCTTCAGATCATTCTGATTGCCATTATTGTATTTACGTGATAGTGTAACATTTGGCATACAAAAAGGTGAATATATTGTCTTCTCAGCTGAAGCAATGCCCAGCAGTCTGCAGATCTCTTTGAGTTGTTTTTTCTGTTATCTTCATGTTTTTTGTAAGTGTACGGCAAGGCGCTCAGTGAGAAAGCTGACTATAAAAGAAGCAGTCGAAATTTTGAAAATAAATGTATGAAGGTGCCGCCACTAAAATGTATTTGCCTCTGTCCCCACTGTACCGATAGCTGCTGTTTATATTTACTCTGTGTTCTCAGTCTCATGTTTTTTTTCCCGCCTTATGCACATCTGAGCCTGGACTCCTATAGTATACACATGCAATGAAGAGCCCTGAGCCAGAGAATGCTCCTTTTGAGGGTTAGCATTTCAAACTACTTCATTCCTTACTAAAAACAACTCAGGTGTGTCAGGACTTAATTTTTTTTTGCCTGCAATATTGTTTTTCCTGTAGGATAATAGTGACAAAAAGGGAATTTGGTTCTGTGCTAGAGTGCGCCCCTTATAGCTGTTTGTGCTCACATCAGTTACGCTCACATGGCTCCATCTACCTTTGGTTGGTTTGCCATGTGTATGAATTTGAAAAAGGTTTTAGCCCGCAGAGAGTCTGAGCCCATAATGTGTCTATAATCCTGAAATGTTGCTTCTAGAAGTGTTCTTTCAGCATCAAGATGGAAAATATGCTCTCCTTGGTCCAGTAATTGCAGTTATAGACTGCGTCCCCTATCGTCTTTGGGAGAAAGACTTTCTTTTCCTTATCCCTGTGAGATGGAAAGCATGAGGTGACTTTAACCAACAGTCACAGTCGCTTTCATAGATAGATAGATAGATAGATAGATAGATAGATAGATAGATAGCATTTATGAATCCACAAAAACAGAGAGAATTTCATTCTTCAGCAAAGACTTTAAATTCTTTAAACGGCGTTGTGGGGTTTAGAGTGTAGTTAAGAGTGAAAGCAGTGACCCTGGGCTTTGTCTGAACCTACATAGGATGAATTTTTTAAAAATAATACTGTGTCACTACATCAATTCTAGTGACTGTTCAGAGTCTCAGCAGCCTGGCTCATTCCCTTGCAGCAATTTATCCTTGTCACATCTGCCTGTGAGTTCTTCATCATATAGACTCTTGATCATCTTCCTCTGCGTTTATTGTAGTAGATAATATCTGACAATTTATGGTAACAATATAGTATTAATTAGCTTGCCAGAAAGGTTAGGGTATTTTCTATAGAAATCATGTGTGGGTTATATTTCTAGTCTCATGGAGAAGAGAAGCATCCTTTGTCAGTAACATTTACATTTCTGCATGAAAGAAGTATTATAAAGAATAGATAGTAGTAATAATAATAATGTATGTTTATTGGATAGAAAGTTCATTATATCACAGTATCGATCTCCTGGTCATCCTTTGGTATGGTCCTCCTGAAAAATCTTCTGGCTGTCTTCTGAAGCAGCTGAGATCTCCTGGCTGCCCTTTAGACTACTTCTGCCTGAGGCACGAAGTCTCCTGCTCTGCTGCTCTCCAGTCCCTAGGCTGCCTGCTCGAGGTCTCCTGCTCACCTCACCTTCAGTCCTAGAGCTTTGCAGTGCGCCTCAGTGCTCCTGCACTGCTCGTTTTCATTACTCATTTCAGCAGCATGGTGTGTTTCCTGACTCCCTAATAGATCCCTCAGTAATCATTACTAACCAGCTGTTTCCACCTGCTCCCTGCCCGTTGATCGAGTGTGCCATGTTGTCTTTGTACTTTTGTACTTTTGTACTTGTTATGGACATGTTCATGTTCGTGGCTGTTTTGTTAATTTGCTTTCACATATCCAAACCTGCACCTGTCTGCAAACCTGACAGTCAATCTCTAAGCTTTTGTCATAGTCATCATTTTCACAATTCATGTCATTTCACTGCACCTACTTACCTGTTTGTCACCGTCTGAGACCATGACTCTGAGGCCTTCACCCATACCTAAACACTTACAGCTCTACACAGCAGCTTTATTATTCTATTCCCTTTGTTATTTGTGTACAAAACCAGAGTAGAACACACTTAACTCATAAAAATAAAATGAAACTAAAATATAAAGAGGCAGCATGTACTGAAGCATGTGATTAGTCTGATAATCTTTATAGCTCAAGATATATCCAGCAACAAGCAGAGAACAGTATGTCATTAGTGTAGCTCTATAACAAAAAATCAAAAAGGGAGGACTATGGAAATATGTTTGTTTGTGATAAGAATGTGATTTGTGTGGTCCCCATGACTGGACAATTACAAAATATAGTAAATAAACTCAGCCAGGAAGCCAGGAAGGTGAATTGATAAAAAATAATAATCAGGCTGACTGAATTAATAGAAACAATATTGATAGCACATTGTTAACACATCAGGAGAGAGGACTTTAATCACAAGTTATTTGTACCCTGTTCTTTTGGTGTTTTAGCTCTATTCTTTTAGTTAGAATTGCAATAGTGTTAGGTAAAGAACAAATATAGACTCGCTTAAAATCCTTAAAATCCAAATTCTCCCTTAATTAAAAAAACTGATGAATTAGAGATTTTAAATGGACCATATGAGGTAGATACAATGTATAGAGCAAAGCACAAGGATAAGGTTAAATACGGATTAGTGTTTTAAGTGGTTAGCGACTAGAATAGAAAAGCACTAAATAATTATGAATGCACTTAAAATCTGTTTCCATCTTCCATTAATTCTGACACTGTTTTAAGAGAACAGGTTGGTTTTTAGGATGTAATTTTTTTTTTTTTTTTTTTTTACATTTCCATCTCTTATTGCAGACAATACATATTCCAGAGCAGACACGACACCACGTCAGTGTAGGAACTAAACCCCTTTTGTGACACAGAAAACATTGTTTTAAGCCTAAATTAACTTTGCTTTTCGCTACAGGCTCATACTATTATCAGAGGTGCGCTGAAAACAGTCGACTTTTGAAGTAGATGCAGTGTCTGTCTGCTGTGTGATTGGAAAATAAGACTGTGCAAGATGTGGAACAAGCAGTGACACAACATGTGGACAGGGACTTGCTCACACTAATTAGCATGCAAAACAAAAGAGATGCAACTCAGCAACTATGGCACCAATAATCTATGAGAAGACAACAAACAATGTGGTGCAAGCTAAAGCGTATCTTTGCTGGAACATACACATGAAAAAGGTATGTTAGTTTGTATATTTGAATGATTATTTATGGCTGTTGACATTATTTTTCGCTGGAGATGCCCCCCAGAAAACAGTAGGGTATTTAATGCTCTGGAAAAATGACTATCAGCAATTTAATGTTTTTCCAATCAAAGGAACTGATTTAATTGGAAACCGAAAAAATTTGCACATCTAACAATGAGTATCTGAGGAAGTAATGCATGAGAAGAGAAAACTAGAGTTTATCATGTTAATTGTAACTAGTTCATCTGTGAGGCCATATTAGCATCTGCTGAGAAGAAAGGACTGATGTATGTAAGACAGCTATATCTTTGCTGTCATGGAAACATAAATACATTTTTCAACGGACAGTGGTGGTGAATGGTTAAGAACAAAGGCTGACAGTGTTCCCACATGGCATACTAATATATTCTGGGTAAAAGTGTGGTTCCCTCCTGGTCTGACAGATGTGTAGGGGTGGCTGCCATTCACCCTGCGTAATAATCCAAAGTGTGCATTTAAGCAACCCATTTTCAACCAGACTGCCTGCAAAAAATACACAAAAACAAAGTACATTTTTTTTAAGACTAATGCACTTTGATACAGCCACAGAAAACATGCTTGATGTCTTTTTCACAGAGCAAAATTATCGTGTTAGGGCATTTATTTTTGTCTTATGATCAGAAAACAACTTTCAAATGTCTGTGGCTGTTATGTTTCATTTTTGGTGACATGTAATGATTCAGATATAGAAGTTGAAATGATGAAAATGAAACAGTTTTCGGACATGCATCATAAAAAAATCTAAATTCTTGGATTATATTGTGATTATTTTTTCAAAATGTCAGGGTAATCTAACCATTAGCTACTGCAATATATTTATTCTGGACCGCCATCCCATAGCTGACACAAACACTCTCCTCTCTAGTACCACACATCTGTCCTGCAAGGTTCAAATTCCAATGTTGAACAAGTAATTGGGTATGTGTGCATGTCTTACCCAGCAAAAGATGACAACTATTGTTTCACTGTCACAAAGGTAGCTGTTTAGTACCTTGTTCAGTATATACAAAATACAGTATTTGCATCTGCTAGCTAACTAGCATTCCTCAAGTACGTTTTAGTGGTGAGGGTGTCTATAATAGTAGTTAATACTAAGGAGGACAATAAAAAGGAGCATCATTTTCATTAAGTGATTGATTGATTCTCTAATTTAGTATTACCCTATTGTATTAGAAATGTGACGTTACATAAATGCCATTGCAGTACTGAGCGTTCAGTGATTTCTTTCCACTACTTCAGTACCACTTCACAATACAAAGACCTTAAGAATCTAGTTCACAAGCCCACAAACCCCATTTCTTCTGAGGTTCTGAAATCAATACAGTATCAAAATTGAACATACTTTTTGTTTAAACAAACAACAAGTATGTACAACATCTTATAGGTCCCTTGCTGACCATGTGCATGTGAGCTCTGTGATTTCATAGCTGATTTCTAAGTAGCACAGAGGTGCTTTGCTGTTTTCAGAGCCCCGAGGCATTACAGTGGAATAATCTTTGCAGACCACCTGAAATGTGAAGAGAAAATAGGCAGTGGAGCTAAAGAATATGAGTGCTTCTATGATTCAGTTGTTGGATAAATGTAACAGTTACAGTACATATAGCTGGAGTCAAAGTAGTGTCAAAAATTAAAGACAACAAAATTGCAGCCAGTAAGCAGCACTTCCAACTAGATTTGACAAAAAAAACCCAAACACTTATATACAGTTTTCCATATGTTTAAAAGTGTCCTTTTAAGTAAGGTATCTCCTAAGTCTAAAAGTCGTTGCGACACCAGTGCCTTAATCTTTTTAGCAGGATAAGTCAAACATGACATAAGTTCCCCCAGAATAACAGAAAGTAACAAAATAACAGAAACCAGCTTTATATAAGAGGATCACGGCTGACTCTGAGAATGACCAAAAATAAAACAATTTATATACGGTCGGAGGAAAGGCAAATATGTTTTGATACAGCGCAGAGGTCAGAATGATGATCATTTCATCTACTGTGGAAAACAGTAATCTTTCTAAATAAATTGCTGATTTGCCTTTGAAGCATTTTTAGCAATTTTGTAAATGTTTTAGATATTGGTGTGTGTGTGTGTGTGTGTGTGTGTGTGTGTGTGTGTGTGTGTGTGTGTGTGTGTGTGTGTGTGTGTGTGTGTGTGGTACAGTATGTAAGTACATACTGCTAACTGGTTTAAGCACTCTAAAGACAAATAGATGCACTCTGCTACTCCACTGAATTCTTTGTTGTTTCTTTGAGATTTGTAAAATAAACTAACTAGGGGCGTAAGGTCAGAGCTTCTACTAGAGGGTTATGAGGAATTTATTGATGATTCACACTAAAAGCAGTAAGACCCAGTGTCACAGGCTGGGTCTCCGACCCAGCACTCTGAGTTTTCTTTGTATTTGTCTCATTTTGTTATGTGATCAGTTTTGTGTTATTTCCTATTTTCCTTTAGTTTAGGCAGTTATTGTTCTTGGTTTTCTATGTTTTGGGGTTCTGTAATTATTCATCACGTATTAGGTCTGTTAAGTTGTGTTGTCATGTTTTAGTATTTCCTGTTTTATTCTGGCAATGTCATGTGTTCTTTGTTTATTGTATTTAGCTTTCCTCTCCTGGTCCTGTCATTAGGTTTATGTCTGTCAGCTGTTTTCCCCCATGTGTCGCCACTTCCCCTGATCACCTCATGTCCGTATTTAAGCCTTTTGTTTTCTCCATGCCATTGTCGGTTCGTCTGTTTACATCACCGCAGTCATGGTTATAGTTTCCGTCTGTTTAATCTCACCTCAGTCATAGTTATAGTTTTTTGGTCTTAGTACCTTTAGTGTTTTGTTTCTTAGTGTCTTGCCAGTTTAGTGTTTTTGGTCTCTTGGTTTATTTCCTGCCGGCATCGCAATAAAGCTTCACCTTCTGTTAAAACCTTACTACTCCTCATCGTCATCTGCTTTTGGGTCCTGTTTCCACACACACACCGGCGCACCCCGCCGTGACAGAACGAACCGACCAGTATGGACCCAGCGGATGCTGCTCTCACCGAGTGTCTGGAGGAGACTGCTCGGATCCAAGTGATCCTCGACCGCATCCTTACAGCGCCCGATTTAAAGAGCAAGCAGGTAATGATTAGCGTTGCTGAAGCTATCATGGAGAGGGATCCCCGCCTTCTCCAGCTCCCGGACTCACCTGCCATACTTGATGCCTTTACAAAGATAAAGGAGATGCTGCAGGCCCAGGGATTGTCGAGTCAGGAAAAGGCTTCCAGCACCCACCAGTCACAACAACCCCACAATCAGTCATCTCCATTGCTGCCTCCGGAACCTGAGTGTGTTCGTGTCGGTTCACTGAGATTCGCCGCAGCGTCACCACCTCTCAGCTCACCAGTTTCCACGCCCTCATCACAGTTTCGCCATACTCCTGTCACAGTTCAGCGCGAGGAAGCGCCGGACACCATAGACTTGGACGACGACGAGCGCCAGTCTATATTCTGCGCTCTCTTGGAGGAGGAGCTCCGGTGGAAGCCGTGGCTCATTCCGGAGCACGAGCACTCTTTCCGGGGAACTCGACTGGCTCTCGGGGGACCTCGGAGTTACCAGGGACTTCCACCTATTTCACCGCCGTCTTCCACTCCTAAGAAAAAGCGGCGTGCGCGCCGCCGACGCTCCATTACACAAACACAAGTGAGTGACTATATCTTGGCACCTCATGTTTTTTCTCCGGAGGTTATGGAAACTGACACTACTTTTCCGGTTAATGAGCCCGGCTATACAGAGACTGTTTGCCCTGGAAAAGCTAGCCATCAGGCTCAGCTAAGCTGCTGTGGGACTGCTATCCAGGCCGGTTTGGAGACGGAGGTACAGCTGGTGCAGCCAATTTCAGTGTCAGTCGGAGGGCCCGGGGAGCCCGTCCGGCCTCATGTTTCGTTTGCTGGAGGTTCAGGAGAACCCAGCCAGCTTCATGTTTCGTCTGCTGGAGGTTCAGGAGAACCCAGCCAGCCTCATGTTTCGTCTGCTGGAGGTTCAGGAGAACCCAGCCAGCCTCCTGTTTCGTCTGCTGAAGGTTCAGGAGAACCCAGCCAGCCTCATGTTTCGTCTGCTGGAGGTTCAGGAGAACCCAGCCAGCCTCATGTTTCGTCTGCTGAAGGTTCAGGAGAACCCAGCCAGCCTCATGTTTCGTCTGCTGGAGGTTCAGAAGACTCCAGCCAGCTTCATGCTTCGTCTGCTGGAGGTTCAGAAGACTCCAGCCAGCTTCATGCTTCGTTTGCTGGAGGTTCAGGAGAATCCAGCCAGCTACATGCTTCGTCTGCTGGAGGTTCAGAAGACTCCAGCCAGCTTCATGCTTCGTTTGCTGGAGGTTCAGGAGAATCCAGCCAGCTACATGCTTCGTCTGCTGGAGTTTCAGAAGAACCCAGCCAGCTTCATGCTTCGTCTGCTGGAGGTTCAGAAGACTCCAGCCAGCTTCATGCTTCGTTTGCTGGAGGTTCAGGAGAATCCAGCCAGCTACGTGCTTCGTCTGCTGGAGTTTCAGAAGAATCCAGCCAGCTTCGTGCTTCGTCTGCTGGAGGTTCAGTTGAACCCAGCCGGCTTCAAGTTTCGTCTGCTGGAGGGCCCGAGGTGCCCGTCCAGCCTCATGCCACGTCTGCTGGGGGTTCAGGAGAACCCCTCCAGCCTCATGCCACGTCTGCTGGCGGGCCCGAGGAGCTCGTCCAGCCACCTTCTGCTTCTGCTACGCCTGTTCCAGCTTCAGCCTGTGCTTCGCCTGGCCCAGCTTCAGCCTGTGCTTCGCCTGGCCCAGCTTCAGCCTGTGCTTCTGCTTCGCCTGGCCCAGCTTCAGCCTGTGCTTCTGCTTCGCCTGGCCCAGCTTCAGCCTGTGCTTCTGCTTCGCCTGGTCCAGCTTCAGCCTGTGCTTCGTCTGCTGCGGCTCCGGCCTGTGCTTCGTCTGCTGCGGCTCCGGCCTGTGCTTCGTCTGCTGCGGCCTCGGCCTGTGCTTCGTCTGCTGCGGCCTCAGCCTCTGCAGCTCCGCCTGGTCCGGCCTCAGCCTCTGCAGCTCCGCCTGGTCCGGCCTCAGCCTCTGCAGCTCCGCCTGGTCCGGCCTCCGAGTGTTCAGCTTCGTCTGCTCCTGCACGTCCTGCCCGGCCTGCTCGTCCTGCCCGGCCTGCTCGTCCTGCACGTCCGGTCCGGCCTGCACGTCCTGCACGTCCGGTCCGGCCTGCACGTCCTGCACGTCCGGTCCGGCCTGCACATCCTGTCCGGCCTGCTCGTCCTGCACGTTCTGTCCGGCCGATGACTGGACGTCGTTGCCGTCATGGACAGCCCTCTGAACTACGCCGCCGTCATGGACGGCCCCCTGAACTGCTACGCCACCAGTGCCTCCCGCCCGGCCGGCCTCCTGACCTGCTCGGTCGCCGTCGCTGCCTCCCGCCCGGTCGGCCTCCTGATCTGCTCCGTCGCCACCGGTGCCTTCTACCTGGCCGGCCTCCTGAACTGTTTTCTGGGCTCTTGGACCGTTGGCCTCCGGGTCGGCCCCCTGAGCTCATGGATTTTGGACTGCTGGACCGTTGGCCTCCTGGTCGGCCTCCTGAACTTTTGAACTGTCTTTTGTTTTGTTGTCGGCCTCCGGGGCGGCCACCTGAACCGCTTCGCCATTCGCTCCTGTTCTGCCGGGTTCATGGTCGCCCTCCTGAAGTCGGGTCTCGGACTTTTTGTGCCATTGTTGTGTTTGCTCTGTGTGTTTTCGTTTCTTTGTTTTTTGTGGCCTTGTTTCTGGCCCTCCGTCCTGGGCCCCCGCCGCCCGCCCTTGGTGGGTTGTTGTGGTTTTGTTTTCTGGGTGTTTTCGGGCGTCTGGAATCCGCCCTTGAGGGGGGGGCTCTGTCACAGGCTGGGTCTCCGACCCAGCACTCTGAGTTTTCTTTGTATTTGTCTCATTTTGTTATGTGATCAGTTTTGTGTTATTTCCTATTTTCCTTTAGTTTAGGCAGTTATTGTTCTTGGTTTTCTATGTTTTGGGGTTCTGTAATTATTCATCACGTATTAGGTCTGTTAAGTTGTGTTGTCATGTTTTAGTATTTCCTGTTTTATTCTGGCAATGTCATGTGTTCTTTGTTTATTGTATTTAGCTTTCCTCTCCTGGTCCTGTCATTAGGTTTATGTCTGTCAGCTGTTTTCCCCCATGTGTCGCCACTTCCCCTGATCACCTCATGTCCGTATTTAAGCCTTTTGTTTTCTCCATGCCATTGTCGGTTCGTCTGTTTACATCACCGCAGTCATGGTTATAGTTTCCGTCTGTTTAATCTCACCTCAGTCATAGTTATAGTTTTTTGGTCTTAGTACCTTTAGTGTTTTGTTTCTTAGTGTCTTGCCAGTTTAGTGTTTTTGGTCTCTTGGTTTATTTCCTGCCGGCATCGCAATAAAGCTTCACCTTCTGTTAAAACCTTACTACTCCTCATCGTCATCTGCTTTTGGGTCCTGTTTCCACACACACACCGGCGCACCCCGCCGTGACACCCAGAAAGTTTCCAGTGCAAAAAGAGACAGATAAATCAAGCAAGTAAGCAAGGTTATGAGAAAAGAGTGAGTACTGCTCTTGCCTTCTAAAACGCTCTTATTACCAATGCCCTCTTTATAATCACGTCCTCCCACAAGAATGGTGCAGCAGGAACCATTTTAAGCATAATATTTAATCGGATAAAAGAGACGGAAACGAGTTCTGAGGGTAAATGGCCTGTATTTTGTATAGCGCTTTTATTAGTCCCGCCTAGGGACCCCAAAGCGCTTTACACACCCAGTCATCCACCCATTCACACACTGGTGGAGGCAAGCTACAGTTGTAGCCACAGCTGTCCTGGGACAGACTGACAGAAGCGAGGCTGCCATATCGTGCCATCGGCCCTTCTGGCCAACACCAGTAGGCGGCAGGTGAAGTGTCTTGCACAAGGACACAACGACCGAGACTGTCCGAGCCGGGGCTCGAACCGGCAACCTTCCGATTACAAGGTGAACTCCCAACTCTTGAGCCACAATCACCACGAGGGTGAGGGTGGCTGGCCTTCCTTTAGAGATAGTGTGAGGAGTTCAGCCATCAGGAGGGGCTCAGACTAGAGCTGCTACTCCTCCAGATCAAAAGGAGCCAGCTGAGGTGGTTTGGGCATCCTGCAAAGATGCCTCCTGGGTGTCTCCTGGGTGAGGTGTTCCAGGAATGTCCAACTGGGGGGAGGTCCCGGGGCAGACCCAGGACACACTGGAGAGATTATATCTCTCAGCTGGCCTGGGTGCTTTGGTGTTCCCCCGGACAAGCTGGAGAAGGTGACCGGGAAGAGTCAGGTTTGGGCTTCTCTGCCTCGGATGCTGCCCTCACATCGGACATTTAACAGACCTATTACCATGAAGTATTGATCTTAGTATTATGTTTGAATATGAAATTGCTACTGATCATCAGCCCATGCCCGAGCCTGGTTCTGCCAGAGGTTTCTTCCTGTCAGAAGAGAGTTTTTTATTCCCACTGTCTGCAGAGATGGACATAAAGTGAATAGTTTTCCTGTTCTCCATTTAAAGTGAGACCATATATGATTTGTTGAAAAGCACCCACTGCTATTACAAGGTATAACTGTCAGCTGTTAGTTATTTTAAAGGCATTTTTCTGTGGTCAGCAAACATGCTCATTATTGTCAGTTTGTACACATCTCTCTAAAGTTTGCTAACAGCAGCCACATTGCTACTGACCTTACAAAGAAAGGCTGCAATGTTACAATATTTTGAGTGCACTTATATGAGCTAGGGTGTGTTTTAAAACTCATGAATTCAACTGTTCATCTGTGGGAGGAAGGCAGTTTTTGAGTTGTAAAACTGCTCAAACAAGGCCAGTGGTGGTAAATTGGTAAATTGTAGTGAATGGAACAAAACTGTTCATTGTGGAGACACACAAATATATTAGATTCATGGTTGAAGGATATTCTGTCATAAGTGAAAGCGTTTCATCTAGTCAAAAGGAGAGAAAGGATTAAATAAGTTGTGTTGAGTGAGTGAAAAAGTGGGAGGAATTGTACATATAACGTTTCATTGTTACTAATTCACTGGATTGATAGCTCTTAACAAGTAAGCACAAATGTTGATAACATTAAATTGTGTCGTCAGGTGAGATTATGTTTTTTTTTTTCAAAATACGTATTGCACAGATGGCTTATTCTTTATTGTGCTGAAAACCTCCTTAATGGACTTTTTATGTTTTTGTTTGTATGAGCGATGATTAAAGTAGCTCTTGCGTGCACCCATTTCAATGATGTTCTGTTGATCAGTATTTATCAGAATAATTAAAAGCCTGCAACATAATAAAACCTTTTTTTGAGGATCCAAAGTCTGTCATCTGCTACTGACAGTGATGTGGTTTTCTTTCTAAAGGAAGAAAACCAAACATATTCAGTTATTGCTACAGTCACAATAGAGAAAACAGTGATTGGAGACAACAGCATAACCAAAACAAGAGCACTCAGAGCGCACAACTCCCACCGAAGGGCAAGGGCTGTACTAAAACTTTAATGTTTTATGTTGATGTCAGCATTGGTAAGATGGAAATCTACTGTAGTAGATTCATCTTTTTTGTCATTGTGAAGTCATATTATGTTCTATTGAAAATACAACATATTATGTATTTATGTTGTAATAAAATAAATGCTTATGTCGCCCAATGACCAATGCATTGCTTTAAAGTTTAAAGATGATCCAGTGGAAACTAAACCCTTTTCCTAATTTGTACGATGCTGACCGATGACCTATGACCTTGAAGCATTACATGTTCATAATTTTGTTGCAAGCATGGCATGTAAAAAAATTGTGTATTTTATCATCTTTACCAATATGGTTGAGGCAGAACTGGCTACAATCTGGCTTCTGTGAGCTGTAAGATTTTAAGATATATTCATGCAGCGTGTAATCTTTATGGCATAGGGTGATGTCATGGGGCATCATATTGAAAAAACAAACGAATGTTCTACATGCGTTTCATATGATATATTACTCTATATCTGTCTCTTAAAATTTTCTTAAAATGTGTTTTAATGGTCAATACCGACCATGTGTGCTGACAATGAAAGTCAAGATCCAGAGATTCGTGTTCCCAGGATGGCAATTTTACTACAAAATGACATGTACACTTGAGAACTTTGGTGTTATATTGGAATATAACAAGAATACAGTCAGGTAGCTACCAGATGAGTGAAATCCTCTAATGCAAAGAGACACGTCATAGATGATGCAGAGTGACTGACTGTAACATTTCTATCTTTAGAAATTAGATGGTTTTTATTTGTGAATCTTGGCCAATCTGCACGTGACAGTCAGTCCAAGTTGGACTACTATTGCTTGGACACAGGATCCCTCTCACAAGGTGGCCTTTGTAATCAGTATGGAATTGAAAATGGCAGCTTAGAGATTAAGGTACACACTCAGCCTCCTGGCAACCAGCTCATGACTATTTGCAACTGAATGTGAAAAAATACAGTTAAACCACTTTTTCTAGTCGCAAGAAGGTTGTCCTTTTATTTCAATCTAGCGTGACGGAGCCATAAGGAAAGAAGTAAAGTCAAAGCACACAGGTTTCCTGAAAAAAAAAAGTGTCATTACCTGGACCACTGCAGCAAGTAGGGACAGAAATAAAGAGGATGACAGTGACAGGTTAGACAAATATTGTATGTGTGTGCAGGAGAGGAGAAAGAATGCCAGAGGTGACACTACAGGCAGTTTGTGTGTGAAGTGCACTTGATGAGGTGTGATCGGCCTTAATTCAAACCTCATCAAGCTGCTGGATGTCAATCCAACCACCTTCAGACACTATTTGACTTCTACTCATTTCATCACTCTGTTTCAACTCAATTCAAGCGAACAGAGTGCTGTGACAGGCTGTATTTAAGAACAATCCTTTTAATATTTTCACTAAGCTGCTGAATTTTTTCAGTGTTTCTTGTTTCATAAAATGGACCACGTTGGGTTATTTCATAGAGGAAAGTAAGTCTAATTTAGGGCCAAATAAGGAAGTGAAGAGAAGTGCACTTTTTTTGTTTCATTGCTGTGAAATGGAAATGTGGATAATACCTGACAGAAAAACAGATGTGGGTAACATCACACCTGAGCAAAAAGAGCTTAAAGTTTAATCAAGCCAGTGCAGTGTACTGGTGCAGAACATCACACCTCTGTCTTTTACCCGACTGAACAGAATGAGGGAAATGAAATCAGCAGGCTGGGATGTGGGCTGTCTGTAATCAGGTTTCACCGCCCTTCCCTATCGACTGCTGGGTCAAGATCATATAAGCATGCTGCTGTGTCTGCCCACCATCCTGTCTGTCTGTCTCACATGCCCTCTACCTCGATTCCAGTTTCACTGTTTCTCTCTCTGTAATGTTGCTGTGCTATGAAAAATGCCAGTCAAGGAATCAGAGAATAAGTGTGATACAATTTTAGTTGTTATTGGATTAGGATCAATTATAAATTAAAGCTCCTGATTCTTGCATTGTGACATTAACAAATAGTTCGATTAGTCTGAATTCATTCTTAATGAATGGCTCCTTAAAAAGAATTCATGCACAGTTGCAATAAGCATAATAGAGGCCAAACCCTAAGAGTCTATTGTGATAGGCACTCAGTAACAACAACAGCAAACAAGTGTGATCACGCAGAGTTCTTATGGTGGTATTCTATGTTTGCAGGGAGGGATTTTTACAGTGCACAGGAGATGACACAGAGTCAGCATGTAATGAGCCTTGATGAAACTTAATAGCAGTATTGTGAGATGGGGTGCGCTCCATTTCACTGTGATGGAAGAGCCTGTCTCTTAAAGATCCATTTGTGTCTTACCAAGGTCAGCATTTTGTCTTTAATGAGAGTAATCTCATGGAGGTGCAGTAAATACTGGAGCTGCCACCCTTACTTGAATATATATGAACATTAATAAAAGATTAGTGACACACAGAAACAAACAAATGGCAGCTCCGTCTCATGTTTCTTGCCTGAAGCCCCAAGTCACATGAACACAAACCAACAAAGCCCAACAATTTTGTGGTCCACATAAACAGTGATGTGATCCAAAAAGCAGAGTTAATTAACCCTGTAATTGAATGACATCACTTGAACCACTTCTGTTTAGTTAGCATTACGATTACATACAGTATTTGTGCGACATTGTTCTTTCATGTTATGATTCTGAAAGTTGCCCAGTTTATTTATTTGAAATGGTTGCGCCAACATAGCTAAAAAAAATGTCATTCTCCAGCTGACCAGTTTATCAAATGTGTTAAATATTTAGTATCCCGGTGAGGGTGTTGTGATTGAGCAAGTGAACAAGCTGTCATCAATAAACAGAGCTATCTCTGGAATTTTGTTTATGCCACCATCTTCCAGACAGAAACTAATCAGCTTAGGCAAACAAGGCCTGGAATAAACCTTAATGATCCCTCACCTCTGAAAATCACTGTCAATCAGTCTAGCTCACTCAATCATGCTTTATTTATCCTATAAGCTCACAAAATTTTCTTCAAAATCTCTGTTTTTTTCTCCTTCTTTTCCATTTCTTTTAGTTTAGAAATTAAATGAATCAAAATAAAAAGATCAGGGAACCATGTGAACCATGCTGGAGGACATTTTTTCTGTCCAATTAAGGCTTTTCTTTCTAAACAAACAAATCTTAAAAATACCCAAAGAAATCTTAATCCTACAGCAAAGAGTAAGATAACAGTTTTAGTAAACATCTGGGGCCTGTTCTTCGTACCGCGCTAAGTGAGTTAGCTGGATGAGATTGTTGACGATTTCGCGTGATCCTGGATCGTTCGGTTCCCCGAAGCCCATCCGGGACTTGCTGTCATAGCAACAGAGCCGTAAGCGTAAACCTGCTGGGGAGCAGGTTTACTTTATGTAAACAGGATTAGATCGCGGCCACGCAGGTATGCCCGCGTCATTCATACGAAAGCAACAGCGATATTCCACCACTGTTTCACCATAAATAAATAACATCAATGTAACTAAAGACAATGCAGCACCTGATCCATTTATTGATTTCACACAGGTCATTTCCTAAAAAAGGGAAATGTACTATTAACATTCTATTACATGTATGTGATTATTACAGATTTAATTCATATTTCAGAGTAGCAATTGTAAATTACTTCGTGTAATCAAGATGAGAGACCACGGCTATAAAAGCGAAGGTGGATTTGGGAAGTCTGTCGCAGCCATGTCCTGTCCGTATACGCGAGCCACCCATTGTGGAAGGTGCAAGATTGATAAGGAGAGTTTTCAGAACTCAGCGTATATTGCGGGACAGACAGGATCCTTTAGCTCAGCGCGACAGTGTGCTCATAGAGAGATATCGATTTTCCCGTGAGGGTATTATTTACTTAACCAACTTGTTGACGAGGGGGTGCAGGACCACCACCTGTCTTTTTTTGCTCTGCCCTTTTCTTGGTTGCTGTTATAAACAAACAGATTATTCCAGGGTCTCTTTCCAAGAGACTAAAAGCAATATAAGTGATAAATATTACCATTCTGTAGAACATTCTTATATTTCACTTTTACCTGTTCCCATGTTCTAGTGGGTCCTGTCGTGGCTCTAATGTGAAAGAGGATAAAATATAACATATTATAATATAATGTAATATAATATTGGATAATATAGTGTAATATAATAAATCTACCCTACCGCCTACTGGTGTTGGCCAGAGGGGCCGATGGCGCGATATGGCAGCCTGGCTTCTGTCAGTCTGCCCCAGGGCAGCTGTGGCTACAACTGTAGCTGCCTCCACCAGTGTGTGAATGTGAGAGTGACTGAATAGTGGCATTGTAAAGCGCTTTGGGTGCCTTGAAAAGCGCTATATCAATCCACTCCATTATTATTGTTATTATTAAATTACTTACGAGTTTAATTTGTCAGCAACTTCCTGCCAGCCCTCGCTCCTTGCTTTTGCAGCCTTTGCAGTGTTCCCTTCTCCTTGCTTTTGCAGCCTTTGCAGTGTTCCCTTGCGTTCTGATTAAACTCTGAAACTCCTGAAATCCCTCACTCAAGAGTTCTTGCTCTGCTGCCGAAAAATACCGAGCCGAGCGCGCTCCGTCGACATTTTCACCGACCAATCAGAGGGTTGCCGATCAATGTTTCTACTATCGATGCGTAGCCCCTTTTACGACACCCAGTGATGTCACATTACTGCGTCCAGCTGTACTAATCGTCAACAGCAGGTGTGTTCGGGGAACCGGATTAGCGCGCTCACGGTTAGCGCGATGGTTTGGTCTTGGATGTTTCATTTGATCTTGGATGTAGTAAGCGACGTACGAAGCACAGGGCCCTGGCATTAAATCTGCTTGTTTGCCATCATTTCCAAACAGAATTATCCTTGGAAATGCTTCACACTCTAACAATATATCCAGCCAATATCCAGTCCATCCGATTGTATGAGATCTAAGGTCAGAGCTCAAGAAAATTAATCCTGTAAAAAAGAAAAGCAATTATTGTTTATTTAAATTTAACCTTGACCCAGTTTTTACCAAAGCCAGCTCCAACTGTTATTGTTATCTGTCATCAGACAAAATTTGAATATTATAACTTGAAAACTGTGGACACTAGACTCCAAACAATCATACAGACAGAAAGACAAACAAATGGAACCAATTACATAGTCCCTCCCTGCAGGTAGAGAATTATTGTGACTGTGTGTCCTCTTGTTGCCTTTGAAATGTTAGCTTCAAAGATGGGGATCAAGCCTTCAATCATTCACAGTCAGCCATCATCAGCCATCATCAGAGTGACTTCAGTGCATCAAGGTGGTGATAAAACAGCAATAAAACAGCAATGAGAGAGAGTCAGTCTGCAATCAGTCTGCAATTCACTGGGGTCAAGTTGGTAATTACATGCAATCTGTTTCCATCAACATACATAGAACATTCACATTAAACAGAAATCCACATTAACAACTTACATTTGAAAAACAAATATCTCCACAATAGGTGATGGACTTGCTGCAGGATGGCAATTTAGATACAAAATGACATACACACTTTAGAACTTATATAACCAGAATACAATCGGTTGGTTACCAGATTAGTAAAGTCTGCTATTGCAATGAGACGTGGTATAGATGACGCAGACTGATTGATTGTAATGTGTCTGACAGCTATTATTCAGACATTTTCCTCTCACTAGATGACCTTTGTAATCGGGAGCCAATCAAAAATGGACACTCAGAGATCAAGGGTGGTACACACCAACCAGCTGCTCACGGCAACTATTTATTATCACTACCTGTAACTGAATGTGAAAAAATACAGTTAAACCACTTTTACCTAGTCACAAGAAGGTTGTCCTTTTATTCCAGTCTAGTGCAATTGAGCCATAAGGAAAGAACTAAAGTCAAAGCACACAGGTTTCCTGAATAAAAGTGTCATTACATTGACCACTACAGCAAGTAGGGAAAGAAATAAAGAGGATGCCAGTGACATTTTAGACAAATATTGTATGTGTGTGCAGGAGAGGAGGAAAAGAGAGAGCTTCAACAGAAATAATCATGTAAAAGACAGAAGTTATTGTTGATTTAAATGAAACCAATCTCGACTTCAAGATCATCTCCTAATGCATCTCTGGACTGCTTTGAGCAATGCTGCCACTGTATTCTCATTCATTCAAAAAAAGAATATACAATCACAAAAAGCTCCAATACAATAAAAAGATACTGACTAACAAGAGGGGTCTAAAGAGGGTCTATAGTGCTCCTCTTGGCAATGTAAATGAGTTTGGCACACCAAGGAGGTTGGGTTATGAAAAGAAAAAAAACCACGTGGATCATGATGTGGAAGTGGGACGTGCAAGGGGACAAACTGGGATTTCCAGTGAGTGATCTGAAAGTAGCACGTAAGCATAATAAAACAAGCTTGATTGGTAGATAGAAATCTAAATGAGATGTAATTAGTCTCCCTAAGTTCTTCCATTTTTTCACATCTTGCATGAGCAGTTGCAACATGCTGTAGAAAGTTTTATGTGAGTTACCCTCAGAATTATATCAACGCCATGCTTAATTTTTTGAATAAGATCTACTGTACCGTATATTTAAATGTTCACTAGACTAATGAATACCTAGAGTTTGCACAGGTTAGAGCATAAGTAGTGTAAAGATTTGAAACTATAAGCTCTGAGTGTCACCATGACTGCAAAACCACTTTAAAAGAGGCAGTTGTCACTCCTCCCAGACTACCTACCTGTCACCTGAAGCGCCATCAAACCTGCTGTGACAAACTGACATGAGAGGCGTCTGCAAGCTGTCTTCCAACCAGACAGCCATGTCATCTTATCCAGCTCCAGGATAGCATTTGGAAAACCAGGGGATTAAACTGAACTTTCATTTAATAAGCAGACAGCATTCCAAAGATCGCTTGCACGTTGACACAATCTTGTGAAAAGTGGTATTTGTTTATATATTGATGGGGAGAGCAGTGTCAGTGACAAAACCATCAAAACCATCGCACTTGTCAGTAAACCAGCGGGCATCCAGTAAGCCTTTGACAAGATTTTAAGTGGTCAAAGGATAAATGGCAACTTACCATCATCATAAATCTGTGTGATTAGCACTTAAAAACACAAGATTAAATAATACAGAACTATTGATCATCCTATTTAACCATTCATACCAGTCTTCTGTGTGTTTGAGTCTGTGCAGTGTTATATAGGAAAAGGTTTTGTGATTCTGAATAGAAAATCAAAGTGCATATGAGAACTTAATTGCTTTTCTGTCTGCTAGTCCCTTGATGTCTCTGCAGCTCTACAAACTCAGAAAACTCCCCTATGCTGGAACTTGACTATTTCCACAGACCTTTGCACAGGACGACGGCACAACAGCAACCGCAGCTCTCTCCTCAACTTCACTTTCAAAACTCATCTCATGGCTCCCCAATCAGTGACATCTCTAATCTCTTTATATTTACTCCATCTACACGGCTGAATAACCTCAGTGAATCCCGTCCCTTGTGTTTGAAGATGCCCATTATGCCATACTATAATTAGGGAGTTCTTTAATATGAATATATAGATGCTCCAGTGGGATCATGCTTTTTTCTTCCATTTGTAGACTATTTATATTCTCAGTGACATCTCTGCTGTAACTCAAACCCAGACATCCAGGACTGTTTAATCTTAAACGCCCCAAATTTGTACACTTAGTATAGCAGGACATCCCCCAAAGGGATAGTGGACACCTTCTGGCACTTTGTTCAGCTTCTTGTCATCTCCCATCTGTGCTTCCCCTTGCTTAGCCTTTCAAATTTTAGCTTTAACCTAAAAAAATATTTCAGGTTTTCCTCTATCATTTCCTCCACAGGTTGCCTCGAGCTGGTTGTATCAAATTCAAAAACCTGGCGTTTGAATCTAGCACCCCTATAGCCTTTGGCCTGAGTTTGCTATCACAGGACGGTTACAGATCTCATCTTCAAGCTATCTTCATGAGCCTCCTCCTTCCAAACCGTAACCTAGTCAGTCTCAGTGAGTGCAGTTATAAAAAAAGTTATAAAAAAAGAAATAAAAGACAAACAAACAAACAAACAACTTGAATAAAAGCTGAAAATGAAAACAAAATTAAGCCTTTGTGAGTTTAATTATCTGGGTTGATGTTAAAAACATGTCTTTTGTTTCAGTAGCCTATCAACATTCAACAACACTGAAGTATAGGTGACCCTTTTAACTAATAACCAAACAATATAGTCAAAGGAGCTTGCAAAGAAAGGCGTCTGGACTTCTTTAAGTTACTTGAAGACGTTTCACCTCTCATCCGAGAAGCTTCTTCAGTTCTAAGGTCAAATGGTGGAGAGTCCCAGATATAAACCTAGTGGGAGTAACCCCCCACAGGGGGACAAAAGGACCCCCTGATGATCCTCTAATCGCCTGAGACAAGTTGTGAAACTGGGTGTGGGTCCCAATCAGCCCGAGTTTTGGGTGAGTTCATTGTGAAACCTGGCCCCACCTTATCATGCGAATTCCTGAGATCAGATGGCCCAGGATGTGAGTGGGCGTTAAGGCATCTGGGAAGGGATCTCAAAACTGGATTATAGATGGCAGAGAGTTGGTGTCGTAAACCCCCGCCTCTGTTCAAAGATGGTCGCTCACAGTGGACATAGATGGCTTCTTTCACTCCTCTTTCAAACCATCTGTCCTCTCTGTCCAAAATGTGAACATTGGCATCCTCGAAAGAGTGTCCTTTGACCTTTAGAGGCAGATGGACTGCTGAGTCTTGTCCTGTGGAGGTGGCTCTTCTGTGTTGTGCCATGCGCTTGTGAAGTGGCTGTTTGGTCTCTCCAATGTAGAGGTCTGAGCATTCCTCGCTGCACTGTACAGCATACACCACATTGTTAAGTCTGTGTTTTGGCGTTTTGTCTTTCGGGTGAACCAGTTTTTGTCTGAGCGTGTTGCTGGGTCTGAAATACACTGGGATGTCGTGCTTGGAGAAAACTCTCCTGAGTTTTTCTGATACACCGGCTACATAGGGTATGACAATGTTGTTGCGTCTGTCTTTCTTATCCTCCCTCACTGGTGTCTGATCTTCTTTTCTGTGCCTCTTTGCTGACTTTAAGAACGCCCATTTAGGATAGCCGCACGTTTTGAGTGCTTCTTTTACATGCATGTGTTCCTTCTTTTTTCCTTCAGGCTTAGAGGGAACATGTTCTGCCCGGTGGTGTAGGGTCCTAATTACTCTAAGTTTGTGTTCCAGAGGGTGATGGGAGTCGAACAGGAGGTACTGGTCCGTGTGTGTGGGCTTCCGGTAAACTTCGATGTTGAGTTTGCAGTTCTCTTCAATGTGCACAGCGCAGTCCAGGAAAGGTAAACAGTTGTCCTTTGTGTCTTCCCTGGTGAACTTGATGTTTTTATCCACAGCGTTAATGTGCGCAGTGAAGGATTCCACTTCTTGTGTCTTGATTTTGACCCAGGTGTCGTCCACATATCTGTACCAGTGGCTGGGTACTCTTCCTTTGAAAGAGAATAGAATAGAATAGAATAGAATTCAACTTTATTGTCATTGCACATGCACAGGTACAGGGCAACGAAATGCAGTTTGCATCCATCCAGAAGTGCTTTAGTGATATAGATATATTACAATATATATTAGCAATAGTATAGATATGTAAGTATACTACAGAAATGGGTCTATTATGGTATGTTATAATGTACACGGTATGAAGTATGTTGTGAATATTCTATAACTAAGTATGTAAAGGCTGTAGTGAGTACAAGCTATGTACAGGCTATGAACAGGATATAAATATGAAAAACTATACAGAATATGAAATAAATAACTTTACAGAAATCTGAGATATACAGCTATACAGAAATGGGAACTATGCAAGTTGTAAACAGTTGTAGGATTAAAGATTATTGAATGTACAGAATGATTATTTACACAGAGCTATACAGTAGTGCAGTTAAGATAAGTGAGGGTGTAGATAGTTTCTACAGAGGCTATATAAAGTGCTAGTGGTTGTGAGTGGTGGTTCACTCCATGTTATTATTGTGTGTTTGAGGGTACAGTTGTCCATTGTGGGTGTGTGTATGTTCAGTCCATGAGTTTAACGTGGGTCAGATGTCAGGAGGCAGAGTTCAGGAGTCTGACAGCTGTGGGGAAGAAGCTGTTCCGGTACCTGGTGGTCTTAGTCCGGAGGCTCCTGTGGCGCCTCCCAGAGGGCAGGAGGGTGAAGAGTCCATGTGATGGGTGACTGGGGTCTTTGATGATTTTCCCAGCCCTTTTCAGACACCGCTTCCTGTAGATGTCTTTTATGGCAGGAAGTGGTGCTCCGGCGATGCGCTGGGCAGTTTTCACGACCCTCTGCAACGCCTTCCGGTCCGAGGCAGAGCAGTTCCCGTACCAGACTGTTATACAGTTGGTCAGGATGCTCTCGATGGTGCAATGATAGAAGTTCACCAGGATGTCTGAGGACAGGTGGTTCTTCCTCAGGGTCCTCAAGAAGAAGAGGCGCTGGTGAGCCTTCTTGACCAGCTTGGAGCAGTTGGTCGTCCAGGTGAGATCCTCGGAGATGTGGACTCCCAGGAACTTGAAGCTGCTCACACGCTCCACAGCCGTCCCCTTAATGTGGATGGGTGGATGTGGGTCAGCATTCCTCCTGTAGTCCACGATGAGCTCCTTGGTCTTCTCGGTGTTAAGCAGCAGGTTGTTTGTGTCGCACCACTCAGCCAGACGATCCACCTCCTCCCTGTAGGCGGCCTCATCGTTGTCACTGATGAGGCCAATCACCGTGGTGTCATCTGCAAACTTAATGATGGTGTTGGAACCATCAGCAGGTCTGCAGTCGTGGGTGAAGAGGGAGTAGAGGAAAGGGCTCATCACACAGCCTTGTGGTACACCGGTGTTCATTGTGATGGTAGATGAGCAGTGGTTATCCAGCCGGACATGTTGGGGGCGGTTGGTCAGGAAGTCCAGTAACCATTTGCAGATGAGGGAGCTGATGCCCAGGTCTGTCAGTTTCCTGATGAGTTGTGAGGGGTGGATTGTGTTGAATGCTGAACTGAAGTCTATAAACAGCATTCTGGCGTAGGTGTTGTTGTTGTCCAGGTGTGAGAGGACAGAGTGCAGTGCGATGGAGACTGCATCCTCTGTGCTCCTGTTCTGGCGGTATGCGAATTGGTGGGGGTCCAGGGTGGGGGGGAGACAGGATTTGAAGTGTGCTAGGACCAGCTGCTCTAAGCACTTAGTGATGATGGGGGTGAGTGCTACTGGGCGGTAGTCATTGAGGCAAGATGGGTTGGAGTTTTTGGGTATCGGGACGATGGAGGTGGATTTGAAGCAGGCCGGTACCACAGCGTGGGCCAAGGACAGATTGAATATGTCTGTGAGCACTCCTGCAAGCTCCCCAGAACACGCTCTGAGAACACGCCCGGGGATGCCATCTGGACCTGCAGCCTTGTGGACATTGATCCTGCTCAGCACCGCTCCTACATCGGTGGGGGAGAGAGTCAGAGGTTGGTGGTCTGGCGTCATGTCTGCTTTGGTTGTGGTTGTGGGGTTCCCTCGCTCAAAACGAGCATAAAAGTTGTTGAGCTCGTTGAGGAAGGAGACATCAGAGGATGCGGGGGAGGGTTTGGTGGTCCTGTAGTCTGTAATGGTCTGGAGTCCTTGCCACATGCGTCGGGGGTTGGAGTTGGAGAAGTGTTCTTCTACCTTCTTTTTGTAATGGTGTTTGGCTTTTTTGATGCCCTTCTTTAGATTAGCCCTGGCTGTGCTGTAGGCGTGTGCATCTCCTGACCTAAAGGCGGTGTTGCGGGCCTTCAGGAGGAGACGAACATCCCGGTTCATCCAAGGCTTCTGGTTGGGGTACATGGTGATCCGTTTCTGGGTGGTGACACTGTCTGTGGTTTCGGAGATGTAATCCAGTACAGATGAGGCGTACTGGTCCAGGTCTGTGTGGGTGAACATATTCCAGTCTGTGTTTTTAAATCTGTCCTGGAGCACTGCGTCTGTCCCCTCTGGCCACACTTTAATTGTCCTCACAGCAGGTTTCACACGTTGGATGAGTGGTGAATACCTAGGTGTGAGGAACAGGGAGAGCTGGTCCGATTGTCCAATGTGGGGGAGGGGTGTGGCTTTGTAGGCTCCAGCCAGGTTGGAATACACATGGTCTAAAGTCTTGTCTCCTCTGGTGTGGCAGGAGACATGTTGGTGGAATCTGGGGAGGACTGTCTTTAAGTTGGTGTGGTTGAAGTCGCCAGCAACAATAAAAGCAGCCTCGGGGTGTTTATTCTGGTGTTTGTTAATGGCTGCAGAAAGTTCTTTCATGGCTAACCTAGCATTAGCGTCGGGGGGGATATACACGGCAGTGAGTATGATTGAAGTGAGTTCTCTGGGGAGATAATAAGGTCTGCATTTGACCATTAGAAACTCCGCATTAGGTGAGCAGTGACTCTCAGTAGTAGTGGAGTTCATGCACCAAGCATTGTTAATATAAATGCACAAACCTCCACCTCTGGTCTTGCCGGAGTCATCTGCTAGCCTGTCGGCTCGGTGTGTGTGGCGTCCTGCTAACTCGATAGCATTGTCCGGGCAGCTGTTGTTCAACCATGTTTCGGTGAAAAACATGACATTTGAGTCCATAATCCGTCTGTTGTTAGAGATGGAGAGCCGTATCTCATCCATTTTGTTTGCCAGAGAACGGACATTGGCGAGGAAAATACTGGGTAAAGGCAGCCGGTGTGGTGTTAGCTTTAGCTTAGCCCGTAGCCCTCCGCGCCTACCTCGCCTTTGTTTACGATCTCGGCGCCGTCTGCGTGCACTTCCGCCCGGCCGGGGAGAGTGGGCAGCCTCCGGTGTTCTGGAGATCTCTGGGATGAGTCGGAGATCGGCGATAAAACTGTTGGAGTTGTGAGTCCAGATGTCCAGATGTCCAAAGAGCCAAGAGCCTTCCTTTCCACTTCCTCCATGTAAAGGTTGGCTACAATAGGTGACACGGGGGAGCCCATGGCACAGCCATGTTTTTGTCTGTAAAAGCCTTTGTTGTATTTGAAATATGTTGTGGTAAGGCAGAGGTCTAACAGTGTGCAAATCTGATCGGGTGTGAAGTTGGTCCTGTCCTCCAAGGAGCTGTCTTCTTGTAGTTGTTTTCTGACAGTCTCCACTGCCTCCATGGTGGGTATGCAAGTGAAGAGAGAGACTACATCAAAGGACACCATGGTTTCATCTGGATCCAGGGTAAGTTTCTGGACCTTGTCGGTGAAGTCATGGAGTTCTTGATGTGGTGTGGGGTGTTCCCCACGAGAGGGAGGAGCAAGGATGGTAGCAAGGTGTTTAGCAATGTTATAAGTGGCTGAGTTTATGCTACTGACTATGGGTCTGAGTGGGACAGCTTCCTTGTGGATTTTAGGAAGTCCGTAAATGCAGGGTATGGCATCCCCTGGGTAAAGGCGGTGATATGTAAGGCGGTCAATAATTTTGTCCTTTTCAAAGTCTTGAAGACAAGCTATAACTTTCTTTTTGTAGCTGCCTGTGGGGTCTCGCTTTAAGGCTTCGTAGGTATTGTTGTCACTGAGGAGAGTAGTGATCTTTGTGGTAATCTGTAGTGTTTAGGACCACCGTGCATCTTCCCTTATCAGCTGGTAAGGGAAACTCGGGCTGATTGGGACCTACACCCAGTTTCACACCTTGTCTCAGGCGATTAGAGGATCATCAGGGGGTCCTTTTGTCCCCCTGTGGGGGGATACTCCCACTAGGTTTATATCTGGGACTCTCCACCATTTGACCTTAGAACTGAAGAAGCTTCTCGGATGAGAGGTGAAACGTCTTCAAGTAACTTAAAGAAGTCCAGACGCCTTTCTTTGCAAGCTCCTTTGACTACGATGACCTGGATGACTGAGAACCTTCACAGACAACCAAACAATATAGATCTAAACTCAAGCTCAAATGTAACCCTTTGTAACCCAAAAAGCCCACTGCTGGCTGCTTTGCATTTCACCATAATGGCCACAGATGGCTAGCATGTTCCGTAAACGCTATATTTTAGCATGCTTTAATAATATCAACAATTAGCGATGTTTGACTCAGGTCAGTTAAATTAAGTTGATTCATCATTAATTAATCCAATTCAAGTACATTAAGTTGGAATAACAAAATTGCAGCAGTGCTAAAGCAATTTAATGATGTGGAAATCCTTTCCATATTTTTTTAATGTTCATTTAAATAGTTTTTAAAAAAAAAAATTTGCGTAGCTAAAAAACTGTGCAAGGTATGGGAAAAATATTCGCCATGGGGTGCTGCATGCAAATAAACATTTAAGTAATGAGTCCCAGTGCACTCTTTATATCCAAGAAAACATTTGTCACTGAGTATTATGTATTTTGACTGCAAAGTGTGGATGAGGCTAATTTCTAAAATGCCTATGTACTTTGGGTCAATTCTCTGCCTTTTGATCTGAGAGTTTGATGTTTTTTCATTCTCTTTGTTGCATCAGTCATACGCTAATGAAAAAATAAATAACTTGGGACAGTGGGACAGCAGGTTCCTCTTCCTCCCGTGTTATTCCTTCCATTGACTGAGCGCTCTATTTTTGTTCATAACCTACTGGAATTGTAGTTCAGTTTTCCCCCACCATCCTTTATACATGTATGCATCGACTCGTCTTTCAGACCTGCTTTAAAGTCTTTTGTTGTTTTCCAAATCCTGTGGTAACAGTGGAGCCAGAATAATTCATATGGCAGCTGGGATGCATTTGGGTGTAACACCTCAGGCCGTTTATAATTCACTATTCTGCCATTGTGTTCTAAAGATTTTCCTGAGCTTCCAGATAGAGAATGAGAAAGCATCCAGCTCGCTACCTAATGTCCTTTTCTTGTGCTTCCCCTTTGGTTTGTCTGTGGTGCTCCAATTCCTGATCACATCATCTTGTTACTCACCCCCTCCCCCAAAAAGCTCTCCATTTATTACTTAAGAGCTGAGAGACATCAAGCAGTAGTTTGTCTTGAAAGGTGCAAATTAGCCCAGGATCAATAACTAGTTTTAAACTGGCCTCATTGTGGTTACCTCAAGACACCATGGCAGTGTGTTCATACTTGATTTGGCTCAGTGTACTCTAGCTGTAGCCGCTCCAATCACACATTCGCATTAAATCAGAAAAGCCAATATGAATAGAAGTCCCTTGTTATTAGACCATAAATTAAAGACACGATTCCTGAGATTTCACAGAGGACCTTGTATTTGATGAATCATGCATGTGACACAACCAGTAAATCAGTTTATAATGTGGAGGTCTTTTGTGTGATGGACAGATGGAGCTAATTTATTCATATGGATTCTTGTCTATACATATAACACAACATACAAGAGGACATACATTCGCATTACATTTCTTTTTGAAATCCTTATTAATCTCAAAATAGCTTTTTTTAATGTGTTTTGTGTGCTCATGAATAATAGAAAAGTTTTTTTTTTCATTATATTTTGGATCTTTGAAACTCATTAACATGTAACTGGTGAGAAGCACTGAAATTGTTTCTTCCAACTGCAGACCTTAGTCCTCTGTTTTACTTTAATAATGTATCACAGTCAAACAGGAGCCACAGGGTTCATATAACTAAATAAAGCGTCTCAGGAATGAAAATTTATGTGCCTAGGCAATTTTATCTGTGCTGCTATTATATCACGATGTGGGCAGCAAGTGCTGTCATATGGAACAATTAGATAGGACTTGTACAATTTACTGGTCAACTGACATCTGTTCCCGAGCTTTGATTTTCCTTGGCGTATCATTCCATTTAATAAGGGTTTCCTCTTTCTTCACTATTTTGACATAACATGTCTCTGAAAGGTCACATATGCAAAGGGGAAAAAGGTCCATTGAAAATCGTCTTGCATGCACTGTGTGATAGTGAAGCACTGAAAATTAGGATCTTTCTTGTAAAAGGACGACAGATCTCTCATGTTTTAGTTCTAAGCAGGTTTGAATTGGACTGCAATCATACTGTCTATTGAAGGTAAACTAAAGGTCTGGTTGTATTAGGAAGTATTAATAAAATGTTAACATTTTGTCCTTGCAAATTAAGTAGCATTAGATGATTGGTCACAAGCTGATGACTAACAAGCTTAGCAAGGCAGAAAATGCTTGCTTTAGTCTTTCAGCACAACCCCAGCTCAGAAGTACTCTGATGATTCTGCATTGGATATAAAGTGATGGGCAAGAGGATGAGTACAGAGCAGTAGTGCAGTCTGAGAGCAATCCTCCTGAATGTGAAGAAAACCAGGCAGATGGTGACCGATTTCAGAATGAAGATGACAATTACATGACCTGTGTCTATCATGGGATGCGATGTTCATCTGGTTCACCTGGGTATCCTCATAAGCAACATGCAGGAAGATCAACACAGCAGTTAGCAGTTATATGCAAGAAGGGGATGAGCATGCTCTAAAGAAGCTGAGACCCTTCAACATGAACAGCAAAATGTTGGAGATCCGTGTGTTGTGGCAAGTGCAGTGTATTTGGTCTGCTGGGGAAACAGCACTAGAGCTGGTAACACCAACAGAATAGATAAACTGATCAGGAACACTGGTTTTGTGGCAAACTGGACAATTGAAGCTGTGGTGGAGAGGAGGTCATTGAACAAAGTGCTATTCATCATGGGTAATCCTGCTCAGGAAGTGGAGCACCTTCTCTAATAGACGGATTCAGCTCCACTGCCACAAGGACAGACCCAGGAAATCTTTTATACCACATGCAATAGCTCTTTATAATGCATCTTTGTTCAGGGAAGACACACCTGACTATACTATGACTCACCTGTCATATTTTAGTTTTCACAGTTGGTCATCGTGTTTCCATCTTTTTTTTTTACAAGCCTTCTGACTGAAACACTTTCACAAAATTTTCTTATCTCAATATTCCTTGCAAGAGTGATTAATCTTGGATGATAGTCTTAAATCCCATCTTTGACTGTCAGCGTTGTTTTTGAGTGAGTCGATATTGAAATAAATGAGGCGCTGATGTTCTGCTTTGTTTTCTGAAGAAAAATATTATGATTAATGCGTGATTCACCTGAACATGTAGGCCTGCTGATTTTGGCCAGCTGCAGTGCATCCAAGTTGTTTTTTAATTTGATAAATAGCACTTTAATTTATAAAACACATACCTTTGCTTAAAAAATAGCATTAACCACTTAATATCATCCATCCATCTATCTTCTTCCGCTTTATCCGGGGCCGGGTCGCGGGGGCAGCAGCCTAAGCAGAGAGGCCCAGACCTCCCTCTCCCCAGCCACCTCCTGTAGCTCATCCGGGGGAACACCCAGGCGTTCCCAGGCCAGCCGAGAGACATAATCTCTCCAGCGTGTCCTGGGTCTGTGAGGTCTGAGAGGTCAGCCACCCTTCAGAGGAAGCTCATTTCCGCCGCTTGTGTCCGCGATCTCGTTCTTTCGGTCACTACCCACGGCTCATGGCCATAGGTGAGGGTAGGGCTTTTACACTCTCTTCACCACAACGGACCGGTGCAGCGTCCACATCACTGCGGCTGCAGCACCAATCCGTCTGTCGATCTCCGGCTCCCTTCTCCCATGACTCGCGAACAAGACCCCGAGATACTTGAACTCCTCCACTTAGGGCAGGAACTCATCCCCGGCACTCCACCCTTTTCCGGCTGAGAACCATGGCCTCAGAACTGGAGGTGCTGATCCTCGTTCCCGCTGCTTCAACCTCGGCTGCAAACCGTTCCAGTGTGAGCTGGAGACCATCACCTGATGAAGCCAACAGAACGTGTCAGTGGGATTAAGGAGGTTCTCGAAGTATTCCTTCCACCGCCTGACAATTTTCTCAGTCGACGTCAGCAGCGCTCCGCCAGCACTATACACAGTGCAGGTAGAGCACCGCTTTCCCCTCCTGAGACACCTGACGGTTTGCCAGAATCTCTTCGAGGCAGTCCGAAAGTCTTTTTCAATGGCCTCTCCGAACTTCTCCCACACCCGAGTTTTTGCTTCAGCCACTGCCCGAGCCGCATTCTGCTTGGCCTGTCGGTACCTGTCAGCTGCCTCCGGAGTCCCACAGGCTAACCAAGCCCGATAAGACTCCTTCTTAAGCCTGGTGGCTCCCTTCACCTCTGGTGTCCACCATTTGGTTCGGGGATTACCACCACGACAGGCACCAACCACCTTGCGGCCACAGCTCAATGCAGCAGCTTCAGCAATGGAGATGCTGAACATGGTCCATTCGGTCCCCAGTCTCCATCGGAATGCTGTTGAAGCTGTGCTGGAGGTGTGCGTTGAAGATCTCGCGGACTGGGGTCTCTGCTAGGCGTTCCCAGCACACCCTCACTACGCGTTTAGGTGCACCAGGTCTGTCCAGCGTCCTCCTGATCCAACTCACCACCAGGTGGTGATCAGTTGACAGCTCAGCCCCTCTCTTTACCCGAGTGTCCAGAACATATGGTCACAGGTCTGGTGATACGATTACAAAATCAATCATCGACCTCCGGCCTAGAGCGTCCTGGCCGCAGTATCACTTAAAATCATGAACCGTTTAATTTCTTAATTATAAAAGGCGGTCCAGACTTGTTTTAAAGGCCTACTCTGTTATATCACTGTTCTTAGATTCAAATCTTTTTCCCTTCTAAAATAGAAAAACATCCACACAAAATATTCATCATCATCTTCATCTATCTTCCAACAGGACTAACACGCACAATATTATTTATATGTTTTAGCGAAGAAAAACAGCCAAATGTGTTTTTAGTTTGCAGTAGGCGGTATTAAAACGCCTTCCTGTGCCAGGCTCTTTGTAGGAGAGGCTGAGCAATTATTGTATGCTCCAAAGCAAAGCACTGGCTATTGGCCGCCCCTCTCCGTGTTGCCCTGGCAGTGCTGCACTGTTATTGATAAAGTTGATAAAGAAATGCTTCGGCATGCACCTGACAGATTAGACCTGAAATCCCTGGGGTGCAGAACAGCTGCAGCCAGACAGCATACACTAAGTCCCCCGACAATCAGCAGCTTACAGAAAATGTCTGGCTCAAGTGTGGGAACTGGGAGGAATGTAATTTTCGGTAGATTTGTTTGCTTTGGTTTGTCTTGTTGCTTTGAGACAAGTTTAAGGTGGATCCAGAAGCTGTCAGCTGAAAAATTAAAGCTTTTTTTTAAACAGCTAAAACAGGACATAAACAAGTGTCATTCAAGAAACTGGCTAGTTCCCAACACTCCGAAAAAAAGTGAAGACTAAACAAAATTCCCATCACATTCCAGTCTATGATGAAGGCTCTCACATGCAAATAGATTAAAGCCATTTGATTAGTCCTGTAAGTACACATATCTACACACCTGTGCGGGATCTGTTGAAGCTTTGCTTTAAGCTCCACAGTTAGTGGATTGATCCTGCTCTGTCAGCGTATGTTCAGGGAAAAAATGTCATGGTCCTGGGTCGTGTGACCCAGTGTGTTATGCTTAACCTATTTTGATGTTTATTGTTTGCTTAGGTTCTTTAAGGTAGTCCAGCCCTTTTTGTAATTATGTCACCCTTGCATTACGTCTCCCTTGCCCTTCGTGTGTTTATGTCTGTGTGTCTTGTACTGTCAAGTTCATGCTGTCAGTTATGTCACCTCCCCCTGTACTACGTCTCCCCGGTTCATGTCTCATGTTTCCTGTTTTACTTTGAAGGCCTGCATTCACTGTCTGTGTATTCAGCTCACTCCTCCTGTCCTGTCGTTAAGTTCATGTGTGTCAGCTGCGTTCCCATGTGTGGCCACTTCCCCTGATCATCCCTCATGTGTATTTAGTCTCTGTGTTTCTTACAGTCTGTGTCGCGTCGTCTGTGTTATCTCCCCTACCCCTTGTCATAGTTTCCCAGCCTTAACTAGTCCTAGTTTGTACTTTGTTTAGCCATAGTTTTCCCAGTCTATGTTCAGGTTTTCCCTCAGTTGCTTTGCTGCCTTGTTCCTTAAGTTTTCGGCCCTAAATACAGGCTCGCCTTCTGTTAAGTCCGGTTTTTGTGTCCTCACCTCTGTTTGCTCTTGGGTCCTCCACTCACTCCACACGGTCTGCCCCGGTGGCCCGTGACAGTACGACGCGACCAGTATGGACCCAGCGACACAGAGAAGGGAGGTCGTTCAGGCAGTGGAAGCGCTATGCTGTCAGTGGATGCAGCGTTCCAGGGAGGAGGATACGGAGGAGTTGCTTCACCCATTGCGGGTGAGCGTAACCGTGTTCCCCTGGCTATGGGAGGCGCTACCCCCCCTGATTTCTGATTACCTCCGCACCATCCTCCAACCCCATCCTCAGGAGCAGGCGCCCAGCGCACGGGCTGCGTCACCACCGTTCCGCTGTCACGCAACTTCCCCATCACCGCCTCCACCATCTTGCGGCTCCGGGGTGATTAAGGTTGGCTCACTGAGACTCGGGCGCAACCTGGGGTCGCTACCATCCATTCCTTCGTACACGAGCCGCTCACCCTCGCCGTTTCGTTTGGACTTCGCTTCTCCAGCCTCCTTTCTGGCACGGATGTGGTCGGAGGACGAGGAGCCAGCCGTCACGGCTATCAATGTTGTGTCAACAGCCGTTGCTAGGAGGAAGCGGCGCCCTCGTCGCCGCCGCACGTCAGCGCAGCCAGAGTCCGGGGTGTCGTCAGAGCAGTCGCCTGGGCTGGAACCGCTGGCCGAAGTCGCCTCCGAGTCCGCGTCAGCAGTGATTTTCGGCTCTGAGGAGATGTCCCCACAAATCACTGCCCAGGACGTTGCTGAACGGGAGCAGGTGGTTCTCGCGGAGCTGGAGGAGAAGCTCCGGTGGAAGCCGTGGCTGACCCCCGACTATGAGCAAGTCTTTCGGGGAACGCGCCTGGCTCTTGGGGGCCCGCGGAGCTGCCAGGGCCTGCCCCCTTTCACTTCCCCTGCAACCGGAGCTTCCGTCACCGCGTCGCCTTCAGGGAAGAGGCGACGGCGACGTCACCGTGGCGCCGCTCGGCAGCTGGAGGTTGGGGAGGGTCTCGTTTCATCTCGTGCCCCTTCCGACATGGAGGTGAGTGACTGTGCTTTTGCTCCACGTGTCTTTTCCATGGGCGAGATTATGCCCACTACTGAACTGCTGCCTTGCGGGCTCAGCCATAAGAGAGGCGATCGTATCAAAGAGCCAGAGTCCGTGCAAATAGCTGTTTTACCGGCCAAGACTAAAGAGACTGTAAATGGACCAGCTGATAGTAACACTACGAGCAGCAAGACTGAAATTAAACAGCTAGAGAGGCCCCCCAAGGGTTGTAGAGTGTCTCAACATGAATGTTTAGCGTTTCCATGTGTGACCTGTGTTAACCACCACTCAATCACTGATGATGAGTCTGGGGGCATTCTTGTTGCTGGAAATGTGAGCAACACTGAGCGTGAACCATTAAGTGGGGTTTCCAGGAATTTTGATGTAGAAGCTCTTCATGTGGCCGTACAAGCGCCAACAGAAACCCTGCCAGTGTCATGTAGCGAGGATGGCAGGGCTGTGTCTACCTGTTCTGAGGGAGCAGATAAGGAAATTCGATACCATGTTAATGATTTAGAGAAACCAGAGACTGTTTCCTGTGTGGCTTATATAACTGAGCCTTTTGACTCCCAGTTGAATGCGTCTGAGAATTGTGACCATGAACCCACTCTAGTTGGTGAGGACGCCACTGTGAATTCTAGGCATAGGAACTTAGACCCAGTAATTAACCCACCTCCATTCCGTGAGGGCAGGGCACCTGTTTCCACCTCTGCCAGGAATAATTCAGTCCAGGACCTGAGACCAGGTGGCGAACTGATAAACAGTGAGTACATGGGCACGTTAGCCAAGAAGGTGTATTGTGTGTCTGAACATGCTCGGCCTGAGACAGTCATGACTCATGCTAGAGGGTCTATGGATAACCTGGACTGTGTTCTGGATGCTGTGGGAGATGAGCAAACTGTGTTAGCTGACCTGACTTTTTCCCTGAGCGACACTCTGTCGAAGTCATGTTATGAGTCAGAAGAAACTGTGTTTAGCTCCACAGCGAGGGCAGCCAAGGGCAGCAGAAGCCACGTTAATGGCTTAAAAGGACAAGGTTCTGTTTCAGGTGTTGCTCCCTCAGCCACACCCCATGAAGCTAATGTTCCCAAAGCTGAGATTGAAGTGCAGTCTACTTTGGTTTTCTGTGACATGACGAATAACATTGTATGTGTTACTGATCTTGACACTGGAAACGTACCCCTAGGCAATAATTCCACTAGCAGCCATGTGAATGTCGTCCATGTGACCAAGTTTTCTCACATCAAGCCGGACACAATGAACTCTGAGTTTAAAGATTCTAAGACTGTTGACTCAGGAGACATCGTGTTCGCAGAGTCTAACGCCGGTACTGTGAACATTAAAAGCGTTCACTTTCTTGACCCCTGTTTGAAGATTGCGGGTGCTAAGGACAGTTCTTCACCTGCCCTCTCAGAGCGTGGAGTTATGTCCCAGCGGTCTGTTTCGCCACAGGCTTCAGCCCGGCTACCTGCTCAGCTTCCAGGTCGGCATCCCGCTCTGATGTTTGCTCAGCCACTTGTGCAGGCCCTGACACAAACACCTCCATGTCCACTTCAGCTCCCTGCCCGGTTACCGGCTCAGCTCCCTGCCCAGTCAGCGGCTCAGCTCCCTGCCCAGTTCGCAGCCCGACCTGCACCTGTGGCTGGATGCCTGGGTGTGCCGCCTCGGCACCTCGCAGCACCCCCACTGCTTCGTGCCTCGCCAGCTGGAGGGCCCGAGGAGCCCGTTCAGCTTCCTTCCACGTCTGCTGTACAGGCTGAGAAGCAGCCTGCTAGGAATGGCGTGAGCTTTCTCTCCGCCTCAGGCTGCCTTCTGCTTCAGCCGTCTCTTCCAGCTGGAGGGCCCGAGGAGCCCCTTCAGCCTCACGCCGTGTCAGCTGGAGGGCCCGAGGAGCCCGTTCAGCTTCCTTCCACGTCTGCTGTACAGGCTGAGAAGCAGCCTGCTAGGAATGGCGTGAGCTTTCTCTCCGCCTCAGGCTGCCTTCTGCTTCAGCCGTCTCTTCCAGCTGGAGGGCCCGAGGAGCCCCTTCAGCCTCACGCCGTGTCAGCTGGAGGGCCCGAGGAGCCCGTTCAGCTTCCTTCCACGTCAGCTGTACAGGCTGGGAAGCAGCCTGCTAGGAATGGCGTGAGCTTTCTCTCCGCCTCAGACTGCTTTCTGCTTCAGCCGTCTCTTCCGGCTGGAGGGCCCGAGGAGCCCATCCGGCCTCAAGCCACGTCGGCTGGAGGGCCCGAGGAGCCCGTCCAGCACCATGCCACGTCTGCTGGGGGGCCCGAGGAGCCCATCCGGCCTCAAGCCACGTCAGCTGGAGGGCCCGAGGAGCCCGTCCAGCAACCTTCCTTGTCAGCTGGGGGTTCAGGAGAACCGCACCGGCCTCGTGCCACGTCAGCTGGAGGGCCCGAGGAGCCCGTCCAGCCATCTTCTGCTTCTGCTTCGCCTGATCCGGCTTCTGCTCCTGCTTCGCCTGGTCCAGCTTCAGCTCCTGCTTCGCCGTCGCCTGGTCCAACCTCTGCGTCAGCTCCTGCTTCGCCGTCGTCTGGTCCTGCCTCGACTGGTCCTGTGCCCACCGGGCCTCGGCCAGTGCGCCTGACACTGGAGAGCCACCGCTGCCTTCCGCGCGGTCGGCCCCCTGAGCTGCTCCGCCGTCCCCTTCGCCGCCGCCGTTGCCACCCACACGGCTGGCCTCCTGACCGGCTCTGTCACCTGTGGCGCCCGCCTGGTCGGCCCCCCGACCGTATGACCCTCGAACTCTTGTGCCCGCGGGCTCCGGGTCGGCCTCCCGAACCGCACCGCCACTGCCTCTCACATGGACGGCCTCCTGATGGGGGATGGCGTGGCCTGTTGGGTTGCCAACCCCCGGGTCGGCTGCCTGAACTCGTAAACTGTGGGCTGGTGTGTTGCCGCCCTCCGGGCCGACCCCCTGAACTATGTCTGGCCTGTTGTCACGTGCTCCAGTGTTTTCTGTTGGCTTTTTTTTTTTCTCTTGTTCTGGTCCCTCCGTCCTGGTCCCCCGCCGCCCGCCCGGGCTCGGTGGTCTGTTTCTTTTGGTTTGGGCTGTCTGGAGCCGGCCCTTGGTGGGGGGGGTGGTGTCATGGTCCTGGGTCGTGTGACCCAGTGTGTTATGCTTAACCTATTTTGATGTTTATTGTTTGCTTAGGTTCTTTAAGGTAGTCCAGCCCTTTTTGTAATTATGTCACCCTTGCATTACGTCTCCCTTGCCCTTCGTGTGTTTATGTCTGTGTGTCTTGTACTGTCAAGTTCATGCTGTCAGTTATGTCACCTCCCCCTGTACTACGTCTCCCCGGTTCATGTCTCATGTTTCCTGTTTTACTTTGAAGGCCTGCATTCACTGTCTGTGTATTCAGCTCACTCCTCCTGTCCTGTCGTTAAGTTCATGTGTGTCAGCTGCGTTCCCATGTGTGGCCACTTCCCCTGATCATCCCTCATGTGTATTTAGTCTCTGTGTTTCTTACAGTCTGTGTCGCGTCGTCTGTGTTATCTCCCCTACCCCTTGTCATAGTTTCCCAGCCTTAACTAGTCCTAGTTTGTACTTTGTTTAGCCATAGTTTTCCCAGTCTATGTTCAGGTTTTCCCTCAGTTGCTTTGCTGCCTTGTTCCTTAAGTTTTCGGCCCTAAATACAGGCTCGCCTTCTGTTAAGTCCGGTTTTTGTGTCCTCACCTCTGTTTGCTCTTGGGTCCTCCACTCACTCCACACGGTCTGCCCCGGTGGCCCGTGACAAAAAAGTTGGCAAAAAGTTGGAATTCTGAGTTCATGTGCAGATCATAAATACAAAGTAAATATGAACATTATCATCAAAATATAAACTGCAGCAGTCTAGTAAACAGTGGCACAGATTATAAGGTCATTACAAATTTTTGTATTTCACATCCCATTAGGATTTACGTCAATGTGTTGTAATGGCGTAAAACTGCAGTTCGTGCATTTAACACATTTTACAGTCCACACAACAAGTTAAAAACAGTCTGTGTTGAAAAGCAGCTGCCTTCAGATGTTCGTGTGTTAAATCTATTTAACTTCACAAACTTGAACCTCTACAGAGCATCAAGTAAAAATGATTCAATTTCACTTGTGGGTAGAAATCCAATTAATCTACACCGGTCTATATATTTGATAGCTATTTCACCTCATCCAAAGTGTCAGTTTAATGGCATGGTTATGTAACTATTGTAATGCCCTCACCAACCAGTCTGATTAAGCTACAGTATACTGGGCCAAAGTACAGGCTCAAGAGACAGATGCTAAAATGCGCAAGATTAGTGAATAGCTGGAAGGTTGCGACACAAAGTTAAAGAAAACACAAATGAACAGCTTAAAAGATTCCATTTACCAAACACTGAAATAAAATAAAATAAAATATTGCCATTCTGCCGTAGCGCTCTTACACTGGCATATGTGTTAAATCTGAAAAATGAACAATGCAACAAAATGGCCACAATTTCATAAGAATAATAAAATTTAATAACACTAAAATTCTCTTTCTTAATTTCATTAAATTCTGTACAAGTCAGTAATTATATACTCTGGCAACTGAGCAAATATTAGTTATTACTGCATCACTGCCTGTTTCTCCAGATAGAAAAGTATTTAGTCAGGTGTTAAGTGAGTTTGCTCTCTGTGGGTGTACCCAGTAATAACAGCCATCAATAGAATGTGGGATCTGTTAATCTTACCACATCCAAGTGTTTCACCAGGGGGAAAGATGGAATGGGTGTGTTCCTTCTCCGGTGAATGGAATGATCAGAGCGTTGGGCAGTTCGCCACGTCCTTCAGAAGGTATCAAAGAAAACCCACAACAATAAAATACTAGTAATTGCATTGGTTCATGTATTTTTAATTACATCAGGCCAATTAACCTTTTCATCTAATAAGCACTGTTTTAGTGATTTTACGTTAGTTATGAACTATCCCATGGAGTGTTTACAACATTAGCTTTTTTTTGTTTTTTAGCACTTTTCAAACCATGAATTATCATTTAATGACCATGAAATCCACTTGTTTTTGTATGTTAAATCATCTACTGAAATTTATTTCAATATAACAAACTCCCTTTCTCTCCCCAGATATCTTACTTAATACATTTTGTGGGCTTTCTGTGCACATTTTTACCTCTCGCAAAAAACTGAACATATTTTTAAGAAATACGTTTTACAGAACACATTTGGTACTACAATAGCCTTTTATGTACAACAAAACAGAGCTTTAGCTAGCTTTCAAGATGAAATTCTCCTATAGACCCCAAAAAATATGTCCTCCATACTGTACATGCTGTACACATGTATACAGCACAGTAGTGATTCAGCATCTTCAATTTGCACAACACAAGAAAAATATACCCACTTAGATATTAGATAGACATGCCAACGCCATAACGTAGCGGTAAATTCACTCTGACAGACAGCTTCCCCACCTCTCAGTCACTTATACTGTTACTCCAGAACACTTCAAGAAAAAGAGGACTTATTTTCACTCAGATTATTTTTCTTAGTTACTTTTCTGCTTCTTTTTGTTCCGTGTGCTGCAGTGCATCTCTGCTTCTGGCTGCCCTGGCTCCTGCTACATGCTAGAAGAGAGGATGCAGCCTTCACTCCAGTAGGATTTACCAAGAGGTTAACGTGGGCCAGCATGGTGTTCTGACATATTCAATTAATGAGCAATTAAATATGATAGGCAGGTTAATACACAATGTCAAAGACGTTACTTGTAATTTTTCATGTACTTCCAGCAGACAACACCCATACACTCGCTCAGTAATAAGAACATAATGACATCACATGACTTTTAATGTATGGATTTTTCCTCCTCATGCTCAAGGTGCAGATATAACATTGCCAGCATGGCACTTCAGCTTCTAGGCAGCCCTACAGCAGAGGGGTGAGTGAAATGGAGTAACGATTTTTAATTGGCAGAGAGAAAAAAAACATACATTTGTGGCACAGGGATATGGACAAACATACAAGAAAGACACAGCAGGAGAGGAAGATGAGACATTGTTGTCAAAGGTAGGGATTGCTGAGCAAATGACATTTTATAAACTGGAAATTAAAATCTTACTCATCACATCCTAATCATCATTTTTCTATATTATATAAGGTCTTTTGTGAAACATCTCATTATAATTATGTGCTATTCAAAGATTGCATAAAATGATGTACCAGGCTGTTTACTGCAAGCTAAACTGTACTCACACGAATGTTTAGGGTCAGGACAAAAATGTAAGTTACAAAACAAACAACGGCCCAAAAAAGTCAGGGGCTAATATATTTGGGTTCTTTATTTCATGGAAAACTAATTCCCAGTGACATAATGAGAAATTAATGTAAAGTTCCTGTGCTCCATTTAGCATTCAGAGTTATCCAGGAGCTATTTATTAAGAAAGTACCTGCAGGTTCACAGTTCATGTAGAAACTCTGCTGAGACAGCTGGTACACTTTTTCAGATTCAGTATGATTCAGTATCCCGCAGTCTGCTCTTAGTTTTCTCAGCTTTCTTAAGGATTTACGTGTTAGCTATTTGTTCCCACCTACCACTGAGCTTTTTCATATGGTTTGAACACCAGAGGAGGTAAAATATAACAAATAGGACACACCAATCCATCATACTTAGCTAATGAAAGATGAAAAATGATTTCTTTTAATGCAACCCTCCACTGGTTACAACGTTGCTCATGAATACAATGCACTCGCTTTGTGTTTGCAGTATGTGTTTGACCTATAAGTGAGCAGTGATATCCACAGTCCCAAAAATCAAGCAGTGTAAGACGCTCAATGCTGGGTTCCCGATAGTGTTAGGGCATGTGGCCCAAGAATCCAGGTGAAGGTTGGGCTTTTGTGGCCAAGCAATTAGGTGGCAGGTGTTGTGTGGTCTGGCAGGAGGAGCCTGGGCTGTGTGCCTGTGGGCACTGATTGACAGATGGGTAAAAGAGTGAACCCTGTCTGGAGAATCTCCTGCCGTTTGATGGATGGGGATGTGACTGAGGAGCACCAGCGCATATTTGGATGCAGCCTATTAAGACAAGAGGCGAAACTTGTGCCATACAAATAGCATTTATGCACAACCACTTTTTAACCTTGTACATGCAGTATGTTTCATCTGTGATCCCCTTCTATCACTGAGCTAATACAGAACAAGAAGATTTCTTCTTCCAATCCTCTTAATGTGTAAAACTGGTGCTAGAATTAGGTTGGGTGGTTAATCTACTGTAAACTGGGCTTCAGACTTGTAGCCTTGTTTGAACTAGGATTTACTAGTCTGGGGAAAGATTTTACCCGAGAAACACTTCTGGCAACATCGTGTTTTCTGTCAACCATAAGAGACTTTCTCTCATCCATTCATCCAGATGTTCAATCATATTCGTCATAATAATGCGTGTACAAAAACACTCAAGTGCACTACATTTGGGTCACCTAAGGGTTACTGCCTGATAAAACAGAAAAGTCAACATTTTCTGCAGCTGTGGAGTGGAGCTGCTACTTGGACAGCTATGAGACGGAGCAATGTCTCCAGGGATGGGATAAGTATTCCTCAGCACTGACACTGCCATTTAGCTATAATAAATAGTTCTTTGAAGTAACATGGTTTTGTTTACACATTTGAGGGGTTACCTGTATTACTTTCAGCCTGATATTTAAAAAATTTAATTATGTAAGTCCTCCAACCGAAACAACCATACAGGAAGTTTGTCACTACCTTTTAATAAAGACCCATAAGAGATGGAAGCAGCACATGATAGCTGCCACTGCTGAACATGACTGTCCCTTTATAATATTCTGATGTATGTTACATGCAGCTTAGGTTTAGGCAGAAAAACAACTTGTAAATAAATGTGTGTTACATTTTTTTGTCCTTGTGGCTGATTTGACAAAGACACTCATCACAACAATTACACAGTTGTGATCTTGTCAGTCCCAGACAGAAGGTCTCTCAGCAGGTTTCCAGCAGTTCACCTGTCTCCTGACTTGAGTAGCGGCACCTTGATCAGGAAACCCAACAGATGGGGATTCCCCAGGTGCACCTGAAAGGATATAGAGCAGATGAGTCAGTATTATTAATTTATCCTTACTTCATGAGCAGTGTAACCATTTGAAAGCACTATTTCATTGCACTCCCTTATATGCTAGCTGAAATAAGTCTAACCTGTACTCTTGATGAAGTGGCTAGTAAGCACAGTGGCTATTTTACCTTTCCTAGCATTCTGGGGTCCCTGTGCAGGACCTTTTCTGCAAAATCTCCACATTTTTTAAAATAGAAAAATCACAATTTTCCTCCGTCTTCTCCTATCTGAATTGTGGGCTCAGCTGACTGAAACGTGTGTTTTCCCCATCCAATCCCAAATTTTTTTTTTTAGATCAACTGTGTTAATACAGTATGTCAAAATGAAAACATAACTGTAAATTCAGACACGTGAGGTTGTGCTGAAAACAATGATACTAAACAAGGCAAAGTAAATAACACACAGAGTCGACTATGAAATCTGAGCAGGGCAGATAGTAAACCACACACACTGCCTCTATTAAAACTAATAATAGTAATTCATTCATTACACAGATTAAATTAAAGTGAATTAAATAAAATTAACATTAAACAAATGGACTCACATATGGATGCATTTTAAGGAATCCATATGTCATTTAACATGTCATTTTATCTTCTTCTATGAAGTCTTAATTTGGGTGTGTAGGCAAACGGTTATCTAAGGAGTAAATGCCAGACTCGGATTCAAACCACTGGTTAAAATTGTGTGATTGTAAAAATTTCCATTTCACTTTGAGAATAGTTTCTTGTTTGCCTGTATTGAAATATTTAAAGGGAATTGTGATACCAAATTAAGTCACTTTCAAGCAAGAGGCAGCAAGAGGGCATGCTTGCCACCTGTGTTCATGTCTTTTACAGGTCAATACTGTTAAGACACAGTGAAAATACAGACACATAGAAAGACATCATCTACAGTAATCAAACATATTAATAGATTTATAGTGTATAATGTGGAAGCTATTAAAAAAAAGCACAAAAAACATGTTTTTTAATTGCGCTTTATAGACAAACCTAAAGAACTAACTCACTGTTTCACTCAATTCAGCAGTCACGAGTTTCTGCCACATTTGGCTGTAATATTGTTTCATAAATCTAATTAAAAAATGTTGTTCATTGGGGGCAAAGCTTGTTTAATTATTAGATGCTGCACAACCCTCTTTGGATAAAAGTCAGGACACTACATAAAATATATATAAAAACAAAAAGCAATCAATTTGAAACTCATTAAAACCCTATATCTTCTACGTAGACAACAAAACACGCATCGAAAGTGAGAACCTTTTGTTTAATTGTATATATTAATTTAAAAAGGTGATGCTGAATTTGATGCCAGCCAATTTTTTAAAAAGTTGAATCTGTGGTGATAAAAGACCAGAAAAGTTGTGTGCTAGGAAAACATCAAATGAAAGAACATTGCAGAAGCTTATCATGCTAGAGATAAGGAAGAGTTTACCCTCTTGCTTCCCTTCTCTGGGCTAAGAGATCAATAACTTATTGGTTAATAACAAGTTATGGACAAGGTTAAAAACCCAAATTAAACTATGGCTACTGGGCCATCAGGCAGCAGAGTTATTTTGTAGAAGAAATCCACTTGCACTTGCTCAGGATCACTTCTGAAAAAAGGGAAAGGGAAGGTCTCGCTAACAATACAAAACCAAATTGTGTGCATATTAGAAGAGCATGACTCTGTAGGACAAGAAATGACTGCAGTGAAAAATAGGGCAAGGGGAACGACAAACAGTTGAAATTTTATAGCCAACAATAATAGAAAAAAGTTTGCTATAGATTTGACTGTAGCAAACCTTCTGCTGTGACTAGAACAAAAGTTTCTCACCTACTTTTTGTTTTGGGTTGGATTTTAGCCGGACAGTACAAGCAGTTACAGCCGATTCCAGTGTCCAATCACATTAATCCATGACTCATTTGTGTATTATGGCTCGTATCAGTGTGAGCAGAATCAAAATCTTTTGACCTAGAACTCACTGGATTAATGCTGTAAAAGCAGATGACTGTATATCCACCACAATTAAAATTGATGAGCCCACTGTCTGAATAGGGCTTGCTGACTTTTTATTGATTTCTGCACCACTCACTCATTTCCTATATGCAGTGCAAGCCACTGATTCTTGTTAGTATTCCCCTCAACATCCCCTTTTAATGCCTTCTCCACAAGAAAACATGCAAGCAGCTCAACAGCCTAAAGAGAAATATTCATATTTTATCATTGCTGGTGAAGGTCACTCCTGTCTATGAATCCACTATTAGCCGTGTCATTGGATATCAGTCTAGATTGAGACCATATTTGCAGACTGCCAATTATAAAGGCTAATATTTTTATTTGCATTTGCATAAAGCTGGGTTTATTATTCTCATTGAAATGTCAAGTTAGCTGACAGACATGCACACGCTTATAATTTTATAGCTGCTGCATAGTAGGGTACACCATAATAATACTACTATGAATAAAAGTCATTTATGTGCTTTAGAGAAAGAACATTTCAAAATTTCAAGATATGGTTAAAATCGTGTCTTGAGCCACTCCTCCCCCTCCTTTTTTTAAAGTTGTCTTAAGCAATAGTTCTCCAGGCTTTCTGAAAGTATTACAAAGCTTTTCTTTGGACATTCCCTGCTTTATCACTCATTTTTAGGAAAGGGAAACAAGGAGAAGAGGCTGCATGGCAAATTACACAAGAACTGTGGAGGGCTGAGTCCAAATTTGAGATTTTTGGTTCAAATCATGAAGGAGGTCAGGAGAGAGGCACAGCAGTGAATTTCTACAGCCATCTGTACATTGCAGCGGAGGCTCTGTCGTGATTTGTGGCTAGATGTTCAGCCAGTTAAACGCAATCCTAGTTAAAATGTATCTATTTTTCATAGGAAAGCATAAAGAAATGTGGGATGGCTCAAGACTTTTGCATTGTAGTGTCCACCAAGCTGATCAGATGCAATATGGGTATCCAATGTTTTTTATAAAATCAACACCTGTTGAGAGAAAAAAAGATAAAGGATTCATTCTCAATGACAAAAACAAAATCAAGACAATCGTAAAGTATGCTAAAATATCTCCACACACAAAACACGTTTTTTTTCTGTAGTGGTTCCCAAAGTCATCTTTGTAGAGGATTCTTTCTGAAAAGACTACTAGAAAAATTGATATAATACTGTTCTCTACCAAAACAAAAAATAAATAGACGTTCTACTTTTGGAAGAGGTGAGAGCAAGCTGATATTTAAGAGTGTTTTTTCAGTAAAAACAGAGGTGTCACTGGTGCTGCACAGCTGTTTGTTTATATTCTCTCTCTCGGTTAGAAGCATTGGAAAAAAAAATGTTTTCATCAGCACCCCAGAAGGGATAGTAAGCAAGTGCTATCTCACACAGACACATTCCCTTCATCAGGCATAAATTTAACTATGGTACAAAAACAATTTCTGGTGTGTAAATGAATACCTCCCGTACCGTAGACGCATCTTCGACAGGTGTAACAATTGCTATTAAGCCCCAGAATCACCCTAAAAGACTCTAAATTAACCGAGAACACATTGCTCATTGCTTCATCTCCACATTAAAGGCATCTGCAGCATTTGCAGTAATTTTGTGTGATGAGGTTTTTTTTTGTGTTTGTGTGTGTGCGCGTGGTCTGATTGCTCTCCGGATTAGTTGCGCTGTCTCTGTTTCTAGCTGTTTGTCCCTTCATCGTCATCTGTTTCCTCGAACAGATCAGTGCAGATTGGGTCCAGCCTTAATCTGAGAGGTCCACATTGCTAAGGCAGCTGCTGGCCGACCAAGAGGTTGGCACTGCTGCCACCTTGTAATGACCACGACAGCTGGCGTGGCACAGGCTCGCATCGCAGTGGTCGAAGACAGAAGTGTGCCTCTGCCATCTCATAGCAATGAGTATTACCAAAACTTTTAGTTATACCAGATTTGCTAGGAACGCATTTGCCATTGTGTTGCGCATAAATCTCAACTATATGGTTAACTATTATCATACTTAAAGTACTATTACAGGTACAAATGATACATTTCCTCATTCCCAACTTTCTTTATTTCTCTTGCTTTCATACGGCTCCTCTTCTCTCTTCTTCTCTAGCACAGATTCTCTCTTGGAGTGTGCTGCAGCAGATGCTCACAGGGCTAAAATCTGGATGGATTACAGGGTCTAACAGATGCTTCTACTGTTTCCAGTAGCTCCCCCAAATCAAGCAGAACGCAAATATGCATATGTGCACATTCTGGCCGGTATTTATGTTACTAGGGAGTAGTCACTCGAAAGCTGCAAATAGTGGAAACGTCTGTGGCGCTAATGCAATAGTAAAGCCATTTATTGGGGGGAAATTGTTTTACATACAGACTATCAAGTGGTCATGAAACTCCTTATTTCTTTCTCTTTTTTTCCACTGAAGCTTAAAGTCTCATGTGGTGGAAGCTGCTGAATGTGGCGAAAACACAATTGCAAAACTCAGGGCTGATCTTAATACTTTCATCTGGAGCCCCCTTCACCCAGCTTTCTGACAAGTCGGTCCGGCCAAACAATTTGTGAGAATCCTCAGTAATTCTCTGCTCGTCCTCCCTCCCCATCCCTTTCAACTTCTTTTTTCTCCCTCTGACAAAGAGTCACACTGAGGTTTCTACACAGCAAAACGGTTTGTTCGGCTTCTCTTAAAACTCATCTAGACTTCTTTTTTTTTCCTCAGGGAGGATACGCGCTCACAAAACGGCCATTTACTTAAAAAAATACTAATCAGAAACACATAATAGCGATTGCACTTCCATGCATAATTTAAAGATTTGAGGGCACAGGAAATGGCTGAGCATTTTAAAAAAAAGAACACACCAAAACAGAATATCTTATTATACAATGTTTATGTCCTCGTTACAGCCCACTGATAGAGCCACTAAAACAGCAGTTAACAGCTTCTGTTCTCTCAAGGGTATGCAAAACTCGGACTCAATCGGTGATGTACAATAACAATACATAGAAGGCACAGGGTTGGAGCTTCGATTGATTGCATTTTTATGGTAGAAAAACTTTGTGGTTTTGTGGGCAGTGGGGTGCAAATATATGATGATGCTGTGATATTTTGCAATTGTCTCGTATAACCCCCACTTTTGCCATGTTAAAACGCAAAAGAGCACAGAAATCCAACCATCCATCCAGAAATGTCAATACAAAATGATGAAACTTGGAAATGAGAGATAATGTTTACATTGCGTTCTTAAATAAATACTGCACATGTCATGAGCTCGTGCCAAAAAAAAAAGCAAAGCAAAGCAAAACAAAACAAAACAAAAAAACTTAACCATTGTTTTGGGAAGCAATTTGTAACAGATGGCTGGATGTAATTATTTTAGACAGAAGGAATGAGGGAGGCAAAATACAAACATACACAAGGAAATGAAAATATTGCTTGATGCTGAGATAGAATAGATAGGCCCTTTTTTCCATGTCAACAATATTTATGTATATGAAGATTAAATTAATTGAAATAGAAAATAGTCTAACGCTGAAACAATATAAAAGTAAAGGTGCCATGGTTAGATGGAAGTCATTATATTTCGGCTCTGGCTAAGCCAGGTTGATTTACAACATGCAATCACATCTGATTTTCTTTTTGTTTACCAAATGTGGCCAGTTTATTTCAACCATGTCCTTCTTACTCTGTTTTGGCATATTGCACCTGTATTTTTTCACAATATTTCATGAGGCTTTTGTGTGATCATTTGTGTTCCAATCAGGGTTATAACCAAATGAGTAAAGTTCAGAACTTTTTTCTCTTATTGTGTCATGTTTAAGGTGTAGCACCTGTGCTCGGGCGACCCGCACCAAAGTCTACACTTTTATAGAGACAAAGTCCTATAACTCCGTTACAGTCAACACAACAAATTTTGTGTTGTGTACAAAATTGACTTTATTTTGTATTGCTTTATGTCTTTGGTTGAAGAAACTGTGTATGTATGGAAGATAAGCGTTGTATGAACAACAAAAAATTTATAAATCAAAAGATTTTCCCTTCACTTGACGTTAAAATAGCACAAAGGAAAAAGTTACACGCCCAGTGACTCTGGTCCTACTCTCATTCGTTCCTCATGCCAAAACCAGACAATACAACCAAATCATAACTCATCATAACATAATTGAATCCCCATGTCTTTTCAAAGTAAAAGCCTACACAAAAATGACCATGGCCCACACCTGTGTGACTGCACAGCTGGTTACAGCCATGGTTCAAGTTACACTTTTAAGACAGTTCTGATAATGGCAGCGGTTTCAAACATGTAGACATTGTAGATTACTGAACCTAGAATTCAATGTGAAAACCTTCACTTTTTAAGTGGTGAGTGAGGAATGAAATCAAACTGTGCTTTAAAAGTACACTGGCTATAAGTCCATTTATTTAAAAAGACATAAATAAAAGGACGTGTGGTGAAATGAAACGTTTTTGGATTGTGGGCAGCATATTGTGCATTCCAGCATGTTGCTAAAATGCCTGAGGGTTCATGTAATGAACTGTCATAATGTGCGTGCCTGCTCGTTTCCTGTTTTTCTTGTCAAACACATATGAGGTATATTGGAACAAAATCTGTATCTGCAGACAAATCGGTATAATATACATAGCTAGACAGACAGAGTAAGCATCTTATACTGGGTGACATAATGGACTGCTTAAATGAGGGCAATAAGTGATATGGGAAATGCACCTTGATATTTGGTGAAGAAGAAAATGAGGAAAAAATAGTATGAAGTTAGTGAGGATCTCAGGAAAGAGAAACACCTGTTAAGTTTATATGAACAGCTGGTCCAGTGGCAACCTTGGGGAGCGTTGAAGGATACAGGCTTTGTGGGACTGTGTGCAGTTCTCTTGTAAACATCTACAATGTATTCATTAGCGAGTCTCAAAGCACAGAATACAGCCAATAAAAGACATGCATTTGCAGATATTAAAGGTTTTAAGCAGCACACATCCTAGAGTCGTATGCACAGATCTTCCTTTGGCCTCGTTCTCACATCTTCATGTGTGATTTCAATCACAGTCACTGTCTTAAAGCTGGTTATTTGAAAACTCTAAGGAGCTCTTTTATCGCAATTTTATGCCCTCTGTGAAATATGAGTCATTGAACACTAAGTTATGGAGAGGGTCAATTCAATCTTAAGGAAACTGCTAACAGTCAAATCATTTTTTTTCTCTAAAAATATATTTGAAATTATGACCTTTTAGACACTTTAAAGCACATGCTTTGAGGGAGGGCACAAGCACGGTGCATATTTGGAAAGCTAATCAGGTTGTCCTCCTGCCTAAGCTTAAACTCAGACCTATGGTTTGCAGGTTAACAGATCTTGATGTTTTAATCCTGTACATCTAAGGTGCATCGCTCACCATCTGCTTACCATACCACCCCTCAAACCTTGTAGGCATATTAATTTCCTTGTAAATAATTTAATTTGTGCCTTCAAGAAACAGCGACCTTCTATTCATAGTCATGTATCTACATTTTATGCTAGAATAATTTAATTCATTTAATTAAATTTTAATCAATGCCTCTGGAACCCGACTGTTGTTTTCTTTGTTTTATTTTTCTTACATGTTTTTTTGGTTTGCTTATTTTATTTTATGTGCTTTGTAGTAATATAACTACTGGCATCTTTGCAAATTCTGTGACTCATCTGTACTAATTGCACATAGGCGCTGTAATCCTTAAGCATTCTTAACAAACTTCCCCATTGCTATTTGTGTTGCTTTTCTTTCTTCTTTCTTTTTCAGTTTCCGGTGGCATTTCTGTTCATTTTAGTGTTTGCATTTCACGGTGAGTTATTTAAGTCAGTTCCGAAGGCTGTAAGTGCTTGTATGTGCATAATGAAACCCTATATTTATAGTATCCCCGCTGCATACAAATATGTATCACAACATGTAGATCTAAAGCAAACAGGCAGAGTAAGTCTGCTATAAAGGCTGCTCTTCATTCCCCTGTGGAGGTTCAATCAGGTGTGACTCACGGTGAATAGGCTTGGAGGACAAATGGAATTCATAGTGAGCCGTCATGCTGACAAGCTTGTCATCTTCCTCCCCTATAATTGTCTTTCCGTGTCTCAGCAGGTCAGCAGAGATACGGCTGAAATCTGTAGTGTTGCATTTATGTCTCCCTGTCAAGTCCAAGGAAGGCTCTAAATAAGGGATTTTTATCATGTCTTTAGATCCTCTTTTGTCTTCAGATGCAAAAATTTATTGTGATTGTCAAGATTCACGGGTTCATGAGGATCACTGCTTGGTGCCAAACTTCACTCTTGTTAAAATGCATTCCTACCCCCTGTTGTTTTATTTTGAAACTTGAATTAATGGCTGTCTTGGCCATTTGGGATCAGCAAAACTGGGATGTAAACAGCGTTGACATATTACCCCCACATTTGTTATTAAATACTTGCCTTTCTTTTTGATATGTGTCAAAGGAAGTCCCATAGTTCATCCAATATCCAAAGTAATAGCAGCATTTATCCTCCTTTCTTTTTCTGTTTAGCTGCTAAATACTCCACCATGTTCTCCGGTATGCCACTAACAGTGCTAGAAGTCAAAACATGGGATGTAATAAAAAAAAAGACCTGAAGTAGTAGAGCTTGTGTTTGCAACTGTTATTTGAGCCACTAAATATGTTTAAAATTTATTAGGGTAGATGAAAGAATAAAAATTTCTTGGCAACGCTTGAGTAGCATTCTTTTCTCCAGTTGGTAACCTTATGAAAAGTTAATCCGAAAGCATGTGCTCAAGATCTTTTTATGTGTGAACTTGGCCAGGGTGAATTTGTATCAAAAGGGCTGGAACTGGCTGCCAAATTCAAGTGAAGGCTAAAAGCATGAAGACCTTTCAAAGCTGAGCGGAGCCACCCCTGTGTAAGACCTTGTCTGTGAGCAGCATTGTGAATTGTGCTAAAAGCTTCAGTTGCAAAACAGAGTCAACTGGTTTTTCTTTTGTTTTGGTTTTTTTTTTCCTGTATGTAATAATCAATAACAAGCTTCCCTTCCCTTGTGTCTATCCTTGACAGAATTATTAAATAAATAATAATATGTTGTAATATGAATTATAAATATGTTTTAACATATAAATATGTATGCACACACACATGCATTAATAAATCCTGCTTCACCAACATCTGATGTGATCTAATTATTAAGCTCAGCGACATCTGAGCCTGTATGGTGTTTGCTATGTGTTACCTGTTCTGACATAGACTTGGGTAGCATTGGCTGGGAACCCTTACTGGACATGTGTCCTTACAAGGGCTTGAACCAATAATCTAGTGTTTCGAAGACAGTAAAGTGGCCACTACTACAGCAGGTGTGTCCACTAGTGCCTAGAAAAGGCTGGCACAAAGGCTTTGATCATGGCAACACAAGAAATAATAATAATAATAACACATTTTATTTGAGGGCGCTTTTCAGAAACCCAAGGTCACCTTACATTTGCAGGCTGTGCAATTCCTGTCCTATCAATTGCAGTAGACTCCTCCCTTTATGGATTTGGGTCTTTATTATTATTATTATTATTATTATTATTATTATTAAAAGTAGAGTTTGACATAATATGTGTAAAATCTGAATGCATTCCTGCCCTCTTCATCTGCTTTGTTCTTAACACATTTTTTGTGTCACTTATGAAATTTGGTGGTGCATCAGAGCTGGACTGTAACACAACTGGTGCATTTCATCGTGTCTGTTTGTAAACATAAAAGCTCAAAAGGTTTTAAATGAATGATGCAAAGGTGTACAGTGGAGTCATGTTAACAAAAACATTAAAATTTGGCTTACATGCACCAAGATCTTCAAGGTCATCTTTATTTATCAAAAATTGACAAAAAAAAAAGGCTCAGAACTTGAAATGATTCTCATAAGTGTGGTGTGTAATGTGAACATACAGAATGTAAGATATAAAGATTTTAAACTTTGTATATGCTTTGTATGAAGCTTGTATGACCTCTGATATCCTTCGAGGTCAACAGATATGAAGGCCAGACTTATAATAATGCTGTATAGAGTTATTTAAAACGATGTTACTTACTGCCATTGTTTGTATTGACAACATATAGACATATAGGGAATGATATTTTGAGATTTTTACACAGTACTTTGAACCTCTGAACTTTGAACCTACTTTCAAAGTTAAAAAAGGTCATACTTCCATTAAAAGTATTCAGTCTTTAAAACTATCCTTAAAAATTCTACTGCCTTTGTGTGTATTGGCAACAGTTTGGAAATGATACGGATGTGGGGATTCTAAATATCAAATTGTAGTTTGAATCCAAAACACATTTGATCTCTGATCTAACGTTTTCATTTCACATCTGCATTTCTTTCAAGTTTACCCTAAAACATGTTATTTTTACTGCACTACAAACATCTTAAAATTAATTTGAAAAGAAGAAAGAACAAATGTATATATACAAATTACAATACTATTCCCTTAAAAGTAAATACTGCACAGAGAGGGAGCTGCCTTAGCGAAGGTTTGCACTATCTGAGTGCTACTTGAAAGTGAACTATGCAGTACAGAATAGAAAACACCTTACACAAGATGATTCATACACCAGTTGAAAACAGAAAATCCTAGTGGGTAAGTGTAAGTATAAGCACCACAGGGGTGCATCGATAACCAGGTTAAATAAATAAGCGGAATATTTTTTTCTCCTTTTACGGAAAATAAAAGAGTGTTCTGGTGCTGTTGTACTGACCTTTATTTAATTCAACTTGGATCTTCTTTTTTCTGTTTATAAACTTTTTTCTGAAATAGGGCATGTTAGAAAAAAGTTTGAGAACCATGCACTGGGGAGTTTCTGGAAAGGAAACAGAGATGTTGTCTAATTAAGAGTACAAGATATTAGTGTGAGTGAGAGAACCTTTGTATCCATCCAGAAAGGACTGAGAGATTTGCCAGCATGACTGACAGCTGTTGATGGTCCTGATTTGAGGATGACTAAGTAGGGTAGTTCAGAGTGATAGTTCAGATTGTAAGTGTTAACTTACAATGAGATGTAAGTCGTAATAGGTCAAACCCTAACTGTAACCCAAAGGCGTCTGTTTTTTTATGTTCACAAGCATGTTCACACAAGTAATAATAATAATGATAGTAATAATGATAATAATGATAATAATAATATTATTAATAATAATAATAATGAGTCCTGTGGTAGTCAGGCGAGCAGGTGGAACAGACAGAAGGGAAGCTGAAGAAGAGCGAAGTGTACGAGGAGGTGTGTATGTATGGAGAAGATCAGATAAATATGCAGGAGCAAGATTATGAAGCACTTTAAAAGTAAGAAGCAGGATTTTGAAATTGACATGGAGGTGAATTGGAAGCAAGTGGGCTTTTTAAGAACAGGTGTTATATGTTCAGTGGATCTAGTTCTGGATATAATACGTGCAGCTATATTCTGAACTAATTGCAATTTATGAAGGGATTTATGAGGTAGACCATAGAGAAGAGAATGACAGTAATCTAAACAGGATGTGACAAGAGCATTGACAAGTATGGCGGTACTGTTTGGAGCGAGTGAAGGACAAAGGCAGTTAATATTATGAAGATGAAAATAGGAAGACTGAGTGATATTATTTATATGTGCTATCGAGGATGACACCAAGACTCTTAACCTGAGGGGAGGGCATGACAACAGAGTTATCAATGGATAGTGAAAAATGTCTAGTTGGAACTTTAGTCAGTTTTGATTTGGTGCCTATTAAAATAATTTTTGTTTTATTGCCATTAATTGCGATTTATTATTAAGAAAGTGAGTAAACCAGACCTTGATTTCACTTAAACAGTCAGAATGAGTGTGGGTGGGAGAGTAGCTGTGAGTTTGGAAGATAAGTAGATCTGGGTGTCTGTATAGCAGTGAAACTGGATGTTATGTTTTCTGAAAATGTTACCTAGGGGTAGGAGATAGATGATAAAAAGTAAAGGACCCAGGACAGAGCCTTGGGGTACACCGGAATTAACTGGAGTAGATTGTGATCTGTGAGTGAGTAACTAAACAAACGGCCAGAGAGATGCAAAGTAAGGCGAGTGCCAAACCATTGACGTTAATAGATGCTAATCTATGAAGAAGCATGCGGTGGGAGATAGTATCAGTGATAGATAGGTGATGAGTCCAGAGTCAGCTGCAAGCAGAAGATCATTTGTGATTTCTACGAGAGCTGTTTCTGTAGTATGAAATGAATGGAAGCCAGACTGAAACTGGTCGTAAATGTTATTTCCAGTGAGGTGTCTATGAACCTGTGCAGCCAATATCTTTTCCAGAATTTTGGCTTGGAAAGGCAAATTTGAAATTGGCCTGAAGTTATTTAGATTGGAAGAGTCTGAACCTTCTTTTTCAATATTGGAGTTATTATTGCAGTTTTAAGAGAAGATGGAACAGAACCAGATATAAGACAGGAGTGTATGATATTAACAACCAATGAGCCAAGAGAGGGGAGTGAAGTTTAACAAAATTAGTTGGCAGTGGATCAAGTTTACACGATGATGACTTTAACTTAGTAATTATGGAAGATAGCTGAATAATTGTAGGTAATCCAAATTTGGATGACAGTTGTGTAGGAGAAAAAAATGCAGTTAGAACAATTGACCATATCACAAGTAGAAGGCAATTGTTTAGCATGATAAATAGCTTCTTTATAGTGCTGCATATGACTGAGATACATGTCCTTATGAATAGTAAGTCCTGTTTTCCTGAACAGACGTTCCGGGCGGCATCCAATAGCTTTAAGTTGGCGAAGTTCAAATGAATACAATGGGGCTGAACGAGAGAAGGAAAAGTAATCTTCCAAATGACATGCATCAAAAACTACTCATGTTTTTCATTATTTTTAAGTCAGGTTTGATCTCCAAATGCTACAATTAGTGTCATCACCTATGACAAGTAGGACTTAAGGGTTTAAATTACAATAAAAAAAAGACCTTCTCACAATCACAAAATGTCAATGTTCTGTCAACTTTTCTCATAAGAATCAGATTTCAACACTTTTAGGAAAGTACTTGCAGGAATAAGTGACTACTGCTATTTGTGATTTATTGAATAACCACCTCATCGCCTTCCAACTTTTAAAAGCCATATATGACTGAGGTGCATAGTATTAAATTTAAACTGCTTTATTCTTTAACTGCATTACATAAAAGTTAAATACCATATATAATTCTGCCTAATATGAGTCAAATATCTCCATCTTAACAATTTGTACCTCTGGGTGTCATTGTTAGGGTCGAGTCTATTATAAACCTCGCTAAAGACTTAGGTGCACAAAAGTCTTTAATCTTCTAATGAAAAGGTCGGTAACATTACACTGACCACTTCCCCACTGTCCGGCCGTGGGTGCTTTTAACCTCTCTCTCTTCTTCTCACCTCTTAGTTTTTCCTCTTTTTTCCCCCTCTGCTTTCTGAGGTTTTTCCTCACTGCCAGTCTGCAGCTCGCTCAGATGTTACCCCCTTTGTACCTTTCTATAGAGCTGTGTTCATATGATGGCTTGTGATCTTATGATGAAATGAATCCTAAATGTCTTCACTCTACAGAAGCCTGGGATGCCTCTCTATCTGACGCTCTTTCTCTCTCATTGGATAGTGTGTTTATGTGTGTGTGTGTGTGTGTGTGTGTGTGTGTGTGTGTGTGTGTGTGTGTGTGTGTGTGTGTGTGTGTGTGTCTATGTATTGGGGGGAATGATAATGGCTCACAGCTGTGCATCATCAACGTACGATCATTGCCTCTGCAATCTCTGTTAGAATAGATGCCCAACCTGACAAGTCTTGACAAGGCTTTTCTAATTTCAGCTACATATTGTTGCTGTCAGGTTTCTGAGCTGCTGTTTTACAGGCCATTTAACGTTGCATTATGTGAAGATGCTATCTTTCCCTGACTTCAAGAACATAGGTGAAATTGTGAATTATGTTCAGGCATAAATAGTATTCTAGGTATTCTCAACACATGCAAAAAACGAGAGAGAGAGATGCTTAAAACAGCTTAAAACTAATGCCAACAATTGTGGTATGGGAAATATTCCTTAAATGTCTTCCAATCGAGATTAAATTACACATAACATCGATCTTACATACCATAAAACTACAAGGTAACAAGAAATTTCTTTCAGTATTTGTAAATACCATATACGCTGATACCTTTCAGGAAAAGAAAAACATAACATTAAACACAGGTTACTGTAAAATTGGCTTCTGTTGAGTCAGACCTAAAAACGTAACTCTTCTGAAAATCATTTTGCTTGATGTCCCATTGTCTCATTTAGAAAACAGTCAACACACTGTAAGGGCATAAAAATGTTTTAGTGACCACCTGGATTAGGGAAAGTTTTACGCAGGCAGACTCACGAGAATTTATGACTTCCACCAACCATTCTTCACCTTTGTGGTCTTGAAATGTTAAACATACAGAAGCTGGATTTCTACAACCAAGTGGTGCAAGGAGCAGAGGAAATCTAACAGAGGTTTTTGGGGTTTTTTTTTATCTTGTCAAAGTCCAGGAAAGACAAGCAGCTGAATTCATGGTACATTGGTGAGCACATTTGTTTCAAAGAATTGTATTTTATAGAGACAGACCTACAGTACGGTAATAATTTTACTTTAATAAACAATTACATTGACATTATAAGGGAAATACTAAAAAAACAGTACATGGTGGGGCGACCGTGGCTCAGGGGGTTGGGAAGCGTATCTGTAACCAGAAGGTCGCCAGTTCGATCCCTGGGCTCTCTGTCTCGGTCGTTGTGTCCTTGGGCAAGACACTTTACCCTACCGCCTACTGGTGTTGGCCAGAGGGGCCGATGGCGCGAAATGGCAGCCTCGCTTCTGTCAGTCTGCCCCAGGGCAGCTGTGGCTACAACCGTAGCTGCCTCCACCAGTGTATGAATGCGAGAGTGAATGAATAGTGGCATTGTAAAGCGCTTTGGGTGCCTTGAAAAGCGCTATATAAATCCAATCCATTATTATGGTAAAATGTTAATTTTAGGCCAAGTACTGTAATATTTTGACAAAATGTTGTTAGAGCGTAAATAGCATGCACAACGAAAAGCAGTGTCCATGCTGGTAAATCTAGCTGGCACCTGTCCATATGTTTTTGGATAGTGATACTTTTGCTAGATGCACCACCACAGTCTCTTGGTTTAACTGCACTTGTATGCAAACTTTTTATGTAAATATTCTCTTTTCTCATAAAATTTACAACTAAATAGAATCAGCAGTCCAACACAAACCATGAATGTTGTGTAATATGAGAAACAAAACACTACAATGCCAAACTTTGTAATGATCTGGTTAATGGCCTTCAATGAAACCATCATGAACTACAAAGTCAAAAGTTATTTCACTGTCCTGTATATACATACAAAATATGACTTCAATGTCTTCTGGAGGCAGAGGTTAGCACTGTAGTTACTGTAAAAGAAAACTACTGCTATAATAAATTGGTGTAAAAATACAGTAAATGTACACTTTCCCCTACAGACAGTCATTTCCTTCTGGTTGGATTCAAAGAGCGAGGTCAGACTGAGGTTATCATCATTTTTCTTACATATTGATCAGTATATGCTGCTGGGAAATTAGAGGTCAAAAGGTGTCTAAGAAAAACAAAGGTAAATACTAAACATGACAAAATGTGGAGAGAATGTTCCTCCACACCCAAAAGCCCTCCGAGGGATTAGTTAACCAGTGTAAATTACGGTAAAACTTGTGAAATGACATGGGCTCTGAGACCAATTAGGTTCAAGGCCTCCAGGCATCGGTGAATATATGGCTGCTGCACCTCCTGAGAGCATGTTTCAGGTCAGAGAAAAACAACATAGAAAACAAGCACAAACACATGACTACACAGAGGGAAGAAATGTTTTCTAACCCAATCTTTTATACATTATGCATGATTGTAATGAGGTGAAGTGATTTAGTGGCTCTCCAGTGTGTCACGTTTTTCATCCATATGTGACCATTACTTTTTTTTTTCCTTGTGTAGGTCCATGTATTATTTTACAAAGAAACTGTATTATTAATTCATCCTTAGAATCCTTCACAGCCTGTGATATTGATCATGGAATAAGAGGTCCAATTGCTTGTTCAAGCACATTTCAGTACCATCAAGGGGACTTGAGGAGATTCCTTCTTTTGAAATGTTGTATTACATTACAACATTTGTTGTCAGGAGAAATACAAATACAGGCTATAACAAATTGCATAAAAGCACATTCAAAGTATTAAAGCAAGCTGAAACATCTTTGCCCTCTACATGCAATTTCAGAATGCTGCATTCAGAACAGATGATGGTCTATTTGTTAGCAGCTACCTCACTCACTCACTTTTTAGCAACACACTTCAGAAACTGCTGTCACTCGATCGTGTTGCTGGATCGTGACTCAAACAGTTGGCAGTTCGTCTTGTAACCGGAAGGTTGCCGGTTCGAGCCCTGGCTCGGACAGTTTCGGTCGTTGTTTTCCTTCACCAAGACACTTCACCTACCGCCTACTGGTGATGGCCAGAGGGGCCGATGGCGCGATATGGCAGCCTCACTTCTGTCAGTCTGCCCCAGGGCAGCTGTGGCTACAACTGTAGCTTGCCTCCACCAGTGTGTGAATGTGAGAGTGAATGACTAGTGGAATTGTAAAGCGCTTTGAGGGCCCCAAAAAGCGCTATATAAATGCAATCCATTATTATTATTATTATTATTACCTATTACAACTACAAGTATTGACATAAAAGTCTTTTTTTTAAGTGTATATATAACTGGGTCATACACAGTTATAAAATATCAGGGAAGATTTTAAAGAAAATGAAATTATGTGTATAACCTACTATTAAAAGATTAATGCCTGCACTAGGAGCCCGTCTGTTGTCACTAAGGAGAACCTGCTACAATATCCTTTTCCAGGCTTGACTAAGGTCGGGATGTGAGTAAATGTAAGTTCTAGACACCGGTTGCTGTCTAATGCAGATCATCATTTCTACTGCGACTACAGGAGCCTGTGAGCACTTTGCATAAAAAGTAACAAATGAGATGCCTAATGAAGAAATCATTTTGCTTTACGAGATATACTGCAATCCCTGCAATCCATCCCTTCTAAAAAGCTGTCAAGCCAGAGAATTCAAAAGCTAGCTTAAGCAAATCTAACAATTTAACTTAAGAAATAAAATATTTGAAAATCCCCTACCTTTATGTAACGCAATAGCAATAACTGACTCATTATTGTCAAAAAAAAAAAAGTCTGGGAAGCCATGCTAAGCCAGATATGACCACAAAGCAACTGAGGTTCAAACAAAGTTGTCTTCATTTTATATGAAATGCAAAAGAAATATAAACAAAGAATATAAATTTGACATCAGTCTGACAAAGACAGAACAGAATACTGTTAATCCCAGCTGTAAAACACCAGACTTTGAATGAATCACCACGTCACAGCTGAAGACACTGTGTGGTATAACAACGCCAGGCCACACGAGAGTCTTAGACAAGTGGCTTACATAGGTCAACTTTCATAATTGTCTCAGGGACCACTGTGACCCATTTAGTCCCACTGTGTTAATAACTTTGACCTTTATTGGTTTGACGAATCGCTTAAAGTGCACCCATTCATACAATATAAAGCTAAACTGCTGTCTAGAGTCACCAGCAACCAACAAGTACTGTATGCAGGAATGTTCCACCTGTACCACCTAATCAACAATACGTTTAATTACGATATCATGAATTCCAAATCAGGACGGATAATTGTGAACAGTTCTCATTAGATGATTTTATTTTCGATGTTTTTTTTCAGTATGGTTGCAACAGAGCCCCTTTAGGCCTGCCAGGCTTAAAGAAATGTCTGCTGAACAGAACACCTGAAAGCAAGGTGGTATATACTGAACAAACTGAGCAGTGCCTTGGAACACTTTCCCTAAGACTTCAAAAATAAGCCTTGGCTTTTGACGTTCACTAAATTTGAAAAAAAAGAAGAAAAAAAAAGTGAGGTGCCAAAGACACAAACCTACATTAGCAACTACCTGCATTACCAGAGGAGGAATTATGCTCTCCAGAAGTTATATTGTTCATGGCCACGTATTAGGCACTCTAGTAAGAGCCCTGACTTCAAAGTCAGAGTGTGAAAATTACACAAAAGTGTCTTCTGAGCCACAGCATTCTGGCAGCTTTTCAGAAGCAAAAAAGAAAGTGTATTTTGCCCTATTTTATCCACAAAAATTGTAAAAACATAGGAATTTGATATACCTGGAAGTTGAGAGTTGGTTAGTTATTAGTATTCTGAAAGCGATTATAAGATAAGAAGCTAGTGCCTTTCAAATCATCCAGGTAGCTAATGCTTAAAATATGCTTTATAACTGATTCACACTATGTGAAAGTCTGACAACAACCTGCATTAGCCATATACCATCTTTTCAGTTGGTTTTTAAAATATATCTCGGGACACTGGACAGTGGATCATAAGTGGGCGGCTAAAACACACCTGTTTCTGTACTATTACGATATATTACTGTACTATTACAATTTAATTAAAGTGTATCACCTCTGCTAAAGGTCAAACGGCTTGTTATTCTGTGATTCATCCAACACTGCATTTATTTGGCAATGGCTTACAAAGAAAAGTATTTTCATAATTAACATACATATACAGTGCAGTAAAAAGTATTTGCCCCATTCCTGATTTCTTACTTTTTTACATATTTTTCACACTTCATATTTCAGACCATCAAACATATACAAAATGCAGTTTTTGAATGATGATTTCATGTATTATGAGAAAAGAATAACATACAAATCTGCTTGGTCCTGTGTGGAAAAAGCATTTGGCTTCAGGACGACTTGCTGTAAGTATTGGAACCATGAATTCTGCTCTCTACCAGAAAATCCTGAAGGAGAATGTCCAGCCATCAGATTGTGCCATGAGGGTCAAGCACACTTAGATTATGCAGAATGCAACTATGATCTTAAACACACCACCAACACCATCTCTGAATGGCAAAAGAAAAAGAAAATGAAGGTTTCGGAGTTGCCGGACTTAAATCTCATTCACATGCTTTTGTATGACCTTAAACATTCTGTTCATGCTTGAATACCCTCCAATGTGGATGAATTAAACAGTCTAACTTTCACAGACGTTCATACTCTGACTCATTGGAGAACAAGGTCCCAAGGGTGGCACAACCAGTTATTAGGCTCAGGAAGCAATGACTCTTTTTCACAGGGACAGGTAGATTTGGATAGTTTTTTTTTTGTCTTTAAGAAATGAAATCCTCATTTAAAAACTGCATTTTGTACTTGGGGTATATTTTCCTTGTATTTGACACATAAAGTGTTTACACTACCAAAAATCTGGGGACAAATGCACAGACAAATGAGACATTTCAAAATCAAATGTTAACATTATTAAAGTGGCAATAGACAACTTAACCTTACCCCTCCCCTCGTGGCACTGTTTTGAAGGCTGGATTGCTTCTGTTTTAACATACTCACTAATATAAGCACGAGGTGATAAGCAAACAATGTTTCCACTTTCTATTTTTTGTCAGAACATTTTGCTAATCTTAAACGTTTCTTGCCAACTCAGTGTGACCTTTTGTTTAGTTCAAAAACTAACTGCAGAGAGAAAATGCCCACCTGTGCTTCCTCTGTTTTCTGTTGCCGGGTATAATCCTGTGTTAACCATTTTAGCTACCTGATCTATTTATCAATGTCTAAGAAAAAGAAAGAAAGAAAGAAAGAGAAACCCTTTTTTCCACTGGTTACACAGTCAAGCTTTCATTTTTTCATATCTGTGAGAGCATTTCAAAATTATGGCAAAAACAAAAAGGAATAAAAGAAGAACAACTCATTAACCAGTATCTTTCATCTCCCAGTGGAGGATCCAACCATTGTCATTTTGTGGGAATTATGATTAGACGTGATAGGAGTCATACAATCTATCTGCTTAATCAATATGCATCATACATGACTCTGATGTCACATCATTAGAAAACAATGTCTGGTGTTCCTTTCACATGAGAAGACAAAAGGTTTTCTCATGCTTTATATTAATTTGATGCTCAAAACACAGCATTTCAGGTTTCATACAGTATGTTTTCTCTTGATCTTATTTGTATTGTGTAATTGTCACTAAGCTCTGCATTAACATTGTGTTTTTGTGTTTGCATTTATCCTGAACTCTTTATTCACTCTCAGACAGTAGTTCTTTGAAAATGTGATTAGATGCAAGTAGAACTCATCAATCCATGAAGATAAGACAGCTGCCCTAGAGCTGTGGATTACAGCCAAATGAATCAGTCTGTGGTGGAAAACAGCACCAAGTAAGTCAACCCACTACCCATTTCTCCTTTGCCAGCTGAGAATGAGTCATCTGATACTGATGCTTCTCCCCAGCTAAATCTTTCTTGTACAGCCACTGGACAGAGATCCTCAAATGACTCAGTCAGAATTCGAGCAGGTATATTTGAAACCCTCTATTCTGTAATGTCTGTCTGTAAACCACACAGTGGAAGTCATGTCCATATTGGAGCACCCCACACATTGCGATTTATAGCCAGTGTCTACTCTGAGAGCCAGCGTTGGCCTCCAGGGGGCACTAAGCAAAAACTTCTGGCATACTAAAGGGTTCCTACATGACCCATAAGCCATGTAAATTTTGCATGGCTTATGGGTCTGACAACATAGTGGTCCCACTGCACTCCTTTGTGATCAATATTAATTGTGTTATTGTAAAGTTACCAATGAGCCAGTGAGGAGTGCCACCTGTATATTGTCTGGACCCCTGTGCAAAGGTTCATCAAATATAGTAAATAGTTATAATTAACTCTCACAGTTGCCTGCCTCAAAGTGACCAAACGCAGCCCCAGAGATGACAAAAGACAAGGAAGACAAACAGATGGACAGAGATATGCACTACAAGCTAGAATGCAAGATAACCTGATTACTTTCACCACACTCCACACTCGTATTGTCGTTTTCTCTTTCCTTTCTTGACCAGATCTTTTGTGGGGCATTTAGGCTGTGGATTAGTCCTCATGATTTTATGGACTTTTCCTGTGCTGTTCCAAGACTGTTCTGCTGTGAATTAGCTATCCCATTCAGGTATAAGCAGAGATGGGCAGTAACGCGTTACTGTAATCCAATTACCTTTTTCAAGTAACAACTAAAGTAAGGGATTACTATTGCAAAAAAGTAATTAGATTACTGTTACTTTCACGTAAGCACGCTGCGTTACTAAACCAAGATTTTGTGAGTGTCTCATGACAATGACGTAAGCGCGTGGCAGAGACAGACGTGTGTAGATCAACAATGGATGATATGGAGTGTGGGAGAGAGTACGACCATGCAGCGTTTAAAGCTTGGAACTACTGACCTTACTTAGAGTTTGATTCTGTAAAAATTGACAGGAACATCAGCCTCCGCTGTTCACTCTGTGTGGGAAGAAAACTTCTTTCTACAGCAAAAAATTAAACTTCAAATCAGGAATGTGAAATTCACAGAGAAACCCCCGGATCCCTCCAGTGACATTACCACATCCAAAACCTCAGACGGCCCCACTCCAGCTAAACAGGTATGTTTTACTTGCATTTATTTCAAAGAGTGAGTGTAAACACAAAAAAAATATTTTATTTTATATGCTGGAATATGCAGAAAATAGGTTTAAATGCTAAACAAATTTCTCCAAGTCAGAGAATGTTACATATATTTTAATTTTTGCTTGATGCAATGTGCATAAAGTTAAAAGATTAAAACTAATAAAACAAATTTTAAAAAGAGACTTTTTCATTTGATTCAATTTTATATGATGGATTATGCAGAAAAAATAGAATTGGGCTGTAAGGTCTATTGCTTTATTACATATTTAGGTTGTGTATCATGTTTTTAAACAGTAACTAATTACTTTTGAAAATGAGTAATCAGGAAAGTAATGGGATTACTTTTTTATAGAAGTAATCAGTTTATTAGTAGCTAATTACTTTTTTCAAGTAACTTAACCAACACTGGGTATAAGGAAAATTTAAGAAACGTTCCTAAATTTGCCTCTATCTGTTAGTGTTATCTAATTATGGTCTTACATGGCCATCTTTTTATATAGAGGAGCCAGCTTTCTAGAAGCACTGGACTACCACAAACCACAAACTCAACTCTATGCATCACATAACCCTGGATTTTAGTTTAGATTCAGCACCATGTCTTATGGAGAAAATGGAGCACAGACGTGGAACCCAAGGGGTCTATAGTGTGTAGATTGATTTCTTTTAACTATAGCTGTCGAAATTAACGCGTTAATTGCGATAATTAAATTTTGGAATTAATTACGTTAGAATATTTAACTATTTAGCGCAACACGCAGATAAGTCGCTCCCATAATTCCACTTGATTTGTTTACCGCGCCACTGAAAATGGAGAAGCAGGAAGCGGATGGCCTTCTGGATGGGGAATTTAAATACAAGAAGAACATAGATGGGACAATAAACAAACGCGTTGTAATTTGCACTCACTGTAGTAAAGAGTTTCAATTTCACCGTTCAAATTCGACCTTAAAATACCACCTTAATGCCAAACACGCGTTTGTCGGGGCAGCAGCTTCACCCGGCCTGCGTCAGACCACTCTTAGTGAACGCAGGCCACTCGGTAAGTCTTCTTTGGACAAACTGACCGACAATATAGCCAAATGGATAGCAAAGGACTGCAGACCGCTAAGCATTGTGGAGGACAAGGGCTTTGCGGATGTTTTAAAGGTTGCATCTCAGGACGCGTCCTACAAGCCCCCAGCGAGAAGCACAATAACAATTCGAATCCACGAACTGTATGAAACGGAGAAAAAGAAAAAAGAAGAGGCTTTAGTTCACACAGAATGCGTGGCTCTGACAGGAGACCACTGGACATCATTGAGTAATGACAATTACCTGGGAGTTACTGCGCATTTAATCACTGAAGCCTGGGGTCTGACATCCTTTGCGCTGACTATAATGAAAACGGAAGAGCGGCACTTTGCGGAGGCTTGTGCAGAGCAGTTCCAGACTGTTGCTCGCAGGTGGAGAATTGAGGAGAAGGTGACAACAGTAGGCACGGACAGTGCGCGCAATATGATCGCCGCGGCTCGCATCATGCCATTCAATCACATGCCGTGTACCGCGCACATTCTACAGAGATGCATCACAGTGAGTCTCGCAGACAGTGGCTTTGTCACTGCGCTGGCCAAATGCCGCAAAATTGTTGGCCATTTTAAGCACAGCCCAGCAAACACAGCAGAGCTGAACGCAGAGCAGGTGTCACTGGGGCGCAAGCAGGAGCCGTTGGCCCAGGACGTGCCTACGCGCTGGAACTCCACGCTGGAGATGGTGAAGCGCTTGATCCGCAACCAAACTGCAGTAACCGCAACTCTGGATAAACAAAAGCATAAACTTGTCCTCCTGACGCCTCCAGAGTGGGACAAACTCCAGAGACTGGAGACACTTCTAGAGCCCTGCAGGTGAGCCTGTCATTGTGACCATAATTGTAGGTTTAGATTAAATGTATCAAACATACATCTTAAATCAGTTTTGTTATTATGAAAATGTCTTATTTAAAAAATAAATGAAATCAAATATTTTATTAATATTACCTAGTATTGAAAAGCTTTTTTTAATTTGCTGTCTTATCTCTCTCTCTGTGTGTGTGTGTGTGTGTGTGTGTGTGTGTGTGTGTGTGTGTGTGTGTGTGTGTGTGTGTGTGTGTATTCCACTGCAGATATGTGACTGAACTGCTGGGAGGAGAGGCCTACGTCTCCTGCTCTGTAGTTCTACCAGCCTTCTGCCACCTGCGCCGTGTCATGGAAGTAACTGATGAGGACCCTGCATATGTGGTGAGGTTTAAAGAGAAGTTTAAGGAAGACCTTGCTTCCCGCCAGGAACATACCAACTATGCATGGCTCCAGATCGCAACTGCACTGGACCCACGTTTTAAAGACCTACGCAGTGTGCCCAAGACTGACAGAGAAGCAGTGTGGACCACACTGGCAGGCATGCTGCATGAAGACTCTCCTAGAAGATCACACACTGCAGAAGAAGGTCCAGCCAAGAAGAGGCTGAGCCTGCTGCAGATGGACTCTGACTCTGAGTCAGAGGAGGAGGTACAGCAGGACAGAGCCATACAGCGCTACAGAGCAGAGCCCTGCACTGCCTTAGAGGACTGTCCCTTACAGTGGTGGGCAGCTCATGCAGGAGCCCACAGCCAGCTGGCCCGCCTTGCTCGCAGATACCTGGCCACTCCTGCCTCCACATTTTGCCTGTTGAATTAGGCCTATGTTCTGTGAACTTGAAGATGTATATGGATAAAACAATGTGCTAGATTTAAACGGGTGGAAAACATTCAGTAAAAATCCCTCACAATTATTTGAAGCCCTGTTCTGCTTGTACTGCTTGTACTCACAATTAATAATAAATAAAACAAACAAGTGTGTTAAAAACCACTATCTGTCCCGATTTTTACACATATATACACACATATACACATATATTTCGAGTTGCGATTAATAAATTTTTAGGCTGTGATGAATTCGCTTCCAGCACAACACCCAGCCTACGTCAGACCACGCTGAGTGAACGCAGGCCACTCAGCGTGGTCTTAGCATTAAATAACACTAACAAGTGTGTAAAAATCCGCTATCTGTCCGTATGTTTGCACACATTTTGGTCATATTTCGAGTTGTGATTAATCATGATTAATTAATTTTTAGGCTGTGATTAATCTGATTAAAAATTTTAATCATTTGACAGCCCTACTTTTAACATACCTCATCTTGCTTTCTCCCCTATTCAGTGTTAGAGAAAGTCAAGGGCTTTCCACATTTCCAACAGATGGGCTACAGTGTTGAAATTTTTACAGACAGAATTTGGGTTTTGAAAGTTTTACACTTTTTTTTTTCAAATGGTTTAAAGAGATTCATAAAAAATACCTTTTGAAACAGACTACTTGGAGAAATTCTGTTAAGTATACTTTTCCAGCTCTATGGCTTTCTCTGTGATACACATAGAGAATGATATCTCATTTCATTAGGTTACCTTCTTTAGTAACCTGCAAAAATATATTTCATTTTTCAGTAATTCAGTAATTTTTGTTATTGTTGGTTCTTTTCTATCCCACTAGAAACTAAATCCTGATTCTTGAGGTATGCTTAATGGTTTTTATAGTGGGATATTTATTCTACTATTATAAGGGATAACCACTTATTTTTTATATAGTTTCAGTCTAATTGTGAGAATATTATTAGAAAGTATGAATCTCTCTCCCACCTTTTAATCCTTGTAAAGGCTGATGTAATAACTGTCACAATGTCCAGAGAGAACAGCGATTATAAAATGCCTAATATGTAATAATTCTCAAATAACAACTTATATAATCATCTTCCTGAAACTGTTTTTAATAGAAGTCATTTTGCTTGGATAAAAAAAGTATTTCTGGCATTTTTTTTCCCATTTGCATCATTCTCTTGTATTTTTCTTTTCAGATTTTCCATAGATATGTGAATTATTTTGTTAAGGCAGCAACTTTTTGGCCATAAAAATTGTGCAGCGAAAGCCTTATTCCAAACCTGAAGGCCTGTCATTTACTCGTTTTCCATGGTCATAATAAGAAGGACCTTTTTGCAGGCTACTCAGCACATCCACGTCACTTTATGACACAATCACTGAGCATTATGTCAAAGTGCCCATTGGCTTCTTAAGCCATTTTTGGGTTCACATACACGTTCAGTTCCCAAAAGCAAGTGACCACAGAGGCACCTCTGAGCGGTATGACCAGTCCAAATTCTTCCCCAAGCATGGAAATCATGTGTAGCTCTGAGCATCCATCAAAAACCACATTTACCATATAAATATACATAGTAACATCGCAAAAACTGGACAAAACTAAGATGTAAAAAACAAATACTCATGTGCTAGTGAAGGAATGGAGTTGAATAGAACCACTTAAGGGTCAGTCAGTATGGCACAGGTACATTTGTAACTCGCTTGATCCCTATATCAAAATCCTATTTGAGGTTGACAGTGATTTTCTAAATTGTTAAAATATCAGTGTTTGAAAACTTGTGAGACCATGGACTTAGGTTAGAGACATGCTACACATAAAAAGCACTGCAAAAATAGCTTAGATGAAGCTTATAGCAGGGCACACTGACACTAATAAAAATAAGGGGCAAAATGATACAGCATGTTAAAAATACGAGAGTCAAAACCAGCACAGAATCGATTCAGACACAGAATCAAAATGTTATCACTTAATGTGCAGTCTCCATAGATTGTAGTGGTTTATGTGAACTCATTAAAACTGCTGCAGTTTTACGTAAAACTGCTAACCTATCTCTTTGTGATACTGATGGCATGCAGTGTATAACAAGAGAGAAGAAAAAATGGTAAGAGGGTGACAGAAGAGAAAAAGGAGATGGAGAGATAGTGATGGGAAGAAAGCATTTGCAAAAAAGAGTTGATGCTGCTATTACCTGCAGTGACAGGTGTCATTTCATTCCCTGATAGTCCTTTTCCCTACCTGGGGGAGTTATGGGTCATAGGCTATGGCTCAATCACATAGGATCAGCTTTATATCTCCTCTCGCGCATAGTCTCTTGTCCTTATTCTCATCCATCCATCCTGATTACACCTCTAATGGTTTCTCTTCACAGCAGCCACCAACTGTAATGGAATTATGCTTGAATGAACAACTGTGTCTCTCCACTTCTCCCCTTTTCTCCCTTTCTCTACTTTTTTTGTCTTTCTTAACACACACTCAAGCCTTCCCTTTCTCATTTGTACTGAATACAACATACTGGAACCCATGGAAAAAGACAAAAGCACTGCTTTTTCATATTTAGAGTGTGTTTGTAGTTGGCTCCAGTTGGAAAGAGTCCCTCAGCGTATATATCCACTATGTGAAACACTTTATTCAGGAGTAAAGGTAATTAATCATCTCCTGCTTTGCCCTGTATTTCCACATTAAAATGCTTTAATAATTGCTCATACTTTAGCATTATTGTTCAATCTTGTCCCTTTGCCCCTCCCCGTGTGCCTCTTCAAGTCTGTATTGTGACACTGTTGCGTTGCATCTCCCTCTCCTCAGGGAAAATCATCCTCCCATCGTCCAACCCCGCCAGCCTTATCAGTGACAGGGTAGAGATGAATAAGGGATCAAAAGGGCCTTTTCTCTCCCTTTTTTCACACTGTCAGGTTATATTTACTCTGGGTCCCTGTGGCTCAGCACAGTGCCACACACACCAATTACACATGACAGGCTTTTTCATTCCTGGGATCCTGTCTAATGCAACTATAACTGCTGTACCAAACATGTCTGAAGACCATACCTGCAAATATCACCCAGCTTAATTTTACAAACTTTTTTTTTTTTTTACAGTAACTTGATTATTTTCTAATTTTGCACTCTGTTTGCCAGATTTTGGAGAAGTTTGCTCACGGCAATCCTTCGAGTATAGATTTACAGCAGGCTAGAAAGGCCAGAAAGTGTTTACATGAAATGATTTAATTGACAGAAAAGTATCACCAAGCTACCGTTAGCTCATGTGAGACCAATTATCATCTTGCACCACAAATGGACAGCTTGTTTGGCAACATGATTCATCCATGGATTCTCTGCTAGTTCAAATAAACCCTGCTGTGGAGAAAAAAAGAAAAAAAATCCCCAAATCCCACAAATCATTTAAAAGGAAACAATGGCTAACAGTATCAGCCAAGCCAATATAATGACCCGTGTCTCATTCTTTTAAAGAATAAAAGATGCCTTGTTTCAAGTCTCTACGCTAACTGCAATGTCACGATATGTCCGCGCACTACATAAGTGACGAGTTCACCCCTGCCACTGGGATCAAGGTTAATAACTAATCCTTGATATAAGCAGGCAATTTAGCTTTACAAAACTACAGCAGGCCAAAAATCCCAGTGTGTTTGAGTGTTTACCCAGCCCCCATTACAATGTACTAAAACCTTGGCTCTGATGTTGAGCACTGGCAATAACCCACCACTTAATGAGTAAGGCCTACTGCTGCTCCTGCCAGGCGATAATCTTCTCTTGGCATAACCAAATCAAGCAAAGAAATGTTCTTATCAGGAGGGAACAGCACACATCCCCCCCAAACACCCAACAGACCCCGACGTAATTGATTTTCACCATCCCAAGGCAGCTCATTGCATGCATCAAACTATTTTATTTACTGGACTCCCTGTTTGGGTGCAGGATTGTTTTCTCTATATTTTTTCTGCATCCTTTTTGATTTGATGATGTGATTTTGCCCTTGATCTCGGTTGTGGAAAAGCAGCACAGATGTCATTGGGCGTTTTTGTGTTGCTGGTGTGTAAGTGTCCTTGTTTTAGTCAAATTAAATCGGTTTCAAAGTTACATCAAAATGTTGTACAATGAAATATTAATAAAGACTTTTTTAGGGGACATTCCAAGGCTTGTTAGTCAGATTAGTCATTTGTAGGACAGATTCATACATAACATGTGTAAAGGGACCTGTCTCTGTGAATGTCTTTGTAGGTCGGTTTCTCTTAATACAGTATATAATGACTTTTATAGTTAAAACAGCAACCAGAGTAGAAAGGGTTAGTTTCATATTTTATATTTGTCTTGTCAAATGTTAAACCTAACCTGATTAAACAACTAGACTACCACTCGGACTAGGGAGAATAGGGATGTCCAACTAATCATACATCCTGGATCACATGCAACTGGTGTAGCTCACATTGATGGGTTGGATCAGTTAAATTCCCTTTTCTAAAAGTGTAAAGACATTTTAATTGAACATGTATTACATATATTAAGACATGTCTTAATATAAGAAATAGCAGTGCAGTCGTGCAATTTGTTTGTAATATATGTCTAACAATGCATTTCAGTTTTCTTCATGACAGACCTGTAAAATTACAAAAGAGATTTGTGTATCTCAGAACCCAGACTGTCCTTTATTTTTAATGTTTTTTTTGTGGTTGTTTGTTTTTATCATGGACCTACAATAAAAATAAATAAATTATTAAATACTTCTATAGCAAATATTAGAAAAACAGGAACTTTTCCATCATTTAGTTGTTTGTCTATTAGTGAACTCAGTTAAGTTAGGATGAATGCTGTGAGGGAGCTATAAAATGTATGAAAATACAATTAACAGTTTAAAATCTATGCACTCACATCCCAAAGCACTGCAGTGAAGTCTCTGCTGTCTGGTTCTTGCCCCCGGGCCTTATTTTTAACACCTCAGCATTAGACTATTAGATATTTTCAAACAAAGCTTGTCAGATTTGAACTTTCCCACTTCTCCTCTTAATTACAACTTTCATTTTTTACTTGGTCCTTGAGGTATAATTAATCCTATTAGACATCTCCTTGTCCTTTGGGTAAAATATTACAAGAGTGTTTTGTAAGTATTTTTTTTTCTTTTAAAATAATAAATTTAACATGTAATATTGTAATAGGATTCTAGAGGATGAACCTGAGCAGATTGCGCCTCGTGCTTTTGCTGTACTTGTAAAAACCTCTTAACAGGATGACAGGTGATGTGTTCTTGGTACCATTCATCACTGTAAAATAATTAGGCAGTTAAAAAAGAGGCAAGAGGACACGCAAACACTGATGGAGACAGGAAGTGACATTTTCTGCATAAAAACATAACAAATCTTATGGAACAATTTAATCAGATAACTTATGTAAATGTTAGTCCAAAATATACACTCATTCAGTCATTTTATGACCAACTATTGTTATAAGATGTTTTTATTTGTCACTTGCACAGACCTATTTTTTTTTAAAGAAAGAGGAAAGGCGGGTGAATTTATGCCTGTCTGGATGCCTAGATTTAATCCTGCTACAAAACAGACTGTTGCCTCATTCAAAGCTAAACTCTAAACTGTCTTGGAAGAGGGATTTTTTTTTTATCTACAACATGTTTTTCAGTAGCTTTTTTTCTTTTTTTTTGCTATACCATACCCGTTCTTGTATTTGAAGACTCCTGCTGCTCGTCCTTGAATAGTAACTTACTTTAGAAGAAGCCAAAGCATGCAGAATGCCTAGTGGCTATGGATCTCTCAGTATCACAAAAGTTATTAACCCTTAAAGCAGGGATTGAACTTGGTTGCAGACGGGAACATAAACAGCAGAAACCACAGATGAGTAGTCACTCCTGTTCTTTGAAGTCCACTAGAAATCCATCTGAAGGGTGCATGTGTAGATAGTTCATTCACAAAAAATTGGCAGCGACATACACATTCTCACTGAGCTTCAAACTCACTTAAGAGGAAATTTACACGAACCCCAGCACACGCAAGGATATGCAGACGCTATACAGAGCAAATTTTTTGTTTTGATGTGTTTCAATATTTAATCTCGTTTTTATCTATGTATAATAGAGGTGAGCCGATGGACAGTGATGCCAGGGACGGACGATGGTGATAAGGTTAGGTAATGGTGATAGCTCATCAGTCAAGGAGATTTTTATCTAATTTCACCGTTGAGGCATTAAATTAATATTGTCATTGTGCTGAGCTTGATAATAAATCGTATCTGGAAAGCCATCGTTTCATATCACACCTCCACACATAAGCAGTGCTGCAGCACAGACGTGTCTGGGCCTGCACAGGCGTCCTCGCACAAGTTGGCATATTAACTTCTGCACGCGTTGAAGTTGGTGTGTGTGGAGCAGTTGCATGGATCCATCATAATCATCATCAAATGAGAGGAAAACAGGAGGAGGATATTTCTGACTGCCGGATTGATTTTTAAATCAGAGCTTAATGTGACTGCATTTGTGGAGACGCTCGTTTGTCTCGTCTCCTTAACTTTGTTCCGCCGGGCGTTTTTGTCAGCGTGTTGGTGGGAGGGGGTCAGTGAAGAGACATTTTATTCAGAAAAAAAAGATGAATCAGTAGAACTATAAATGCAAGTTAAATAAAATATAAAGAGGCTTTAAATCTCATGACCTTATAACTTTTTAGCTGCCACATTACTGTAATTACTGGCTACCAAGTATTGTCGATCAGCATTTTATGTCGACGTGCAAATATTTCTTCATCCTCGAAATGAGAAATAAACTCCCAGTGTGCATGCTTCTATTTCACCTGTGTGTGTGTGTGTTTTGTTTGGGTTTTGGGGGAGGAGGGGTTCTGCAGCTTTAGACCACAGTTTTGCTACATTACGAAGGGTGGATAGCACTAAAGTAATTGTAGGCTCCTCTGCTGCCCAGCAGAGATGCCATTGTTGTAATGGGATGCAATAGGATGATTGGACTATAAAGCAACCCTAAAGTAGAATGTAACCAGCTGTCATTTCTAGCTCTTTTGAGATTGTATCTTCTGGTACAGATTATTACTAATTTGAAGTTTGCTGTACTAGTAATTGAGACTATTACTTTTACACTGTTTATTGTCCCTAAACACTCTTTCGGTCATGGAGCGTGGAAAGTACATGGACCGGGCTCCACATCTGCATAGTGAAGCACGTGGGAATGTGTTTTAATCTGCTTTCGTTCTAATAAACATAATGAGGTGACTTATCTAGTTGCAAAACAGAAAGTCTGACTGTAAAAAATCAGAAGACATCTTAAGTTAATTGCCTTTAGATATGTGTGTGTATGTATTTCTATAAAATGTTTAACTTGGATAATTGTTGCTTCATGTATTCTCTTTGTGTTCAGTTCCAAAATGATTTGCTTCCTGAATTTGTTTTATTACACTCTTTAATTTAACCACTCCAGTTTTGAGACTGTACAGTATAGCAGTTTGGCTGCATGACAGCCTTGTCAGCAGTAGACGATCATTTCCTCCTCTCCTTTACCCGAGTTCCCCACTGTCGAATGAAGCGTATACAAAGTGAGAGTTAAGCAAGATATATTTGGCATTGTTTGGCTGTGGTGTTTAGCTCAAGTCAATTTGCATACATAATGATTAAAGTTTTCTGTTTTCAAACTTTGGAGGAAGGCAGTGCTGCATATGCAGTGTGCGGTATGCAATCCCAAACATTAAAGCAGCTTTAAAGCAGCTTTATTATAGCAATAAATCAAATGACTACATGTAATGTGAAAGCTATCTAAGGATTGCAATGACAGTGCAACTCTTACACTCCTCCGGGACACAGCAGGGAAGGACTGATCAAGAAATAGCAGCTACTATGGATATTGTGGCTTTCCGAGCTCAACTGACTTCCGATCTACTCGGGTTTATGTCTGTGAGAGATCCCATTTTGTTTTTGTTTACTCTCGTGGGGGGGGAAATGGCAGTATTTGCAAGCCAGAAAGCGAAATCGAGATGAGATAACACAATGTATGCTCACAGTCTCCCACTAAGAAAGCATTCAACAAGGGGACAGAGCCGTTTGTAATCCACCCGTGATAAACTAAGTGCTTCGAGAGACGGTTTATGAGAGCCGCTCCATCTGCTCCAGATACCCGAAATGCATCTTTTATCTTCCATGAGTATTGTAATCACTTCCACATTTAGAATGGATTTCTTTCTTCCTTTTAGTCTTCCCATGCAATTTGTTTCCAATTTGCCTTTTCTTGGTACAGCACTTGAATACACACATCACCCGAAACGTCAGAGTGCTTCAATAAAACTTTGCACAATAAAGCAGTAAAGCATATAGTCCATGTATTTATGATCCTGAGTTTTCGTCATTAGTGCTACCTGGTGTATACAATGTAATCTTTGTTTAAGTTGCACACTGATACAATTTATTAATGGATATGTGCCTATACACAATAGGCATTGGCACATATTGTGCGTCAGTGGAAATATTTGCTTTGTATTGCAATACCAGTTCAACACTGCGTCCTACTTCCTCTATGAGGATACTGCTATTATTCATTTTTGCTCCACACTAGTTTTAACCACAGTATCCACAAACACAATAATAACACTTGACTACATGGGAGACAGGGGTTTCTGCAGTCACACCACTGTGTGCCTGAACAGCTGGTAAATAGCTTTGCAGCCCCACAGGAAAAATTCCTGTCTCCTTTCATGTTCACACTGCACACTGTAGACTTCAAATGAAACCAGGGCTCATCGTGTCTTTGACAGAATGCCTCAAATGACTCTGCAGGATAGCTAAGCAGGGGTTTGAGTTCGGGGAGGAGACTGACAGCTTGATGGAGTGATGTGGTGTGAGCCATATGGACCTTATTGTGACAAAGACAAAGAAGATTGTTGATTTAGGGAGAACGACGAGCAACCGGCCGGTCAGTAGTGGGTGCACACGTAGCATCAGCAGAAACCAATCTTGCTGAGGATGTCTCAATCTAGTGCAAGTCCAAACACAGAGGAAACAGATAAACAATCACAACTTTACTGGCAGAGGCTTTATCTAAAACTCATGTGGCCAAAATGTAATGTCACAAAAGTCCATGTAGATGGACACAAATTGTTCTGTAAAGGTTACCATGTGTTTGAAAAAAAAAAAACAATTAGAAGTGTGATTTATGTGAGCATATGTGAGGTAATTTAATCACACAGGCAACCCCAAAAGGGAGCTTGGAAAAATGTTAAAAATAGCATTTTTACCCAATCCACATTCTTTTAATTAGCTTTAGTTTGGTGTGGAAACTTAACTAAGCAGAGTGTTGTTGTTTTTTCTTCATTTTACATGTTTTTTAGCCTAATCCTAACTACACAGCAAGTTAAAACGGTCACGATCCTGGGTCTTTTGACCCAGCATTTTAAGTTTTAGTTTATGGTTTATGTTTAAGCCCTTCAAGTTTTCTAAGTTCATTTTTATCATGCCTAGGTTGTTATAGTTCTTTGTCATTAGATTCCCCTTGTGTCTTCCACCCCTGTTAAGTCTCCCTTGCCCTTCATGTGTTTCATGTCTGCGTCTTATGTTTCCTGTTTTATTTTGAAGAGGTCTTGCGTTCCTGTGTTCATCGTGTTTAGTTTTACTCTTCCACTGTGACGTCCTTATGTTCATGTTGTCAGCTGTTTCCCCCATGTGTTCCCACTTCTCTCATTAGCCTCCTGTGTGTATTTAGTCTGTGCCTTCTCATTCAGTCTTTGTTAGATTGTCTGCGTTGTTCCCATGCCATGACCTGCGTTCAGGTTTTCATATATCCTCATCATCATGTGAGGATACATGTTTAGAGTTTTGTTTGTTTTTCTGTTTGCCAGGGTTTGTCACAGGTTTCCTTTCTAGTTTACCCAGTTTAGGTTATTGCTTAGTTTGCGTTGTTTTTGCCCTTTTATTTTGTACTGTTCTGTCTGCCTTAATAAACGGCTCATCATCAGTTACGTTTGACTTTTAGAATGTCTGCACCTGGGTCCACTCTTCACACTCCACGCAGTTTGCCTCGGCAAACTGTGACAAAAACACATACACGTGGATAAAGTCACAGTTTACTACAAAATGAAAATTCACAAAGAAAAAGTAACAAACAATGGTCACGGACATTTTCAGAATCCCGTATTGACAACTTTCAGCTTTTTGGTATCTATATTCATTAACAGAATTCAATTCAATTTTATTTATATAGCACCAATTCACAATAACAATCACCTCATATTACTTTACTTATTGTAAGATAAAGACCTACAATAATAGAGAGAAAACCCCAACAATCAGATGTGCTCCCGTGAGTGAGCAATTGGTGACAGTGGCAATAAAAAAAACTCCCTTTCAACTGGAAGAAACCTTCAAAAGAGCCAGGCTCATGGACCATCTGCTGCGAATTACTGGGAGTGAGGGGAAAGAGATGAAAGCAGATAGACAGGACTAGTGGAAAATTATAGTAGAGAGAGCCAGGGATTAATAATTGCAATAAATTAAATATTTATAACAAAATTCCATGAGACAGTGTAGGAATTGTTAGCCCCAATGGATAGAGCTAGGGCCACTTACAGAAAATCCACTGGATTAATTAAACTGATTTCACTGCAAATCTTCTGCATTTCATGTGCTGTGATTGCAAGTTTAGAGATGTCATCAAGACTGTAGTGCATTATCAAATGTTAATGTATTTTATTCATTTCTTTTCAGTCTGTGGTATGATCCTGGGCTACTAGTAACACATGCCCACAATGGTATAATCAAATCATGTCAAGCACATATGAGCTGTAGGCTACAGATGTCTGGTAAGCTCATTCTTTCTAACCTCCGTTTTTGCTTTCAATTAAAAATTTACAGCACTTGTTCCACCCCTGCTGACATTGCCAAGTGACATGACTTGAGAAAATTTATTAGACTTTGCACAGCCTCCTGTAGGACTACAAACAGTTTTTTATATTTTATTTATACACAGTTTCTCTTACATGAGAGTATCCCAAAACCTAAAGAAACCATGATGTTTAAAATTTATTAAGTTCACCTTTAATTTATAAAATACTCTGCGTTTTTTTACGGTGGAGATCTTTCTTTTGTTTGTTTCTTTGATGTTCTCTGTGTGGGCTATTAAAATATTTAATCAAATTTGATTATTTGTCATGAATTTCATCAATACTTGTTTGAAGCACATTAATTGGGTGGACTCGTAATATTTTTATGGTGTTTTTCGGCTTTGGCTCATCTCGAATTATGCATTATTTGTTGCCTTTGGATAGTCTGTGGAAATAAAGTGAATACTGTGCAGATTTATTTAATATGAACATTTGCACTATGTTTAGTACGGGCGCATCAAACAGAGGATTTCTGTTCTCACTCCCAAAGTACCGAGTTAAGTATTTGAACACAATTCTTGAGGGAGTGAGCTACGTCCAAATTTAGATATTAATCACTGACTGGTGGCAGAGTATAACCACAAGCAAGCAATAAGAGCATTCAGCCTTTTTAGGCAAGCATAAATTATTCAAAAACTTGATATTATTTCTTGGTATTAAATATAATACTGTCGAGATTCAAAATAGACACAACCCCAGATATATTAGGGTCAGCCAAAGCTTTTAGGAGAACAGAGCCTTTCACCTTTGGCTTGCTCCCAACATAAGTAATTTACAGTTTTTGTGTATGGATAGATATGTTTTTCTACACCAAAAGATTAAAGAGTTGGATCCTCTTTCATCCATGGCAACTCAACCCACACACCCCTCTTTGATCAAGGTGCTGTTTTACCTTTCCTTCAAGTCAGGAATGAATTCAATAGGTTGACATTCTGTCCTGACCTATCTGCAATCATCTCCAATAGCTCTGATACTTCAAGCAGCAAGACTGTGATATTATGATTATTATATATCATTTTCATTCTTCTCTTTGGTTCAGGCTCTTTGGTTTCACCTGAAAGTGCACTGACACAGGCGGAGTGAAGAATTTCATCTCTCTACCTTGATAATTCACACACATTACTGCATATCGGCACAGGAGAGACTCTCTCGCACAAACTACAGCTTATTCATTTCCAGAGCTCTGCGGTCACATGGTGCAACACCGCAAAATTCTGGTGATGACCACAAACGTTCAATTCTGGAATACATGCCGTAGACACAACATACACATTACATTGGTCCTTAATAACGTATGAGAGAGAAGGGCACAAAAACATGGCTATTATTTAACTATAAACAGATCCGAATTGATTTTGTTGCTGCTATTGTGCTTGTTGTGGGACCTAGATAATATTACCTGCATAACAATTTGCTCAAATGGCTAGAACATGTACAATACACATTGATACATAGAGCCCAACGGTCAGACCTGACAAATGGATCACCTTAATCAGGTTCATCTCATCCAAAAGGACAACAAAACAGCCCCCCAATAAATCAATTAAAGGTGGAATTATGCTAATGAATCCCAAGGTGAATGACTGCAATGCTATTTAACTACATTTCATGGCATTCGGCTTATGTTAGCGAGCAAACCGTTTCTGTGATGAGCTACAACATGTCGAACATCACAGCTGACAGATAAACATCTGTCCTCTGTGCTGTGTAATCAGACACGAGGCACGACTTTGATGGTCCTGCAAAGAGAGTTGGCCAGTTGTTCCCATTAGGCCAAATGACACACAGCTCCATGTGAGAACTGTCATCATTAAAAATCCCACACACATTATATAACCTATTTGATTCTTCACAGTCAAATGAGAAAAAAAGATAGAACAGAAAATTAAATTCATGTGTTCAGGAGGATGTTTATGTGTATTCATAATTAGCCTGACCCGTCAATGATGCAGGACTCTGCTGTGAAAATATTAAAAAGCCATGCAGCTAAAATCAATTTCACATTTACAGTAATAATACAATAAAATGCGATGATTGCATTCAAATTCATAAACATGACACATGACTGTGTGAACATTAATATTTTCTTCATTCACTGGTGCAGGCATAGTCCAACAATTCCACAGGAGGAGGATCCAAACACAGGCCACCCTGAGAACAGAGTTAAAGTCCAAATTCCAAATCTTTAATCCAAAAACAGGAGATGGTCACAGACAGTGAGGCAGGCAAACAGTTCAGTGAGCAAAAGTCAAAATCCAATAAACAGACCAGAAGGCAAAGTAAACAAAGAAACAAGAAAAAGACTTGAAACATGGGAAACAAGAAATGATGCCTGAACACCTTAAGCAAAGAAACAATACGATCGAGCAAATCAAAGCTGCAGGCATAAACATATACGTAGACTCATTACTGACAGGTTTGACATAAAACTACTGGAAACAGAAATGCAACTAACTGAAGTCAGAGACTTCAAATTAAAACAGGAAGCCAGTAAATATATGCTAATACAGTGACCGAAAACTCTTAGCAGTGGGCAATTACCAATGATGACAAAAGGAAATAGCTCAAGAGAAACTCACTGTAATAAATACTAACATACAAACTTGTTTCTTTCTCGCTCCTCTCACCCCAAAACAGTCGCTGTAGATGGCTGCCCCTCCCCGAGTCTGGTTCTGCCAGGGAGGTTTTCCTTCCCGCTGTCACCATAGGGGGTCGTCTGGGATTTTGTCTGTATTATTGTTGAGTCTTTACCTTAAAATATAAAGCATCTCAAGGCAACGGTTGTTGTGATTTAGTGCTATGAACTGAATTGTTTCATCAGCAGTCTATGCAGTGCACATCTGACTGTTGCAAAGCTTCAGGTTAAGTTGAAAGTGGATGCAGGATACAAGTGCATTGTGTTATATACATAATGTTTCCATTTTAGCCTCGCAGTAAACACGACTGACACTCATTGTTATATAAGTATAGACATTTATTTAGCAGGACCTCGGTGTGTTCATGAATATAAAAAATAAAGATATTCAGGGGGGAAAAATCATGTTGTACAGGCAACTAAACCCAGAAAGCACACACTCAGTGTAGTAATGAATCAACCGTTATATAAGTTACATTAATTTGCTAAAGTTAATAAGCATAACAGGGTGTCAAAAACATTTTTACTAAATCAAGAACCAAAGCCTGACATGTTTTGAATAATACGGCACTATGAGACACTACTACTACTGAGAGACAAAACAGAAAACTACAACTCCTAGAGAATCAAGAAAACAAAAAGCCTTTGGTCAAAGAAATGACAAATTTATGACAAACATCTTGGTTGTGTATTATGTTGCATGAATAATTCACAGTTCCTGATGTGTGTGGCTACACTCCCTTACAGTACTGTGCAGAAGTCTTGAGACACATTTTGTTTCCAAGGAGTCAGACTTTCTTGTAATTTTTTTTTAAAGTGGTCGTGAGCAATAGTTCTCCAGGCCTTCTGTAAGACTTTAAAAGTTTTTCTTGGGGCACTGGCTGCTTTTTCATTCACTTTCAGTTCAGCTCTTGTACTTGACCATTTTTGGAGGAATGCTTTTGTCCTGTTAGGCTACTTTACACTGACCTATGACTCATTCAAGCACATAAATGGCACTGAAGTTAAGGGAACAAGTGTTGTGTCACAAAACAGAAAAGTTAGAAGTGAACTGATTTTTAAAATGTATCTTTATATCAACAGTAGCAAAGTTTACCAGGCTTAAAATAGTAATTCTGCACAAAAAATGTGATTCCAAAATAAATATTAACTGAAAACTTGGCATACTTCAGCAGGGCGTGCAGTGTGCCCTAAAACGTGGTGCAAACTGAGCAACCAACTCACCCACAAAGTGACTTAATAACCTCAGACTTCCAAGCCTCCTCTAGCCTTAACATCAGCACAAAAAAAACTGTGCACCTGGGAGCTTAACAGTGTGGGTTTCCAAGGCCGAGCAGCTCCTAGGGTAGTTTAAAAGCATGACCTCACTCAAAAATTGCAAAACAAATGGAAATGTGTTGAAGATATTCTGTACTCACAGCCCATCGTCCTAGTGTGCGGTGAGTTCATTGATCCATTTCTGCACTTAAAGAAAACTTCTCTCCCTCCTGCTTGTGTCCTACCTTTGCCTTTGCAATCTAACACTGATATTTTTGCACTTCTAGAACCGTGGCTACATTTCTCTGTGAGGGCACTGTCCGTGTATGGTTGTAATAAGATTTGTGACGTAGTTTAAAGGAGCTTATTTATCTATAGATTTGTTGTGTGGCCTGTAAATTTATATAGGTTTATTAATCATGTAATATTGACTCTTGTAGTACTATTTTAAATATACATTTACATTTTTGCTGTGTATTTTAATTTATAACCTTTGTTTTGTTGACATAGGGTGCAAGTATAGTTGCACTTATGCACCTATGTGACAATATGAGTATTTCAGTTTTCTTTTGTTTTTAATTCATAGCAAAGTGGTTTCATACAAATGGCCTGCTGACAAAGTTGGTTGCCCATCCAATTCATATGCTCTGGCACCATACGCCACACCCAGCTACTACAAAGAAACACGCAGAAACACATAGTTTCTGTGTCCTGTGATGGCAATCAGAACTGTAATCTATGATCCTGAAATGAAAGAAAATCTGAGTGTCTACCATTTGCATATACCATGAATGTAATAAGAGCAACCACCCTCAGCCATCTGTTGTTTTGGGGAGATACATCCTGATCTAGCATTATTGTAGACTTTACCAATTCACCTCACATGCAAAGTTAATTTTCACTTCAGCCACACCATGTTTTAAAATGAGATTTGGGTGGGCGGTCCACATTAAAAGAGAAGCATTTTCTTTCCAAATGTAATGACCCAGGAGTATTAAGGAAATCCTTGTGTTATTTAATGTCTCTTTCACTTTGTGCAGATTACACTCACAGGAGATTTCAGGGGCTAAAAAAAATAGTGGGGCATCCTTTCCTACCCAGGAGCTACCTACAGCTTAAGGACGTTGTAAGGTTAAATGGTAAAATGAGGTATCCGTCTGTCTTTTGGGGAAATAAATAGCCTTCATCAGGTAACTGTGAGCATGTGATGCTGAAGCCTGTGTGTTTAGTTCTAACACCTGTAAACACAAGGCAGAAGAAAAGCTGACAGTATATTGGGAAAGGAGGCCACTGGTTTCTATTTTCTTTTTTTCCCTTTTTTAAAAAAAAAAAAGAAAAAGCCTTAGGTAGACTTAATCGTGTTCCACAGAGGAAAACAGCTAAACATGTGCAATTTGGGGCATCAAAGAGATTTAAGGGCATTATATGAGTCATATTAAGTCTTGAACTACTTCAGATATACAGGGTCGTCCTTGTAGGGGGTAAAGATACTCAATGGAGTTATATGGCCCTACGAGATGAAGTATTTTTGGATTACTTCCTTCCTACTTAATGCCCAATCCCTTAAAGAGGTACAGATTGGATTTAAACCACTCTGAGAGCTGAGTCCCACATACATTAAGAGACTTTACATATTACAGGATTCATCAGAGTCAAATACTTGTGTGTGTTTTGGTAGGTGTGCTTGTTTTTGCATATACACATCAATGAGTTGCTTAGGAAAGTAAACTGGGAAGTCAGAGGCTGAGAGGTGAGTGTGTATTAAAGCAGAAGGGTGGGTTGGTTTTTATGAATACTCCTACTTTCTACTATCTGCATCTCTCAAACTAAATGTGAAAACTGTGTTTTCAAACATCCTGCAAAGAGCAGTAGCTTCAAGTAAAAAGGGGTTAATCAGAGTACTGCAAACTTGTAAAGGTGCCCCGAAGCATTGCCCATGGGAGGCCTGCGGATAATTACAAACCATTCAGCAAACACAACCCAGCAGCTCACCGAGACATTCTAACAGGGAGCCAAAAGGTAAACACCGTGCAAACAAGACATAGATGGCAAAACACGGAGTATATAAGTTATACAACATTAGCTCTCAGATTGAAAGCGTGGATCGAAGGGACACCTGACTCATAAATGGACCACAGCTACGCGTGGAGCATAATCAGGCTACGGATACTGTAAAACATCACACACAGAGAGCATAATCATAGTTAATAGCTTAGATACAGAAGTCTCCCACCATATTTCCAAGATCATAATCATTACAGTCTCTTTTGTGATCATCATCAGCACCACCACCACTTATGTAGTTCCAACTCCCAGATTTGTGCCTAATTAGCCTCATTAGTAAATGTCACCTCAATCTGAATTTGTACTCACTGGACCTCCAGTGCTCAAGAATGTGTGTTTGCAGTTGGCTGCGTGTGCGCTGCGTTTGATGAAATAGTTCTGCCCCACGGGGTTGATATTGCAGCTGAAAAAAGGAATAGGGCAGAGCGAAGACTGCAAAGAGTCTGATGTATCAGTAACCTCCATCTTGTCCCACACCTTTGGCTAACCTCGGGCTAAGTTAGGGAATTAACAGAGGGAGCCGGGGAGAGATGCAAGACTGCCTTTGACTTTGCACTTCAGAGGTGTGAGTGGTTTTTGCCCCTCCTCTGGAGACTTTGAGAAAGACCGGCATTATACATTAATAACACCAGAGATTTTTCACCCCGTCTGCACAGCATTTGTTTGTGCTCCTTATTGATTTTTCATGGAATTCCTTTGATGAGAGTATAGGAACTGACACCTTTGATACCACCTACCGTTAATCGTTGTGTGCCCTTTTGTGTAAGCGTGAACCTTTTTAGTATATAACCGTGCGAGCCATTGCTAATTGAATGTATTATTAAACTGTGCACATCTGTATGTGCATATATGCGTTTTACTAGGTGTTCTTTTCTTGTTTAGTAATGAGTGCTGTTCAATTATCTACATTAAACCACAGTGTCATAACGTCCCTCATATTTTTTTTATAACCATGCAAGCCTTCACACACATCTTTTCTTTTTTCTTTTTTTTTTTTTTGCATCTCTGTCACTTTACAAATTATAGACTTGGTATTTTGGGAAGGGCAGTTCACGCTGTTGGATCTTCACAGTTCTGTGCATTTGTCCCACTGCCACTCCATGCGTGAAAATAAAAAAAAGAAAGGAAGAAAGAAAGAAAGAAAGAACATCCAAGAGGAGAAAATCTCAGACAGCAACAATGAATGAAGTATGAAACATAACAAAAAGCACAATGGATGTTAGGAAACCAATGCCAATAAATGGCTGTATAGTTTGGGTTAATTTTAGAGATAAACAGCTTTTCCAGGAGATTTCTGGATGTCTTTGTAGATGTAGCTGATCAGATTTCAGTGACATTCAGAGATGAAACCAGAACTAAGCACACAGATGAATGCACATAAATGAAAGCATGCACGTTTCCAGTCAAAGACACAACTGATGGGATGACCAAGATTCTAACTTTAGCCGCTCTGCTGCATTTCTGGCAGCCCTCTGTTAAGTCTCTTCCCTCGATATTAAATTCATGGCTCATTCCTTGTGAAATAAATTGCTATATTATTGCAATATTTTGTCAAAAGCCCGGAAGGATATGGGCTAAATTGAACACCCCTGCAGTTTGTAAGCAAATGTGCAATGTTTGCACATTCCTTGTTTTTCATCAAGTGGTTACCACGACACCAGGGTGTAAAAAGACATTTGGTGTTAACTGCCTTTTGTTCCAGTAAGCACGAGTCGATACTGTATGTCTGTTTTTACATGTTATGATATATGACACACTCTCTTGAAGCTGTTTGCGAATGCCTAAAGGATATCATGTCACCTGACTTTGTGTCAAAACAGACATAATTCATGTCTGTTTGCATAAAAATACTTCACCGAAATTTGTACATTTGAAAAACATGTGATGCCCCTGCCAACATGTCATCACATGTTATCTTGAATGGTGAGCTTGATGTTTTTTTAGGAGTACTCAAAGGCTGCACAGATTGTGAGGGGAAAAAAAACACATTGGGAATGACAAAATAAAAAAATAGGAGAAACATAGAAGATTTGGCTGTAACAATGAAAAGCATATTTACTGTTAACCTGCTCATTAAATATGTAGTACCCAATCAACCAATTGCACGGCAGCAATTCAGTATGTTTAAATGTTTGATAAACAGTCACCCATTACAGCCAAGGTGTGCAGCAGAGCATCTCTGAATACACAACACGACCATAAAACAGAAGGGCAGCAGAAGACCGCACCTGTAGCTGAAGCTACAGTTCACACATTGGACCACAGAAGATTGGAAAGACGTTGCTTGGTAATGAGTCTCTTGTGGCATTTGGATGGTACGGTGTGAATTTGGCATAATGAAAGCATCCATCCAGCCTTGTATCAACTCTTCAGGCTGTTGGTGCTGGTGGTGTAATGGTGTGGTGGATATCTCTTGGCACATTTTGGGGCCCTTAGTGCCAACTGAGCATCATTTAAGTGCCACAGCCTTTACGCAACAAGTGTCCAGTGACTGTACATATGCTCTTTCTATTGTGCATGTTGCACTTACATGTTATTATGTTCATCCACATAGCCAATGTCATTGAGCATGCATGTATTCAAATACAATTACACAGAGATATGTGTGTTTTACAACCAGTTTTCCATGCATGACAGTTTGTGGATTTGAATTCACATATGCATATTGCATATTATTAAAAACATACATACACATGTATTTTTAAATAGCTAAACAGATTAAAGGAAAACTAGAATTAATGTGTAACATTAAAAACTACAAGCTTTTCCCCCATTCTTTCTTTATTAATCGCCCTACGAAGCCTTAGATTGAAGGAATTCACACCACCAATCCTCCAATAATTATTAACAAAAAAGTGGCAAATATGTCTTTTCAGAAAAATGCAGGACCAAACTTTAAAAACTTTAAACCACAATTCTCCAGTGCTATTGTGGTTTTCTAATATGTCAGATAGGTTCCTGCATGAGCACAATGTGTTCTGCCAAAACGGAAAAAGTTATTTCACACGAGAGTTCAAAATTCCTTTTCCATGTTGATTTGTAGTCGTCTCGTTGGTTTAAAATGAACTGGAAAGGGTGAAGTTGCATACTGTCCTTGAAAGATTTATAAGAATCTGTGTGACGGACTTAATCTTCACCACTAATTTAATGAAACCTTATCTGAATTGAAAGAGCTACAAAAAAGAGCAAGTCTGCTGCGTATCATAGCATTATTTTCAAGACATTCATGACGAACCATGCAACCTTAACCTTTACATACTTTTCCTATTTCATACCTTTATAGTATGCTATCATGTATCATGTCTTGATTTACCTAAGAAATGAGAACATGATAGCTGTAACAACTTAAATATATTTTATTGTATGTAAAAATGGCAAAACAATTCTGAAACTGTTGGAGCTTGTTACATAACTACATTGTTGTATAACCGTTACAGCTGGTGTGCACTCACTGCTATATCCTCACTGCTATATCACAAAAATCCTCAGAACAACCATCTGTACTGTAATCATTATTATTAATTCAACATTAAGAATCACTGAAAACACAAAACATGCTTATTTCAAATTAACATATTTAAAGCAGTGGGAGGAAACCTTACATTTATGGGATTTCTCACGTGTTTCCCACACACTCACTGAAATGGCAGCTCAGGTGCATTATAATCTTAGGACTTTCCAGCCCCTCTTGGGATCTCTCGTCTCTGTCTTTAATCTCACGAAGCTCTCAGTTTGATCTCAGCTCAGAAAAAAAGAACTCTGATTGGTTTAGTTTTAGATTATTTTATTATATTTCAGATGCTTTATTTAGCAAGAGCAAATATGTTTGCATTTATATCTAATCTCACTGACCACTTAAACCACTTTTAACTACAATTCAGACTTTAACTATACATTAATACAGCACTACATTCTGTGCAATTCAAGGACTTTATTTACCTCATACCCATGGCCGATTTAGAATCACCAATTAGCCTAACATGCATTTCTTTACTTGGGGGAGAACATGCAAAGTTTAAACAGGCTCTGCCTAGATTTGAACCAGGAACTTTCTTAGTATGAGTTGACAGTGATAGCTCGTGCACCAACATGACTGCCCTATTTCAGGTCTCATATCTGTTTCAGGGGACCTTCTGACTACTGTAGCACATCTGTTGCCTTTGTGCACTATCTATGATCACTTCTATGTTTACTGTTTAACTCTTTGGAGGTTCCCCCATGAATGCTCAAAGACCAGCAGGTCCCTATGACTGCAGGAACTTGGGCAAATGTGGTGGGAAGACTGAAAAATCGTGTGACACCTCAAATTTTGTCATCACTTTCCCATAAAAAAAACACAGACGTGTGCCACGTCAAAGTCTCAAGATTCTTTAAAACCACCATTTTCTTGAAATCCATCTCAGTTTACAGTATATAGGTCAGTTTCGACCCAGGTCAGCTAGCCCCTGCACAACAGTGTCAAACTTTCAAATAGTTTTTGTGTATTTTGGGTCACTTTAGGAAAAGTCACCAAAATTAAGGCTAAAAGGATGACATTCAAGGTATTTTTAATCCTGCTAAATGTCAGGACAGGTCCAATTTGACCCAAACAATATGTAAAGGTTAACAATACCCTCAATTAACTGGTGGGTGTCAGATCTGCTAACAATGTACATTGTTTAGCAACGACTCATTATTCCCCTCAACCCATCCTCACTCCTCTGCCAGCAACTGCATCTTTATCACAGGGTTGAGTAATGTCACTCCTGCTTTGCCCCCTGCACTAATTATCAGATCTCTAATCATCAGTTTATCACACTTTCTTAAATGAGCAGAAACAAGGCCAGTATTGAGGCCCATCTTATTGACCGTATCGACTGCGTGGAAAAGAGAAGGGTGGTGGTGGTCTGAGGTGGGAAAAATGTTGAAGAGAAAATTGATTTTTAGGAACGTTCATCAATTCATAACTGGAGTTCAAATAGTAGAGCTATTATGTTAACCAGCTGAGCTTTCTTTTAATGGTGTTTTTTTTTTTTTTTTTTTTTTTTGTAAAAACTGCTTCCAAAAGAACCAAACGAGTCAAGTGCACATTTTTCCCTTATTATCATTTCCCCCCTTCATAGTGGCAATTCATATGATTTTCCTTTTATTTGGTTGCCGCTACATAGTCACTTTACTACAGGTGGGAATGAAAGGAAAAGGCTGAATGAAAGAATGGCACAACACAAAATATGCAAATGATTCCACACAGATTCATCGCATGACACAATTGGGCAATTAACAGCTAATCACGCTCTGTGTTCAGCTGACTGGTGTGTCAGTAGATACAGTGCATTTAGAACTATGGCAGACACCAGAGTCAGAAACAGAGATGGGAAAGTGCGCGTTTACAGACCTTGATACTTGTGCATTAGTGCCATATGCATGGAAAAACAGAGGATCAACTCTACCTTAGAAAATGTCAGTGGCGTGATTAAACTGCAAGCAAGACTAGTCAATAAATTCTTCAAATACAGAGAAATTTTTTTATACCGAGCTTTAAGTGGAAAAACTCAATTTTAAGATGAATGCACACTTTAGAAGTCAGCATTGTTCTGCAGAGATGCAAAGAGAAGGTGATATGGTGAGATGAGTCATCCATCACCAACTTCTCAGTGTGTGGGCGAATGCATGTCATGCACCAAGAGAATGCCCATGGACATAAAGGCTTGACCCCAGCAGCAAGAGGATCCAATGGCTCTGTGATGGTATGGGAGGAATTTTGCTGGCATCAGGAAGTGTCACTGCAAACCACTGCAAAGCTGTACCGAGTGGCCACCTTTATTCTGTGACAAAACATTTCTTCCCTCATGGGAGTAGCCTATTTGAGGATGACAGTACCCCCTTCCCTATGGCAAAAGTGTTCACTGAATGGTTTGAGTCACTGGCCGGAGCTGTGGAAGCTTTTGAACCAACAGCGCTTCTCATAACCATCATTGAAACTGTCCAAATCTCTTTGGATGAATTGAGTTCAATCTCTCAGGTCGAGTGCAGAGTCAGTACAGACGTGCATGCAAACTGTAGTGATGTCAACACCAAACTGAGACGCTGTATGTATGTTTTTCTTTTAATTTGCCACCCCTTTTTTAAAAACTGGCCTGGATTTTTATGTTTGGGATTTGATGTCCACTAAGCTTGAAACACAACACAAACTTGTGTTAATCCAGGAAAGGGCTCTAGTCGTCTGACTTCTGTGAAATAAATGAGGTAGTAGCTTCAGTTTAATATTCTGATTCATCTCCCTCTTTTTTTATATACCTCACTGAGGTTCTTCTGCCTTTAACTCCCAAAGAGCCCCCCCCCCCCCACACACACACACACACACTTCTAACGGCTGTCACACCAATTAGAAATCCTAGGTAATCTTACGTCTAGTCATTAAAATCCAGTCAGACACTGGGTGCAATAATGTTCAAAGGGTGCTGTGACAATCTCTGAAATATGAAGCAACCTTTATTAGATTTCCACAAGGAGGATTCCATCAGCAATCTGTTCTCAGGATTGTGTTTAACCGCCTACAGTCTGTTGTCTCCAGATTAGAAATATATATATATATAATCTATGATCTGCTTCTGTTTGGGTTGCAGCGGGATAGGAGGGTTTGCGCTGAGGTGGAAGTGAAGCAGTAGGCGGTGAGGCGGTGGCACATCTATCGAGGGCAGGGCGGTACTGGGGTGGAACGTTGCCCTGGAGCGCGCCGCACGTACCGAAGGGACGCGCTGATTGACAGTCGGAGGCACGGAGCGCCCCGTGCGGAGCTCGCAAGCGGAGCACGCTAATCTCACCGCAACACGTCTTGTCAACGGCATTGTGTGAAATTCCCAGATAGATCAGCCTGGCGCAGAAAAGAAAAAGAGCAAGAGTATCCGTCCAGCGGCTCCGTTATTGGAGGGTTTCTGGAGAAGTGGAAAGGACGCGGCGGCTCTGCAACTCTCTCCCCATCTTCTCTCTACCTGTTCAGTGATAAGTGGAAACAGTCTTGGCCAACCTGGCGCCTCAAAGTGTCCGGATAACGGGAGTGGGTGGACGCAAAGGTCAGAATGCACCAAGCAATCTGAGCGAACAAAGATTTTTGTCGATTTCTTTTTGTGGACTAAAAGGACTGCGCTTGGTGCTTGATCAAGATAAATTTTTGGGGGGAGAGGTTGCTCTTTTTAAAAAAAAAATTGTTAAATGCAAAATAATCGCGTTTGTGAATCTGTTTTTAATTTCCAGGCGATTGTAATAGAAGAAAACTCTTTCTAATTGGAATATTGGATACAGAAGCAGGAAAGTCTGGAGGAATTTAGTCTAAGTTCCCTTGGTGCGTAATGTGTGCAAGTGCCACATAAGTACTTTTGCCTTGTCCGTTTTTCTACGTCCAGTACCCCCATTTTTCTTTCTCATGGAGTAGGCTGAATCGCAGGTAAAGACTTAAAAAGAGTGGGCTTATTCCCTGCCGCCCCGAAACACAGGCGGATTCGATGCGCCGATTCTTCGTGTGATGGTAAATGACCGATGGGGAATCATGAACAGCTCTTCTGAACTCGAAGATGGAACTCGGCATAAAAACCAGGTATGTTCCGCACATTCTCCACTCGATCTGTGGGCTTTTTTAAATTACTATTATTATTATTATTATTATTATTATTATTATTATTATTATTATTATTATTATTATTATGAGGAGTGGTGCATCTGCTTGCTGCAGTGTTACCACGCTGAATTTGGTGATGTGCCTCTCGGGCGAATCACTGCACTGTAGAGACAGAAGCTGCAGATGAGCTGTTATTCCCGACTCCCCGAGCTTTAGCACTTCTGTTCCTGTCATAATGTTTCAACCCACCCGCGGATCACACGGTCCCCACGGCTACTTTTTATTTATTTTTTTATTTTAATGTGTCACAGCGCGCGAACGTGTTAGTTAGCCCTACTTAGAAATACATTAATTAAGGGGAATAGGTGAAAATCACTGCAGGAGATAATTGCGCATCTCGGCTGCATCCTCACCACATATTGTCAGATTACTTCGGGCTGCAAGCTGCTCGCTTGTCTGAAAATCCCGTTTGTCTTGTTGAAAATGCCGAAACTTGGCTCACAGACATCCTCCCGACAGTCTTGAGTTCAGCCTGTCTCCCGCTCGGGTGAACTGGGACAGGGTCGGACGTGTATGGTGTTGCATGCACGAAAGGCTTACTTTGGGGAATAGTCAATGTGTTTTCACAAGGTCAGTAGAGGGTTATTGACAGCCAATGAGAGAGAGAAAGAGACAGAGAGAGGAGGCGAGAGAGAGAAAGGTCTCCTCGGGAACAAGGGATCGGATTTCGGGGCACTGATGCAGCTTGTGGCCTTTGCAAAACACACAGAAAGGAGAAAACACACGTTTTCCTTTCCTTGTTTCTAAAAATGTAGATGGCTTTTAATAAGAAATGTGAAAGTGCTGAAAAGTTCCTCAGAGAAATCTGAGACAGTAAGAGCAAATCTGACGTGAGCCTGCAGTTTGGCGACCTTTCCATTGCTGACGCACCTTTGATTTGTTTCAAAGGAAATCAGCTCACATAAATCGCACAATAGATTTTTTTTAAAATATACGACAACATTATTATCCCAGTGAGACTAATCAATAATATGTGTTTTTAGAATGTTTTTGTTTTGTTTTTTGTACTGTGAATTGCGAATGGTGCCATTCCAATTGTTAGAAAGACGCTCGACTTTGGCACATTTCTAATACTGCTTAGGTGTTGGATGTGTGGCTTGCTGCTCTCCTGTAGATTTCAGGGCTCAGTCAGAGTCACTTGCATGGTGGCACTGTGGGCCTGTGTTTGAGTCTTGCTGCATGAGTATGGACTGATACCGAGATGAGTTTAATGTGTTGTATGTTACAGCTGGCAGATCTTCATGTAACCTGCTTATAAGTGAAGTCGAAGCCAGCGTTTTATTGCCTACAAGCTCCCCTGTCTATTTTATAAGCACTTAAAGGTCACGTGAACACCAGATAGCCTGCCCTGGGTTTTAATGTGTTGAGTGTGTGTGTGTGTGTGTGTTCTGCAATGCTAGCCTCTCTGTGTCTGATCAGTAAACTAAACTGAGGTTGGGGGGGGGGGTGTTGTTGATGAATGAATGAAAAGTGAAGAGTCATGTTTAGATTTAAAAAAGAAAAATCTGAATGACTCTAATATTGTGAAAAAGCCGAATGTTATCCATAACTTCAACACTGGGTGAGAGGAGATGTTGTGGGAAATAAGAATGCCTAATGCTCCAATCTGTCCCACTCCTCCCTACATCAATCTGTCTCTTTCTTCGGCACTTGTTATGTTACTATCACACACAGGCAGACATAGCCATTCTCTCTGCCACCCCCACCCCATCCCTCTTTTTCTGTCAGCCAGTCTCTCCCTGCAATCTTTAGCAGTAATACCAATCTTTTATCTCCAGTCTCGTGCTATTGACACAGTCATTTCAGACCCAGTGGGGAGGGATCAGGTAATAGAGATCTCTTGCGGTCTCTGTTTGTCTTGATATTACAAAACATCGCCTGGTATTTGTCTGGTAACTCTGCATATTTGAGTCGTTGCTGTAGGTGGGCTGTCATCTGTGCCCTTTTGTAACAGATGGGTGCCATTTAGAGTAAAGCGGAGATTCAAGTGCGACTTAAAAACCGGCTTTGAAATCTTCGCCAGATACAAAGCAACTGTGTGACTGTGGCCACATGGTTGGATGTGCTATTAACTTGGGAGAATTTCGAGCGAGCACAATAGCGGAGCATTCATATTAGGCTTTTTTGATGAAAAAAGTCAGAGCTGAGAAAAGTCAAGGCAACAGTCACCTCAAGGTGCTTTATATTGTAAAGTAGACCCTAAAATAATACACACAAAGAAAGACCCAACAATCATATGCACCCCCATGAGCAAGCACGTTGGCAACAGTGGGAAGGAAAAACTCCCTTTCTATATCAGATTTATAGATTTGTATATTAGTTACTGTGATGTGATTCTTATAGCAGGTTAAGGGGCATTTTCTTTTTAAATTTCATAGTGTGATATAAGTGCATACACATGTGCTAACACCTATGGTATATATAAATGTACTGCACATAGGATATGTCTGTATATTTCTCATCTTTACCACACATGATGCAGAAACACGCACACAGTACAGCTTTAAAGGGAGATAAGCCCAGTGGGGTTGCCCACTTGGGCTGGAGATAATCAATAACATTCTCTAAACTTTCCAAAGCATTGAGGAAAAAAAACTTTTTGTTTATGACTAGAAAACCATGGAATATATCTGACAGTTTGTCAGCTCTTACACCCTAAGCTTCACTTTAGAACCACAACCAACACAAACTGATCAAAGTCAAGAAATGGAATCAATGAGTCAGCAAAGCGTGTAACAATAGTTAGGAAGTCTATCTATCTCCAAAACATCATGAAGGAAAGCTATATGAAGGAGGATGATGTGCAACACATACATGCAAAGATATGTGCACACACACACTATGTTTATCACACACAAGTATCAAAAACAGACTCAGCAGCAACCCATATCACAAATTATGTCGACACCTCTGCTGGTATTTATCAAACTGCACTAACTCACTTAATTAGATGTTGTACCCACACGCAACTGTGGCACAAGAGTCAGGCTCTGTAGCACTTCATGCACACACTGATTTACGCCTACAGCAATAGTGGAAATTTTTTTATTTCTAAGTAACTGTGTGATTATTTTATTTCCGTCCTGTACGTTAAACTGAAGTGCCCCGAAGTGAGTGCAATCACTAAGTAATCTTACTCATGTACTAATGGAATATGTATCATATGTATTTTTTAAGCACCTTAACCTCAGTTTTTAATGGAAGGGAAACGTGCAATATCTTCTGGTCAATGGGAGGGGGTGTGCCAATCAACAGTAGTCTCATGCTTGACATTGCTCAGTAGCATTCAAACATAATGAAGAAGTTCCAAAGTGCCTTTAGATTTCTGGATAACAGCACAACACGATTGCAGAGTGGCTACTCCGTGATAATAACGACAAGCAGCTGTTAAGAGGCAACTGATGGTAATCTTGATATCTGCAATCACAAAGCACGCTTCTTTGCAGCTCTGAATCGTTCAGGTCCCGATTTATAGCGTTCATGTGACGAGTTCAAAACAGTAATGTGCGTACAACTGAGAAGCCATTTACACTCGACAAACAAACACATGAAATTGCCATGATCACTGTACAAAAATGGTAATTATTCTTTTTTTCCATATAAAGAATGCGTGAAATGGCAGCAAAACCTTTCCCACATAGCGATCAATACAGAGAATTATTAATCTCCTCTTCTCTGTAGAGCCTTTTAAACCAAAAGCCATAATTAGTGAAAAAGAGTGAAAATATAGATGAGTGCAGCCTGTAAAAAGTCAGCTACTTCCCAAAGGATTTGGTAAAGACCAAAAACATGACTAAAAGAGAGTCGTGGCTGTACTTACATTCCCCGCTGCTAATTAATGATCAAATTAAAACTGCTGGCATGCCCACAGTTAGCATACTAGCTAGGATGATAGCTAGGATATGCAAAGATTTAACATTTATTAACTGTAACAGAAAGAATTTGCAGTTGTCATCATAGTTTAAACTTTTACTCGCTACGGCTTATTTGTGTTTAATAGGGCAGCATTTGCGATTGGAAAATTGCGGCCTTTCATATCGTGACTTTGATTAATTGTTCGGCCCTAATAACAACGCTACAGTGGAAGCAGACACATGTGAAGTATATGTTCTATACAGCCATGCCATGATACTTTAATCATCAGCATAACAGTATGTTGAGGGCTGAAGATTGTAAATGCGTGCCGTCTCCGTGACAGATGTGGGCTTGCTGCTTCTGTGGGTACCCTTGTCGAAATAATGAACCTGCTGAGCTGGCCAGAGGTATAGGAGGCCATGTGGACTGGAGCAAAACAGAGCAGAGAGACTTCCCTGGATCACTGGGCCTGTGATTTCCCTGTGGGGGGTCTTGCTGTGGCAGGACTACAGCTCTAACAACCTCGGCCTTGGTCTCCCCTGCCTTGCTCTGGCTTGGCATCGAGGAAGCACCTGACACCAAAGGGCTTCGTGTATTTGTCACATCACCGATACGGATACAATAATAGCTACACATTCTGCTTTCAGTCAACTTCAGCGCATCAATTACAATGATAATGTGGAAGTTGCTTTCTCTGTCTTTACATGTGGGCGCTTTTGTCTGTACTGTAAACATCTCAAATTAGGCTGTGTTAAGAACTGTACAGTACATGAAAGTACTTATAGTTTGACATTTTCATGCGAGGGTCTATGCATGTTTCTCTTGTGTGATGACTTACTTTTATCAATCCTTTCAAACTTAGTTGGGGGAGGGGGACAGAATAGATATAGTAACTCTATTTATCAAGAAGAAAACAAAAACAGTCCCTCGGTGTCACTGATTTCACTTTGCTCTTCATAGCAACATCCCCTATAAACTGGCGCGTGTACTATAATGAATTTCAAAGCCTTAATTTTTTGCTGTTTCTCATCTTCCTGTGGGTACGTCTCTTCTCACACAAATGCTTTTCTAATTGCCTCTCTCTGTTTTTATTCTTTGTATCGGTGCAATATCAGCTTCCTTCCAGCTATAAACACATCCATGCTCTATAGATGCTTTCCATTGTTTTAGTATTGTTGAATTGTGGGTTCAAAGCCTAAGTGGTTCACAGGAGTGTAGGACTATTGTTAGAATGAAGGTATGAATGTGTGAGAGGACCCTGTGTGTTGGTGGATCAAAGAGGTAATGAGCCATTACTGTCAAGTTGTTATATAAGTGAAGAGTGCTTTCTCATAGAAAGTGATTGAGTGTCGTAATGGAGCGGCATGCAGTTTTGTTTAGGTTTCCGACACAGACAGAGACATTTTGTGTAGCATCCCAGCACACTCCATGGTTACAGCAATAGAAATGGTCACTGTTCAGCTGCAAAATACTGAAGGGTCATAATGAGCAATGAGGCCAGAGGTGGCCAAAATATTGGTTACCAAATTGCTATGGAAATAAAAAGCAGATGCATGTTGTTTTTTTATATTTTTTTTAATAATATTTCCAACTTTTTTAGTTACAAAATGGTTGTAAACAGGTAGTCTTAATATGTTGAGTTATTTTTTTTTTAATTGAATAAAAAAAAATATTTATGTATGTATTTCAATGTAGAATGTTGGTGGTTCAGTCCCTGAAGAACCAGAATCCAATCCAATCTGAACCCCGAGCTGATCCTGATGCGTTCATCGGACTCTGAATGTGTGTCCGAATACTGGATAGGAAGTACTTATGCAGATGAGACATATTGTATAAAGCCACTTAAGCGCTTAAGTACTCAAATGGCACTATATAAGAACCACTCCCATATTTGGAGTTTTCAAAATCCAATACATAATAGGCTGTATTTTTTCAAAATATTGGTTATGTGTAGGGATGGGTATCGTTTAGGTTTTATCCGATACCGGTGCCAAACCGGTACTTTTGAAACGGTGCCGGTGCTTAAACGGTGCTCAAACCGGTGCTCAAACCGGTGCTCAAACCGGTGCTTAAAGAATGGAGAACACAAAATTGTTCCAAAAACCTCTCATGTTCAGCTGTTTTTTTGTAAAAAGATAACAATGTTACCCTTTTCTGCAGCTATAGGGGATTTATGGCATCACTCTGGGCTGGAAGCAGTGCTTAAACAATGGAAAAAACACAAACTTTGTCCAAAAACCTCTCATGTTTAACTGTTTTCCACTTTTTCTTTGGTCATTTTAGCCTTTTTGGCCAGGGTGAAGGGAGCATCTGCCATCAAACAAGAAGACAGCCGCATGTAACTACGACGGTGTTTGCTAGTTCACCTTACATGCATTAATGTAATAACGTGGTTAGCCTACTCAACGTAAATTACACACAAACAACATTAAGCTACTCACGCAGAGAAGAACGGCTGCTGCTGCCATCATCATCCTCATCATTTCTGCTACACTGGCAGGGCTAGGGGCCAGGACTCTCCTCTTTGGGTTTTTGGGGGATGTTGCTAACTCCGGGTCCGATAACAGGCACCACACCCACAGTAGATGTGCTCGGTGTGAGGTCTCGCAGCAAGCTATCAAATACGCGCATTTTTCGGCTTTTAAAAAAACGCTATGCGTCGCCAGGTGTTTCATCAGATTCGAGGTGTTACCTCTTTGCACAGTATCACAGTATCAGCTTAAAGCACTTGTTGCAGGCTGCTGAGTTTGCATCTTTTGCTGTGAAGTACAGCCAGACTTTTGACCGCTTGGCCTTGGGCGTTTTTAATATGTAGCTCTGCTCTAAAAGAACGTACGTACCTGGACCCGCCTACTATCCTCAGAAACGTAAAATGATTGGCTAGAATCTAAAGTGTATCACAGCTCAGGAATAAAGCACCGAAATGTGCGCTGCTTTTCGGTCTACCGTTTATGTCAGAACCACTGGTACCCATCCCTAGTTATGTGTATTAAGTTCTTACAATAATGACATAAAGATCATCTTTCTTTGTTGTCATGACAAGTCGTATATCACTCATGTCTTATAGTCTGCTAGCATTAGCTAGTTGTTATTTTTGTGGTGTTGAAAACAGAGAAGTTGCAGAGCGCCTTCTGATGGATAACTGTGTAATTAATTTTCAATTTTCCACTGTTGTAAATGCCAGTACCAATATACTGACAAATAGATAATACACAAATACAACCCTATGGTTAAATTGTAATTTGGCTAGTTCATGGTAGGATTAAGATTATGAGTCTGTCTCATGATTGTGTTTAATGTTCTCATGTTTCCTACTCTTTTTATAAGTATTTCTGTCATCTTTTGTTCTAATACGACGTTTTTGTAAACAAACTGCTTGTTGGTAAAAAGTCCAGGAAGGGCCTCTAGGCGATATTCAAAAAGGACATAAAACAGGTCACATCTGGAATGCCTGCACCATTTTTCAAACAAGACTACAGATCCACAATATTGGTGAGCTAGTGGATATTCAGAATAGAAATGTATGCTGGGATGCGTAGCTCTATGAAGATAGGCCTTTGCTCATCTGAAGGTTAAACATGGGAACTGCTTTCCTGTGTGCTTTTCACCCCTTATTTCTATATTTTTTTCTCACTTTCTCAGTGTATATATTTCTTATTCACATGAATGTGCAGACTTTCAGATCTCTAGTGCTGCAAGCTGGCTAACAAGGCCTTCGGAGAAAAAAGAGCCATTATCCAGGAAGGACAGGAACACAAATGAAAACAGAATTTGATGAAGAAGAATGAAAACAAGACCTAGAGTAAAGAAACAAAAGAGTAACCCAAAGTGGAGTAAAAATGACACAGGAGGGTTGGAGCGAATGAATCATAGACAGTCCCAGATCAGTGTTGCGCAGACAGCGGGCTAGCTGGGGGCACATGTACCTTTGCAAGATGACGCAGATATATTCCAGCTGCTCAAAATCCCACGTACCATCAACAAAGGGCTGTTATCAGATATACCACACATTGCTTTTGGGGAGGGAACGCAGTCTTTTGCCACACAGTCAACTCTTGGATCAGTTACAAGGCTCATTGCAGATGCCCCAAAGCATCACCAAGGGCTCACTCGCATCCAGGAAAACAGCTGTAATAGGGAATAACTGTACCTAATTGATTCATGGTTCTGGTGATTATGTTGATTTTGTGCACTACATACGCTTTGGGTCAAGTGTGTATGCCCGAAGGTGCACGTGACTCAGTGCACTTGCATGTCCTTAAATGTGTGTGGGCAAACACAACGTGTGTACATGATGATGATGGTGGTGGCCTGTTGTATGTTTTTGAACAGTTGTGAGAAAAAGTAAATGCGAGCATTAAGAAAGAGGCCAAGGTTACTCTCTACCAGCCAGAGCACGTATTGACAAACCTGTCAACAAGCTGACCTGATGGGTAGGGTTTTACAGTAGAAGAGCTAAGAGTCCAGGAAAAGACTTGGGGGGAGAGGAAAGCAGGCAGGGAAGGACATGAAAAGTACATCTGTTGGACCTTTGCTGGTCCTGCAGCATATGTAGCAAAAAAAGTCATGAAGATTAAAAAAGGAACACTTTAAAGGAAAGAAAATGTTTTATTTTATTCCAAGAGACTATAATATCACTAATATGCAGCTGATCATTCACCTCCCTGCTAATTCAGCATTAAAAATGCATTGGAAATCACCTGTGAGAGGCAGCAGAGCGAGGCAGATGAGAGGTGTGTGGAGATGGGAGGAAAAGAGTGGGCTAGATGTGAAACGAGCGGTGGGGTGAGGGATGAGAGCGATGCAGCGTGTGCATGTATTACAGAGTTCAGTCATCGCAGAGGACAACTAGCCGGGCTCGTTTCCCTGACAGATTGGACCCTATCTTTATATCTGCAGTGAGAAATGTCCAATTTCCTCCTGGCGATTTCAATGTAAGAGTTAAAGAGCTCTGTTCATGTCACGCTAGCGTCTTGATAAAATAGAGATGTGAGATTAGGACCCTTCTTTTAAGCGAACATACATCGCTCCACAACACCACATAATGGGCTTTTTTTTGTCTTGATGCTCCCTCATCATTAATCAACTATTAAATATCATCACACATGGAAGCACACAAAACAAGTCACCTATGCATTTTTCCTTTCTGATGCATCAAACTAAAAATGAAGCCTGAACAGTGAATTAATTGAGCGAATTCATTTGAAAATCTAGTAAATAATTTATGATATACAGGGAAGTTTAATCAAGAAATCCATCTGCTGGCCACTGGACCTGGAGCAGAAAAAGCATAGGAGAGCAGGGGGTAAGAGGATGATAATGCAGTCTTAACATAAACTAAGCTGAATATGGAGAATGCCTCGGAGCAAGCAACAGCTGATTTTTAAAATAGTAATGCTAAAGAGTGTCATCTGTTCCTGTGCTTGTGTACTGGGGGCCTCTTTTTACTGCCAGAGCACACGTGATCGAGATACTTTGCTCTCTCTCGTGCAGCCATCTCTCCAAAATCACATTATTGGTTCTTCTCTGAGCCAAGTAAAGGCAATTCCACAGCAAACCAGCTTCATATATTTACCTGCTGATGACTTGCTTAAGCTAACGGAGGAAACATAATAGCGTCATTATGGGCCATGCGCCATCAGATGTCTCAAGGTTAATAGCAGCATTAATTGACAACAAGGATGGAGGCTAAGAAAACCTTGTTCTAATTAGGTAGTATTCTTGACTTATGAATTGGCTTGGAAATGTAATTCCTTATCCATTCAGTTAAATGTGTCAGAAAAAACACACTCAGTGGATGGTTAATAGCCACCGACTTTTTTTTTTTTTTTTTAGTTTCAAGGACCGGCTTTTACAAGATAATAAGAAATGAGAATTAATTAGATCCTGCACCAAACCAAGCCCAAGCCCAAACACACTCAGTGGATGGTTAATAGCCACCGACTTTTTTTTTTTTTTTTAGTTTCAAGGACCGGCTTTTACAAGATAATAAGAAATGAGAATTAATTAGATCCTGCACCAAACCAAGCCCAATCCCTTCCTTTAAAATGTACATCACATTTTCTGCAAGGATGGCACTGACCGCAAGCAGTAAAGCATCTTTGGTATCAGTCATTAATAGTAGAAGAGTTCCCGCTAACTATATTTTAAGTCAGTTATGTTTTACGTTTGTGATTAGTAGGATATGAAGAAAACACCAAGAGAGAGGTTAGGTGAGTGATATGAGTATCCCAAAAGGTATTGGAAGTGAGAACAGTTTTAGGAGAGGAATAAAAAATAAATAAATAAAATAGATTTGATCCATGAAATCTATCCAGGACTAATCAGACACAGAGGGAGGCAGGGGGGTATGCAGAAATGTATTTATTGCAGCTATCCAATTAAACAGTTATGACAAACTCATGGCTAATGTATTAACAGACTTATCCACTAACATCCATTATTTATTCATCATCAAAAATTCAATCTGGCAGACTGTGTGCCATTATTCAGATGTGCTGGGGGAAAGTGGCACATTTGAATAAATGAGGATTGTAGGCCTCACTCCCATGGCTTGTTGTTATTCCAAAACCCTCCTTTTAAGTGATTCAAACATTAAATCTGTCAAAAAAAATGTAGGAGAATGATTGTTGTTGCGTTTTGTTTTTTTTAAAAATCCCTCCCTAGCCCACATAGCTGGATTTACTATATCTTTGGGAAGAAACATATTATTGTTCTCAGCCCATTTAAAAAAAAATCACACAGACACAGAGCTGCTGAAATGGGCTTTGTCATACATCATCTACCTTGCATTTTTTTAATCACCAAAAAGAAAACCATTATGCTTTATGTCAACTTACATCTCATTTCAGAGCAGTTTTTGAGCCCCTCGTATGGCTTCACTAGACAAGAGCATAATTATTATATGTGGTTTGTCTTGTCTCCTTTGGTGAAATTCTGCACGTCTCTGCAATACTATATCCTGAATGTGATTGGATATGGAAATGTTGAGTACTGCAGACCACTCGTTCTGCTGATGCTGTGGAATTTGGCATCAACAGAACAACATATTCCTCAGAGAAACAAACACTCACTCATGCAGACACCTACTGTGCATGAAACCGGACACACAGACTCTTTAGTAATGCAAAACATTACAGGAAAACCAGCTACAGTAAAATGTACACATCTAAAGCTCGGTAGCTAAAGCAGCTCGTGAATGGACACAAATATCCAGGAAACAGCAGATAATAGGCATAGAATTCTACAATATTCCTAATACTCAATATCACATGCAATACATTTTGACATGGAGTCTGTAGTCCGTAATAAGCTTGTAATGTTAATGCTTAGCATGGACCAGCAAGTTCATCTTGGACTGACTCACTTTGGTTGATCTGGCTTCACTGAGCCTAGCATTAGGTGCTCTGAATAACTAACATCACAGAGCAGGCTGTGTTAGATTTAGATTTACCTATTCAGCAAAAACCATTTTCATGTGAAAGAGGTAGAAGTACATAATTGCAAACTCCATTATGATAATTATGAACAAAGCACCGGGAAAATGGTGTTATAGTTACACACAAATTATGATTTGACATTTAAAATCTGATCTGCAAATATTTCCGATGGTCTTCCTGTCAGTCCTGTGGGAATGATGACTGTAATTTAATCAGTAGTGAGCTGCTGGTCTGATCCTCTGAAGTTAACCCGGTCGAGAATAGCGCTGGGATGACCTTGGTGATCCAACCTGGTTAAAGTGAGACATCTGTGTGGCAAAGGTAAACACGAGTTAAGCTGATAGTTTGCTGATAATCTTCTCTGTGTGTAAAGTTTACCATGTTACCTTTACCTTTACCTTGGTAACACAGTAGTAAAGGAAAGTACCACTTTTATGAGCTTCCATGAGCAAATATCTGCAGACTGACTCTGCACATATTTGCTCATAACCTTGGTCATATGGGATGAACTGTTGAGATCTCACCATAAATGTTACAGTTTGTCTTTGAGAAACCATGACTTCATAAAAATAAATTCAACTCTATGATGCATAAAAACAACCAGCTGGGCAGAGGTTTTGTATTTTCTTGTTGTGTGAAAGGCAAGCAGTGTCCTTTACTGGCATTTTGTCTGACTTGGCTCTCACAGTGTTTATTGGCGTAGACTTGATAGCCACCTGTAGAATAATAGCAATCTAATACAACATCCATACAGGAAATAGTATAAATAGTTTTCAGGCTTTTAATGTTAGTGTTTTGTTTAAATTGTGCCAGAGGGGATTTTATTATTCTCTGCTGAAACTGATGTCTTAGTTTTGTTATTCTGCTGGAGTGCTTGTTATTTTATCCAAGGACTTAGAAGATGTATGGCCCAAACACTGCAGCATTCAGTCCCTGACTATCAAACAGTTCAAAACAGAATCTTAAGACTATCTTTGCATTCTCTCTGAGCATTATCTGCCCTCTATATCCCCCTATCCTTGTGTTTTTAGTATTATTTAATTTCATTCATCTATTTTTGTGTCTCATGGATGGCATGTAAAAGCACAATTTAAAATCTATACACTTGTAAAAGTTTCTTTTTACTTTCATCTTGACCTTGCTTTAGTAATCTTAAATTGACATTTTCCAGACAAGCTGTCAGATTATCAGGTACAAGTGCTTCCAGTCTAGGTTTGTGTGATATTGTAAAAGCCTTTAGAAAGTCTGTCAGCACAGCAGTGTCTCAGCCATTTGTCTGCCACCTTTATTTAAAGTTTCCTTACAGAATCACTAATGAATTAAGTTTACACGCGACGGAACTGGACTGGATCTGTGACAGCCCTCTGTCTTGGTCAGGGCATGATGTGTTACGGCTGTTTGTTCATTTGTGTTGTCTGGTAGGCAGAGTTAATCAGTACAACAGGAAACACCTGGCCAGTCTTCCCAGAGCATTTAAGAGCTTGGTGTCTCAGCTTTTGCTCCATCTCTCCATTCACCCAACACCATATTATTTGTTTTGTGGGCTTTGGCCTGGTTGTTTAAGGTTATCACAACATCCAAAGCCATATATATTTAACATTCAATCACCCATCCAACTAGTGTTACGATGAAAACGCTGATTAGCACACCTCATGAAGCACGATGTTTGTCTACTTTATTTGGTTAATAAAAAGGTAAATTTTGGTTTAAGTCATTTCTCTCCTATTATTTGTCATGGCACTTGACTAACTGTGACAAATTTGGGGGCTCGTCCAGGATTTGAACCTGGGACCTCTGAACTGGTGGCATCATGTTATTGGTTGGGCGGCTTTTGGCCTGGTTGCTTTAGGTTTTACACTAAACAACACATACCTGACATTCATCCGCCAACATTTTTGGAGAGGCTCCAGGTTCAAATCCCAGATGAGCCCCCAAATTTGTCACAGTACAACTAAAGGGCCATGACAAATAATGGAAAAGACACTACTTGCACCAGAATTTAACAATGTATTAACCACATTTAATAGAAAACTATAGTACTCCATGAGGTGTGCTGATGTGTTTTATCAGTTGATAAAATGAAATGAAAGCCAAAGCAAACAAATACCATGGAGTTGGGTGAATGGAGAGAAGGAGCAGGAGCTGAGACACCCAGCTCTTAAATGCTCCAGGGAAGCCGGCTAAACTTTTCTGTCACATATCTAACAGAAAAGTTTGAAGTCTGGTGTTTTTATAAAAGATGTAGGGTTTGGAGAAAAAGCAGCGAAAAGTAAAGAATAAAACTGAGAGTCTATTTCTTTTTTTGACAACCCTTAATTTGCGACTAGACTGTAGCATAATTGTCATATAATCACAGACAAGTCTTGAAAATTGTTCTTTAGCTAACAGTGTCTTTCTTTAATTCCCACCATACTTTGAACTTATTTTCTCTCTCGCACAGCCTCTCTCACTTGGGGAATGAAATCTGGCAGCCCCCTCACAGGCTCCTATAATGTGCTAACATAAGAAATCAATCAGACTCACACTATTTCTACAGCCACTCAGCTCACATTGATTTATTGCATGTGTTGAAGATGCAGAGAGAAACTCTTTAGCACTATGGGGCAGGGTGGTCAAGAGGAATGGATGTAGGAGAGGAGGATGAAGGAATGACAAGTTTAGGAGAAGAGATGGTGGGGGGATTTGGGGTCACTAACCTTTGTTCTGACAGACTGACTTTTAACTCCAGGGTTAAGGTATTGCCAGTCATCAGCTGAAGAGAAAGTGATGATTGTGTATTTTCTATTTTAGGTGGCTGTGGTGTTATTGCTGTGGGGATTTCTGTTACGTGGGGTATAACAGTTGCTGTCAGCTTGTAGTGAGACGTGTCAGGGGTCACAAAGCTGCAGTGGCTTAGATATCTTCCATATATTATCAATAAATGAACCTGAGAAACTTATAGAACAATGTTCCTGACTTCCCTGTCTAATGGAAGAATTCTGCCCTAATAGCATTTGTTTCTAATCCACTTAACAATTTAACTCGATTCAAGTCTTGGCATCAAGTGTGTGCCATTGATGCATGAGCATCACTGGGAAAATGTGATAAAAAATGACTCCTATCTTTGAAACAAAATTATTACTGTAATAAAATCATAATCTTTACCTAATATACTTTGCAATGGCTTTTTGACTGTTGTCACTGATCTGAGGAAAATTCAGTTTTGACATTTTTAAGCTCAAAACAAATTATTTTGCCATTACTAAAAAAATTATGACTCATGCAGGTGAAGGGGAGGGAATACCTCACCAGTAAGTTATATACACCTCCCGAGTGGAAGGCTTGTTTATCTGTTTTGTGAAAGATGACTGTCTTAGGGAGAGACAGAGTAAGTAAGAGCTTAACAGCAGCTTGGTATATTTATATCATGAGCATACACTTAGAGACACCAAAGGGAGTTGATGGAGATGACGAGTGAAGTGGATTACTGAGATAGGATGGCACTATGGGGAGAATGAAATCGTATGTTTATATTAGGCTTTCATGAAACACATAAGCAGGAAAACACACGTCATTTGTGGCCATATGCAGCTCCGCTGAGTGGCTGTAGGCGTCTCTCTGCTGGGGCTGCGAGGCCGATGGAAGGGGTTAAAGAGAAGATTAAAGTGATAATGTACATCTCTAATCCGCAGCACATTAGGAGGGCAAAGAGGCAAAAACTGCCTCTGACCACGGAGCCTAACATAAAGAGCATGCATCAGTCGCCATCAGGGTCAGCTGTCACCATGGTAACAGATTATTCTGAATAATTGTGTGCCATATGCGCCTTGTCACAATTAGAAGTTGGCTGTGAGCCGGGCCATGGGTCAAATGGTGATCAGGGTATTGGGGGTGGTGGCAAACACATCCCTCTACAGTGTTTATTAAAATAAAGTTCAGCTTGCTGTTCACATCTGTCACAAGCCTCACAACCCACTCTCTGCTTCAGAGCAGATTTTCTTAGAGCTACAAGCTACAACACTTTGGTGCTGTGGCTTACTCGAAATGTCACTGCGTGCTGTATGTATTGAGCTTTCAATAGTTTTTTCCCCCCTTTTATAATAGATCTTCCAAAATGAAAATCTGGAAATGAATAAAAATGGATTTATGATTTCAGTCAGACTACTAAGCTTCTCGAATCAACGTTTTAGCAGAGTAGCGAGGAAAGGAAATGACTGTGTGAAGACAGTGCTCAAATGTAAGCTGACAGAGGCTCAAGTAAAAAAAAACAAAATTGTGTGGTGTGTTCTCCCTCCATTAGGAGTCCAGACATTTTAACTCATCACTGCAGTTTTCCCACCGGGCTTATACAGAGAATGCCTCTGTTCTCATAAGCCATGTTCACACTAGTGCAGTGAGAAAAGCAGCAACAAGGTGCAAAGTGGTTTATCCATTATAGTGAATCATTTATTTTGACACTTCAGCCCATGTGTGAAAAGTCATTTAGAGGGAGATACTGTGCTTCCCTGTAAAGCATAAATCCCCAAATCACAATTAATTAAAATAGAAAAGCTGGTCATCCAAATACCATGAAGTAATGCAGCTGAGTTCCTTCTTGGTAACTTAGAGCGTCTTACGTTTGGCTCATTTTCCTAGCCAACATGTGCCATCTGAAACTTAACTTTCTCAAGTGACCCGTGACGATCTCTATTCACATCGAGTTTCTACATCTGATTGTGAATTTGGCACTAAACAGGAATCTCCAGGGAAGTGCAAAATGTGACAGCGGCTTAATCAGTCTTAAAACGCTCGCTTTTCTCTGATCAAATTTGTCACATCATGTCAGGCTGGATCATAAGGTGCAGGCGCAGTCGACACATTTAGGAAAGAGCCTAGATGTGTTCAGACAAGTCACTTACATTTAAACACCAATTAAGCCTCGTGCACCACTTATATCTGTAGTCTATTAGATTGTCACCCATCACTATTAAGAGGTACTTGAAAGCCCTCTGGCATTCTGGGAAAATAATTACATTCTTTCTGCGTCATAATTACTGCCTTGAAAGTGGCTCTTTCAAACACTAACAAAGCAGGCTCTTACTCTTTCTCCGTCTCCCCATTTCTCTCCCCCCCCCCCCCCCCCCCCCCCCCCCCAAGGTCTGCCTTTCTCGTCTGTCTGTTTTCTCCCCAGACACTAATGAAGCAGTTTAATCTCGTAACTCCAGAGAAATTGTCAGCAGAGAACTCCATTAATTAAGTTCTTGTGTGTCTTCCTTTTAAAGTTTCCTTATTTTGAGAATGGGTCAAATCTATAGGTTTGCCACCTTACTGTTGTTTTGAAATTGGAGAATTGGCATGCTGTAAGGACTGCATCGTCTTGTTTAATTAGTCAAAATTAAACTAAGTTAAGTTTTTTAATTTGATCCATTTGATTTCCAGTTGCCAGTCTTAACTCAAGTCGATGTGTAATCTAGAAACTCATATTAAGATTTGTTTTTGCTAGCTAACAGTAAGCTAGTAGCATTAGGATACCATATGGTTATTTTCCTGTCACTTCTGAACCTACACTAGCCCTTGCAAGAAGTTGGTATGAAAAACCTGCCAGACATGAGGTGAGTTTGAGTTATTATAGTTCTAGTTCAGTAAATACAGTGAAAAGCTTGTCTGCTACTTCCTGAGCATGACTGATGTCTAGCACTAGCTAACCACACTCAATTGGTCTGTTTATGCAGTCACTCTACATTTATTTAGTCCTTGCTGTATTCTGACTGTTCATTTGGAGTACTTTTTTTGACACAGCCCTAGTTCATTCACAGGAAAAGTGACAGTTGTGTGACAGTTCCTATTACAAACAGCCAGAGAGCAAGTGTGCTTCTGCTCTCATATTTGTCTGCTTCTCAGTCCCAAAGATTCAGGCTGGTGACTTTTGATCCAAGTTTTCAGAGTAATGTAAAAGGAAAAAAAGTGCTCTATTTCAAATGGTGTGGCCTGCATTTCATTTTTTCCACCTCATCACTTTTTTTTTCTTATTTGAGCACTAGCCCAAGTAAAGTAAAATATGCTAGGTTGCAATTCGGATTGCATTAACTGGCTTCAGTAACTGTTAATGGAACAGCTTAACAGTACATACAAAAAATTGTTGTATGCAGTGTTGTTCCCGGATTCAAGTGCAAATAGTTATTTCAAACCATATTGAACAAATGGGATGCTTGGATATATCTAACAGGAGTTTTGCAACAAAAACAAATCAAATTCACCACGAGGGAAAATGTTTTACCACAAATCAGAACACTAATTTAGTAAGATTGTTATTATACATGAACATAAATATGTTATATGGTTAAGAAATATATTAAAACATACCACTAAAAATGTTAAGGGAACATGTGAACAACATTAACTTATTTTAAATGCAATATTTAAAGATTTGCTGATTTTGGTTTCCACTGGCTCTTGTTATGACTTTTGGTTTTCAACAAATTATATGTCAGTAAAGATTTTTTAGTTTGATTATTTAACTCATCACAATTTTTGAGCAGTATATACTCCATACCAACCCTGGGCAAGCCATTAGGGTTTTACTTTATTTCCCATTTTTCACTAAGGTGGGTACTACTGCTTTCCTCGTGGAGTGGAAAACAGTGCTTGCAGCGCTTTTATTTTTGCTGCAGCACTGTTTTATGCATAATGCCATTGCTTTGCTTTGTTTTGACTCATTGCTAGGGTATTGCTTTACCATGCAATATGTATTTGCTCGTAAGACTATTCCTTTTCCATTTGTTTGCCCTTTGATAGCTTTAAATCTAAAAATATGCCCTTACTGATGCTGAAACTGTGTCATTCTCAATAAGTTATACAATAACACAAACATTTTCCTGTGACCGATACTACACCTTATAAAGGCAGCGATCAAACCCCCGCACTCTACATGAAGAGCCCCTTAACGATGCATGCATATCCCCATTCTGCAGTACGTGCTCCACTTATTGCCCATAGCTTCTGAAGGGTTATTGTGCACCGAAATTTAGAATGTTTCCATTACAGTAAAGGCCCTATTGACAAAATTGCTTTGGTATTTATGAGTAGTGCCAGCAGCAGTACTACTGTGTTTGCTTTCTGGGAAGCTTTGTAAAGGCTAACAAGACCGAAGCCAGTAATAATCTTTTCACATTCACTTTTGAGGAGGGAAAATCAGATTTAGGACTCCAGGAAATTGACCTTAATGAACAGGTGTGTTCACACATACATGATCATAGTCGAACACAAACACATACTCTTTTCTAATGCAGAACATTGAAGAAGTTTGGTTATTTGTTGTAGAGGATGTCACTTTCAAAGAAAATGTGAAAAGGTACAAATGTCAGGGAGACAATTAAACTTAATGGGTATATCTTTAACAACAAATCTGTTCTTTAGATCTTTAATAAAAAGATATTATAGCAACATATCAGAAGGTACCTTCTGTAGTCTTACAGTTATTTATGTTATGATAAATAATACGAGTTACTGTCTACACTTGTGCTGGAAGTAACTCAGTAAGCATTTCATACTAAAACCTAACATCAATATTACAAGATGTTTAAGAAATACACTGTTATCCACTGTTAAGGATTGAAAGTGAGGTCAAGGACTCACAGATCTTAATAATGCCCTTGCTGTGCTTAGTCTTTCTCAGTGCAAAAAGCATAGAAATGCAAGTCATTGCACTTGATTGGTTAACATAACATCCCATTCTTAAGTAATATATCATTATAAAACCTTGATAGAGTTATTAAAGAGCAATTTGGTTTCCATACACTAGCATTAGCCATTTTTTTACAGTTCTTCTGCACTTTAATGAAAAGAGTTTCTATTTTACCTCTTAGCACAGTTTTCATATATCAAGCTAAGTTGCAAAAAAGCAATAGCAGACGTGATTAGCTATAGAGTGGTGAGCATTTACTCCAATGTGTACAGTCTAGCTTTTTTATGCCTGTCTGATTTTTCTGTGATTTTCCAATGATTCAAAATCAGAATAGAAATTCCTAATACGTAGAGCACAGATTATAAAGTTTTGAGAAAATAATATAATCTTCTCCAACTAAAAACAACAAAAATGATTATGCTACAGAGTGCTAAATATAATAAGAGATTAGTTTATTTGCTGTGTCTTCATGGTAGGCCACAATGATTTGAAAGGAGCAGCTCTGTGTAAAGCTCATGATTGATGAAAATGGTGCACTTTCTTTGGATTCCCTAGCTAATGACTCGCAAAAATATTATATTACCCTTTATGAGCAGTTTATATGTATATACGCATATATTTTCTTAATTCTGCTGGTTGTTGATGCTGTATTCCTACTTAGTCGGAGACAGAACACAGGGTCAGACACATTTGGCATATGTGTTTGGCTGAAGAGCCAATGGTGTGAAGCTACCATCTGTGGGATTATGACTGAATGCCTCTAAGACAAATCCTGGCTAGAAATCACAATATTAGAGCAACGTAGAACTTTGGTTGGTCCCAGACAGCCACTCCAGACTGATTAGAAAAAAAATCCCCAGGTAAAAATAAACTTAAAAAGTCATAATAAAATGCATAATATAGTACCAAGGCCTAAGGAATAGTTTTTATGATAATGTTTAAAATGTTTTATATGGTCAGAATAGTATATATAAAATATACAGTATAAGTATTTATATCTCCGTTGGGCTAAAGCAAATATGTAAATTGTGCTGTAGCGCTTTGTTTAACATACAATATCCGTATGTGAATGTTAATGGCTTATTTGAGGATCTGTGACCTTGTGTAACTGTGCACGCTACACAAACTCTAAATTCGGAAAAGACAATATGCTGCATCAGCTAAAATGAATGCATGCAAACACTGCAAGAAATGTTCTTCACCTTCAAAATAAGACAGCATGCAGAGAAAGAAGAGGAAGGAGAGGCCAGCAGGAGAGCAGGGGGATGAGTTCAATCCTAAGAGACAAATCACCCGCTCTACCCTCCACTGCCTGTCCTTGGAGCTCACACTGCAATTGGCCACACAGAGACTGACTCTGTCACCAACTGTCCCTGAGACGCACACACTGGAATGCAAAAACATATCACTGCAGCCACGATTATAAAGCACGCAATCACCGTAAGGTCAGAACGGCTTCTTTGTAAGCATGAAGTGAAACAGCAAGATTGAAAAAGGGCTTTCAGTTTCAAAAGGCATATATTGTTACCTCTTCTCTCACAGGTTATGTGAGACTAACCAAATGGAGACAAAATATGAACTTTAAGTAAATATTTTACATCTACTTTATGTCTTGTAAGACCTATATGTCCTATGCTGTCGTTTAGTGATAAAAAAAAAGTGTTGCTTGCAATTGTTAAACACATAAAGCCTATCAGTATGAGGTAGGGAAATATTACATATTGAATGAGAAATGTGTCAAAGCAGTAAGTTTCAAACATCTTAAAGAGTTTTTAATAAAAGAAAATGATTTGAAATTTCTTTAAAAATCATGTCTCTACCATATGGGTCTTTTTTGCAGACAGAAAACATCATATTTCAAAAGCTCAGCCTACAATTTTTGCAATATTATGTTAATTTTCCGTGATTTCTGTGAGTTTTCTTCGACTTCTAAGACATTTCAACTCATAATTTTCACTTTTCTCTTTGATTTTTTTTGTTCCATGTCACTGACATCCCCTCGTTCTTTAAGTTTTTCATTCCTTTTTCAGAACAAAAGCAACCAGGCCTTGCTTTGGTGATATGATGACAAAGAAGACAGTGAATGTGAGATTGGGCTTCACAAATAAACCTGACTTGTCTTGACTTGAAATTAAACTTTAATGTGCAAGACGCAGGTCAAGTAAGGAGGATTTGAGCATGATTGCATAAAATGTCAAAAACATAATGCTCATGCACATATGCACATCAAGAGGGGTGTATTCTATTGGAGGTTATACATGCACCAGTCATGCTTTGTTGACAGCAACAGCATCCTAATTGCACACACAAACACAAGAATATCTTTGGTAAAGGCACACCTTCACCATTCAATAAATTATTGTGGAGTGAAAAGGATAGATTTATAGTGCTTTTCCTGTTACTCTCGTCAGGAATAATCAAAATAATTCTCATCAAGGACTCCTCACAGCTGAACTTCACCAAATTGCTTGTCTTTCTTCGTCCTTTCTACTCCCACTTCAATTTTTCTCTTTGAAATTGCAGGCCACTTAGAGTTGTGATTGCTGTTGCAAGAACAGTTAAGTGCACAAGCACAATCATGCAAGGACAAGAAACACACTTACCTGGGCACGCAAGTACACTCCTACCTGGATGCACAAGCACATTCACTGATACCCTTATGAACTTCATGCAGACACACACATGCGCACGCACACAAATAAGACGCATCATTAAAAAGCAAGATGAATCTCCACCCCACAGTGTTGCTACTTTAATAGCAGCGTGATAAGAAGGCAGACACTTCCTCAAATAGGCAAAAATGAAGAGCTGCGTCTCCTTAATGTATACATTTGCATATATCACTACGTGTAAACCGTACAGGCACTCATAAATAATACATGCATGTTAGGGATACTGGTGTCCTGCTTCATGGTACAGCTACCCTGCAGAATGACTAATGACTGTAGCTCAAATAGCACTACTGGGTCCCCTTACTTGTGTGTGTGTGTCCATGCATGTGTGTGTCTGCCCATCTATCTCTCTGTGTATGTCTATGTTTTGCGACTGCGTTCGCACAAAGGGGGTATCCTACATCTTAAAAATTTGACCTTGGCAAGGAGATCAGATTTTGATGCTGATGGCACAAGACAAATGTAGCGTTTGCTCCTTTACTCGTGTTAGAGGATATGTGCATGCATGTGTGTGTGTGTGTGTGTGTGTGTGTGTGTGTGTGTGTGTGTGTGTGTGTGTGTGTGTGTGTGTGTGTGTGTGTGTGTGTACATGTATGGCAGTGCATGAGTAAAAGATGTGATGGTTGAGTGCTATCGGGTGGCAAGTGGTCATGTTCACTCTCTCTCTGAGGGGATGCTGTGCTGCAGTGGATATTGGTCTTCTAAGGTCAGGGGGTTAACTCAGCTCTCCGTAACAAAACTATAGTTGTGCCATCATAAAACACACAAAACCATTATTTTAAGGACACCAGCACCTAATCAATTTCACCCTGCTAGATATTTGTTAATATGATTACTTCCATACATCTTCAGTCCTGCATAAATAACAATGGGAAGGACAAGATCCATGAAAGATGGATATTGGGTGGTGGTTTACTGGGACTCAACAGATAGCTTAACATTTGGACCAGTGACTGGGTACAGTAAGTTCTACCCCCATACTGACACTCTGGCTGACTTCTGTAAGTAGATGATGATAGCAGATCATCTGCAGACATGATACAGTGCAGCTTTGGGGTGTCTTTTCTTTTAGTTAAAGTTGGAAGCTTCCTTTCATCTCAGGTAAGCATCTGTAAGACCATTAATCATCATTATTCTGGCAAGGCCGGCCTCAGAACTTGTTGAATTTTAAATGTAAGTCCCTGAATTAATGATTAGACAATGTTTATTTTGTTGGGTTGTGACATTTGAATCCTCAGAGAGAAAAAAAACAAAACAAACCCTCAAGAAATAAATGACCGTAAATTTAAAAAAAGAAAAGATTCGGATTAACTCCCATTTAAAACAGCCCCAAATTATCTTTAAAATCCAAGAACTTAATGAGTTCTTTGTGATTTTACATTGCCATATTTTAATGTAAAATACACTCAAAAATGATTCAATGCCCTCATAAACAGGACGCAATTGTGTGAGTAAAACACAGCTGATACAAATGTATATAAAATCAAAAGTGTATCTATTCAGATAAATAATCATTAAGGAAAAAAAGCTTCATATAGACTGAATGTATACCAATCAAGTAGATTTGTTTTGATGAGATTCTGTTAAATGTAATGTTTTACATTGTATAATATATCTACATGTAATCAAATTACTTTAAGTCATTATTTTGGGTATTAATATTTCCTTGTGGGTTTGGAAAATAACTTGTTGAAATAACTGCATGAATTGTTATTAAGGTATTAAAATGTTAGATTAAATGTATATTTTTAATACTAATCTGTCTCATTATAGATTTCAAGGTGTATTATAGTTTATCTTCTTAAGATCTGATTACAAGCTAGAGAACATCACAATTTATTTTGGAGGAATGGCACAAATTTATACACTTAGTCATTATTTTATCACTAATAAAGTTTCCGTTTGGTTTTGAGTGTTGTTTGGTATAGCAGTGTCTACAGAGAATGCACACTTAAGTAGATAATCTCTTATATGAAACACTGCTGAACTATGTAAGGGCTTTCACCCCTACACAATATCCTTCTGCTTTTCATCCTGCTTTATATACCCCCTTTTTCTGCTTTTTTCATCATTCTGTCCCCTCATTTACCAATCTGCAAGTCCCATTAAATGATTTGTAAGCCCACAAGTGAATATATGCAAAGCCTCTTTTACTCCATCAGCTTAGTGAGCACTAGGCTAAAACACACCTTGCTAAAGTCCCTGTCACACAGTCTCACGCAAAGGTATTCTGCAAAGCGAACTAATTATCCCAAGAACAACACGTTCACACAATCCAAATATTCTTAGATAGACTGGGGATACTGGCCTAAAATATTTATATTCACACACTATCCATGCACTCATGCAAATACATAGGTACGCTTATTGAAAAAGCACACACGTACACATTCAGGCACGCCCGGGATAAGTCTGAGCCCTCTCTGTCTTATCGAGACGTGCCTCATCAGATAGGATTCTGCTTGTAAGGTCCAACCAATAAAAAGCCCAAATATTCCATTAAGTGTAAATCCTCTCCGCTGGTGGAGCTTGTGGAGTCAGTTTTGGACTAGACAAACACTGCCAAGCAGTCATGCCCAAGCTGGGACCACTGCCAACAAGAAGCTCCACAGATATTGGTGTGTCACTGTGGGGCACGTGCGTATATGTTTGTGTGCACGGGCAGCATGAAACCCCAATGTGAGCATTAGCAGGCAGGGGAATGAACAAACTAAAGCTCTGATCCATGCTGCTCAGTATAATGGAAAGGCAGAGTCTCAGGAATCTAAGTGGGTTGCAGCTGCAACACATAAGCTTTTGTTCTGTGTGTATGTGTTCACATGTGATGTTTTTATAAATTTTTTTCCCTTTTGCAACAAAACTGGAGTACACGTTGTGCCCATGTGTGTTGGTGCACACAAGCATTTACGCATTTTGTATACTCACAACACATTTGCCTGCTTTTTATTACTAAAATGAATTTGTAAGACACACAAATTCAGTAGCTTTCACTCTACTATGTAGCTGATTTGTTAGTGCGTTGGTCATATCACTGTGGAGTCTGTGTTTATTTAGTAACGCAGCTCTGTAGCTCTCTGTGTACTGCACAGACAGCTGCAATGTTTTAGGCAGAACAGACATAGATTTCTATCACTGACCCTAAGGCTGCTCATTAGAATTCTGCACACCTCTCTCAAATCTCCCGCTTCCCCCATCCACCCACCCTTAACTTTTTTCTCTCTCTCACTACCTTCCTTTATTTCTTTCTTGCTGTCTTACACACTGGAAATGAATGCTTAGAGCAAAAAGGTGAGCTATTGGTTAGCCGAGATAACAATGACTGTGTGAGTAGCATACGCGGCAAGTCGCAGCTGACAAAAAATACACAAAGGCAAGCAACGCTGCACAACTGCATACATGTAACTGCTGTTTGCATGTTTACAACATGCACTTTCACAGCTACTATATTTGAAATATTAACATTAAAAAGCTCAAGGCATCCATCATACCTGCATTAATCTGAGAGAATTATCAGCAGTCTCCCAACTTTAAGTGGATTTCAAGACTCTTTTAAGTGTGGCTTTTTCAGAAGGCCCACACAGTAACTGTGTGGCTTTGTATAGCTGCCACACTTGCCCCCCATAAGCAGCCATTTCCACATTTAGAAAGCTTAATGTTTAGAGATTTCTCATTTGAGGTCATAAGCCCATTGCTCCAGAGTTAGCCATATTGAGCGTCTTGCTGCCACCAGCTGCAAGTGTAAAATGTGTATTCTGTCATTGGTTGACAAGTAGTTGCCCGAGGTTGCCCATATGGAAAAGATATATATAAATCTTATAAAGTTTGTATCTGTCTTGTGTGAAACTTGTATGAAAAACATACAAGAGTGAAAACAGATATAAGATCCCTTGAAAAATTATATAAATTGAACTTGTATTTTTTGGATACTTACTAAAACAATATATGAAAGTAATGAGAAAGTGGCCACTTTCACGAGTAAAACCTTATATGATTCACTATATGGAGTAGGCCACATCTTATGCAAGTCTTTTATAAGTTTTTACTATTTCTTTTCCATATGGTTGTTGACTGACACTAGGTGAAATTGGTTGCAAACTTATCTGCAATCACTTGCAAACTGCTAGCTAAGCTACTTGAAAAAGTGGACTTTTATTTTGATGGGAAAAGTTCTCTGTGTCTATTTTGTGTCGCACTTTTCACAGTTTCACTACAACCTTAAAAGTAGCTGCTCAGTGTTTTTCCACGTTTGTTTTGGGGTTTTTTTGTGGACTTTGGATGACTGTGCCAATCTCCGACCAACCAAAGCAATTCCAAAGAGGCTTTTGCCACATCTTTCTTTAGTGTCAGGGAGTCATTGACTTGTCAGCAGATGTAGGTGACTGGGGCTTTTAGCAGTCGATTTCCCAGCAACTGCCATCAACCTCCAGCAACCACTCACCAGCTGGTAGGGGAATACATATTTTTCCCTGATGACCAGTGGTTTTTAGTTGGTTGTAGATGGGTCTCTAGGTTTGTGTGACTGGGGCCTTAATCACTTGGCCACATGTTCAAAAACAGAGCAAGTTAATGGTATGTCGTTAGAAGTCATGTGTCTGCAAAACCACCATATGAGTTATGAGCATCACAACAGTCAGACAAATCAAGTTAGCTTAACAATTAGCACACAAATAGTTCTAAGGCCAAACCAGAGGTAAAAAATGAGTGTGGGAGGGTGGACATGCCATGTCTGCTGAATATAAGAGTCAGTGGTTCTTTGCCAAACCAAAGCAAAACTTAACCAAACCCAACTTACTTCACCCCCTGGTTACTGAAAATTAGTACAGCTCTAAAGTGATCTTATAATACTGCTCATAACAGGTGTAAAGACATATAGTCTTAGTCATATAAATTCACTAATGAAAATCTTATGACACCAGGCTTGGATAGAAAACTCATTTTGATATATTAATTGCTAATGTTTGCTGCATCCATTCTTAAGTACTCAGCTGGGATTGGGGATGTGTGCTTTTGTGTTGGGGTTATTGTCCCTAGCTAATTGAGCAATTCCAGTGGGGGAGGAGTAGTGTTTAAGGTCATGGAATAACGTGGTCTCTGGAAGCAGTTAGAAAGCTCACACTTCCGTAATTACTCTGGTTTTATCTGTGTAGCAGCTAGAACCGCTAGACAAACACACATATAAGCAGCACTAGGCACATACTGTATCCTGAAGCATGTTCAAATTTCACACTGCACACATTTACCTGTATGAATAAGTGCTGCTTGCACACAGTGTTTTCCCCGCATGCAGTTAATTAAAAGTTACTTTTTGATATTTTCTATTATAGAAGAAACTCTGTCCATGATTTCTGGAAATTGAACCTGTCATAAAAACTGAATTTAATGATACGTTTGAGATGTAAAGGAAACGTTTGAAAAGTCATGCTGAATATTTATACTGACATTGGATTGGGTAATGTGGAATGACAGGATGCCACATCACTTGATGGAAATGAAAATGATGAATCTACTGTACAGAAGGCTGAATTCGGACATCCCGAAAATCAAAGTGGAAAAATGATGCAGCAGACTCCATTTTGACAGACCTGAACAGTCTGAGGTGCAACCTGGCAGCGTTGGACGGCCTAAAACATAAAGTTCCAGAGGTGTTCGATTAGATTTAGGTCTGGCGAGTGTGGGGGTACAGTCATTGGTATCAATTCCTTCAATCTCCAGGAACAGCCTGCACACTCCTACCACGTGAGGCTGAGCATTGTTGGACACCAGGTGGAATCCAGGACCCACTGCACCAGGATGAGGTCTGACAGTGGGTCCAAAGATTTCATCTCGATACCTAATGCCAGTCAGGGTGCCGTTGCCCATTGGCTGTAGAGGTCTGTGCGTCCTTCCATGGTTATTCCTCCCCTGATGATCAGTGACCTACTACCAACCCAGTCATGCTGAATGACGTTACAGGCAGTATAACATTCACCATGGTTATCCAGACTCTTTCAGGTGTGCTGAGGGTGAACCTGCTGTGATCTATGAGAAGCACAGGGTGCAAGTTTTGGCACCAATTGTGGTATTCTATGGCAAATGCCAATCTGGTTTCATTGTGCTCTGCAGTGACCATGAAGCCCTTTAGAGGATGTAGGTTCCTCATAAAGTCTTTTTCTGATTGTTTTCTCAGACACATTAACACCAGTGGTCTGTTGGAGGTCATTTTGTAGTTCTGACAGTGATCATCCTGTTCCTCCTTGCAAAAAGGAGTAGATGCTGGTCATGCTGATGGGTTAAGGACCTTCTATGGCTCTGTCCGGCTCCCTTAGAATAACTGCCTGTCTCTTGAAATCCCCTCAATCCCCTCAAGGTCCAATGTGCTAGGACCTTTGCACCCTCTGTACGGTCCAGATTTCAGCTCACAGTACCAGTAGTGACACTGGCCCTAGCCAAACAGTCAGAAGGGATGAGGAGGGAAAAAGTCAGTGGCCTCCACCTGTAAAACCATTCCTATTGTGGGTGCTCATTGTTACCCCTCTAGTGCACCTGTTTTTAATTTCATTAACACCAAACCTCTGCTGCCAGATCAATATCCTACAAGTTTAATTGACTTGATGCTAAACCCTGATTAAAAAGTATTCCTTTACTTGTTTTCAGGAGTATATATCCAAAGCCTGTGCGTCTATGCATGTATGTGTGTGTTTGTTTGCATGTGCACGCATGCTTGATTGCACATGTGACTTGAACAAACGCCAACACTAGTGGCCCTATCTGTTTGTCCCATGCAGACGTTCTGTGAATGTGTGCCCAGCTCCTCTCAACTCAAACATCGCTGGTCAGATTCAGAAACAGCCAGGGAGACCCCAGCTAAGGTAAGGCCCCGTTATCACAACATGTACGCACATGTATACTTGAGCAATTTGTCTTTTTAACTGGTTGAATTTACACAAATCAAACAAATTATTTTGGCTAGAGTTTGAATTAGATTTCTGCAGAATAATATGTAAGTTGATATGGGGACTAGCAAACACTGAAGTGGATAGAAATGGCTAAATAAAAATAATCCAAACTGATATAATGTATAATATTATAATGACACAAATTAAATCCCCTTATTTCTTCCTCTATACTACGTGCACTGCTGTATACACTACCATCCACCATCCTCCTTTTTAGCCAAATCAGGGGCAGACATTGAATAGTTACTTGCTCACCTGTGGAGGAGATTATGTTTCACCGACAATTATTTTTTTAATCACCAGCCACTATCTCACTCCTTTAGAAATGAATCGTTGTGTGTAACACATTATATTTTGCCACTGAGAAGCAGCAATTGCACAACCTCAGCTCAAATACCCAGACGCACAAGAGGAAGATGGATAAGACCCTGCAGATACTCTGAACTGAGAGGGGAGGTCATGGCTACACTGGGAAATGGAGCCTGATTGTATAGCAGATTATAATGAAGAAACTGCACTGAATGCTGTTATGAGTCAGATTCAAACCGCCAGTGAATGAAAGGAGGGTGGAAATGGTGAACATGACTTCTTTTAAAACCAGTCCGTGCATGCCAGTTTAGCTTCAAAATATTTTTGTACCTTTCTGCGTGTATTAGTTTGGCAGCTCCAACGTGAATGTCTTCTGTGTATACATCGATTTGTGTCAGCATGTGCGTGTTTGTGTTTTGAGAAGAGGGAGAGAGGACGAGAGAGCGAGGATGCTTGGAAGAGTTTTGCTAGTTTCCTGCTTATCTAATGAGCAGGCAAAACCTTTTGTCCAAGAACTGTCTGCCAGTTCTCCTGCGTGGGAGGACATCATTTCCACAGAGAGGAATTCTCTCTAATTCTCTGCCTCTTCTTTCCGATCTATCTATCAGAATTCCCCAGTTCTCCTCTCAAATCCCATGGTGTGGCTTGAGTACAGAAAGGAGAGGACGTGAAAGTCAGCCACTAATTACAGAGTTGTCTCCTGCTGTGAGATCGAGAGTCTCATTTACAAAAAAAACCTAACTGTTAAGAGGCTGCTTGCATCCTGTTCTCACTGTCATTATGCCACTACAAATCTCAACCTGAGGTGGGAGACCGCGTACTCCAATGGGGCATGAAGCAGGTTGCTGTTTCATTTCATTTTTTACTGACCATCAAAACACAATGCAAAAGAAAATCTCTGGCTCCAGAAACATTTTGGTTGGTTAATAATGCATAAAAAAAGGTTAAATTAGCCACCTTTGTTTCTAAAGTGGAAAAGATGCCTGGTTAGTTAATTTCTTTTTACACTTGCTCTGTTTTCTATTTCTTTTCTGTTGTCTTATCCCTATGCCATGTTTATTACTGGGAACATTGTTTGCCACAGCACAATAAAAAAATAAAATCATAAAATTATAAGATCAACTTAACTGAATAACCACCTTGTTGTTGAGCCAGTGCGTTTCTACAGACCAAAATATTACCTGTAAACAGAAGAATGAGTGCATTTCCTGTGATTATTCTTCTGTTGAAAAATAAATAAATCCTCATCCTGTACTTGTTTGAGCAAACATCCTATAATGACACATAATTATGTTATTGTTAAGTGACCTCGTCTTTTATTGACATTGTAAGTTGTAGGAAAAATTGACATCCAAAGCAGTAGAACTTCCCAGGAGAAAAAAGGCCTTAACAAAAAAAAGTCAGCAAACCTTTTAATCTTTTTTTTTTTAATTTGATTTGATGGAATACGTGTGTGGTGAAGTGTGGTTTGTGCAGGGGTGGGGTGGAGCAGTGGGTAACTGCCAGGGTATCCAAAAAGAACTATAATAAAGCACTGTTGACTGTGACACACTGAGTGAGTTGTGTCCTGTCTTCACAACATGCAATTTTGATGATTTTTGGTAATGGTTCAAAAAACTTTTCAAATAAGTGTCTATGGGCATTTCGAGATGGTGCTGAGTAACACACTTCTACAAGGACTGTGTCTCTATCAGTGAACTGAGAGGTTTTCAGCAGTATTTCAGCAAATGCTTCCCAACAATGCAGTGTCTGTGGGCAGGAGGGTGAAATCTGGATTGACAGATTAGCAAAACACAGAACTTTAACACTGAACTGCACTTTTGTTGATTCATTGTTGTATTCATAAACATGAAAAACAGATTCTGCAGTCACGTTAGGGAAAATGGTGGTTTGAGATTGCAGCAACACCAAAGTTACTGCAACCATGTGCAATGAATTTGTGGTTTTGTTGCCCTTTGAAAATGTTTCTTTGAAGACGAACGGCAGGTATGTGTATGAGTGATCAAAGCAACTTTGGTTCATCAAACCAGCAATAGAGCAGCAATAAGACAGACTCAATAAGACTGAATTAGATTAATAACACTTAATAAGACACAGAGTTGAATGTTAGATAGCAAGCACTTAGATGTAGAAAAAAGTTCTTATATAAATGTGTGTGAATGAGACATGTTATATGAAGTGCTCTGAGTGCTCAGAGTAGAAAAGCACTATGTAAAAACCAGCTCATTTACCATAAATGAACTGGTAAACACAAAAGTAGAGATTCCTAAAAAAATAGGATTATTGTACAACAGCAATTTCATGGCAACGTAACATAGGCACGTTCTTTTATAGAAACCAGTTGGCAACTAGTTAGGTCGAGTTGGGAGTCTCTCCACATTTATATATTATATGCCAATTATAATTGGCATATAATTATATTATATTATATTATATATAATATAATTATATTATATTAGCCTTAATTTTTCAAGACTAAATTATTATTACAGATTCGATCATTGTCTAGTTACGGTTCAACATGCATGAAACACATCTACTCCTCTGTGTTCTGAATATGTTTTAATGTATAGAGGTCTGCCTGTCAGCATAACTATGACTATCATATATCTTTTCCATTCTACGTTAATAATCAGTGTGCTAGCAATGAATATTTAGTGTAGTGCCAGTGATAGCTTTCACTGATGTCTTGGCCCGCTAGCGATAGTACTCAGGCAAACCGTTCTAATGTTACGTTGCTGTCATTCTGCAGAGCAAGGCCATTATACACATTATGTACGACACAGACACCCCTCTGCACACACATCCATAGACACAGCCAAGCCCAGTGAGTTAAAATCACTGAGCCGCACCTCATACAAACTGGAAAAAAGAGAAACACAGTTTTGATATGTAATGAAAGATTTTAAGGTAAATTCTAAGTATAGTCATAAGGCCTACATGTTGAATTAGAGCAAGCAAACGAAAAAAAAATGCTATGTGCAGTATTATTCCCCTGGAGCTCATTTCTACGATGATGTATATGGGTGAAAAAATAAAGCAATGCGCCAGTTTTTTTTATGTTCTTTTTCCCAAAAAAGCATTATGGTCAAATTATGTAGGTCTCCATGCAACTATGTGTCCATGTGCATATATGCAGTGAACATTAAGTGGCATAAATGTGTGTAGTGTATCTAGTGTCTAGTTGTACAGTATGCAGTATGTTGCAAAATATTACATATTAGGACATAATAAAAAATTATCTGGTCATCACCAGCTCTTAAATTAGATAACAACAGAAGACACATTATACGGTCTCATTACTTATTTAACTAAAAAAAAAGTACATTTGAAAAATTAGTACACCAGAAGATTCAGAACTTTTAGCAACAGTAACTAGATGGCTTTAGTCTGTCACATCATTGTGGAGGAATTTGAGCCCATTCATTACAATGTTGTCTGACTTTATTGAGGTTTGTTGGGATTCATTTATGCACAGCTCTCTTAGGGCCCTGCTATCCAGTCGTTAAGTGATGACGTGACGAATCCTACTTCCGGGCCTAAAGTAGTCTGCGTTTAATATGGCTTTTGTGTTGTTAACATGTTTAATGCTTTGTATTTTCTTCTATTTAATCTCAAAAAGCTCCTAAAACAGTCAGTGATCACTGTTGACCTCCCTCGGCTTTTATTACCACTAATCATTTATATAAGCTCAGTTTTTCAAACCTTAGGATGTAACTACAGCCCAGTCCATGCAGCAGTATATGAATGACTAACCTCCTATTGTGGATGGATTATCTCAGTTGTTCTCCTGGCTGAAGTTTGGTCCTTTTACAGCATCCTGCCATGCGATTACATTTGTTCCTGACCACCGAGAACACTAACGTTAACTTTTATCGAGTGGGAAAAAAGTTAGCTTGTTTATATTACGCTAACATAGCTGAGTCGCTAGCGGTCACATAGCACATCATTATATACCAGCTAGCCAAACTTCAGTAACCCTACAAACGTCACTGCTGTTTAGTTTTCTGTCTTCATTTATGTTGGAAGTGATAACAGAGCTGTACGCTTTAATTTGTTTCCAAAACCCCGCAGTCTTGACATGCTATATATTGCATTTAGATAGAAGCTAGCGAGCTAACTTCCTGCTAACTTCTAACTCCGTTAAATGTCATAAATTCTGTTTTCATTGATGCTTGGATGTTAAACTCAATTGTTACACCTGGTAGAACAGAAGTCTGATCATTTTATTAAAGATGAAAGACTTTAGACAGTTTTTCAACTCTCAGTAATGCCATAGTGATCGTTTGATATATGGACCTGCAGCAGAGTTTAGGCCCAGACACGGCTAGTGACGTCAGACTTAACGACCGGATAGGAGTTCTGTCAAGTTTAGGTCTGGACTTTGACATCTTGGTTCTGTTCTTTTTCAGCCATTTCGCTGTAGATTTGCTGGTGTCTTGGAAATATTATTATTATTGTCCTGTTTGCCAACCCACTTTTGCCCAAGTTTATTTGTCACACAGAAGCTCCCACATTTGACTCTAGAATATGTGTGAGTTCAAGGTCAACAAGTAGCTCCGCAGAGCGGATCAGCCACTAACCAGAAGGTCAGTGGTTCGATCCCAGGCTGCTCCAGTCTGCATGTCAACCCCATGTTGCTCTCCAATGCATCCATCGGAGTGTGAATGTGTATGAATGTTAGGCACTTAAGCTTAGAATTGCTGGTGTGATTGGGTGAATGAATTAGCTGCATAAAGCGCTTTGAGTGCTCGGATAGAGTAGAAAAGCGCTATATAAGAACCAGTCCATTTACCATTTAACTAAGGGACTGCAAAGTGCTCAGGTCCTGTGGCTAAAAAAAACTAGTCCGAATCAACATGCCTCCACCACCATGCTTGACAGCTGGCTTGATGTGTTTATGCTGACATGCTGTGTTTGGTTTTTGCCAAACATATTGGTGTGCATTAAAGCCAAAAATTTCCACTTTCATCTTGTGTGTCCAAAGGAAACAGCTTTGCAAATGTAACCTTTTTTTTCTATGAGCATTATAATTTATTGAGCTAACTGAGGCTTAAAAAGTCTGAGATGTAGCGCTTTGGTTTTTTGTGGTCCTTTGGAAATAGGCTCATTACCTTCCCAAACAAATGGGGAGGATATAAGACCGTAATAAAGTAGCAACTGTTTCTTAAAGATCATTGCTAATGTCTTTCTTCCTTGGCTTTGTGTTAAAACAACTGAATGCCTCAGACCCACAAAACTGCTGCTTTTACTCAAGTGCTCACACTTTTTGATGATTAGTTAATCAAGTGTATTTGATTAGCAGCACCTGATTGCTTCTTACCCTCTTAAAGCAGTAAAGGTTTTTGTTTTTTTTTCAGTTCCTGCATTTTGGCTAATTTTTGGTTAAATAAATAATGTCATAGTGAAATATGTCACATGTTGTTCATCTGAGAGCATCTTTTTTCCCATTTCAAAATCTGCTATGGACTTTTTTATTTTGTCCCAATGTGTAAAACCTTACTATTGAAAGAGGGTGTACTTTCTTTTTACCATACCTGTACACCAGTTAACACCCTTAACCTACTAATGTTGAGATCCTCATCATTTTTACCTGTCAGGGCATGGTTGCCCATGCCCTGTAGGATGATGCCTTATAGCATGTTCTGAAGCATCCCATCCCTCTGATGCTAAATCAAATTGGGTATTAGAAAGTATGGAGGCCTGGTACCCTCTGACACTTTAGCTGTCAGTAGTTTTAACAACATTGTTTATCATTACATCTGTACAGCAACTCATTTAAAAAAAATTTACGCAAGAGAGTTTTTGCAGCGACAGTGATCACACACATGTGAATGGTATCTCAAAAACAAAAGCCACATTAAGGTGCTTTAGTAAGCAATGATTCATGAAATTTCACTAAATGTAATCAACAGATTCTACTGGAGACAGGAATTAAAAAGAAAATAATAAAATAAGCCAAGTGCGGTTGAAGTAGTCATATTGGTTGTGTGTCTTGTGTGCTTCAGGTTTACAAAATTGGCATCCCATGTACACCTGCACATATCCAGGCAGTAACAACGTTTTATGTCTTCTATCCAAAGACTGTGGGTAAACAAAGTTGATAGGAGTACTTCCTGCACAACACAATTGATTTTCCTCACATTAAAAGAACTGTAAACCTCTCTCGTAAAGCAGGCCATTAGCTGTCTATTAGTGTGCTTCGCGGTGCTTTGTACAGCCAATTTACATATTAATGTGCTCACTCTCACTTTCACATGCTAACATAAACCAAAGCCCACATACAGTCATTGAGAACAAAAAAAAATACAGACTGTAGAAAATAAAAAACAAAAATCACTTAGACATCAACTGGTGATTCATTTGTTAGAAAGATATTGGGGAGCTAGGAACTATTAATCATTCATATAGGCGGGCCATAGTGCTTTCTCCTATCCATTGCTTAACCTAAGTGGGCCATCATAAAAAAAACATTTTATAGCCCAATTATTGAAGACTATGTTACCGGTACAGTTCCTCCATCTTTTCTCTAAGTGGTTTCTGCTCATTTATTTGCATCCGACTGGCCGTCCACATCGTCTTTGCTTTACTCTTTCTCAGTAGCTCCAATTTCTTCATGTTTTCTTGTTTTCTTCTCCATGTTAGAACTGAAAAGAAGGAGCTCTCAGGTCCCTGAGTGGTTTCCAGACATGTATGAGGCTAGTATCCTCCCCCACACTGCATCACCACTCCAATGATAAGCAGGGTCTTTGGACAGAAATTGTCTCTTTGAGTTTTAATAAGGCCGACAGTTGATGGGATCTTTTTTTTTTTTTTTTTGCTGCATAAATAATTCAAAACTACACTTTATCACGGAAATATGGTTACATTACTTAAAACTATGGCCCCGGTGATTGAAGAAAGTCATTTCTTTTTGAATAACTCAGCTTTTTTTAAAATGTCATTTTTGGTGTAATTGCATTTACTTTTCTAAAACATACCTTTTCTCTGCCTACCTTTCTCCCTCTCTTCTTTCTGACTTACAGAGGATGAGCTGCAGCTACCTGCTCTGCACTATCCTTCTCTTCGTGGCTGTATTGCTGGCTGTCACTGTAACTGGCACCATCCTTTTCATGAATCACTATCAGGCTCCACCCATGTCTGATGGCCTACCCCACATTTCTACCAACCAGGATGAAGCCAATGCCCTGGTCACTGTTGAGAGAGGCGATGGCTCTCGCATTAACATCTTCATTGACCCCAACTGTCCGGATTACAACAGTAACTTTATGCGACTGGAGGGTGTGCAGACCTCATTGCTCCACTCACTGACCGACCACGACTCCGACTTGAAGTCTGTGAAAGGACAGGATCGGGCTCTGCTTGTCAGTCTGGCTGAGGAGGTGGCCAAGCTGTCAGCCCACGCAGGCCAACTGAAAATGGACTATGAATCTCTACGCAGGGGGCAGAGCAGCCTCGGGCAAGACCTTAACACACTGCAAACGGAACAGGGACGCCTCATACAGGTGAGACGCATAAGCAGAGAAACATTCCTTATACCTCAGTGTGATGTAAAGATCAATACCTCTTTCATCACAGCTTTTAGTTGAAGTATAAATATATGAAACCATCCAGAGTAGTAAGCATCTTCAATTTTTTTGTACTTATTTTGGCACATAGAAGATTAGAAAGGGTTTTATTTCTTAAGAAGAAAGGGAAATTCATGCAGTTTGTGGGAAAACTATCAGTTTTGATTTGATTGTTTGTTTAGTTGTTGTTGTTGTTTTCTTAATCAATGAACCAATTTGTGAACTGTATTTAAAGCAATGCTCCTAAACCCTTGGGCAACACCCAAGTCCTGACTTTAAGTACTGTACTGAGGTGTTCAAGGACTGGATTGTGACACATCTATCAATATGTATCGATTGTGACACCACCTTCAGGAGCGTGAGACAGCATTGGACTTTCTGGTGTTATTTAGTTACTTCCTTTTCCCGACTAGAGAATCCAAACACCATCACTGACTAATCAAATGCCAAGTAGACTGTGTCAATTTCTTTTTAGACTGTTAAAGCCAAATAACAGCTAATTTGAAGTGCAAATAGGGCTCATGTTCCACTGGGTACAACTCGCTCACTGTAGTGTTTGAAGACGAGGTCACGGGGGGAAGAAAATGCCCATCATGTTTCAAGAAACAGCAAACACATTTGCACATTAATGCAGTAAAACAACATAATGTTTCCCAGTGTGTAAGTCAGACTGAGCATTGGATGTAAACATAATTAGACACCTTTTAGTTTCGACTGTCCACATTGATTTATTGATGATACATTTCCCAAATGTGCGTGGAGAATCTTCACACTACATGGTCTTAATTTTGGCCCATCAGGCTCAGTCTCTCTACTCTGCAGTAAATAGATTTCATAGCTGCCAGCCATATAGCTCAAACTACTGAATTCATTCTGCTTCTGCCAGTCCCCCTTTCTTTTTCTTTTTTTTCTTTCTTTTCTTTTTCTTTTCTTTTTTTGTTAAGCCAGACCTTTAAAGCTCACAGATCAACATTGTATAAAAATCACCCAGAAACTCCCTAGATGAGTCTGCTCTGGACCTGTTGGCTAAGAAAACATGGGTGCTGATTGAGCACACAAAGAGAACGTAAAACGGTCCATTGCCTTTGCTCCTGTTAATTTCTGGTGTGGGTGGCATCGTGCAGTGGGTACTGAGGCTAAGTGGAGGTGGTACTAGCAGCTTAGACAGTCCAAGTGATTGATTTCCTCTTTGGAAGCAAGGCATGTGGTGCGCACATCCGCTGTTTCTGCCTGACACTGTGGTGTGACTATGTGATCTATGGGCCACCTGTGGCCAAGACGTCTGATTTATACGATGACACAGAGCTGACTGTGCCAGTGTTAGTAATGGCTCTGTGTGCACTGCAAGCCCCCTGAAGAACAGTTTCACCCAGCTACATAGGGAGAGGCCCTTCCACATCACCTGATGTACAGGGAAATGTGATTGCAGCGGGTTTAGGACCAATCTTTTTCGATCATTGAAAAACTGACATTCATTTTTCACAGTAAGTGCTTGCAGCCTCAAATAGAAAGGTACGCCAAAGCCCCCGTATTTGCATCCAAATAAATCACTGTGATGGGAAAGGCTCGTGAAATATAGGGATATAGCAATGAGGCAATACATCCAGCTCATGGTCAGGTTTCAGCACCAGCAGAACACAGGCGGTACTTCTCGTTAGTTCAATTTTCTTTCCTTAATTTGAAAAACGTAGCTAAATTTGACAGCGTTTACTGTGCTGTAGTGTTACTCTAATCTAAAAACTTTAATTGGGAATTTAAGATTTAGAATTGTGAGCAATGACGTTTTGACCACCTGATAATGAATGCACATATCCATAACACTTTGTTCATTAGCCCATGTTCACATTTTAGATAACTGATTATTTAGATGTGCGTGCATAACAGGCTGCTAGCATAACACATCTGGAGCAAGAGCAGATGAACTACAAGCTAGGCAGTCGAAAACTCTGCAGTTCTGCCTCTGAACACTTTTGCTGAATGTTTTGACAGATTTCTCATGTTCCCACCTTTACAAGCAAAAGATCTGTTGCATTTGTGACAACACTGTCGGCATCGACTCTAGCAAAGTGCAACCGCACTTTTGAGCATTTCATTCTCTCCTCCATCTGCACAAAGACCAGGATCTGTGTGGTATGTGCGAGACAGAGCTCCCCTCGCCCCTCACATGCAGGCTCTGAGAGAGATAAAGAGACAACTGTCCTCAGGATAGGGAACAGGGGAAATGCCTTGGATTAATGGCTTAATCAGTAACAGAGGAGGTCAGATAAAATGTGAAAGATAACTTTTATGTACCAATAGTAAATCTATTTTCTTAATTTTTTCCAGTATTGAAAATAATACAGATAACATTGGAGCTTACTGATACTTAAATCGTTTTGCCCTGGAGCCTGTTTAATATCAGATTTCAGTACCCATTCCCATTTAGCATCATATTTTTGCTGCTGATCAAATACAGTTGTTAGGATAGAGTGCCACTGTTTCTGTTGTTTTTAGGCACAAATAATCATGGTACCCTGTTAAATTAACACTCTCTATTAATGTTACAGACAGGCAGGAATGATAATGTTAGCTGCCAAGGCTCCAATGTTAACATTATTGTTTTATTACTGAGCTGTAGCCTTTGGCAGCTACCTTAATGATAAAAGACAGCTAATGTTACTGTCAGGCAGTTGCGAATGGTGAAATGAGTAAAATTAACGTGTCCGTCAGCCAGGTTAACGTTAATGATAACTATTTAATACTTCAGTGTTGTTGGAATGGGAGCTTTACTGACCTCTCAGAATTCCTCATGAAGAGTAACTCAGTGTTATGAGCCTCAGCTACTTCAGCTGCCAGTGAGGGGAGGGGCTGTGCGCCTCACTGCCCACGGTGGTGCTATGTGAAGTTGTCCGTTAGCTGGAGGAAGAGAAGACTATCATAAATTAGTATCTAAACTGGTCGTCCATTAGTATCTGAGAGGTGATTTTTCTTTGACAACCCAGTTGCTTACTTGTTCAGAGTACGGCAGTGAGTATTCATTTGGAAAATATTTAAGGGCCATGAACAGAACCCTGGTGGACTCCAGTTTGCTTCATTGCTGAAATTCACATATGCAGTGAGGTGATGCCTATAACTTCTAGCTACAGCTTCATTCAGACACATGTGATTTATTACTTTCATTGGTGTGGCCTCACCAGCCTCAATGCTATGATGTTATAACAAGCCAGAATGAATACTGTCAGAAAGGTTACATTTCTATTTAGGTCTTTATTACACATACACATAAAGGTGTCACACCAAATTACTTATCTGTAGGTTTAAGCTTTACGTACTAAAAAATATAACTATAGTGCTTAATATTCTTGCACCCTTTTCTCAAGCGCCAACTCACTGATTTTGCCTTCTGTCATTTATATAACATAGTTGTACGCTGTAACTGAAGATTACACTTCTGGTTACCGCAGGGACCAAAAGTCAAGCTAACTTTTTAGTTCTTATTGTAAATTACCCAAGTCCCAAAGCACTCCAGTGCAACACCCTCACACTACTGCAGTGTAGATCTTTATTTCCTGTGAAGTGTTCTTACCGTTAGGGGTTGTCTCCATTAATCTTTTTTTTGTATTAAGTTAGAACCTGTCAGCAGCGGTATGAATTACATTAAACATTTTTAATGTATTTTATTTTTAGATCTGACCAGCAGTGGCAGCCCTGTGCATAAGCTATGATGTACAAAGTAACCGTAAAAACTGAAGGCTATGGCCCATTAACAGAACTCCAGCGCCCACAAAATGAGCCTAAATATAATGTTTGGCACAATATATGACTGCAAAAACTCAATGAGGAAAAAGCAACAAGGAAGAGTATGACTTGCTGATATCCTTGAACCACAGGTCACAGTTTAAACTGAATTATGTGCCTGTGGAATTTTAATGTTGTTGACAAGCAAAACTCAGCAATAGAAAACCGTATTGCTCAAGATGTTCATTAAAGTTGATGCAAGTACTGCAAATAGCTGAGGAGTTTAATATTTTCTGCCAGAAATAAGATTTAAAGAGCTTGAAAAGCTAAAGCCTCAGTCACAATCAGTAAAACTAAGACTAGTAATTGGTTGTTTATTGATTGTGGAAGGCTGCCAGCTGTCGTTGGATCAAATCAGCTACAAAGAAGGCGCCACACTAAAATCCTCCTTGTGATTCGGTCTCTCACAAATTGCATAGATGACACTTAACTTCTCATGAATATGCGTTAACTAACAACTGAGCTGTAGTGAAATTTGAAAAAAAAAAAAACATAACTTAAACTGGAAATACAAACTGTTTTCTTTTATAATAAACATTTTTCTTTTCCTCCTGAAGCCAACATGTTTCATAAAGGAGCAACTTTTACTTTGAAGGCAAAATGGCCTTCATTTCCTGCATAACACTCTTTATAGTTTCACAACTGCTTAGCAAGTAGGTGTGCATATGCATCTTTGTGTCCAGTTTCACTGAGCTACAGCACTACAGCAAGCAACTGGTTCCCACCACTTGTTAACCGGTTGGGGAATGCACATTTTCCTAGGAAAAGTTGGTTTCCAGGGGGTCGCTGACTGGTCTCTAAGCCTGTGTGACTGGGTTTATATTAATTTAATAGATTACAGTTACCAACCAGTTTCTTGGTCTGTGTGACTATGCTCTATTAACAGTAGGTATTGATGACATCATAAAAAAATCAATTGCAATTAACAGTTTAAAAGGAATAAGGAAAATGTATGTTTTAAGAAATAATTGAAACAATACAAATGCTAAGATAACCTTTATTAGTCCCACACGTGGGAAATTTGTTAATATACCATATTAAGCTTTTAAAAATATCCAAAATACAGTCAGTAACAATAGGTCATTTGCCTCTAACATGAATGGGATCATTTAATTCAGTGGATTAAAATTAGAACTGATGACTGTTTTTGTTAAATCTAATATTTTGTAACAAAACACAAGACATCATGAATTTCTAGTACTGTGGAAAACAACTCTGAGACAGAAATGAAATGCAGTACTTATTTATGCATGTGTGGGCCTATTTCGCAAGTGAGACTTAGGACAAGTATAGCAGAGAAATGTTGAAGAGCCATTGCACGTCTTTATTTCATTAACAGTGATTTAATGGCATAGCTGGGCTCTTTGCACTCCACCCCAACAGCAAGCTACATATAGAAAAAATCAAAATCCTTATCAGATATTACTCATATTTGATATGAAAACATCCTGTTTATGTATGAAGGCTCTCTCAATCATCAGGGTAATCTTTTATTCATCGTTTCTTTGCTTCAGAGGCCTCATATATCTAGAATCGCTGACTGTTTAATTAAATGGATACAGGATAGGAAGAGGTCGGCCTAACATTTATGAAACACTTTAATACAACGAATTACGTCAAGCCCTTGTTGATGGTCAATTTAAGCACTGCTGAATTGCTTTCACATAAGATGTTGGCATATCTGTGAAAAGTATATGTAACTTTTTCCCCCTTAAAAGATAAAATGATTATTTTAAAACTGCATTTTTGTGTTTACATGGGTTATCTTTGTCTAATATTGAAAGTTGTTTAATGATCTGAAATATGTAAGTGTGACAAAGATGCAAAAAAAAAAACAGGAAAGGGGACAAGTACTTTCTCACACCGTAAACTCACAGGCCTGTTAACTAAAGATATGTAGTAAGATGTGTTACAGTAAGTTACAGGTGTTTCCTTTTTCATTGGAAATACTTTGTGGAACCATTTGTATACTACCCCGGTTGTCTGCAAATGAACTGTCACTGATTACGCCGCTTGAGCGCAAAACAAAATCTTAATGTTTTCCTTTTGCATTTTAGACCTGTTTGAAATTATATCTGAGGTTCGGAATAGACAGATATGGCTGAGAGTTTAAATTATTTCTAATTTGCAAAAGGAGAAGAGGGTGACTTTGTGAAGTGAAGATGTCATATTATGCAGATGGTGACTAAATGACATTTTGTAATTGCCCTTTCTAGCCTTGCTGTGCCTCTCTGTTCTGTGACTCGGCACCCCAGGGATGAGAACGGACTCTTTATTGTGTTTTGCCACAAAGTTTCAGCAGGTCAGCATTTAAGTTTGCAGTTTTAAGAAACAAAGCATCAGATGAGAGTGGATTTTATCGATGGTGAGAAGCAAAGAAGCTGATTTTGAGTGCGAGTGCACTGCACATTATCGTCTGAATTGTGTTAAGCTCTAAATAGGAACACTTACTAACAATTTGACTTTAACCTTGACTCATGAAACAAGGCTCCATGTGTTGAGTGCTGTGGTGTAACTGATTTTGTAAGACTGTGCAAAGGCTGCCTAATGAGAGGTAATTACTTCATGATCCTAATTGATGTGTCAGTCAAGGCTTAGCATTAAGACCACAGACAATCCTCTGTTTTTGGTACGTACAAACAAACACAATTAACTTTTAAAGACAACACCAGTAATAATGTTAAATGTGCACAAAAACAACATTTACAGGGTAACTCAAATCTTTGATAATTTCCCTACCTTTCTCATTTTTAAAAATGAATTTTTCTGACCACACAATGGGGTTGCTTTTGCAATATGCTTTGGGTCATTAACCATTTGTATTGTGAAGCACTGCCTGATCAGTTTTGCAGCATTTGACTGAGCATTGCCCAGTACACCTTTGACTTTATCCTGCTATTTCTAGAAGCAGTTTCATCATAAATATATTCTAGTCACAGGTTCAATTGGCAACCATACATTTGCATGCTAGAAGATTGCCTTCACACCATGTTTGACAGATGATATGGTATGCTTCACATCATTAGATCTCTTTCCATCCCTATAGGTTCTGCTTCCCATCATTCTGATACAAGTTTTATTCATCCAAAGACTACACACACTCTTTTAAACATATTCTGGCCATGTCCAAGCCGACCTTTTTGACTTGACTCAATATCATAAAAGGGTTATTCTTAACCAAAGAAACAATTCTGTGACCCTGAAATAACAATCTCTCAAGCCTTATTAAGAATTTGGCTATTTAGCTGTCTCTCTGAATTTTTCACCCTAATAATGGCCTAACTTCCCTCCCTGTGGTCTCTTTGGACCTCGTATTGATAGTACCTGTCACCAGTCACCAAATCAAGTTCAAATCTTTAAATTAATTCTAGCTCTTAATATATAAAGTCTTTGTCTGTCCACACACTCCTTCTAGACAATCAATAGCTGACCAACCAAACTTGCCACACAGGTTCATCTTAGACCTCTGAAGGTTTTGTCTACATCAGGTATTATGACACCATCATGCTGCCTAGCAACTGCTTAGCAGCCGGCTAAAATCACGAATTTTTCAACACTTTATAAAATATAAAAAGGGTCACATCATATCAATTTTACAGCCAACAGTGCAAACAGGCCCAGCAGTACTGTAGCATGGGCATGTACTAGTCTGTTTAATTTGGCATAGGATCATGAGGGACAGACCTTACTTTGCTATGAATCTCCTTGTCAGTAAATTCACCAATTGCTTTTCAGCCCCTTTAAAATTGAGGTCTGGTATACTTGTTAAAGCCCTTAAATTAAAGCTGAAAGTCTGCACGTCGATTACATCTTGACATTTGATTTCAAATCCACTCTAGTGGTGAACAGAGGCAAAATTACAAGCTGCATCATTGTCGAAGTAAGTACGGACCTGTCCCTGCACTTGCAGTTGTACACATCAAACTGTCTTTCTTGTATCTAGTCTAGGTGTAGAGTAAGTGATACCTGTATGGAAGGCATGCGTCTTCTTCTTTTTTTTTTTGCTTTTAAATTAAACACAGCATGCTTATACAGATTCAACTTAGGACAATTACTACATTTAGCATTTGTGAACTTATAAGCATGGAAAAAGGAAGAAAAAAGAGGAGGAAAAAATATAGCAATATTAACTAAATAAAGAGTAAAATAAAATAAAATAAGAAAATTCACGCGGGGTGTGAGGCATGAATTATGAGCAGTTCATTTTTAAGAATTCTAGAAATGGCTGCCAAATCATACAAAAACTCGCCAGTTTCCCCTTTCTATCACTTATCTGTTCCACCCTGGCCACAGACACCGTCTCATTAAGCCACCTTTTAAAACACGGGGCCGAAGAAGACCGCCACTGTAAAAGCATACGTTTCTTTGCCACCAGCATGCCCATTGTAATTATCTGTTTTTGTGAAAAGGAAAAAGATTCGATTGATGCAAATGATCCAAGTATAGCCAGTGTACCATCAAGTGGTACTTTTTTCCTAAATTGGTTTGAAAACCACGTAAGAATTTGGCTCCAAAAAGCTTTCAAGACAGGTCAATGCCAAAATAGATGTGCAAGGGAACCTTCACCGATATTACTTGTATCACATAAGTGGGACACAGAATTATAGATCCGGTTAAGTTTAAGTTTAGAAAAATGTGATCTGTGAATGACTTTAAACTGGATTAATTTATATCTGGCGTTTATTGAGCCTTTCTGAATATTGGTAAAAAAGTTTGACCATTGGTCCTCAGACAGAGGAACGCCGAGGTCTTCAGCCCATGTACTCCTAATTCAATCAGAGTCAACTGGGATTGTAAAGCACTTGACAAACTGAGATATCAGATGTTTAAAATCTGCTTTCCGAATTATATCAAAGTAAGTATGACTTAGTGGCTTCAGCGGAAAGTCTAAAAAGTTTCATTGAACAAAAGGCATGCGTCCTCTTTGCACTGACATGGAGGCATGCATGTAAATGTGTCTTTTTGTTTGCAACTTTGTGTTGTGTTTGTGCGTGAGTTAAACCCCCAGTGTCACCGTGATATTATTTCATTTTAGGTTGCTGTGCCTCAGAGGTGTGTTGCATGGTTATTGAGGGCAGGGAATGGCCACTGGGGTTTCTAGCTAATGCAGTTTTAGGACCCAAATATAGCTGCACAGACATACGTTTGATAGAAGATTCTGAATCCCCTATACATGTCTTTGAACACTGCAGGTCTCGGTGTGTGTTTGTGGGTGTGCATGTGTGCATTTGGGTACAGGTAAGATGAAAGAGAGGGAATGAGATGAGGATTGTGTCCGTGTACAAATAACAGCCAGACTATTTCTCCTGTCTGCACAATATAGTGTGCAGTGTTCTCAAATGGAGCTTAAGTCCTGGCTGTGCATACACTTTGGCCAACTAGGGCAATGTGTGAAAACAACCTTTCTGCAATGAAAAGCACATTAAGGGCTGCAGGTATGTGGCCGTGGCAGATCAGAGAGGTTACACTGATCTTTGCAAGTCCTAGCATACATATTCATCAGCATCCTTCCCACAGGGCTCTTTGTGTTTCACAGCATAGTTGATTGCTGGGAAGCATTACCAACACATATTCTGAGTCCAACCTGGAAAAGAGCCAACATGAACGTGGTAAAATACATCGAGTCTTGCATTTAACATACGAATCCCAATTATAGAAATTGGACTGCTAGAAATATTCAACCATAACATCTAGATCATCCTTGAGAAGACAAAGGAGGAATTTCAAAGTCTGCATATGTAACATTGATTTTACATTGGAAAAGTTCAGAGAATATAACATTTTAGTTTGGGTTTATGAAGCGGGTAATTATAAATGCATCTTTCAAAGCTACACTGTTAAAAAAACATCCTAAAACAACGGTAATATTCCGGCAGCTGGGGCGCCAAAATACGACCGTAAAATAACAGAAAATAACTGTTCCATAAAAATACGGTTATTTTCAATAATGAAAATAGAGTTTGTTGCGCTAATTTGACATGGGATTCTGCCTTTTCCAAGTGCTTTTAGACATTAAATTAGGAACATTTTTACGCGATCAAACAATGAAATTACCTATAAACAAGGTCACTGAATGTGGAAATATGAATCATAATACGTAAATGTACAGAAATATACAGTTAGCTTAAATAATAATTGATTGCATGCCCTGGGACAGACTGACAGAGGCGAGGTTGCCATATCGCTCCATCGGCCCCTTTGGCTATCACTAGTAGGCGGTAGGTGAAGAGTCTTGACCACGGACACAACGACGGCGAGTGTCCGAGCCGGGGCGCGAACCGCCAATCTTCTGATCACATGGCGAACTGCCAACTCTTGAGCCATGAACGGCCTAACTAGCAACGATAATAATACTTATGTGATGTAACACAAGCTTATAGGGATCATGTTATATACTTTTCCATAGCATTACATTTGAATTCAACAGTTCAATCTTTCAAATAACGGACAGATATTTGTGAAATCATGATACATTTGTGAATGTATTTTAACAATCTAAATATGCATATGTACAGACAGATACATTTAATAATCATGACAATTATGTTGTATTACATTACAGTGATTTAACGTTAATTTACATTCAAAATGTGAAGTTAAAGTCTATTTACGTAACTTTAATGATATTCTAGAAGAACAGAGCATTACTGTAAAATGCACAGTAAAATGCCTTCATATTAGAGTTTTTTCCTACGGTCGCAGCGTTACCCACAACCTTGTTGTTAGTTCACATTCATTGGCCAATGCTTAGCGTCATGTTATTTATATTAATTGCAATTCCTACCTCTACATTTCTTTTTTCAAAATATATAATTAGCACAGCGTGTCCGTGCAATGTTTTACATTGTGGCATGCAGAGAAATCTTAACAAAGTAGCTCACAGAGAGAGATTGAGCTTGTTATTTAACCCCAAGCTGGTAGGGGGAGCTCCTTATTGAAACACTTGCCGGTGCTACAATGTGCCTCAAGGTTCAACAACAGCACAACAGAAGTCACTCATGGTACAGCACTCTCTCTACAAAACAACAACTGTCAGTGACTCTGCACCACGGCGTAAACACAACATTCAAGATAACAGTTAAAAGTAACGTAACCATAAACAGTAGAACAAGAACATCTAAACAGCAGCACATGTCCCAAGGCATGATGGGAGACATTTCTGGATGTATTTTTACGATCTAAATATGCATATGTACAACAAAATATATTTAACAAACAAGTAAATTGTGTTTTATTACATTTACAGTGATGTTATGTTATTTTACATTTGACGTGTCAGATCACAGTCTACTTATGTAAATGTAATGATATTCTAGAAAAACAGTACACAACTGTAAAATACACAGTAAAATCATTTGACATTACTATTTTTTGGAACAGTGTAGACTCTTCAGTCCACTTTGGTAGTGATGAAATTCATAAATCTTCCTTATGTAGCTGTATCTATAGTTGTACTGACAAATATGAGGAGATTAAAGGGAATGGCATTATTTCATTTGAGGATAAATTATGTTACTGCACTTGGACTCTGCACCTGGTTAGCTCCTGCCTTCCAGATAATGTGTAGTACGTGTATTGTTTTCACATGGTATTTGAATCCAGTGCAGAAACCACTGACAGTGCACACTTTTCTGAAGAGGGGTTTGTTATGCTGCCAGAGTGTAAATACATTTCTGTCAGGAAACAGTCTAAGTAGCATTGCTATTCCATATGCATTAATTCATATTTGGAGGTATGGCTCTGTTCTGGGACTCCCCAGCTGTTCTATTTGCATTTGTAGAAAGATTAAGTATGGGAGAGCACACACCTCCTCCCCTTCCATTTATGGACATGGAAAGCAGGAGGCAAAGATAGATTAAAGACACTGAGCATGAAGGTGGAAGTGGGATTGCAAAGGGGCTTGCCTGTATGCAGGTTGATGAGGCTTAAATAGCATTAATCATTTTATATTTACCATATCAGCTAATGTTGGCTGGCACTGACATCAGCTGATCTGCGGGGATTGCTGGCTGAGCTCAACTCTGCAGCTTGCCAGAACTAATGTCATGCTCAATTGATTGTTTATAACCGAATAAATTCCAGCCCTTAAGAGGGTCCAAAACAGATTTCTTTTATGAAAACTTCAAGAACCACATTTTACTTTAAGACTCACATTCAGTTTTACTATGCATATCTAAACAGTAATGTGTATGACATGTTCAAAAAGGTAGAAGAAGCCTGGCTGTCTAGGAGGTAGTAAAAAACCCTCGGAAAGCTTTGGGAAATGGTCTGAAGCAATGTGCAGAGTAGACAGTTTAAAAATGTTCAAAGTAAATAGAGACGACTGGCTTGTGTGCATTTGCATTGTAATTACGAGTGTAACGCAACATATATTTAAGTGTTTTTCTCTGTCATTCCCTGTTTGTGTGTTGCAGCTGCTGTCAGACAGCCAGATCAACATGGTGAAGGTAGTGAACTCGGTTAGTGATGCTCTTAATGCCATGCAGAAGGAGAATGTGGGTCTGAAGGCACGTGTCAAGGCTGACTTACAAAGGGCACCAGTCAGAGGTGCCCGCTTCAAGGGCTGCTCCAACGGTAAGAGAAATGAAGCATGGTTGGACTTTATGTATCTGTCCTGTGGGCTTGGATTCTTATACACTCAACAAAAATATAAACGCAACACCTTTGTTACTGCTCCCATTCCCCATGGGATGGACGTAGAGACCTAAAATTCATTCCAGATACACAATATAACCATCCCTCCCAAACAGTGGTCACAAATCAGTCCAAATGTGTGGTAGTGGGCACATCTGCCATATTGAAATAATCCATCCCACCTCACAGGTGTGCCACATCAGGATGCTGATCTGACATCATGAGTAGTGCACAGGTGTACCTCAGACTGCCCACAACAAAAGGCCACCCTGGAATGTGCAGTTTTTTGCGCTATTGGGGGTCTGGGGACCCAGAACCGGTCAGTATCTGGTGTGACCACCATTTGCCTCATGCAGTGCAACACATCGTCGCATGGAGTCTATCAGATTGTCAATTGTGGCCTGTGGAATGTTGGTCCACTCCACTTCAATGGCTGTGCGAGGTTGTTGGATATTCGTGGGAACTGGTACACGCTGTCGTATACGGTCAAGCACATCCCGAACATGCTCAATGGGTGACATGTCCGGTGAGTATGCTGGCCATGCAAGAACTGGGACATTCTCAGCTGCCATCTGCCCTGAACAATGTGAACCATGATTCATCCGTGAAGCGCACACCTCTCCAACGTGCCAGACGCCATCGAATGTAAGCATTTGCCCACACAAGTCTGTTACGGCGACGAGCTGGAGTCAGGTCAAGACCCCGATGAGGACGACGGGCATGCAGTTGAGCGTCCCTGAGACGGTTTCTGACAGTTTGTGCAGAAATTGTTTGGTTGTGCAAACCAATTGTTCCAGCAGCTGTCTGGGTGGCTGGTCTCAGACGATCTTGGAGGTGAACCTGCTGGATGTGGAGGTCCTGGGCTGGTGTGGTTACACGAGGTCTGCGGTTGTGAGGCCGGTTGGATGTGCTGCCATATTCTCTGAAACGCCTGTGGAGACGGCTTATGGTTGAGAAATGAACATTCAATGCACGGGCGACAGATCTGGTTGACATTCCTGCTGTCAGAATGCCAATTGCACGCTCCCTCATTGCTTGTGGCATCTGTGGCATTTTGCTGTGAGACAAAACTGCACATTCCAGGGTGGCCTTTTGTTGTGGGCAGTCTGAGGTACACCTGTGCACTACTCATGATGTCAGATCAGCATCCTGATGTGGCACACCTGTGAGGTGGGATGGATTATCTCAATATGGCAGATGTGCCCACTACCACACATTTGGACTGATTTGTGACCACTGTTTGGGAGGGATGGTTGTATTGTGTATCTGGAATGAATTTTAGGTCTCTACGTCGATCCCATGGGGAATGGGAGCAAAAACAAAAGTGTTGCGTTTATATTTTTGTTGAGTGTATGTAAGGTTTTCTTTTTCTTATATTCTGTTTTTACCTTTGTCTCTGTATATGTAATGTATACATCGACACATTTGACCTTTTCAAACTCTATTCTGCTCCCCGTCACGATCAGTCCTTCTCTTCTTCCATCTCCACCATTCATCAAAATTTTATTCCACAGACGTGCGTCTACCATCGGTCTTCCCACATATTTATTCAATCCAGCATCTCCTCGTGATATCAATATGTTTCTCTGAGCTACATCTCATCCACCTCATCCACATTATCCACTGGCCTTGGTAGAGATGTGGATTTTTTTTTCTCGCTCTCAGCATGAGAGATGACTTGCATGGCCACCGGGCTGTGTTGCTGAAAGGCAGAGAAGGGCCTGAGGCATCATCCCATTGGAAGGCTTTCAACCAGGCATAGTACACCCAGTGGCATCCCCCTGTTGGATTTGCGCTGTCTTAGGTAGCCAAGGTCACAGATTGAAAGCTGCCCGTGTATAGCGGGTACGATGCCAGAATAAAAGAGCAACCATTTGTGTCTTAGAGGTACAATTTGAGAAGGTGCAGGTGTTTACATAAATCTGTAGACATAAAGAAGTAGGCATCGTCTAGGAATTGCATAACAAAGGGATATTTTGAAGTTCAAGTTTTGCTTATGCTCTAGAATGCTTTATAAAAAAGTCATGACTAATATTTAGTATATTTATTATATACTTTAATATTAATATATTGCAGGCTTGTAACATCATCAACCTAACTGTTGCAGCTGAGTAAGTTCTCCTTGATGCTGATGATGGGTTTCTAAATTAAATCCAAGTACCATATTTATTTATTTTTACAAATATAACATATATACTGTTATATTTTTGGTAAGTGGGTCAACGATGTTCAGAATTTTTATATTTAATGTATCGCATTTTACAAATGTATCTATAATACATTTAATATAAATACTAATACTTAACAGTTATAATCAATTTGATCTGGAATCCATTTAAGCGTCACTGTTAATTGGAAAGCAGGTCTTTAGGTTGAATAACACTATTGGAAACATTATATATTCTTTAAAATTTAATCTGTGACAAAATTCATAGTCAAAACTCAGAAACTCACAGTCAACTCAAGGTTCAGTTCAGAGGACGCCGCGCTAAGGCTCTGTCCATGGCGCCGAAGGTTTTAACCAGTGTGCCAGTATATTGTTTCATGATGATGGCAAGAGTTGTCATCCAACAATATGTAATACACTTCAGTTTGGCTTTAATCTACTGTCTCCTGGCTATATATTAATGGCAACAACATCCGAGACAAAAACATTAAATTCTCCTATTCAGTCAGGAGATCATTAGTCAATTTATGAGCCGCATTGTCATAGTCCTGTGTCTCCCACCGAGCCGGCATCTCCACCCCTGGGAGGGGCCTCAGTGTTCTGCTGATTGCTCGCACCTGTGGGTAATGAAGCCGGGGACTCATAAGGCCAGCACACTCAACCTCTCTTCGCCAGATTCTCAGCTAACCCTACCACGCACCAAGTTGCCAGACACAAATCTCCGCCAAAGAGCTCCAATCCGGACGCTGGACCTCCTGACAGTCCCACGGGCTGTTCACCCGACTCACCTGCCTGCCTCCCTGCCTCAACGCCAGTAATTTCGGACCACTCACCTGGCCCACTCACCCCTTCATGCCACTACAGACCACCCACGGCAAGTACGCAGTACTAAGGAAGATTCAGAACGAATAGCTTGCCCGTATCTCTCCCGAACCATACCTGAACGTCTGTACTCTATTTACAGTGACTCTGACCCTTGCCCTGGACCCAGTTTGACTCTCCCTCCAGCCCAATCCCCGGAACAGCTGTTTCCACAGACCAACAACCAGATTGCTTTCTTAGCCCAGGCTGCTTAAAACCCTTTTGGTTTAATTGTGGCATTTAGCACTTGTTAAAGTCACATCCCAGTTTTCCTGATTGTGAACACTTACTGAGAAAACAAAAGTTGTCACTGAAACTACTTACGAGCATTTGAGTCCTTTCCCTTTTGAGGCGGCCTCGGCCGTGACACGCATAGATTTCCCCCCACTCAGTTTGAAGGAAAAATACTTTCAAACTCTAAAGAGTCAAAGAGAGAGAGTCAAAATAAGACCCACAAGGTGCTATTTATTCGATAACTTCCATCATATTAAATTGTACATGTATTTGCGTTACTGTGATTATGCCTGTTCAAATTAAGGAGTCATCATGTACAAGGTATATGTTTTTCCTAATTCCGTTTCTGGTTTACATCCAGTACGGGGTTGTAGTGATGATTACATCAGCCCTGTTGTGCCTGCTGGAGTAGCTCGCAGGCTGCTGCCTCTCTCCAGTTTTCTTACGGTGGAGCCTAAAAACAGGTGTTGAGTTCAGTCAAATATTTGTCACGCGTTATCGCTCATTATTAATAGTTTTCCACATGAGTAATTTCACCACTTTGCATAAAATTTACCAATGCAAGATTTTTTTATTTTTTTTTTTGCTAAAAGAAAAGTTTAAAGCCAATTTAAAATGTGCATACATTTTTATGTTGGAAAAAAACATTTTGTGTTTTGGGACTCACATGCTTTTTGGAAGAAAGAAGAATACAGTCTGCAGATATGCTTCATGCCTGAATGTACTATTCTTTGTCCCACTGATATAAGGGAATACAGGAGAATTATTTAATTTATTTATTACTCCTGTTTACTTCATCTATCATTTAGGATGAGCGTTCCAGAAAAATTCTGGTGTGTGTATTTCCAACAAATCCATTCTTACAATCTTTCCCATAACATAATATATGTTAGATCCTGTTAAAAAAAGCAGAAAAATGACCAACTCTTGTCTTAAAATTGGAATAATAGCGTACCATAACGCATAACTGTCATTGCCTGTAAGGGTGTAGGCAATGACAGTTTGACATCAAAGCATCTTAAAGCACAAAACGTCTGTTATAGTCTACCTCTTTTTAATAGCGCCAAGGTATAGAGTATAAATGCAGAGTAAAGATAATTAAAATACATGCTTAGAAATCCCATAGCACTGGTTTAGTTCACAGGTTGAGCAGGCAGCCATATGCTGGGAAGCTAAACTGTAGAATCTCGGGTTTAACTTTTTTCTTTTTAACTAAAGAAAAAAGGCAGATACCTTACACAGCCATTACTTCAGTGTCTCAATGACATTAAGACTTGGATGTCTGTTAACTTTTTTAAATTCAGTGATAAAAAGACAGAGGTGATGGTTTTTGGTAGCCCCACTGAGACCCCCAATGTGTATGTAGATTCCCTGGCCCAGTATGTTAAGCCAACTGTCACAAACCTGGGGGTCAAAGTGGACTGTGATCTGAAGTTTGATGGTAAAATCTAGCTTCTTTCACCTCAGGCAGCTGGGAAAAATAAAGCCACGGCAGCACTTTGAGACAGTGATCCACGCCTTTGTTAGCACTCGGCTGGATTACTGTAATGCATTTTATATTGCTTCATATATTAGTCATCTACAGAGGGTGCAAAATGCCGCAGCTCGTCTTTTAACTGGCACTCGAAAGTTTGAGCACATTTCCCCTGTTTTAGCTTCATTTCACTGGCTGCCCATTTCTTTTAGGATTCATTTTAAAATTCTTTTATTTACTTTTAAAGCCCTCCATGGCCTAGCCCCATCGTATCTCTCTGAGCTGCTACAGCCTTATACACCCACCCGCTCTCTCAGGTCAGCTGATCAGCTGCTCCTGAATGTACCCAGGACTGGGCGTAAACTTAGAGGAGATCGTGCTTTTGCTGTAGCAGCTCCAAAACTGTGGAACGAGCTTCCTTTAGAGATTAGACAGGTCAGTTCTTTATCTGTTTTTAAGTCACTCTTGAAAACCCACCTTTGACACCACGTGAGATGTTGGTTTTTATTTTTATTTCAGTTGTTTTTAGGTGATTCGATGCTGTTTTATCTTGTTTTTGTTTTAATATAGGGCTGTTTTAATTTTATGTTTTATGTGTTTTATTTATTTATTTGCTGTTTTCTGTTATTCTATTGTTTTAAATTATTTTCTGTACAGCACTTTGTTCCTGTGCTGGGTATTTTAAAGTGCTTTATAAATAAAATTGGATTGGATTGGATTGGATTGGATTAATGCTGACATGGAGCCTTGTGTTGCGTTTCTTTCCCCACCCACTCACCCATCATCTCTCTCTACCTGCTTTCCTGTCTGTAACTGCACTGTCTAATAATGGCAAAATCAAAAATAATTAAAAATAAAACCGCCTGCCCTATATTAAGAATTTTACAGGAGTGGAAAGACCTAAAAGAACGTCTGTCTGTTATTTGCTTTTTAATTTATTGCGATGTGAAATTTTTGTGTATTTTTCAAGTTAAAAACACACACTCACACATAGTGCTTCACAGAAAGCTGTTTTAATGGTGCTTAACTTGTAGCTATACAAATGTCAAGAGTAGAAAAGGCATTCATGCTAACTGATCGACCAGCTTCAGGGTTCAGCACCCTGGACAGAGCTTCACATACTGAACCGACTAGATTCTTTGAAAGGATGTTTAAGCTTGAGGCTCCATTTTTCCGTGCTTTTTATGTCACTTTAAACAGGCATTAGTCTTTTTTTTCCTTTTAAATCTGTGCCTATTTGGTGACAAGGAAGAAAATGAAAGAAAAGAAAAACCTCTTTGTATGTGACCTCTTTCAGATGGTGGCACATCTTGGTATTTGATGCAGTATAGTATTTTATTCACACCGAGGAAGTTTTTCAGCCTACGCTGTCATCTAAATATGTAATATGGTGAACCGTAGTCTCAAATTAATGTACATACTGATACTGCAGTTGATGAGCGCAGCATCTTTCACCAACTTAATACCAGTAGTCATCGCACTGCAGCAGAAATGATCTACAGTTGCTAATTTCAGACTTGCTGTGCATAATTTGAACGCATGACATATTAGGAACTTTATTAATTAAGACTGGTGTTAAGCATTTTTCTAAATGTCACTCTACAGAGGCAGACTCCATGCTCTGCAGACTAATCATCTAGAGCAGTGTGCAAGACGACTTCTGATATTTTTACAAACAGGACAAATTTTCAAAAGAAAAAAAAAGTGCAGGATTTTAATAGTGGGAAGTTGAAATTTAGTGAAACTTTAGTTCCTAGTTCTTTTCTGTTAACAAACAATAAAACCGCATCTTTAAAAGTTACTAACTTATTAAATTTTGGTTGGTAGAAGATGGTCCAGGTGGTTATTGTAGAGTGGTAACTGATGTGTGCAAGTCTTTGTAGAGACAAAACATTGTGTAGTGTATTTACCAAGATTATTTGCTTCACTCCTGCTTCTGCTTCACTCAGTGTTTAGTTTTGTTTTCACTTGCTGTTTACTTTCACCTCCACTTACTGTTTGGTTTAGCATCATAATCTCCAGAGGGGTGTGCTGTGAAGAAAGTTCGACATTACCAAGGATATCTTTTCTTTATCCTGGCTTCACTAACCCTAATATATTTTATCAGGCTAAGCAGTTACACACAGGCAGTTATCAAGCCCTTGTTTGTCAGTCCAAAAATGGAGCTCATTCAAATGAAAGAGGTAGTGTTGGCAGCATATAACAGTCCCAAACTACAATACTACAATATGACAATAAAACAAAGCAGTGTATTAACAGTGCTGTGTGAACGTTCATGTGCATTTAGCACTTTAGTCCTTAAGAATGGAAAAAGCACTGCTATATTAATAAAGTCTTACATGTTAGTAGCAAGGAAAGCCAGCCAAATTGCAGGCTGTGTAAGTTAATAGACTTATCAGTACTGCAGCTCCATTATTAAGACACAGGGGAATCTGACAGATTACAATTACGTATTCCATTAAATTAATGTTTAGATGTATGTAAGACAGTTGTAACATTATTCTTTCAGCTACAGCCCCAGTGGTGTTTAAAGGTCTGAGAGCAAGTGAAAAAAAATTAATAAAATAAAACATAATTTAAACATAAGCTTAGACTGCCTTCCAGTTTGGCATAAGTTGAAATAGGTATTGAAATGGGATCATATGATAAGGCTCAAAGAACAACAAAAATGTTTGAAAATTACTAACAGCAACCAGAGAAAAAGCAGGGTAAAGTTGGTGGTCAGAATCTGTATTTCTTACTGATTTCCCAAGACTGAGCTCTTATATGCAGTTTAGGTCTGCAACATAAATGTTGCCTGATACAAATCCTGCTTCATAGCACAGGTCTCTGCTGAAGTTTCACAAGATCACAATGTTTACATTTGGAAAAATTGAGAATACACATAAATTATGACGTTAAAACCATTTAACTTTGGCATTTATTACAATTTTATTGTTAGGAATACAATAATTATTCATTAAAGTTGCATTAACTGTAAATTTACCATCTAATAATAATGGTTATCATAAAAGTAATGCTAGCCACGCTACGTGCGTATTGCTAAGTCATACACAAAAGAAGGAGCCAGAAATTCAGGTCTGAAATGTTTGGAATTAGTTTTTTTGTATAGAAGCTGCAGAACAAATTAGATTACTTATTGTCAATTAATTATTAATTTTTAAACTGGTGTCATTAAAAATTTGTTGTTGTTTTTTTTCCAAATTTGGGATAAATGCAGTATAGCTTTTCTGATCTTATCCCATAACTTCATTAAAAATTTTTACAAGAGGTACCAGCACAACAAAAAAAACTCATTTCCAACTGAATCCATCCTTTTATGCAAGCTCACTGCAACATGTTAAAAAGCAAAGAGAAATGCAGAGGATACAGGATCTTTTTGAGCAAGGAGGTAATTAAAAAAAAAAAAAAGACATGATTGCTCTTCGCTTTTTAACATGTTGCAGATATGTTCATGGTAGGCTCCTGTTTCTCTCTTATTATTTGATCTATTTCTTGAAGAGGAAGAGGGACGCACATGTGACCGGTCATTACTGAAGCTCACCCTGACTCCATCTGCTTATTCCACATTCCTCCTAGTAATAATGTATTCAGCCTCTCTTCCAAGCTGCATCCAGCTCCACCTGCTTTGCTCCTGCACCTGTGCTCCCAGAAATTTCAAAAGTAGAGTTTGGCACAATGCTGTGAACCAGTAGGCTTCAAAATAGCTAAATGGTATGTTTACATGTGCTTATAGACTATAAATATGCTCTACATTAAGCTTGTGAAATCCTGAAATGCAGTTTGATGCTGGGTTTTACTGCTTTTAACCCCTAGAGTTACTGTCAAGATAAAGTACATCAAAGCTGCCGGTGGTAAATCAGTGTTTCTTCTTTTTTGGATTGTTTTGGGGTTTGTTTGGTTTTTTTTTTCCTGTGTGTGGAGCAAAAACATCTAAACTAGGATAGACAGCAAAACAGCACCACAGAGCATCAAAAATGATTTTTTTTCCACCTAACCACCCATACTCGTTAACTACATTGATTATTTTTATTATTACTAGCATTAGTAACTCTTGTGGTGGTTAAGTCCAACTCCAAAAATTTGGATTTACATACTAAATGTTAAAACCAGATACAGATTTAATAGATTTACATGCAGTCTTTAGGCAAAAAGTGATCTTTGACTGGCTGTGTGCCCATATGTAAGTTCTCATGTTGAAAAGCAACAGAAAAGCATATGTAGTACATGTACTAGACAGACCTGTTGAACCACATTTTAACGCAAATATTCATATAACCAATCATATAACAGCAACTCAGTGCATTTAGGCATGTAGATATGGTGAAGACAAACTGCTGAAATTCAAACTGAGTACATCTTTTTGTACATCTTTTCCATATGGGTGTGAATGTTTTAATAATTCATGTCAGTACTGTTTGCTCTATATTCCCAAAAGAACATATTAGATTTTCAAAGATATATGAATGCAAAACTGACAGCACTGAAGTCCGTCCCTGCATGCAGCAGGGTTTCTGATCAAACCGCTCTATTAGTCCTGCTCTGCAGCTCTCAGCGAGCTCGACTTGCTGTATTGTTACACGTCTCTACTGCATTAGACGCCAATGTTGTTTCAAATCCATGGCTGGGAATATTCCCCCAACAACTGAACCAACTGGAAGCTTACATTTATGGAAAAACTATAGTGGTTACTTTGCCGCTAAAATAGATTCAGAAACCAGAAAGTCGATATATTGTACATGTTATAGGCAATGGTACATTTTAACATTATAGGTAATGTTTCTAAAAGATCTGTAGAGATCTGGGCGACATTATGTTTTAAAGTTGATGAAGTAGATTTTTTTAAAATCCTTATAGTAATAATCAACAACCACATGATCACCTAAGCAACTCAGAACCCTGCAAATGAAGCAAATTTGTGCCTACAAAGTACAGAAATGCTATAAAAGACATTCCAAAAAGTTTTTAAGAAATGATTGAAACAAATTCTTTGATTGAAACAAAACAAAGAAATAGTGGGCAGGAAATGCAAAGCAAAGACTCCTTAATGACTGCAAAAAACCTGCAGGAAGGTTTAGCTGACACAGGAGAAGTGCTACACCATTTCATTGTGCAATTTCAGTGCATTGACAAGGTTTACATGGATGAGTCACTAGATAAAAGAAAAAAACCTACAGTCTCATCGCAGATGTCTGAAGTATGAAAATCGTCATCTCAATAAGCCGTACATGCTGTTGATAAAAAGGTTCTTTGCCCACAATCATCAAATATATTTAGAGAAATGTTCTTCTTTGGTGTTTTGTAGCAGACCTTCAGGACTAATTGAAAAATGTATTCTGATAAATCTAAGTATAACAGTGCAAATTTTAAATTAAGAAACAGAGATTGAAAGGAGGCTGGCTAATTCAAAACAGGTAGATGATCCAAAACTCACCTCAATATGCTGAAACAACTTCCTGAGCTGAAGCTTTCACAGTAACGCTAAACATCATTAAATGTTTAGCGTTAGTGAGACTGAAACACAGGTTTCAGTCTCATTGCCAGAGGTGTATAAAGTCAAGCACGCGCATGCAAGTCTGCCTTCACAAAAGAGCTTATTGATTTGAAAGCGATACTGAAATTTGATGGCACAGTTGCAACAAGTCATTTGGTGAAATTTGTTCTATACTAGACATTTCTTGATCAACTAAAATTTTAAGTGATGTTATTGCAAACTGAAATCTTTTTTTTTTTGCCTGTCCCGTTTGGCTCTTTTGCCATCAGAATTGTTGTCTAAAGGCAAAGAAAGATGCCCAACGGATTTACTTTACCAAATGGACCGTCCCAGCCTTGCCGTAATGGTCTATTTGATTCACCTTTTATTGTTTATTTTAGTTTTTATTTTCACTTGCTAGAGATGGGACAGACTTGAATGAGGAAAAGAAAAGGGAGAAAGAAAGAGGGGGAAAAAACAGCAGAGAAGAGGGACGGGGATAAAGGGCAAAAAACAAAAACCAACAAAATAAGCAGACAAAAAATACATAAATCAATCACCTGGATCACCTGTTGAGAAAGAAAAAAGAAAACAAGCATTTAACAAGAGATAAACAACATCATGATGATCTATGGGAATATAACAGTAAATACTAAACATTATTGTGCAGCACGTAAGATCGACAGCGCACAGGGTGCTTTAAGGTAGGAGCCAAAAAGGGTGTAGTTTGTGTGTGTGAGCACCCGTGTGTACACCTGTGAGCATGAACACACTTGTTTTTAAAAGGTTCCTTCATGTAATGATCTGCTAGAGGGTGTGGGGAGCCACAGCCCCGTCCTCCAGGGCATGAAGCAGGTATGGAGGAGATCAAAACTCCAGACATCCAGAGGCCCCCAGAACACAAGAGACCAAGGAAGACCAACAGAGGGGCAGCCGCGCCACTGTCCCAGAAAGAGCTGAGGAGAGTCCCAGATGAGGGCTCACTCAGCAGCCGTGGAGCAGAAGCCAGGAGGGGTTGCAGTGACGTGCCCGTGAGCTCCGCCGGCAGCCAGCTGTGCCAGAGTGAACGAGCCCCAGGCCGAGCCAGCTCCCCCGCACCCCCACACTCCGCAACCCGCCAGGGAAAGGGGGCCCAGGCCCATCCGGACCGGGGCCCAGTACAGCAGCGCCGCCTGGCCTCACAGAGCCCGGGACAGCCCACCCGACCCCACCACAGAGAAAACTGCACCCACCCCGTCATCCACTCATGTTCCAGACTACATGAGACAATAGACGCCCAGGCTGAGATCTTCCTCCACCTCTCCTGTATCTCCCCCTCCTGCAGAGTGAGGTCCTGAAGAGAGGAGAGCTCCTGCAAGATGTAACAACCTCCCCCACCAGTCGAAGAGCCCCCCAGGTGGCTCGATGCACCGGCGGCACCCTGCGCAAACTGAAATCTTATAAAAACTACAGAAACTGCTGAGTCCCAAACTCTTCTGGCATTAACATCAGCACAAAACCTGTGCCGGGAGCTTTGTGATGCCTATGGCCGATCTGTAGATGTAATGTGTAGACGTCCCAGTACTTCTTCCCATGTAAGGTGGTTCTGGGTAGATCTGATAAAACTTGTGTGTGAGTATGTGTAAGTGATCTGCAAGTAATGTTCTTATTTATTCCAAAATATGCTTGCATTTTGGAATATCTAATGGGGCATTCCCATGACTCATTAGACTGATAACTTTCTGTGCATGCCACAATTACTGTTTAATTTTCTGCGTTTACTAAATTAAAAAAAAAAATAATTGCATTCAATGAAAGGGCCACATATATATCTAATGCAGTGGGGTTGTATTTAAAAAAATAATTAACAGAACATGTAATTTGATGATAGATGCACAGACATATGCATACAACTATAAGACATCTAAAGTTGTGAATGTAAAGCCTGTGTCACTAAGTCTTGGAGAAAGATTTGAAAACGAGTGATTCCCATTCATTTATTGCTTCCATTGTATGCTTTTGTATTAAATATCTTGCAGCCATAAAGCAGGTCAAGTAAAAGCAGACCTAGAGTGTAAGTGCAATCAATGAAGGTGTTACTTGGAAGGAAATTTTCTCGGCTCTAAGGGATGATTAAGCTGAAAAAGAAATGACTGTGTTAGAGAATTCTAAATAGCGACTCTTCTATCGAACCTAGACACCCCCAGTTTCCAGTAATGAAAAGAAGTAGGAAATGTTACCATTTATGTGTGACGGTGATGAAAGTTCGGATCTTATTAGCCGAGGCTTACACGGAGAAACTGAAAAGCTTCGGGGAGAGCAAACATTTCCTATCATGTAGGGTTCTGTAAAAAAAAATCTTGTATGGTCTTTTTAAGAAGTCTCCTGGCTGTTTTAAATTCAGGGGTTTGACCCGGTGAAGGCATAATCTATAACACTGTCCTCATCACAGAGTTTCTCTCCTGCTTCCTGGTGAATAGATTTTGTATCCCTTGTGTAAGAAGGGTTTCTCAGTCACAGACAAGGGTGCTACTATTCTGCTCTGCTGTGGCTTACAAGCTCTCTCTGTCACTGTCACGTCTCCTCTTCACTAACTCATCTCGAATTCTGCCTGTTATATACTTCTCTCCAATCTTTCTGCCTCCTTGTCTGTTTTATATCCCTCAAATGTATATACCTCCTCACTAAGATATCCTTCTTTTTCTCTAACTTCCTTTTGATTATTCCTTTCCCAGCTACTTGTATTATCTCGCATCACGGTGCTGTATATCTGCACTCCACCCTCGTGTCTTCCCAGCTTCATTTAACCTACTTGCTTTTCATATTTTTCCTCCCATAATTTCGTCTTTGACAGACTTACAGTGTGTTTTGTTCCACTTTTGTCATCCATCACCTGCTCGTCGATCTCATCATCAATCTTTTTTTCACAACACTCAAACTGTTCCTTTACAATTCCTGTGTCCGTGTGTCAGTGGCAGTGCCTGGATTTAAATGGAAGGCAAAGCAAGACTCGTGTACAAGTGCATGCTTTGCCTTTGAAATCCATATTAGAGCCAATTTATTTAATGACTCGCTGTTTTTGCATGTCCCCAGGCTCACGTCCCCGTGACTGTGGTGATCTGTATGCCAGTGGACAGAGAGAAGATGGCATCTATTCTGTGTTTCCTATTCACCACCCTTCAGGCTTCCAGGTCTACTGTGACATGACGACAGACGGTGGAGGCTGGACGGTGAGTCAGAGAAAAACACACTTTTGTATCACAGTGAGCACACACCCACACACAGCTTTTAACCCCTGTGTGTCTCTCCCCGAGGGAGCAACATTCACTCTTTTGGTGCGCTAGGGTAGTAATCAAGATGTATTCAGGGAATGCAAGGTACTAGAAGGTCATTTTATTAGGTCTGCTTTTTAAAATCTGCATGTATGAACCGATTACCTAACCCTTGTCTTGAGGGAAGTTTTGCAATATTTTTTTGGACAACGATGGACTTATTAAATGTTGCTGGTTAAATATAAAGTTAACAGTTACTGGACGAAGCAATGTGTGCAATATGTCATGAACACCTTGAGATTTTTTCAAATTTGGGAAAGTCTTTACTTTTAAAAAAACTGATTATAATTTGGTGGTTGAAGCATATATGAATGAAATATGAAATATAAATAAAATATATTTTGTGCCATACAGTACCATGCAAACGTCTTGAGTCACCCCATCCATCCATCCATGTATTTTCCTCTGCTTATCCAATTCAGGGTCGCAGAGGGCTGATGCCTTTCCCAGCTGCCCCCCTTAATTCTTTATGATTTCCTAAGGAGTCGAAATTCCTTCCAATTTTGTTAAAGTGGTCTTGTGCAATAGTTCTCCACACTTTCTGAAGGCCTTTCAAAGTCTTTCTTTGGACATTACCTGCTTTTTAAATTACTCCAGTAATTGTACTTGATCTTTTTGTTGTTGGTGTTAGCTACTTAACACTGATCTAAGAAGCATTTAAGCATAAAAACATCACCTAACTCAAGGGATGAACCGCTCTTGTGCATACACATAACATACAACAGCAAAGAAACTATTTAAATTGTATTGTATCTTTAGGTACTTTTTACTACTGCAAAAACACATAATCTCTTCCCAGTTTATTAGCTGAATCTCCTAAATATGACAAAGGTAACGTAGTTTGACAGGTATAAGATAACATTTTTGCACTAACAAGCTGATTCCCAAAGACCTATTGGCTGAGAAATGTCTTCGCATGATTTACAATGTGTCCTTAAAAAATCTGAAAAGAGTTGGAGACAAAATATGATGTGGCAGTTCTAAAAGAAACTAAGTACAGCAGATGAACAGGATCTCACGATCATGTCCATAAGAAACAGGAGAAAATCCAGCAAAGACCTGAGACATGACTTGATAGAAGCATCGGGCTCTTTGGCTGATCCATCTACTTTTCACTGAAGCCTCATTAGAAATGGTGTCAGTGGAAGGGTGTCAAGAAGCCATTTTTAAGGAAGTAAAACGGGGGGGAAAGGCTGACATATGCCAAATTACACAAGAACTGGACTCAAGATCATTGGTACCATGTTTTATGGAGTGATGGGCAATGGGTGGAATTATGAACACAGAAAAGTCTGATTGGCAATGGCTTCATTTTTCAGCATGACAAGGAAGTCAGAAGAACCCACAATGGAACAATATGAGTCATGGATTGGCCTCGTCAGAGCCCACCCCTCAACATTATTATTAAAATTGGAACAAAAAGGCAGCAAACATCCCTTTAAAAGGCTTTGAAGGTCTTCAAGAAGCCTGGAGAACTGTTCCTGAAGACTACTTAAAGAAAGCTGCCTAAGAGACTTCGCACTCTGTTGGCCTGATATATATACATATATATATATATATATATATATATATATATATATATATATATATATATATATATGCTGTATATCAGCGTATATTTGCACAGTACTGTAGCTCAAGAATTTTCACATAGATACATGTCTAAACTCTGGTAAAATTATGAAGTTGTGACATTTTATATCCAAAAGTATTGTCTAATTACTAAAACAGAGGTTTCCTGCTCATGATTTGCTTTTAATTTCAAAAACATAATATTCGTGACTCATAATTTAGGTGACAATATCAAATGAATAAAGCAGAAAAGGAAAGCCAGTATTACAGGGGCAGTCACAGCAGAAGATGATGACACCTTTTGTTTTGTAAATGCTCAATAAAGGTTAAGTAAGTGCTGTCATCATGAGTAGAGATTCAGATACTCTTTTGCTTTGCCCGTGCTGAGATTTCTTGTAGAAAAAATACAAAGAAAGCATATTACAGCATCTGACTTTATGCGTAATTCCATTCGCTGTGCATCAAACTCACCGGAGAAAATGTTTTCATTATAGCTGACAAATTCCTGCACTGATTGTGTGTTTTTCGCTTTGTAATTCTTGCAATCTTGTCTTTGTACAGTAATATTTTGTATTTAATTAAGAAAAAAAAAGAGATATTTTTGTTTCCTAAGAATGTGGTTTTTCTTTGATCAAATACATGTCAGCTGTCTGGCCTTGTTAAAGCAAACATCACGGTTTAAGTGAGACTGTATACTGGATGCACTGCATCTTTGGGGAATGAAAGACAAGCGAGGTGAACAAACATTTACACAGGGATGTTTGAGGTTATATTTGGAAGCGTGGTTTAGATGTATCTCACACAAAACACACACGGAGGCACACGCACACACTCTTACTGGTTAGAGCCATTTATGTCTATTTGTTCTAAAGCATAATGTAGCAGCTGTCAGGAAAGCAGAGCAGTTTTTAATGGAGGACTAAGACTCTGAAACTGAAGCTGCACAATCCAATATTTTGATATATACAGTGGGGCAAAAAAGTATTTAGTCAGCCACCGATTGTGCAAGTTCCCCCACCTAAAATGATGACAGAGGTCAGTAATTTGCACCAGAGGTACACTTCAACTGTGAGAGACAGAATGTGAAAAAAAAAATCCATGAATTCACATGGTAGGATTTGTAAAGAATTTATTCGTAAATTAGGGTGGAAAATAAGTATTTGGTCACCTCAAACAAGGAAAATCTCTGGCTCTCACAGACCTGTAACGTCTTCTGTAAGAAGCTTTTCTGTCCCCCACTCGTTACCTGTATGAATGGCACCTGTTTGAACTCATCATCTGTATAAAAGACACCTGTCCACAGCCTCAAACAGTCAGACTCCAAACTCCGCCATGGCCAAGACCAAAGAGCTTTCGAAGGACACCAGGAAAAGTATTGTAGACCTGCACCAGACTGGAAAGAGTGAATCTGCAATAGGCAAGCAGCTTGGTGTGAAAAAATCAACTGTGGGAGCAATCATCAGAAAATGGAAGACATACAAGACCACTGATAATCTCCTTCGATCTGGGGCTCCACGCAAGATCTCATCCCGTGGGGTCAAAATGATCATGAGAACGGTGAGCAAAGATCCCAGAACCACACGGGGGGACCTGGTGAATGACCTGCAGAGAGCTGGGACCAAAGTAACAAAGGTCACCATCAGTAACACACTACAACGGCAGGGAATCAAATCCCGCAGTGCCAGACGTGTTCCGCTGCTGAAGCCAGTGCATGTCCAGGCCCGTCTGAAGTTTGCCAGAGAGCACATGGATGATACAGCAGAGGATTGGGAGAATGTCATGTGGTCAGATGAAACCAAAGTAGAACTTTTTGGTATAAACTCAACTCGTCGTGTTTGGAGGAAGAAGAATACTGAGTTGCATCCCAAGAACACCATACCTACTGTGAAGCATGGGGGTGGAAACATCATGCTATGGGGCTGTTTTTCTGCCAAGGGGACAGGACGACTGATCCGTGTTAAGGACAGAATGAATGGGGCCATGTATCGTGAGATTTTGAGCCAAAACCTCCTTCCATCAGTGAGAACTTTGAAGATGAAACGAGGCTGGGTCTTCCAACATGACAATAATCCAAAACACACCGCCCGGGCAACAAAGGAGTGGCTCCGTAAGAAGCATTTGAAAGTCCTGGAGTGGCCTAGCCAGTCTCCAGACCTCAACCCCATAGAAAATCTGTGGCGGGAGTTGAAAGTCCGTGTTGCTCGGCGACAGCCCCAAAACATCACTGCTCTCGAGAAGATCTGCATGGAGGAATGGGCCAAAATACCAGCTACTGTGTGTGCAAACCTGGTAAAGACCTATAGTAAACGTTTGACCTCTGTTATTGCCAACAAAGGTTATGTTACAAAGTATTGAGTTGTATTTTTGTTATTGACCAAATACTTATTTTCCACCCTGATTTACGAATAAATTCTTTACAAATCCTACCATGTGGATTCATGGATTTTTTTTTCACATTCTGTCTCTCACAGTTGAAGTGTACCTCTGGTGCAAATTACTGACCTCTGTCATCATTTTAGGTGGGGGAACTTGCACAATCGGTGGCTGACTAAATACTTTTTTGCCCCACTGTAATAGGTTGTGATACTTGTAAGTAAAACCAAGAGCCCAGTTTTTCAGCTCTGTCCCATGTATTTGAATGGATAGTTAAAAAAAATCTATTCAATGAGCTGTTAAAGAAAAAGATTTCTGCTTCTCGCAAAGTAACATAAGCAGCATTAAAAGTCTTCTACATCCTTTAAGGGAATAATTAAATCTCTCCCATTTATAAAGGTTAGGGTGCAATGCTGCCTTGTTTATTCTTTTTTTTAAATGGATAGTTAAAACTCTTTGAAGGCTTTCCTCCTGAATGTGTGCAGAACTTTCAAAGGTTTAAAGGAGAGCGCACAGTTTCAAACCTCCAAACTACTTTGCTCGCAGTCTGTGGCTGCAATCACAGCTATATTGTCTGCATTTTACGCACTAATTGACTGTTTATACTGGCGGACGTATTATGCCGCTACAGTCATTATGCACATTGTCAAGCTTACAGTTTTTCTCAAATGCTAAAACACATGTCACAAACGTTACCACCAGGTCCCCCAATGTCCAAACACAACACCCTTCTCTAAAGCTACATAAACACAACCACACCTTCCCACTGCAAAACTCAAACTCCCACACCAAGAGAGCAGCTCGAAGCTGTCAAAACTGTAAACACTATACACAGCATTACACACTACAGCAAAACAATTGAAAACACAATGCTCAATTTGTGAGAAGGTTCTTTGTTTCATAACTGCCAATGCATATTTTAGAAGCTATACAGTAACGGATCGTCGTAGATCTCTGCAGAGGATTAGGCATTTAGATTTGTGAGTTTCATATGAGTAGTATAAATCTATAGAAAATCCTGCATGTACGTACACTACTGTAACACAACTCAATGCAAAAACAGAATCTATTGCACACAACAGTAATCTTGAAAACATGAACAGGGTGTGAAGTTTTTTTATTTACGTTATTCACACCACACACACACCACAATCACTGTGCGGCATCATGTCGCTGAGCTGTTGCTCGCATCTCGTCCGTAATGATGGTGCGAGGTTGTCTTGCTCTCCCTCCTGGACCTTCTCCTCTCCCATGTTGGCCTTCTCCTCTTCCTCGTTGGTCGCTCCTCTTCCTCCTCTCATTTGAACTCCTCTTCCTCATTGGCCTGCCCCTCTTCTTCCAGGGCCAGCTCTTCTCCCTCCTCTGCATCAAATTCCTCTTCCCCTGACTCTGCCTTCATCCATTGTGTTTGTTTGGAACCTTCAGCATACTGTGCACTCTGAACTTGCTTTTACATGTGGGTACAGCATTAGCAACAAGTGTCTTCAATTTTGAGTCATTGTGTGTAGTGAATGACGCCAGGTGTGTTCCCTGTGTTCAAAGATTGGTGACTGTGGCAAGCATTTTGCATCACATGGGCTTTCATTTGAGAATATGAGCAGAGTTGTTTTGCAACATGTGTTTTAGCAAGGAAAAATGTGTTTAGATTTATGAGTACAGAGGGTTGTGTTTTGTGACTTGTGTCTTCATGTGACATGTGTTTATGGTACTGGAATATGGTGGCTACATTTAGTAAATGTGTTTAGACTACTGGTCATTTGGGTTACAGGATTGGCTTTTGTGTTTTAACATTTGAGAAAAACTGTAATAAGGAAAAGAAGCACAGCAAAGGCAAATGTAGTCTGAAATAGGTATCCTATTATACTGCGTCTGAGTTTGCTTTCCACATCCGCGACAGTGACATAAGCACATATAAAATATCAGCTCAAGTCGCTGTTTAATCGGCATGTCAGTGAATTGTGCGTGCATGTGTGTGCACTTGTAAACCAGTGACTAACTGCGTGAGATAGGCAAGGTCGTACCCTCCTATCATCAAATAAAGCCAGACTGTCAGAGTGACAGAGTGCTTAGCCCAGCATGATGGAATAGAGCTACATACCAGCCTGTCAGTGGATAGCAGCTTGTATGTGTGTGTGTGAGTGGGAGGGTGTATGTGTTCGTGTGTCTGTGCATGAATTACTGTTTGTGCATTAAAGCGAGCATACTTCCACAAAAACAGTTTCTGAACGTGAACGTGCTTTCCTGTCAGAGTTCCCGTCCGTTTTCCGAAAGATGCAGCAGTGTCAAAGTGAGCAGACTTTGCGTATGGTCCTATAAAAGGATTAACAGCTCCGATTGAGGTGATAATATAGCAGTTACTGATCCGGCCTGGTGTGTTGAGCTGATTGTGATAACGCTTGAGCCTCATTAAGAGATCAGTGTGGTGTGATCCAACTGGGGCAGGTAGGGAGAGGAGATGCATGGTGAGTTGAGTGGCTTAGTGCCTGTCTGACGGCTGAGCTTAAATAAGGAATGAGCCATATGCTGCCACCTCATTAGCATACTGACATACTGTAGCACTGTTGCAGAGGCTGCTGCAGACACACTGAAAGATGAGCAGGTTACTCGCAGAAGGGAGGGAACAGAGGAGAGCGAGTGGGACTCGGAGGAGACAAAGAAGGGAGTGGGCTTGATGAAAACATCAGAATCCAAAAGGGAGGAAGAGTGATAACAAGGATGCAGGGATTTAAAAAAAATAATACCATAAGTGAAAAGGAATTAGATCGCTCCCCGTACTTTGAAATGGATAATTCAAATGCAATCAAATGTTTCTGTTCTGCAGTATTTGCAGTGAAAAGGTGACCTTTAGGGAGCCTTGTTAATTGTACAGCTGTCTTACATAGATTTAGATGTCAGTCAGCAGAGCTGTAGCATCAGTCAGTGATGACCTTTAGAAGAATGTATTTTCAGGGTCTGTTCACTTGTCTGTACCTTAATACAGCAGACAAATATGTTCACCGGATATCACCAATAGCAGTTCCCATAGTTTTAGCATTTGGAGGGCGTTAATGTGTGGGTTCGCCTGGACGATTTCTGTTTCATTGTTCTAATAGCACCCTATAAGATTTGCCTTTAGAAAAAAGGGCAAAAATTAGAGACCACCAGCTGTTTTAAATGGCAGCATGTTCAAAGAAAATGTGTTCCATAATGCCATGCATGACTCATAATCAGACCAAACCAACACAGCCACCCACAAAATCCACTATTTCTAACATCACGAATCTCAGATTTGCTTCTTTTTTTAAGGGGTTAACTTCTTCTGAAACTATACATTAATAATAACACATAGTTAAATTCTAGTGTCTACTTTTTCCATCAAGCTGTCCACACTATGAAGGGTGATTTTTGTAATAATCTGGTTATGAGAATAAAATATTGGTACTGTGTCAAACTACAAATATGCTGTGATAATATTAGGATACACATATAATTAATTATAATTATAATTAATAAAACAATTAGGGTGGAGTTTACTGCAAAACAGAAATGGGAGATAATTAAAATCACAGAGGATAATTACAAGCAAAATTAAAAGCATATTTGAAAATAAGAATGAGACAGTTAAAAATTGAACTAAAATTAAAAGGTTAAAGAGAAAAGATGAATTTTTAATTGAGATTTGAAAACTCTTAGTGAAGCAGTGTTGATCACTCTAGGATATAAGGAATTGCATTAATCCAGCCTGGGTGTGATAAAGGTGTTGACCACCTTTTCAAGGTTTTAAAAGAACAGAAGGGTTTGGCTTTAGCTAAGAGTCTTGACTGAGAGAAGCCAGCATTGACGACAGATTTAATCGGCAAATCTAATTTGGGAGCAGAAGTCAAGATTATAACAAGGTTCTTTACATGAAGTTTACAGCATGAAGTTAGAGATCTGAGGGATGGAGTCAAATTTGTGAACTGAGCTGCCTGGCAATGAACAGGGTTAATAAAAAACATATAGGATTTTGGTTTGGTTTTCACTGAGGGTTAGAAAATTCACTGACAGCCAAGTTTTAATCAAGTAACGCCAGTTTTTTTATTTTTTTATTTTGCGCAATAAAAACCAAAGGAAAACAATGCATTACATAGCTAACAAATTTGGGAGCCATTGCAGTTTCAGGAACCGGATGCATTAAAGCTGCGGTCTCGTTACATACAGGAAAATCTCACTTAAAATAAAAAAATAATAAAACAAAAACACACAAGTGTGCAAAAGAAACAGCCAGTTTTTTCTCTGTTGGGTCTTAATGGCTTAATGTAGAAGCCTTTACCTTACAATAGTCCCCCTGGGGTGACTGCAGCTGTGATTTGGCCATTTATAAGTAAAACTGAATTGAATTGAACTAAATTGGCTGCTTGCAAACTGCAGATGCTGTAAAGTAGGTTGTAACGTGGTGAATACTTAGAGAAAGGTTTTTGTTTGTTTGTTTTTTTACTATAATTAAAACATGTAATAACTGGAAAAAAAACAACAGCCTTTTACACAATCAATAAATAAAGAGTTTAGAGGCTGCATGGGAAAAAAATGGCCGTGTACCAGGTTGATTCAGAGACTGAGATAGAAAATTGTAGATAAAGACTAAATGTAGGGTTTTAGTAACTGTCAAGTGAGTAGAGTGGTGGTACCTTTATACGAAAGACAAATCAATAACTAGAATAACATGCTGAGTTTTCTCGACTGTAAGATACTATGCAGAATATGAGTTTCCCGCACTGCAGGGAGTATCCTCTATAGCACGATGACTCATATGTCAAATAGATATAAATGTGTTTTTTACATTTTTTTTTTTAAAGAGAAGACGCTAAACAGGATAAAAATCAATGAGCAGCAGCAAAAAAAGATGTATCAGATCAAATCTATGTTGATAAATCATAATGATATTGTTAGTCAGAGTTAACATACTAGTTTTGACAGAGGTGCGCATCTTGGATAGGGCTAGTATAGTACACAGTAACCACCATTAGTGTATTTTAGTGCTTGAAGAGAAGAGAAGAGAAGAGAAGAGAAGAGAAGAGAAGAGAAGAGAAGAGAAGAGAAGAGAAGAGAAGAGAAGAGAAGAGAAGAGAAGAGAAGAGAAGAGAAGAGAAGAGAAGAGACATTTCATGCAGGTTGATGTGAATGGTTGTCAGAGGAAATTGGTCAGTATTTCCTCACTGCCATAACTCATGCCCCAGAGACTGTTGGACAACAGAGGTAGGAGGGATGATGGCAGATAGGACATAAAAGAAGAAAGCTGTCATTACCTGCTCCCAAAACACACACTCAGCACTCATAAAAATAAGTTATGAAGTGTTCAACTATCTATACAAATAATCAAAGAAACAGAGATGCCTGTACATATATATATATATATATATATATATATATAGCCAGAGTAATCCTTTGGGCAAGCATTGCCATCTGCAAAAGGGTGATTTCAAATGCCATTTAAACACATTCTCACGGGTTAGGGTAATGTCTTCTATTATTACTATTTTATTTGTTAAAAGGAAGGGCCTAAAAATGACCACAGCATAAATAATTAATGAGAGTAGATATATCAAAGTGCTCTGCGGGTCTGCATTATCAAATGGTGCTTTTATCGAAAGCACTGCAATCACTCTCAAATATTCAATTCAGCTAAGAACTGAAATGTAAAAGTTTTTGAGATTGAATGTACGATTGTGTGCATGTTGTATCACTCCTCAGGAGGCTTAGAGTGCCTTTTTGAGCATGTCGGAGGCGACGCTATAGGCTTTTCAGCATCTCTATCTGACTCGCAGGTTCTTCAATATTTCATGCCTGTTAGTTTATTGGTTTGAAAAATAAAGCAAATCCAGGATGGAAGTTTCTCCAGTTGTTTCATATCTCTAAATGATCTGTAAGGCACAGAATTGAAAACCTACGAGTACAATCTCACTTCTGTTTAAAGCATGCATTTTTCTTTTTAATGTTTAGTTTGCACACTCAACAGTCACTCTATCCAAATTCAATTTACTTTTCTCGACAATGAAGCAAACCTCTGTTTTCACCCTAAATATCTGACATAAAGAAATAATATTGTGGTGCTGAGACAGAGCATGAGCTGTCCACTGGAAGCATTACAGCAGGCAGAGTCAGACATGTCCTTTAGGATATTACTGCCATTAGGCTGGGATGAGTGTTTTTTGGGAATGGGGAAGGTTAGACGGCTGTGGGAGAGATGCTGCACAAACATTTGCTAATTCTACATTTCCTATCTGAGCAAGCACGCGAACAGGACTCTTGATATAGCTGCTGCTACCGTTTAATGGAAAAGCCTCAAGCCTCATCTCGAGCCACTTTTCATTTCTTTCTGTTTTGCTTGGAAACACATAGCAATACATGAAGTAAGGCAGAAACAGAGGTCGTACAGCTTCTTTAAGTAGTCTTCAGAATTTTCAAGGACATTCAAAGCTCTTCTTTGAATGTTGGCTCCATTTTGTTCCAGTCATTGTCGTGATGATCCCACACTGCTTCAGTAATGTTAAGGTCCGGGCTCTGGGGAAGCCAAGACTGCTAGTGTCCCATCGTGTATTTTTCTCTTCAGGTATTTTACAGCATTGGCAGTGTGTTGAAAGCACGAAAAATGAGGTCACTGACAATCAGATGTTTTCCAAATGCTGGATCAAAATCTAATGGTACTTTCATGGGTTCATAATTCAACCAATTTTAACAACGTATCCAACACCACTGAATGTAATGTAGCCTCAATCCATGACAGCCGTCACTGTGTTTTACAGATGGCTGTAGATGCTGTTTCACTTCTCTCCTGACCTCCTCAGTACTTACAGAATTTTCAAATTTGGATCCATCACTCCGTATGACCCGTTGCCACTGATTTTCAGTCTAGTTCTTGTGTAAATTGGCATGTGTGCACCTTTTCTGCCTGTTTCCCCTTCCTTATGAATGGCTTCTTGACAGCCATCCTTGCACTGAGTGAATAGTAGATGAACCAAATGAAGGGCCAGATGTATTTCTCAGGTCCTGTGTCAGGTCTTTGCTGGACTTTCTTAAGAGCATGACTTTCAGATAGTGTTCATTTGCTGTGTTTTTTTTTTTTTTTGTTTGTTTGTTTTTTTGTCTGCCACCTCTTGTTTTGTCCTCTAAGGACACACTGGATGTCATCTTGAGTTATGACAAGTGTTTAGCTAACAGCTCTTTGGCAATTACCTTGTTGGTGCAAACTGTGCAAGCCTTGGCATTCTTCATAGATATAACTAAAGCGGTGGGAACAAATTATGTGTTATTACAACAGACTAAAACAGTTTCGTTCTTTGTCTTTTTGGCGCAGGTTTCTGTCGTGCAGACACAACAATAGTCCCTCCTTGAGTTAGGTCCATTTTTATGCTGGAATGATTCAGAATTCAGTGTTAAGTGGCTAAATAACAAATTTCAAATGACAAAATAGAAAAACCACTGCTTTGTTTTTTTGTTGTTTTTTTTTTTTCTTTTCTTTTTTTTTTAATAAATTTGTTTTTAGCTCTTTGAATGCAAAATATAAAACAACAAGGGCTGGCTTTAGACTTTTGCACAGCACTTTATATAAGTAAAGCTTATACTGGCTTTAATAAATAAATCAGTTTTAGCTTCTTGTATCTTGGCACGCGCCACACCAGTGTGATGCTAAATCCCAAAGTCTTGTACTGCCCTTGATCTTTGTCTACATGCAGACTTTAGAAGAATGTTTACAAGCCCTAGCAGAGATCTACCTGTGTTAACCCGGTTTCTCTTAATCCTTTCACCCCACCCAAAAAAGGGAAAAACAGATTTCTTATTTATATGATGTTTCTGAAATCAGGTTACCCCTGCAAGCCAAGAATAATCTTTTTTACTTAAGCACATGTAAATGCAGAAATATGTGTGTAAGCAGGAGTGAAAAAAAATAAAATAAAATAAAAAAATGCTTGTGGATTGTGTTTGTCCTTCTGTTCTCATTTGCTGCTGCTGTGTTTGGAGCACATCTGTCTTTCTGATAGGATTATAAAACATTCACCAGCAGATGTTTGCACTCCTCTTTGAAGATAGCAATTGTGCAGACTGTTGTGGATTTATGAGTGCTTTCATCAGACAGTGTTGAATTTGTCACTATATCATCAATATTCTTAACAATGTAATCAAACTGTTAGAAGCTCCTCTACCAGTCTGTTTTGATCCATCTTATGAAAAGGAGCACGGAGCTGCTTTTGGAGCTGATTTTATTAGCATCAAGTCATGTTTTGTGTATTTATTTTATTTATCTTATTTTCCTCCTGTCTACATGTCTATCTTGGCTATTTCCACATTGTGTCTGTTTTCCATAAATGCTGCTTTAAAAAAAAAAAAAAAAGATCATTCCTGTGTGATTCAGTTTGCCTTTATAGCAGATATATTAAGCGCTCAGGAAGATGTTACCATTTACCTTCAGGTAGTGAGCAGAGCAAGTGACATCTGTTGCCAAAGCACCAAACATATAAACATAGTGTGCTCACAGCATGTAGCCTATATGCCAAGAGCTAACAAGCTATTGGCATAATGCCTTTTTTCCACCCAGTCACATGCCAGGCTGTAAATCTCCCAGAATCAGCTTTTGAGTGCTTGTGTTGATTCTTCCCTGTGTTCTGGTCTGTCAGTCAGGGTGTCCGTCTGTGCACGCTGCAGGCTCCCAGTAGTTGACAGAAAGCCTGCTGAAGAGCTTAAGGCAGCTTGTTAAGTAGCCTCCATCTACTGCAGAGATTACAGGGAGCTTAATGTAATCATGCCTGTGCAATAGCCCGTGTGTTGGGTGAGATGGTCATTAAGGAGTGGAGATTTGCTTATTAACGTTGTTTCGGCCATTGTTTTTTTGTTTGGTTTTTTTCACTGCATTTCTTGTTTGCCTGTTTAAACGGTCCTCCTAAAACTACTGACTGTATTTGCATAGAGCATTTAGATGTTGGCCTGATGCTAGTCTTGATTTATTTTTATTTTTTTTTTGCATGTGTGTGTGTCTGTGTCTAGCCAGTGGCTGCAGGCCCTAAACCCAGAGTCCCTAAATGCAGGGGTTACTTTTTTTTCAAAGAGGTGTCAAGTGAACTTGACTTTTACATGTCTAATACTTAAATGATGTTGATTTGGTGACACAGACACTCTGACAATACATGTTACAGGAACTGCTGGCACCCTCAAAGCTATTTTTCTTCATCTGTACAGCCTTGTAAATAACTGCTCCTCAAAAAATAAGGAAAAAAAAAAGGGAACAAAGATCCACTCCACTGAGTTAACAAAAATACAGCTGTTGCCACTGCAATTCTGACTTGTACCCTGTGACATACTGTCATAAACAAAATAATACCCTGTTAGTATATCCACATAGGTATAATCCAGCTATATATATGTGTGTGTGTGTGTGTGTGTGTGTGTGTGTGTGTGTGTGTGTGTGTGTGTGTGTGTGTGTGTGTGTGTGTGTGTGTGTGTGTGTGTGTGTGTGTGTGCGCGCGCGCACCTGGAGACAATAATAAACAGCTCAGTGCCATAGCTGATTATTTTCTCTTTGGAACTACAGTGTACTAGTGGCAGTCTCAAAATTTTATTCTAATATTCCTAAGGGAAGAATCCCATCAAACTTGTGTAGGTAGGGCCAACAGAGTTGGCAATCGGGAACAGGTTTATTTAACACAGGCAGCTCAAGGCTCATATTATCCATGTGCACTGTTTCATTTCAGCTCAGTGCATTTGACTGTCATTCACAGATGCACTATTTTCTCCGTCTGTGGTGTGTTTGTGTCACGGCAGAGCTGTGTGCTACCTTGCTGTAAGTGCATTAATAAAAGCTTCCAAACATGGGTTTATCTGTCTTAAGGCTTTGTTTGAGAATGACAGTTTTGTTTAGACTTAACAGCTGGCACCTAGGTCTCGTCCGATGTGGTGGAGGGACTGTGGATTTTTTTATTTTTTTTATTTTACTGCCTGTCCTCTGATTTATCAGAATAGCCCCCCCTGTGCATTTACAAATCAACGCTGGGTTTCACTGCCTTTTAGCAAAACATATAGTTTGACGGCATGGACTGGCAATTCCTATAGCTTGCTCGGGGAGTCTTCAGATGAAGGGAAGAGAAGTGAGCCTTTATTGAAATAAATAAATAAATCAATAATGCATGAGGGATGAACCTTAATAATCCATTCAGGGAACTTGATTTATAACAGTTACTTACTTAAAGAATTGATTGTACTATGCTATGATACTTTTGGTTTTTTTGTCTCAAGTTTCCTTTAATATTGACTTATTGTTGTGATCCCAGCCTGTATTCACAGTGGGCTTTGTAACTTCGCTTTAGGGTGGTTATATACTTTATGTTGTGTTAGTAAACCCCAGCATCCGTTGCTGAACCCTTTAATAAAACTGCTGCTGTATCATAACTGCAGTTCTCAGTCTGTGTACGGCGGGAGCACTGCCTGCCCCTCACCCACATAGAACAAGTCAGCTTCTGACCTTAGCAGAAACAACTTTGATGTCAGGTACAGCCCTCTAGCCAGACATTGTGTGTGAGGATTTGTCATTTGGGATGTTAAGCTGCATCCTAGTGGAAACTGTGTGTGTGTGTGTGTGTGTGTGTGTGTGTGTGTGTGTGTGTGTGTGTGTGTGTGTGTGTGTGTGTGTGTGTGTGTGTGTGTGTGTGTGAGCGTGTGAAGAGGCATACACTCTGAACTGGGTGACTGATTCCATTTCCTGTTTTTTGAAGGTGCGGATGAAAAGCTGTGGGGGTTTGGGGGGAATTTTTGTGACACAAAAATTCTTTTACAATGCGTTCTGACACAGTGCTGACCAGTGTTCGGAGAAAGTTCTGCATTAATGATCATAATGTAGGGATCAGAGCAGACAGCAGTCAGTCACAGCCTCACTCAGACTCTGTGTGCATGTGGATGAGTGAAGTGTGAGGTGCTGAATTTAGTGCTGGATGCTATAAATCAAATCAGGGGAGTGAAGAGCTCCACTAGGATGGATGATTCATAGTGCGAGGTCCAGGAACACATCAACAGGAGAAAACATATTCAGGATAAAGAGGCAGCTGACCGTCACTGGCCTCAAATTTCTGCACATTCTTTACTCAGACATGTCAGCGATGAAAGAGGCCAGAGACAGAAAGTTTGTATTACTCATTGACTTCAAAATTAGAGTGGGAATAGACACATTTTTGCTTTTATCACCATGAAGTAAATGTTGATTGCTAAATTTAATGGCTATAGAGTTAAAAAAATAAAAAATAAAAAAACACCAATGGCATTTAGATTGGTTCCCTTCGAGTCGCTCTTTCACTGCGCAATTATATCTGACACCAGGTACTCAATCTCCTGGGAAAATGAAGGGTCGATTTTGCATCCAAAACAGACAGCGCACTTTGTTTATATTCTCTCCAGGTAGTGGAAATGGTGGAATTTGTAACAACCTGTTGAATTGTTTAAACTTTACCTGGTAAAAGAGAAAAGAGCTCCGTAGCTGGAAAAGACAGTGAAGCCGAGGAATCAGAGTAATGGGAACAAATGTTGACTGTAACCTATTTAACACTCATTATGTCATAATAGAACACAAATGCGTTACAATGACTGGAATATATATGTAAAATAAATAAGTACATGAATATTTAAACTCATTGGTTGTGTTTAGAAGCAAATTAGCAGTGTTTCAAATGTATCTGTACTCATACAGACAAAGGTTCAGATTGACTACACGATCAAGCACCCACTTTAACATCTCTACACATTTTTTTTCCCCTCTCCAAAAAGCCTCGCTTCATTCCACCTCCCAGTGTTGATCAGTGCCTTTCCCTCCTCAAACATGTGAAAGAAAATGATTGGTGTCTCTGCAGAGGTTCATGTCTCCAGGGAAGATACACACACAGAGAGAGATTCTGGCCTTCAGGGTCAACATGCAATTAAACCTCAGATGGGCTCTCGAGTCTTACAAGAATACTGGCTGTGGAGGGAGACATGGCTAGCAAGACAAGTATGTTAACCCTGATATGAACTGAACTGCTTGTTGGTTATCCTGCTTTTGTAGAGTACTGCTCCACGTGACCACTCACCAATGCTGCAGAAGTGATTCACAGTATCGGGGTAGCTGGTACACCAGTATCTCTGATTTTGTGTCAGACAGCAACCCCTGAATTACAGAGCTAGTGGGAAAGGTTAATGAAGACTCGAACATCAGCTCCAAGGATGGCTGCTGACCTTTTGTATAGGAGCTAACAAAATGAATTCTAAAGCAGTGCCTTCATTTCACCCGAGCAGTTTTTCCCTTTATGTTTCAGTGTCAGCGGGACAGATGTTTGAAAGCATGGTGTAAATCTCTCATGTCTATCTTTTATCCGACATGTGTGTTATATGTAAGCATGTAAGCAGCTAGACAGATTTCATTTGAGAGGTAACGGGAAAATAAAAGTCATTTTTTTCAACGACACATTTGCTTCACTGCTGTAACACAAAATACCACAATTTCTATTTTTATTTATTTATTTTTTGTACATAATTTACATTATAAGCCAATGTTACAGCAATTAATATCATTTTTTTCAAAAGTCTTTATCCTGTAAAGCCTTTTTTTAATGAGTGAAAAGTTTTGTTTTTTTTAAAAAGGAGAAACTTGCAGATTTATTTTTTCATTTGTGTAATTTTTGCGACATCTGACATTTTTGTGTAATTTATTCCCGTTTTTCCAGAAAACAAAATCACACTGATGATGTAGAGGTCTGGAAATCTCACAAAACACATGTATTAAACATGATAGATTTGGTGTTACAGGGTTAAATATTAGCTGCTTTTGTATCAAATGTAAGATGAACATTTATGAATATGAGCTCGGGTTATGTATAGTAGCTCAGGTTGCAGATCAGGTTTTCGTGGATGACAGTTTGATCTTCAGCCGCTCCACTTTCAGAGGTTTCCTTTGACCACTAAAGTTGTTCCTGATAGCAGGTCATCTGCCATGCATGGCAGCTGTGTCACCACTGGTGTGTGAATTTTCCAAGCTATTATTTCAAGTAAAAGTTCAAACTTTCAGAGTCTTGGAAATGCGGAAAACGCAGCTTAAATCCCAGAGATTACATGTCTGCTATTTTCAGACAGCTTCCCTGCATACGCTTGACACCATGTGGTAATTGTAGTAAGCAGAACATGTTAACACAACATGACTGTCATTAACTCCTTTCTGACACAAAATGTACAATATGTGTTAATAATAATAGAACTGAATTATAGTGCATTTGCCATCCATCCATCTGTGCTTTCAGCTGCTGGGATGTGGAAATGAGCTACACTCTAACCCTGTGTATGAATGATTAATAATATTATTTACAGTCGAGACAGTATTTGGACAGTTATATGCGCAGCAGTGGAGTGCCAGGTTTCAGCTTTAATTTTAATTTCTGTTTTGCATCAATATTTAACAAAGTGGGTGGTAGTCGTGGCCCTTTAAAACACATGGAACCCAAACTGCAAGGGTTCAAAATAAAATTGGACACTTGGTTATTAAATCTTTCTTGGAGAGCTATCTGTCATTTCAACCGTAGTTCACAAACCAAAAACTGCACACATGGCTCATGGAGAGTTTATTTAGAGTTGCCATTCAGACTGAGGGGGAGCTGTCTGTGAAAAAAGCTCTGCCTTGCTCTCTGATATATGTGAAGACTGTCATAGCGAGAGGCAGGGTACACCCTGGCCAGGTCGCAAGTCTTTCACATTTAATTCGTGGGGTTGAATTAATGAGCTGCATTAACTGTTTAGGCATCTGGGGCTCAAGAATAATTAGACAGTTGACAGATAGATTTAGATAGAGTTTTATGCCCAGGTGAATTCCAAATTAAGAAGACAAAAGACCTGGAGTTTATTCCAAGTGCTGAACTTGCATTTAGTTACTGTTCACCACAACTCTCAATATGAGGTCCAAGGAGATGTCGATGCAAGTGAAAACCCAAATTAATCTGTTAGAGGGAAAAAAGTTTAGGAGTCACTTTAAAAAGGCGTGTGATGGAGATCAGGGATTCTGTTACATTTCCCAGTATTATTATTATTATTAATTTAATGGGGGACTGATACAAAATTATATATTTTATTTTTGGTAGTATTATTTAAGTGATAGTTAGTGGAAGGTGAAGAAACGGGGGGTGGCGGTGTGTTAATGTCAGTAGAACTTACCTGTAAGAGTAGAAGGAGCTCAATCACTTGCTTATGATGTCACGGTCCTGGGTCTTATGACCCAGTGTTTTGAGTTTTAGTTTATTTTGATGTTTATAGTTTATGTTAAGCCCTTCAGGTTTTCTAAGTTCATTTGTTACCATGCCTAGGTGATTTTAGTTCTTATTAATTCCCCCTCGTGTTTCCAACCCATGTTAAGTCTCCCCTGCTCTTCATGTGTTTCATGTCTGTGTCTTACGTTGTCAAGTTCTGGTTGTCATGTCTGCGTTTCATTATGTTTCCTGTTTTATTTTGGAAGGAGTCATGTGTTCTTGGTTCTTTGTATTTAGCTTCACTGCTCCTGTCATTAGGTTCATGTTAGTCAGCTGTTTCCTCATGTGTCTCCACTTCCCCTGATCACCTCATGTGTGTATTTAAGTCCTCTGTTTTTGCATGTCATTTGTCAGGTCGTCTGCTCATCCATGTCTCATCTCCAGGTATCTCTGGCAGTTCACTATGCTTAAGGTTTTTTCATGTTTAGTTTTAGTTCACCCAGTTTAGGTTAGTGTTTCGTGTTCACCTATGCCCTATTGTTTGGTACCCTTGTTTCTAGCCTCAATAAACGGCTTGTTTTGTTAATCCACGTCACGTTTTGGTCTGCGTTTGAGTCCTCTTCTGCAACACATACAGTCTGCCCCAGCCAGACTGTGACAGTTGAAGCATCTGGCATAAACCAATGTGCAAGGCTAGGGGAGGTTAGGTTAAGATGTTTCTGATAAATATAACTGATTAAAGCATATATGTTGTTGAACTATTTATAGGAATGTACTTTTTTACTAGGCTTTACTACCCCAAGACTTGACCTGAGGTAGATAGAGTACTGCTGCTTTTCATAGTGGCTGGTATGTGTTGTGTTTGTGAACACTCTCACTCTTGTATTCAGCTATTAAAAGGTTTCTGGTCAAGGTTTGGGTCAAACTACTGTAACTCTTGATCCACTAGCACAGTCGAAAAATGTTAACGGCTCTTGAAAGCATTAACTCTTTTTCAGTGATATTAGCGTCATTGCGGTTATCCCAGACACGGCACCACAGAAACATGGTGAAAAGAAGACAAATGTCTCATAAAATGTCTGTGTTCTGTAGAGCTCCATCACAAACACTCACACTACTGTCTCGCAACCAACCTCCGTCTTTGCGGTGCTGCTGTGACACTGTTCCTGGGTTTCCCGTAATCACCCTATTACCACTGAAAAGCACAGAGTCACTGCTTTGAGGAACTGTTGGAACTCTTTCAATTGAGCAAGTGGTTCAGGAGTTAAAGAAGTTGATAACATATTGCAAAACAACCATCTGACACCCGACACAGGTTTCGCTGTAGAGGGTTAAAGACCACAAGTTGGTGAATGACTTTTATCTGAACTCCATGCCTTTTTGTTCAAACCACAAGCAACCACTGGCTAAACTCAAAGGAGTGAACTACCCAGTGCATTAACACCATGATGTCTAAAAGATGGCAAGAAGACAGATAAAATGGATGATCGCAGAATTCTTTCCTTGGTTAAGAAACATGTGTTCTTCAATCACATCAAACACCAAAAAAACATATTTGTCAGAAATTCCATGCCTACATTCTAGTAAGAAATCTCACCTTCTCTGTCAAATATGGTGGATGACAGATTTTTAATATTTAGCAGAAAAGGAACATAAGGTTAAACATAAGGTCAAGTAACAAAAGTGGCTGAATGAAGGCCGAGAGAAACTAAATGCTGAGGAAGAGCTAATGGTGGCTACAGTAAAGGTCAGGGAGAGCATCACCATACAAAGATGCAATATCTGTGGGATATGATTTAAAAATTTAAAATAATTTGTGATGTAATTTAAGATAGGAGTCGTGTTTAGGCACAACAGAGACTGTACAGTGCACAGTAAAGAGAGTTAAGATACTTATCTGAGAATCTTGGTCAAGTTGTGCAAGTTCCTGGCTCACCCGTTGAACGGCCACTTCAAAAAGTTAATTCCGAGAAGGTTTCTCATGAGCAGGACCAAGAGATCTCGCATTGCTATCATCCACCTGCAAAAATCACTGCCATTGTGGGAACAGTCAGTGATGATGGCCGGGATTCGGGACATCGCCAAGATCTGCTGCACTCTGCACATTGAGGATTACCAATGGTGCATGTGTCAGAATGCTGAAGGCAGGAGTTCAGATGACCTTTGACCAGCTGGCTTTGGCTTCTCCCAAAGGCTAAATGCTGCCGTCACAACCCAAGCAAAAACAGAGGGCTGGACGGGCTCTTTGGAAAGAACTCTTGGAACAACCTCAAAGCCGTAAATTAAATGTTTTTTGCTGTCTATGACATCTAAGACAAATAAAAGGCTGGCTGCACTAAATAAATGAATAAATAAATAAAGAACACATCACTCCTACTAGTGGCAGTCAGTCACACTGCTTTCATACTAATTAACTGTAACTGTAACTTCGGTCGTTGCTGTGCTTTTTGGAAGTCGAATTTCCCAGAGGAACCCACCCGAGGGATTAATAAAGTTCTATCTTATCTTATCTTAATTAGTAGATTCAGAGTTATTATAAGCAGCAACATTTCTTCATGTCATCTTGTGGAAATTAAGAAGTGCAATCACTGCCATCATTACTGGCAGCTGAGACACTTGCTCGATGGTCTAATGTGCCACAACCAGAGGAAAGACAGTCTTATGGAAGTGCTGATACAAATCCCTTTGTTTCACTTTGAGTAAATGGTAGTTTCAGATCTATGCAGTCCTTGCAAAACAATGAGCTACACTGTTTATAATGCATGTTTAGAGGCAAAAGAAAAAAACAGCTGTTTAGTTTCTACTGAAAAGAGGATAAACAGTGGCTATGTTGCATGAGTCTTTATTTTTCTACTTTAAATGAATCCCATGAAAAGAAAAACGATGCTGTTTTATTGTGAAATATGTATATTCTTGGCTTAAGTCGTAAGCAGTGACTCTGTAAAAGTTCTGTTAGCTCAACATTAAATCACTCACTGTCCTGTAATAATTGTTGATTTTATTTAATGATTGACAGAATGTTTTTTTCTTTTTTTACTGTAAGCCCATAGAAAAAATCATAAAATGTTTTGAATGGCTGTAAGGAAGGTCTTTATGAGTAGGTAAAGCTGTAAAACGTATGTAAATGCATTTTCCAAAGTCATCCAGTGGGACAGATTAGAGTCTTTGGTGGACCATGTGTTTGATATTTCTGAGCTATAGTGTTAGAGCTCCTGTTTTATCCTGCTTCAGTACAATGTCTCAAACACTTTAGTGTCACATAGTATTAGGAAATGATCTAGTCTTGTTAAAAACAAATAATAATAATAATAATAAGCGATTAACTGACAGACATTTTTAAAGATTTTTGTTTACAGCTTTATGTAAGTTATAGCAATAAATAAATAAAAACCCACATTTCCATTACTGACTTCAGATGAACTGGGGCAGCTACCAGTATTAGAGAACATATCGATCTAGAATGGGGAGAAAAATTCCTGCAGTGATAAGTGATGATGATGATTCAGTAATGAAGATTAAGACAATTTTGTAGACAATTATCAGGATGAAGATGATTAGGACGTAACCGTCGCTCAGCAGGGTTTCTTTGTCTGTGCGGATGTTAAAAGCAAACATGGCTGTTGGTGCCATCTGGTACCTTGTGGTATGCTTGGGAATTAGTCATGCTGAATATATACTGTCTCAGGGAATTTCTTTTGTCATTTTGCCATTTACATGGTCTCCAACAGTAGGTCCTAGACCGTTTTCCATCTGCATGCATTTCTCTTCTGAAGCACATTTCCAATTTCCTTTCATCTTGGGCCTGATGCTTGGGATGTCAGCACTTGTAATAGATAGAGTGTTTCATTTGGCGCTACAGATGCTGCACCCTCACACATGCATATGGCTAAGCTAAATCGCTAAGTATCTGCTAAGGTTTTCCTTGTTTCTCATACTGGAAGGGATGCTATAAAAAGCTCATCATATAATTTCACTGTGCACCACTGTTTTTAGAGACTTTTATGATACATGGTGAAAAGCAATTTCATCTTTCTGTGTGTATTTAGAATTATCATTTTATGAATATCATCTCTTTTCTGGGATTTTTTTTTCTTTTCAATTACATATGCAGATTCCCCTGCAATTTGATTCAAAGTCAGTCAAGATTTAATGGATTCCTTTTATTATCTTCCGACAAATTGCCTTTTTAGTGGGAAGAGTGTTTGCATTATTCATTTGTGAAAGAGCAAGCATTTATGAGTTCATTTAGTTTAGTTCTGGATGAGCTCAGCGACCAACAGAGGGGCTCAGAATGAGTCATCACAATGGATGATGAAGCACACTGCGTGTGATGAATCTCATCTGACCCCTGAACTCTTGTCTTGCTGTCTTGACTGTGTAGGTGATTCAGCGCAGGGAGGACGGCTCAGTCAACTTCTTCAGAGGATGGGAATCTTATCGTGAGGGATTTGGCAAGATCACCGGAGAACACTGGCTGGGTAAGTGGCTCAGGTGTGTGCGTGTGTGTGTTCCGCAATGTATGACTCATGCGCAAGACTGCCGAGGATGGTGAGCCAAGCTCGGGGGAAGGAGATTTCACACAGTATATAAATGTTGGTCATCTTGTGAGTTGACAAAAAAGTAAAAGAGAGAAAAACACTTAGTCATGTCAGGTGATGGAGCAAGATGAAAGAGACACCCAAGAAGAGGCCGACAGATAGAGATGAGTTTGACCCTTCATAGCATCAACAGAGCAGCAATAGCTGTATTACTGACAATGAAAAATGCTGCGGTAACAGAGAGAAAGAACTACAAGGATGTTTTATTGTGATAGCCACTCAGAACAACACAGGCCAAAAGACCTGCAATGCAATAACAATATTTTTGGTTTTTCATATGCCAAAACACACAACAGTGTAATTATTATTGCAGCTTTTTCAGTGGTCACCGTCTGCTTAAAACAAGTATTTTTTCAACCAGCGCCTTTTCCAAATCCTTATATTTCTCACTGGCAGCCAGGCATATTAGTCTATGCCTCCCCTTAAAACTTGACAGGCGAAAGAATGCCAACAAAAGAATTCATTCGACTGTGAAATTATCGACTTTTCCGAAGCCAAATTCTTTGCCTTCACACCACTTCTCATTAAATGTACCAAAATATTTCTTTGTGGGGAGGGGGAGTTGCGAAGGAGGATCCATGCACATCATGGTCTAAAAGCAAGTTTCTCACAAGGATGAGGGCAAATTCGTGATAGCTGACTAAATTAGAAACATTTCCGGCTGTAGAATTAAATTCTGTGGCGACATCTAATCACTTTTTTCGCAGTCATAGTCAGCGTCTTTATAGGATATCAGTAATTGCTACATGGCGTCAGCTCTTAACATCAGCCAAAGTCATTGTGAAACCTATAAAGTCTTTTTCCTATAAATCTGTGTTTTTATTAAAAAAAACAATATGTCATCCATGGAGAACAGTGACCTGCTTCGTATATTTTCTGAGTGCATCACTAATTCTGAAAAAAAAAAAAAAGGGCAGCTCATTTTAGAAAGGTTGAGCAGCCAGGTGTTAATGAGCTATCATCGTAGTAAGTGCGGGTAACCACCTCACAACAGTTTGCTCAAGTTCAGACTGGCAGAGTAAGTGGCGCTCGAAGAAATCTATTTGTGTAAAAGCACACATTCACAGTCAAGGTCATGGACGTGCTTACCACAGCTGAGATATTCTGCCATCGGCTCTCTAGATTAGAGCTCTCTTCACTCAAACGCACACACATATGCACGAAAGAGTAACACAACATAAGCATCTGTGGGCAGCTCAGCTTTTTAGGCACGCTATGTACTGTAGATTAATTGTAACGTACTGTAAATGATTTTTTTCCCTTTGTGCCGCAAATGTGGCTCGTGAATCACAAGGCCCAGAGGGTACCCAGAGTTTCTGCCCATTTGTGCTCTAAATAGAAGCGTAATTTACAAAATGAACACCATTTAGTATCAAATTCATCTTTAAATTAGCAACTGAAACCATAAACTCATAAGGAAAGCGTAGACTTCTATCGATTATGATACATGATGAGTGTCAATAAGAATTAATAACTCATAGTGTGTAAATAGGCAGCACTGCAGACCAACAACATGATATGGGCGTACGTGGTTTTAGGCACTTCACCACCTCCACGCTATGTCCTTGCTGGACATAGGAATGCTTGTGTGTGGTTCACAGCTTTTGCAGAATTTATGTGAATTAATGGAGATCTAGGTCTCTTTGCTGACCTGAGGCCATTACAAAGCGCAGCCCATAAAAAAATAAAAAAATAAACGTGGGTAGGGATCTGGTGAGATGGCACACAGTGGAAGTATAGTGGGAATATGGAAAGCTCAGGTTTTAGCAGACTGAATTTGAATGAGGCTACAAATTACTTTGAACCTTTCAGCACAGCCTTGGTCATTCAGGCTGGGCTGTTTTCTAGTCACCCCCCCCCCCCCCCCCCCCCGATCATCGATGGCAAAAATGAAAAATGGATTCATGCTCGCCTGGAGCCTAAAAAAAATCATTGCAACTCCTTCCTCCGAAACCAGCACTGCTCACAGCTACCACCCACCACCTCGGAGGTTTTGTACATTTCTCATTAGCATGAGTTTCATTGTATTTACTGAACTACTGATAGTATGATAATAGTGATACATTTTGGAAAAATTTTGGATAAATTGATATAAATATAAATATTCACCGGCCACTTAATAAGATACACCTGAAATCTCAGCCTTATTATTTCAGTAGCTGCTGATTTCCAGGGATTTTCCCACAGGACCGTCTCTGGGGTTTACAGAGAATGGTCCGAAAAATAGAAAATATCCAGTGAGCGGCAGCTCTCTGAGTAAAAATGGCTTGTTGATGCCAGAGGTCTGAAGAGAATGGCCAGGCTGCTTTAGTCTGAAAGGAAGGCAACAGTGACTAAAAATAACCACTCGTCACAACAAAGTATTCAGAACAGGTTGAAACCTTGGAGCCGATGAACAACAGCAGCAGAAGACCACACCGACTGCCGCTCCTGTCAGCTAAGAACAGAAAATATGAATCAACACTGCAAAAAACAATGGAAAAGAAATAGAAGATTGAATTGACCTCGCTTTCTGCTGCGACATTCGGATGCTAGGGTCACACTTTGGTGTAAAAACATCCATCCCGCCTTGTGTCAGCAGTTGAGGCTGGTGGTCTGGGGGATTTTTTTCTTGGCACGCAATGGGCCTCTTAGTGCCAGCTGAGCATTTTTAAGCACCGTAGCCAACCTGAGTACTTTGGCTGACAAGTGCAGACATAGAGCACCTTTGGGATGTGCCGGAATGGGAGATTCATACATGAATGTGCAGCAACTGTGTGATGCTGTCGTTTCCGTAGGACCAAAATCTCTAAGGAAGGTTTCCAGCAGCACCTTGTTGAAGGTGAGTCTGTGCCATGAAGTAGTTCTGAATGCAAAAGGTCCTTCAACCCAGTACTATGGTCACCTAGATAGACATACACTGTATATTATCATCTGTGCACCAGCATATGTGTCAATTAGTCTAACATTTTAATTTGTGTCAATCCAAAGAAAGAGTGCAACAGCCTTTTCCACTTGGGATTAGCTCTTTTTCTATTTATGACAAACTGTCATTCACACTGGTGATTTGAAACAATCTGCTAACTGAGTTTCATAATGACTGTCGAGTTTTATATTATATTATTTATGTTACATTAGCATTTGTCTCTTGATTCTGTTGTATTCTTTAAACCTTCTTTACACTGACGTCAAACATCTGTAGTTATAAAGGTACAGTTAATGTCAAAGTAAAAGATAACTAATAAAATTTATGCCTGACAGAAAAATGCTTCCCACATGTTGTGTGTATAAAGGTAAAACCAACATATTGCTGAATAAACTCCCGGAGGAGTAAGTATAAAGAGCATAAAACTGGGTCAAGCAATTCCATTGTCACAATCAAATCTATTAGACACCTGGTCGCCGATGCTGATGTAGGCTTGTCTACCTGTAATATAGGTCCTGAAACAGTTTAACGTGGTCCCAAAGGAACCAACCTAGTTTTCCAGATGGCCTATTACAATAACAGAACTTGGTCTGCAGTGTCAAACCCAGCATTAAAAGTATAGACAAACGATCTGTTGTCACAGTCATGTCTTCTCTCCTGCCTCCACTTCCTTAAAGTACACCTAGAATAATTTTAATGTTTTACTTTTTCTTTTGAACAAAGAAAATATTATATAACTTAAAAGCTGTGTAGTAGTAGCTCAGGAAGACACTTTTGCTCACATTGTTAAGGATGTGAAGGTCTAATTGGAATAAATCCCAGAATAAGCTTGCTCAGAATTACATTACATACAATCTAAACACTCCAAGTGAATGATTTAAAGTACGTAAATGAAAGCATTAACAACTTTCCAAGTGTTCTCTTACATATACATGCATCTGCATATTTTATTGTTGAAATGAGCATGAATTTGTTTTGGTTTCCTCATCTCTATTAAAGAAAACAGAAACACAACATTCTTGAGCAGTACTCATTTCATTATCCAGTGGAGCTTAAACTGCTTAATCAATGACAAAATGGAATTCTAGTTTTTGGTAACTGCCTGTAAAAACAACAGCTTTTCATTTCTTTTCATGCAACTGCTGGACTGAATTCCAGTTATCCATTTATTAATTTACAATCAGAGATGTATGTCTGTGAAGGTTCTCAGTCATCCAGGTCATCGTAGTCAAAGGAGCTTGCAAAGAAAAGCGTCTGGACTTCTTTAACTTGCTTGAAGGCATTTCACCTCTCATCCGAGAAGCTTCTTCAGAGATGTACTGTTCCTAATACAATAACAATCCCGATACCATTCAGTGCTGGCTTAATGTATCAGCTCAAGGTATCTGCAGATAATGGATAATGATCTGATATCAGTGTTGATCTGATACCAGTAAGCTGTAATAATAAGCTGTAATCCATGTAATTCAGCAGGCTTAACTTGGATATTTATTTCCTGACTTGGCAAATAAAAATATGGCAAATAAATATATCCAAGAATATAAATGTGCTAAATGCAGTATAGAAAACAACATACTATAAAACTGAGTTAAGTGGAAAGCTCATTTTCACCAATATCCTATACCACAGCGTTTAGAGTTCATGATCAGTCCATTAGCCAATTCAAATATAAAATCGGTGCACCCCAATTTAAAATAGATGTTCATTCCTTTTATACTGCAACCCCTTTGCAGCTTATATTTCACTAATCAGTGCACATTTAAATGTCCCTGCAAGAATAATCTGTAAAGCAAGAGGCATCTCTAAGAAGACACTAATCTGATGTGGCAGCTGGTACACAGAACCATCTGAAAAGTTGTGCAGAGCTGCTTGAATAAGAGCAGGCACACAGCGGGCCATTTGGCCAAAAGTCCATTTACAGTATCACTGTCTACCGCAAGCTGATAAAAAACCAACCACGTCAATGTACCACAAGGCACAGCGTGACAAAGAGAAAACAAAAATAAAACCACAGTTAGGATTTCATTAGATTACTTTTTAGCATGTTAGATTGCATACAACTGACACTAGCAGGATTTTATTTATTTATTTTTCATTCTTATTTCAGAAAATGTAACTTTGGATGGTTAGTGGTTTGATACCAGCTCCTCCAGTTTTCATGCTTAAGTCTTCATAGGCAATCCCAAATTTCCCCTCATTTACTAATAGGATTAAAAGAAAAAGAATATATATAAAAGTCAATTTACCTTTAACAGTTGATTAGATAAACAATCTGCCTTTTATCAGATTTAAGAAGATGCTGATTGGTCCAACCCAACTGTGGCTTTCCTCGTGAATACAGCTCTGAGAATCCAGCTGCTTTGTCATGTAAAGAAACTGGCAATTATAAAATCACAAACTGCATGATGCAGAAACTTGTACTGCTCTGTGATTTTCAACATTTCTGAGGGGCAGAAATACATCAGGAGATGCAGTCCTCTGTTTGAGACTTGGACCTGTATGATACCTGCTTGCCTTGGCTTTATACTTCAAGGAGTGTGTATTAAGAGAAGATAGAATCAGCTTTTATATGAGAAAAAGTCGGTTTTATTGATATAACAATGTAAAATCAAATCTGTTGCCCTCACTGTTAAGCTCTTTCCATTAACGTTAAGCCATTTTATCCACCGCAGGAGTTTTTCCCTGTTATTTTGGCGAGTGTTTACATCCTGCCACAAGCTGATGTGAGTGCTGCACTGCAGTGTGTGGCTGCCCAGATAGCCAGTATGAAGAAGAAACCAAAACTCTCTTCTCATTATTTCAGGGGATTTTAACAGAGCAAATTTCAGCAAAGAACTGCACAAATCCACACAGTATATGAAGAATCCCACTGGGCAACCTACTGTCACGGAGTATTAAAGGATGTATACTGCCCTGTTCTTCAGCAGCTTTTAGACCCTCTCATCACTCATCTTCTTTCGGCTCACAGGCAAAAGATAAAGTCTGCAAAGCCTACAGTAAATACAGTGGGGAAATGGGTCTGATGAAGCTTAGTGGGCATGCAAAAGATGCACCGCTGATTAACTAAAAAATCAAAGCTCGTACCTCTTCCTGGCACCAAGCCATTCAACTGCACAACTTACAGCTCCAGCTAATTTTACTTCACGTGTCCTTGTGGTGACCAACTAGCTCCAGTCACAGCTCTGCAGCAAAAATAATCAAATACTCAAATTCTTTCTCCAAATTGTTCTATGGGCCTGCCACACACATGTAATCCTGCATCACAGGGTCCTGCCTCACATCTGTAGTACAAGTCGGTGTAAAGCACATCACAAGCCCTGTGCCGGGTTCACTTATCTTCTAGGTTTTAAAAAAAGTTGACTACTTAGGCAATGCTTAGAGCACTGTTCATAATTTTTATGCATCAGTCCCAGTTCTTGTCCTGGCACTCCCACTGCTTAAAATTCACTCCCGCAGCTTGCACACAATGTTCCACTTCAACCTTTGGATCACAAACTTCCATAACCCCCCCCCCCCCCCCTCCCCAAAAAAAAACAGGATGGAGTGAAGAGAAAGTAGGGAAACTTGCATCCAGTTCTGGCATTCTCCAGGGATGTGTGTTCTCCTCACTGCTCTTTTCAGTGACTACAACTGTGGGCACACTGGTCTTATCTGAGACTCAGCTTTCACCACAGCCTTCATACTTCACACTGTGGCTGCCATGAAAATTTCTCGGTTTAGACCAAGCTGTTCTAGAGGGGACTGTTTACACACTCCTACATTGGCCTTGTCCCATTGGATTTCCAAGCATTGCAGCCCACCCACACAGATGCACCGTGCTGCTCCTTCCTTTTTTTTCCTGCGGAGATGCTGATCGCTGTCACCGCTGTCACAATACCCGCTTTCTGGCAAAAATCTGTCTGCCCCATCCTGCAGGGAGCACATTTAGCCCTTATAGATTGTTTTAACCCTCTGATGCATAGTGGTCACTGGAGTGGACAGCTACTAAAACGTACATATCTCTTTAATGCATTGGTTTCTATGGTGGAACTGCATATTAGCCTCTAGAGTGCTCTCTGCTGCCATGCTCCATTGAGGTCAATTCAGTGTTCAGTTAGTGCAACTGCAAGTAAATTTCCTCTGAATCAAAGATGGCAGACAAACTGTCACCCCTGCCGACCACTGCTGGCATATCCTGTCAATCCTTCTATGCTAAAAGAGCCCAACAGGTAAAAAAAATATGATGATATGCAGTAACATCTAGGGAAGGATATTATCTGTTTGGAATAAGAAATTGTTATGTCTAATATGTAGAAAACTACAATTAACCATGTGTCCACTGTAGTGGACATCATGCATTACCCACTATATTTTTTTAACATAAGTCATAAATTGTCTCACTGTTTTTTGGGACTGTTTTGGTTATAATTAAGCATATAATTGTTACATTTATAAGCTACTCATTTAAAATATATATTTCTGTGCCGATCAGCTGTAGTTTGAGTTACTATAATAATTATTTTATCATATTTTGTAGACTTCAAATGCAGCAAAGAATAAGGCAGCGTACAGAATAGTCCAGGAAATTCCATCCAGCTCCAGTGATGATGATTTCATTGATGAGTGCAGTGATGAGGAGTTCAGTGATAAGTCCAGTGATGATGAGAGTGGCTGCCAGAGCAGAACAGAGACATAGGAACTACGGATGATGAAGACACAGACAGTCAGGATGCAGAAAGTGAGAACGATGAGGGGCAGGATGAAGAGGAAGGTCAGTATGATCAGGGAGCTGTGGGAGATGGGTACATGGCACCTGACCATACTCAAGCCCGCAAAAATATTTGGAAAGTCCAAGACAATGACTTGGTTGGAGACTTGCCTCCTTTTCTAGGAGAGTGGAAATTGAATGTGGAGGGGAAGGATCCCATAGATTTCTTCAGACATCTGTTTCCAGCAGATCTAATTGATAATATAACATACAACACCAACTTGTATGGGAAAGAACTGTCAGTAACAAGAGAAGAGATTCTCCCTCCAGCAATGCAAAAGAGGAAGACCCAGTGGGACCCCACAACCCGTGAAGTGGAGAGCAGTCACCAAAGTAGCCTGTGAGGTCAGGTTTGCCACAGGATATCACTGGCCCCAACTGACCGAGGTGAAAAATGCAAACAGGTGCCATGATGTTGTGTGCACACGGAAGACCAAATACATCTGCATGCAATGCTGTGTGCCATTGTGCCCTGGATGCGTTGCAAACTTTCGCACAGCCTAGGTGTGATGAACATAGAACTGTTTGGAGATGCAGAGACTAAGATGTCAGTTTGTGTTTTCTTCCAGCATGCTACTAAGGGCTTGGTAATACTGTCCTGCATCGTTATAGAACTGTGTAGACTCAAAAATGTTTCTCTTGTTGGAGATAGTTTGCCATATTCAGGTGTAGGATTCATAGCTAGGACTGTTGATTGGTTTTGTTATTTACGTCTAAACATTGGGGCCTTATGAGTTGAAAGTTCCAAAAAAATTGCTGAGATGTTTTTCAAAGGATACAAGCAAACAAGTGTTTGTATATTTACAATAGAACACAAGGTAATTAATTTTTACAGTAAATTCACAGTATTTCATGCTAAGTGCTCAGGCGCATGTAGTCCACTGGAGTGGACAAGTTTATAACTTTATAAAAAAACATATTTTTGAAAAAAAAAGAGTTAAACATTTTTTTTCATGTCCTGAGAAGAATAAAAGCACTTAAGAAAAAAATCTTGACCAAGGCTTTCATAAATCCAAGACAAAAATGTTAATGCAGTTACTCAGCTGTTTAATAAGCCAGCTGTAGAAGCTGTGAGCTGAAAATAAGCTTTATTAAATTCCTTCTTTATAAAAAAAGAAAAAAACAGCTTCAGCCTCAGGCTGTTCGAACTAAAAGTGGATGGTAATGTTATGGATCGTGTCCTTGTTTCTCTGACAATTTATGTCATATCTTATAACAAGAGATGCAAATCAGAGTCTGCAAAGCTAGAATTTAGAGCAGGAATTATTACTGTGTGATATTATTTCACATAAATTTTGGCTTAGGGATTAAAATGGTTACTCATGTTGAAATAGAATGTAGGGGTCTGACTGTGCAACTATTATACACAATACGGACCAAAGTACTGAACCTCCTACACAATACACCTACAGGAGCTGGTCGGCCTTATAAAGCCATGCCATGAAGCTCCCAGCACAGTTTTTGTGCTGATGTTAATGTCAGAGCAGATGTAGAAAGAAAAGTGATGTACAGCAGTGATGTGATGCAGCACTGGGGTTCCTAAACACACTACTTGGAGTCGATTGTAGTTTTATTGTTATGTAGGGAGGAAATTTAATGAACTATCGTCCACGCTAAAATTCAGTGAGCGCTTTACAATGACCCATTCTTTCACGTACGAGATCAGAAGACTTTGAAGACTAAAGGCAAAATATAGGGGGGTTTCATTTGCAGCAAATTTATGAAAATCTAGGAGGAAATGAGGCAAAATGTCAACAATTTAATAAAAAAGAATGAATTATAATAATATTAAGATACAAATCAATGCTATTTGCACTTTTAAAAAGATGTCTGAAAAGAAATGTTTTCAGAAATTCGAGGATTGCACTTTGTAGCCTCAGCTGAGATTTTTATTATTATCTTTAAGCACCACTAAATTTGTTTATTCCAAGTATTCTATGAGCCTTTATTTCCTAAGCACGCCCAGAGAATGTCACATCATTTTTGCGATGGTCCCCAGCAGCGCGAGCGTAGAATTTAATAAGACCCATGCATCTCGACTGCTCTGCCTGGAAGTCGTCCTTTATTCGAAGAGTGCCTTGTTGTGATCTAACATTCCTTGGTTGCCTACCTCAAGATACACTTACAGCAGCCACTGGGAAGAAATTTAAAAAAAAAATAAAGTCTTTTTTTCCTCCTCTACAGTCCTTTCTTCTGTCTGTCACTAAAATTGCACGCAATTCGAAAATTGTGTGAACCACTTTACATATTGCTCACCTTTAACGAGTGGGGCACATGCAAGTGCTGTAATTGAACTCTTATGATCAAGCAATAGATGTTTGTTACATATATATAAAGCTGCATTCTAGTGCCTCTCAAAAAACAGAAAATTCTTTTGCCTAGTTTAATTAAAAAAGTAAACTTCAACATATCTCATATTCATCGCATGTAGAGTAAAAAAAAAAATTCAAACCTTTTTTTTGTTTGAATTTTGATGATGATTGTGGCTTAGTGCTCATTAAAATCGGAAATCCAGTATCTCAAAATATTTCATGAGGGTGAGAAAATTACTATTCAAACAGTACTAATACTATTTATCTCTCGGTCTAGTTCAGTGCACACAGCCACAATCACGGGGAAGACTGCTGACTTGACAGTTGTCCAGATCACAGTCATAGACAAGTAAGCCACAGAAAGTTCATATTCAATGTAATGTAAAGATAACTGGAAGCTGATGAAAGGGAAGTGGATGGTCAGGACATTTTTATCTTTGAGAACTTGGGAGAGCTTTACAATGACTGCATTGAGGGTGGTGTCAGAGCATCAAAAGCTACCCCACACAGAGTTCAGGAGCTGGCTAAAACTGTTATATAGCTATTATCAGCCCACTCCAGAAACAGACATTCTTAGGGATAAGGACAAGAAAAGAAAACTTGACTGTTTTCCATTTGGAAATCAAGGTGTCTGTAGGAATAGTGGCGAAGCATTGTACATGGCAGCGAATACTTTTACCACAGACTCTTAAGCACATATGCCCAAGACACAAAACAAGGAATTTATAGACACACTGTTCACACACATTCAAGCATGAATGCAAGAATTGGGGAGCATGATTCACACGGTTAAAGTATTGTATGTCACAATACACCCATTATATTCAGTGCACATCTTCACTTTTTCTACCTACAGTATGTCCCTGTTTTTTTTTTCATTCCTCCTCATCTTTTTTCTTTCCCACACATTCGTGCATAAGCACGTCCTTACACACAGTTATCCTCCACAGCGCGCATGTATCACAATGCTGCATCCTGAAGCTTGTATTTATATTCTCATCACCCAGTAGAAAATCTAAAGGAGGACTGTATCAACAAAGAGAGCACAGCTCAAAGAACACCACTATTCCCATGAGGATGACAGCTCATTTTGCTCTTTGTGTGTGTGTGTGTGTGTGTGTGTGTGTGTGTGTGTGTGTGTGTGTGTGTGTGTGTGTGTGTGCGCGCGCGTACTTTTTCCCCCACCCATCATTTTGACTGTGGACAGTTTCTTGCTGTTGCAATAAGCCAGGGAAGTTTTCATGGGTTTGAACAAACATTTGATCAACTAATAGGGACAAGTTATAAAGCTGGCCCTTTTCTTTACTTTGCACAACGCTGCAGTCCAAGACGGAACTGGAAAGGTCAGGCAGACAGCAACTCCAATTACACTACAAGTAGACCTGTTCTGAGAGAAGCTATGAACCCAGATAAAAACAATTGCAGTAGATCGTTTCTTCAACTCTGACAATCTGTCAAACACTCCAGTCATGTGGTCCTGCATCTTCTCTCAGCAGTGGTAGGGCTACTGACAGCAGCAAGGTCAGGGGTCAGTATCTCCTGCTGCCCACCAGTTAGTGGACAAAGGAGGATGGATTGCTGATTGATTGTGCTCTGGAAGATTTATTGCTCCAGTCTTTAACGGATACGCGACGCCTTAACCTCATTTGAAGTGAAGGGATTTTGGCTGGACACCCTACTGTGCCCATGCTCATGAAGCAGATTATATATTTAGACATTAAAGGAGTTAGAAAGATAGTAAGGTTGAAAAAATGTACATATAGGTGTTGAAATAACCAGAAAAGAAAACAAGCGTCGATCAGAACAGCTCACAGTGGAGGAAGAGAAGAAAGCAGTGGTTAAGGAGGAAAATCCAGTGGGTTGTGAAGATGAAAGAGACGTATAAAGGGAATTAAAAGAGAGACTAAAGCTGAAAACTAAGAAAAGTTAGATCAGATTTTTTTTTCTTTATAATGAACAAAGTTAATATTTGACTGCTCCCAGAATTTCACCCCTATACGAATGCATATTCTTGCCAGGGGTGTTGCATTGCACAAGTAAAATACGCATACATGCATAAACATAATGTGCATAAGAAGACGATTTGAAACTACTGTACCTTACAGGAAGGTTGCCGCTTAGAGAAACTCTCTAGAAGGCTCTACACAGTCTACCCCTGAACTCTCACTGTTCCCGTTAGAGGGAATAAATAGCCTCATTATTCCACCAGGCGCTCACCATCCATCCCCCATGTGTCGCTTCCATTGTTTCTAAAAAAACTCCTTTTGCATAGCTGTGAAAACTCTTCATTCTCTCTGCTTCGCACAATAGCCCCCATAACCATACTGTATGAATGATTGGACATTAAAAATGTTATATATAATTTGCCATTTGTCTTTTCTATAATGCAGAACTCGTCGCTAGATGATTTGTTCTGCCTGAGGAGGCAAATCTTAAATTCAGAAGCCTGCGTTATTTACAGCAGGTGACATTTAATCCTCCAGTCTCCACTAAGAAACAAGTTGCCAGTTTATATATAAGAATATATTAGTGGGATTTTTTTGAAGACAACTATGAGGTAGTTAGCTGTTAACCTTTCTGTGGTTCATTAATCAAACACTATTGTGTTTTGTTTTTTTAGTGTATTTTTTATATAAAGAAATAAAATTTTGTTTGCATGCCATTAAACGATAATAAGCACAGTGAATCCATTTATCACTCCCACCTTTGGGTAAATACTCCCACCTTATAAACACGGTATGTTGTTCTTCTGTAATTATTGTTAAAAGCCCGTAGCTTGTAGCGTCATCATTAAATATACCGACACCGATCGATTCATTTAACAACGCTGAAAACACAAACAAATTATTTTCACATGCGGGGATCACTCATTATTTAGCTGAGGTGTTCTTTGACTTAGGGTGTGCCTTGCATACTGCCAAGTCTTTAAAAGCAAAACAAAAAAAACATCTAACCTGGCCCATCATACAGTTGTTACTCCCAGATTTGTTCCCACAACAGTAATTTACTGAACAGTCTGAGGAACCTTTACTCTTAATTTCCCCAGATCCTAATGTCATCTTTGTCTTTTCCCGATCAGCCCAGATTCACACTTTATCATTAAAGAGTCAGGCATTTGGAATTATGCAGAGTAATGCTAATTCTATATCCACTAAGTCTTTCGCAACAACATACGCATTAGAATTCTTACTTTGATCACGTATGGATGAAGCCGAGTGTTTTTTTCAGTGCATTGTGCAGCTCTTTACCTCCAGTATCTGCCCACCAGCAGTGGGTCTGTGTTTTTTACTGCCATTGGCTTTCTACCCTGCAGATTTCCTCCCTCCAGCCGTACCCGCTAGTAATTATATTCCAGAAAACCATTTCATGAGTTAGTACAACCACGGCAGTTTGCTAACACTATATTTAATTCCTCACTGTGACACATTGTACAATTTTAAGAGTGTTTCTGCAACAGTGTTTCATACAGTTGCTGCCATAATAATTGGCTCCATATGAAAGGGGCTTTATAAAGTACATGTATTACTTTGGTCCCTAACTATTCACTTAACACTCGGAAAGAAGAGCATAAAGCCTTGGAAAGGTACAATACACTTAAAATGCATATACTGCGCTAGATAAATGATGTCTGTCTCAGGTCATTGACTTGTGTCTTTTAGTGTGGGTGTGTGGAAGCTCTGTTTTGCCTCCTTCGTAGCCTTCAGTGTGCTCATTGAACTGACTTACATTAATCTCTTTCAACCAAGATGTTGCGTTTCAGATCAATGTTTCTCTCTCAGTATTTAAGCTGTACATCTCTCTGTAGATCCTTGTCCTTTGGAATTACAAATCATTTAATTCATACTCAGATATTTGATACTACTCACTTTTATATGTATGTGATGAGCATGTGTTTCTTGAAACCTCAATTCTAGCTACTCTGCATTTCTTGGAACACACCACTTAGACTACATCTTGCAGTCTACTAGGAAATCTACTACATTTGCATTTGTGCGCTAAATGCATTTCAATCAGGGGCGGAGCGTGGGGGTGGCTTACGGGGCTTAAGCCCGGGTTGTTTTGTCAGAAGCCCGGGGTATTTTGGAGTGTAATTTTTTCATAGTTAGATGCCTGGCTGACAACTGTATAAAACAAAAAGTACACACAATATTCGAAGCACATAGTGCACACTGTGGGAATTTACGACTGTGCGTGAATCCCCCCCTGATATTGGTATGATCCAAGCTCAGGCACTAAGCGACTGAGCGAGGGGGCGGGGCAGCTGCTGCCCGTGAGTGCGCTGTTGGAGAGACGGAGCCAGCCATACTAAGGAGAGCTTAAGTTTGACCAGGTACCAAAGCAAATCATTCGTACCGTATAAATAATGTAAATATGACGGTGCGTCACGAAAGATTGATATGAAACTGATCACTTGACCAATATTACGTTACTTGCTCTTCAAGTGAATCAACAAATGGCAAAATGAAAAGCCGAACAAATGCTATTTTTTTTAGAGAGTCTTAGCTTACGTGTGTTTATTTCATATTTTCAGTTCTTACCCTCCCCGACTAAATCGGTTTCAGTTATGTACTGAAATATAAGAATGGACATTCGAGGGTTCTTTCAAAGAAAAAACTCAGGTAAATGTTATTTTATATATTATGCTTTGTATGTTGTTCAGTATATTTCTATGCAAAACAAGAGGGATTTCAGTACACAGCAGGATATTCACATTTGTAACCAGATATTTACATACACTTTAGGGAGAAAACATAAAACATTTTTACTGTACAACATCAATTTAGAGTAAATTTTTGTTTTAGATAAATATTGAAATATATTTTGAATTAGTTAAATTTCAGAATAAAGAGAGACAGAGCTATTTTTATCACTTTCATCAAATTTAGGAGTACATGTACACTAAATTTATTGTTAATTAATAAGAAAACTCCAGACGATTCCATTCTGAGCTGAAGAAGCTTCTGATAGGTTAGTAGAGTCCATGTGAGTAAATTGGTGGCACAGCTGTGGATGCATATAAGGCAAAACACAGAGCCTGTTTCTGTGACATGGGAAAATCAAGAGATATCAACCAAAACACCAGGAAAAGAACTGTGGAGCTCCATAAATGTGGCTCAAGTTTGAATACAATTTGGTGCCATTTGCAATTAAGAAATACAGATAGTTTCTCTCTTTACTCTTAAAGTTAACAAATATGTTTTTATATTTATCAATCTAAAAAAATAAACATTTAGTCTGATTTGATGTTACAATTAAAAAAGTGTTTTTATCTGAAGAGTAAATATCTGGTTTCAACTGTATATTTGATGATTGTCAGCACAAAGAGGGAGAGAGAGGAGAACGAGGACAGAACAGATGAACAAGAGCAGGTGAGACACACATGTTAGTCAAATGGTTGTTTACCAAAAGTATCACCGTATCATAGGTCCTCATGTATCTCGTACCTAGTGTTTCTTTTTAGGTTTGTTATTTTTCAAATTCTGTATTTATTAAGTTCTGCAGGCTTGTTTGCACAACAAGGCTAAATAATTATATAAACTTTTCTCAATCTAAATAGTGGACTTTGGTAGAATTAAAAAATAAGTGTAGTGCAGGTCTATGATGATTTTTAGTGCTATCATCTAGTTCTGATTCTGGTTCTGTCTTGGTTAAGTCCTCAGTAGTCCTGATTTTGAACTGTTGTAGTCCTGTTTTAATTCTGGATCAGTTCTGGGTCTGGTTGAATTGGGGTTTAGTCCTCGTGTCTTGATACAGCCCTGACCTTGTTCTGCCTTGCTGCTTAATTAAAAAACTAGTTTAAGGTGTCCTGCACATGTGATATATATTTTTCCCTATATGAAGTCATTCTTTTTTGAACAGAGCCTATTAATCTTTTAGTCATTTCTACACCCCCCCCCCCCCCCCCCCCCCAAAAAAAAAAAAAAAAAAATCCCACATGCATACTACTCTTTGGGCTAAGCCCCGGGTGTTTCAAATGTCTGGCTCCGCCTCTGATTTCAATGCATGTTGATTAATGTGGCAGCACAAGCTAGAGAGTGCAGTTCAACCCAGGGGATCTGATTAAGATTACTCTGGAACCCAGCTGCCTGAAAATACAGTGAAATATCATATGATACCATATCCCATATGACAAAGGGAAATAAAGACTACAATCCCCTGCAATCTATTATTTAAAACACTTGTAAGTGTTTTCAGTTAAAGCTCCTCCAATACTGCGTTCATATTCAATCAATTATTCAAGAGTATGATTCCTCTTCAGTGAGTCTGACATAGTGATGTTGGCTGTCCGGGGAACCAGTCAGCCAAGCAACCGAGGCCTTGCCAATCACTCCTGACGCTGACACAATGATGCTTTGGCCTCCAGCTCTGCCTGTGCTTCCTTCAGGAGGGTACACTGTCTCTGATTGGTGCAGCTGTACCCTGGCAGACACTCCATCTGCACAAGATTGCAGTGCTGAAGTGGAGATAGCTGCAATTTGGAGCAATTCTCCCAGTAATTTCGATATGTATGAGGACGATAGCTATTCGAGCTCCTCTCCACAAGACCCAGGTACTTTATTTGAAGCCTCTCTTTACCAGCCTACAGGTATATTGCTCCACCTCTCTACTTGTGCTGGTACCAGAGTCTGGTGTGGTCCATGCAGCACAGAAGGATCTTTAAAAGGGGAAAGGGATTTTTTACCTTCCAGTTGATGTACAATCTTTATGAGCAGAATCTGCTCATAAAAGAATGTCGAACGAGCACAGATGGGACGATTGAAAATTTTATTGAGGAATTACTGAATAGATCCCCTTAATGACAGTGACGGAAAGGTCTTTGAGGACCCAGCTTCTCACCATATAATTCCATTTCCAATTTTGTTTCATGCAATAATTCATTTCATCATTTGTCTTGCTTTTCTTGAGGGCTTTCAATTAAAAAGCACATAACAGCTTTCGAGTACACATAGCCGTGCGTCATTGTTCATGCCTGGTCAGACATTAGACAACAGAACAACATATAGATTAACAATTTATGAATTCAAGCACTGCTTCAACTCCTCTGAGCCAAGATAAGCACACACTTCTGCAGGGTCTCATCCTCGCTTTGCGCTTGTGCATTGTGAACAAGAGTCTAAATAAGGGAGGAGGCTATGGTAACTGTGAAGAGTAGGTTTCTCTCACTGAATTAAACATATGTCAGACAGTCTAGTGCTACTTTAGACAGTAAGGGTTCCTGTCTCGTTGAGAATCTCTCGATTGTCATTATCTCATCATTAACCGAGAACATTCTTGGGAATATTCTGCATCTATAGCACTTTTGTAGGTCAGTATCGGTCATTATGCAAACTTCCTTTAAAATACCTCAATTTGGCTTCTGTTTTAGCCTTCATTTTCAATTAGGCAGGGATTTTTTCTTTTTTTATTTGCTTAACGGTCAGAAAAAAAATCTTTCTGTCCATATGACAACTGAGTGCACTGACTTCTTGAAAAGTCAAAGATTTCTAATGGCGCCTGGTGCTTAATTAGCGGTGACCTTTCAGCAACCTCATTACAACCAAACAGTGCTGGAGGGTCTGAAGATGTGTTGCCCTGTTGGACACTTTCCCTCTCAAGCCTCTCATTACTTTGACCTTGGAATCAGAGAGATGCTTTGCACAGTGCCCATGCTTAGCCCAGAATTGTGTCATGTGCATCTGATCAAAGCTTTCATTTCAGTGGCGTTTCAGTAATCTACTCCATGCAGTTCATGCTTTGCTGAATAAGAACCCTCTCTCCCTCCCCGTTACGCTTTCAGACGCTTTTTCTTCTTCTTATCTAATACAATCTTTCTCCCTAGTTGGATTTCCTCCTATTCATTCTCTGGGCTTTAAAGGGACATATCTGGTCTTTAAGTCTGATGTCACTAGCCGTGTCTGGGCCTAAACTCCGCTCCAGGTCCATATATCAAACGATCACTATGGCATTACTGAGAGTTGAAAAACTGTCTAAAGTCTTTCATCTTTAATAAAATGATCAGCGTTCTGTTCTACCAAGTGTAACAATTGAGTTTAACATCCAGGCATCCATGAAAACGGAATTTATGACATTTAACGGAGTTAGAAGTTAGCAGGGAGTTAGCTCGCTAGCTTCTATCTAAATACAATATAGCATGTCCTGACTGCGGGGTTTTGGAAACAAATTAAAACGTACAGCTCTGTTATCACTTCCAACATAAATGAAGACAGAAAACTAAACAGCAGTGACGTTTGTAGGGTTACTGAAGTTTGGCTAGCTGGTATATAATGATGTGCTACGTGACCGCTAGCGACACAGCTATGTTAGCATAATATAAACATAATATAATATAATAATAATATGTTTAATAATATGTTAACGTGAGTGTTCTCGGTGGTCAGGAACAAATGTAATCGCATGGCAGGATGCTGTAAAAGGACCAAACTTCAACCAGGAGAACAACTGAGATAATCCATCCACAATACGAGGTTAGTCATTCATATACTGCTGCATGGGCTGGGCTGTAGTTACATCCTAAGGTTTTAAAAACTGAGCTTAAATAAATGATTAGTGGTAATAAAAGCCGAGGGAGGTCAACAGTGATCACTGACTGTTTTAGGAGCTTTTTGAGATTAAATAGAAGAAAATACAAAACATTAAACGTGTTAACAACACAAAAGCCATATTAAACGCAGACTACTTTAGGCCCGGAAGTAGGATTCGTCACGTCATCACTTAAAGACCGGATATCTGTATAATTATATAATAAATAATAAAGATCATTTTGGCAGCATAATCCAAAACTGACAGTTTACAGATATATGGTATGGTATGTGTCGGGGGGGGGCACATGGGTGGAAAACGGGGTAAGCTTCCCTAGAAGGATCCTAAATAAGAACAAATCAAGGTCAATTTTCAATAAATTTTCAAAGAGCTCACATTTCCTTTGAATGTACAAGTAAGAAGGACAATAGCTGCTGATATAACTGGAAATATTGTATATTAAAATAAACAATTAACAAAGTCCTTTACATTCATATACCCATATTGTATGGTAGTGAAGTTAAAAATTAAACTACAACAGTAGTATATTATAGTAAATTACATTTAAGCTCACTTTTAAAGCTCAGAGGAAGGGATTTTTTGGTCTTGCTTAATTTTGAAGTTAACAGTTTCAAACTTTGTAAAGCATAGTTTCAATCTGATTTGATTTTGAAGCTCAACTCACTAATTCCAAACTTCATAAATGTTGTGCTCAGAGCATTAAATGTCATTTCAAGCTGTATAAATTTACAGCTTTTGATTGTTAAACTGTTTTGCTTAATTTACTTTTGAAATACCAAATCAAACCTGATAGCGTAAGTTAAAATCACAAGTTATCCATTTCAAAATTGATGTTACTTTGTGTCAGGGATAATTAAACTGAACATTGTCCAACAATATTGGGTGTCACATATCATTTCCATCACATGCTGTCATGCTGCCACACGATGTCATCTCCATTACAACACAAATTTCGGGGGAAAATGTTCGATAAATAACACAATTGAGAAAATTATATGTTGTAGTTGTGAAACTTTTGCAAGAGGGTATATGCAAACATATATAAATAAACTATAACCATAACTGCGCAATTTTTAGAATATGCTATCAGAAATTATATATTATTTAAATTAATTCATCAAAGGAAGTTTTTCTACACTATGTGGAAAAATGAAACATTAGGTATGTTAATTTCAGCGCCTAATTTCAATGAGTTTCACAATTTTGGACTGCTTGTTAACCTGTATGTGACCTTTTAAACATCCTATTTAGCTTGTTAGAAAATTGCATCTTCCGCTGGAAAACCTTAAAGCATTATTCTTGTGTGAATACTCCGCACCCAGTGGATCTTCATGCCGTCTGTTGCCAGTCCTTCCTGTCAAGCTGGGGCTGCTCTGCTCATTTTGTTTTACCTGAGAGCACCTCTAAATATTAATGTGGTCTTCTCCTAGAATTACATCCTTGAAGGCCTGCCAAATCTCTCAGCATTTGTCTACCTGCCTCTTTTCCTCTCCTCCACCTTCCCTCTGTGTCTCCCTTCACCACTCTTGGCTCAGTCTTTTCCACCCCGAAGGTTAATTTCTGATGATATCAGATGTGATGGGTTGTTGGCTCTCATTCTTCTCTCTCATGATTTTATGACTCTAATCTTGCCACTTGAGCAAAATCCTTTCCTTTATTTTGCCCGGTGGATGGCATTTGGAAGTGTTTCGTTTCACAAAAGCGTGAGGTTGAAAGCAAACCCGAAATCTAATACTGACATCTATGTGAGGTGGATAAATTAATCTTATGTGACGCGAGCCAACATTAAAATCAGCATGACTTCAGAGATTTAAATTTGTTGTATCGCAGCGTTTTACCTGACCTTCTTATCAGTAAAAAAAATGAATCCCGTTTAAGTCGGATAAACAAGCGAGCTGTCTTGGCTGTGGCAGGGACCTCAGCAGCAATTTTGAAGATTTATGTTTGGCACTCTCATGGTTTGGGAAAAATACATCTGAAATGGTCCAAAAGGATAACATTCAGCCTCCTTGCACACTAACGCTGTCCTTGAAATACTCTGTGAAGTGAAGTGCTGTGAGTAAATCAAAGTAAATTTAAAAAATTAAACATCCTGAAAGAGCAAACAACCAAATGAAAACAAATCATTAGGCAAATAAACCAAAATTGTAATGGAATTGAAATTCACAGACAAAAAGGTGGAAATGAATAGAAAAACAAAACACCTTAAATGAAATAAATGAAAGCAATAATGAGCAGAATCACAGGTAGTCATCCTTTGCCTTAAGTGTTAATAAAACAATACATTCAGAAATCAGCAGAGGTTCTGCCACTGTAGTAGCATTTTTTTTTACCTCCTTTCCTTGTTAAGTGTTTAATATGTTATGACAAACCATGTCCTCCACATACAGTACACTTAAAGTGGTGCATGTTTAGTATAAAAAGTTGATGGTACAGAACATTTGGGATTTTACACAATGCATTTTTTTCTAAAAACACAGAGCTAAAATATAATGAGCATCACCCATGGCCGGCCTAACGCTGTGTGCATTCTAATGATGTTAGTTCTTCTGTTACAGTTCAGATCAGTTTGTGTGCCTCAAACCAGAGAACAGTAATCCTAATTAATCATATCCCTGAATAACCCGTTATCTACACTTGTGCCATCAAAGGCACTAATTCCCTACTGAATGGCAGTCAAACCTATGGCACCTTGCTTTCACTGCTAGCTCTGCTGACTTATAGGTGTGCTTGATCTTCAGCTGGATTTTAGTCAGAATGAATTAGTTGGGAAATGGCCTATTAATTTTAAGGTCACTGTCAGACAACTGAGTGTTGTATTTCTTGTCAAAAAAAGGCCACTTTTAATTTCAGCAGTTAGATAAGGAGAAGAAAATGCACGAATAGTCTTTTTTTTTTTGCTGATACTGCAATGAAAATGAAATTGCAAAGTGATATTTGATATCTGATATTCTATTTACATTTAATTAGGATAGGATTAGTTCATATAGGCTTAGTTGGTCAAAAATGTGTTAACAATAGCACCTCTGATATTGAAAGTTACTTCTTTATCCATGTGAATGCTAACATGTGCAATAAGATTACTATCAGTAATCACAGGCACATGTATTATTATAGCAGACATTTTGACATCCTTGTTCTGTCCTCTGTTTGGTCTGCATGAATTATTCTTTGAGCAAGTGCAATGTTTTATGCATCACATATCATATCAGGATCACATGGATCTTAATGGTAAAACACTGTCATGAAGTAAAGGAAATAAGCACAGAGCCAGCCAGTAATGAAGTGAAATAATTATTACCTATCTTAAGATTATAAATCCTTCTGTTTGTGTATCAGACAGTAACAGTATATGAGCTATGTATTCTTAATGCACTGCTGATTGCTACGGTTGCTTGGTTGAACTATAGCGGAGAGGTTATTTGGATAGGAAAACGCCATTAGTTTTAATGTTTTCAAGACTCACTGCCATGACTACATCACAGTACATCATTGTGACCTGCCAATTAGCTTTGCATCTCACCTGTTACATCAACCTTTGCCTGTCCTCATCTATTTAAAAAAAACATACCCAGTCATTAATAATAGTCATGATGAGAAAATGCATTGGGTGGAGGAAGAGCTTTGCGAAACAGACAGCAGTTTGCATTGGAAGAGCTCCAAATCAAGCTCGCTAGCAGTAGCTGAACCATACAATGCAAACATGCAATTAAACTGTTCAAGCTACATTATAAGCAACATGAGCAGACTCGTAGCAAAGTTAGTGTCTTACTGTGAGCTGTCACTAGCAGCAGCGGCAGGTACTCATTGTTTTTCAGAGATTTCAGCAGAGCTCAAATACAGAAGTGGAGATATTTGCAGTTATGGTGGCTTCATGTACGCAGTAGGAAAGACAACATAAGTAGACATTAACATGATATGAAGGAAATAAACAAAGAGATAAAATCTTTGGAGACAGTAATACATGCCATTATTACGTCTTGGTTTGATTGCTGGGTCGCACTTTGTGTTGGAGTTAGCCCTTCTTCCGGTTGGTTCAAAATGATGCTTTTTGATTGGGAACACATAAAAAGAAGAGCACATTACACATGTTCTGACTTTGCTCCACTGTCTGTGAACTTTAGAGTCCATTTCAAGTTCTTGTATTTGTTTGTAAATCCTTAAATGGTATAGCCCCGCCTTACCTCAGCTGCTTTACCCCTGCACTCCTGTCTGATCTCTCAGATCATCTCACTATTTGCTCCTACATACTCTGCACATTAGACGGTCACCTACGTTGGCCAATTTTAAAAATTGAAATTGTGTTATAGTTGTTTTTGTAGTTTTTTATGATGTTCAATTTTATTCAATTTTGTGTGTAGCACTTGTGCGGCATGGTATGGTAATCATGTAACACCACCTTTGTCATTTTACTGAAAATTACCAATAACATCCCAACATTTTGATATGGTAATTATAACTGAGAGCTACAAGTTGCAGTTCAAACTATTTACTAAAAAGTTAATAAATGATTAAATAACATGAAAAATGGGGAACAGGTTAGATAACTAATTAATCATCTGTTGACTGTCAGTAAATGTTAGAGAAGTAGTTTTTAATACACAGTTAAACATGCTTGACTTTTGTCAAATAATACTAAAATAATAAAAAATAATTATGAACAAATTTGGGGAAAAATATTAATTAATGTTACAGATACATTATTTAAACATGAGGTAAAAGTAAAAAATAATTGGTAGACAGATTCCAGTTTATTAGCATAAAATTAGATTAAATAACAATCTATGCAGTATTTGTTGTGTTGGATCAGAAAACTAGTGTTTCGTTATTTGACGACATGGTAGGTTTTTTTGTGTGTGTTTGTTTGTTTTTCCTGTCTGTTGAACATATAATATTAATCCTGCATGATCATTTGTTTAAACCTTTAAACTTCCTCTGCTTTCTTGCCTGTGTGTTTGTTATATTCGTTATATATACAGTTCCTGTTTTATCACACGTTATACTGAAACTGATAGCAAACCATTCTTAAATAGTTAAATTCTGTATTTGCATTTTGTTTTACTTGTACATCATTGAATACCACTTCAGTGGTATCCCATTAATTTTCCATCATGTGCATGGCAGTAGTACTTGCGATCAAGTTAGTCAGCAACCACTAACACACACCAGAGATTTAAACAAAAAATAAAAAGATGGTAATATCACAACTGGCTTTTATCTGTGCAATTTAGAAAGACCAGCTGATTTATATTATAATATTTTCACATTATGCAACAAGGTCACTTTTAATATTGCTTTTTGAAGCAGATAAAAAAAGACCAATTCCCACTTAAAACTGTTTTACTGCAGTATGAGATGCCCCTGATTGAGAAAGAGAATTTTAAAGTACACATATTTTGCAGCGGATTAGCATTTAATTATACGTTGTATTGGAACACTGCAATAAGACTCTTTTGCTCATCTCTGCCACTCAACAGCTCTGTTGGGCTGCCAGACTAACAGCATTGCCACCCGTCGTGATCCTTCATTCTATAGCTTTGTGTGTCAACTCTGCCTAATTAAATATGACCCTTGACCTTGAAATAGTAAGAAATATCCTCCCAGTTTACAACTTCATTTAGTGATGTCACGCTTCAGTGTCGAGTGTCATGGATTAGCAGTGTAATTCTTTTTTTTTTTATGCTGTCATCCTACAAACCATTTATCGATTCTGCAGAGCCACATCTTCACACCTGCAGCCATGCTGAACCACCTCCATCTGCGGGCACCGCGAGACAACTTCCATTAAAGCCGCAGAATTTAATTCAGTGAAAATGCTGGAGGTCTTGAATATGCGGCTCAGTGAGCTTTTGTCTATTCAGAAACCCATAAGACTCAAAGGAAACAATATGTATTAATAATATATTGCAAAATGTATCTATCTTCAAAGATGAAGCAAGTGACTCCTAGCAGCAGTAATGAGGGCGCTGTGGGCAAAGTGAACAAACATTCCCAAGATCATTATTCCCAAGTTAGACTCAGCCTGGGGAACGCTACCGTGTGTTTGTTGCTGAATAAATAGTACTACTGAAGTGTTCGTTCAGCTAAAGAATATTCTGTATTCACTCTCGAAATGCTTTTGAATATTGTTAAATCAGGCTCATGTGCACTTGTTCGATCGGTTAAAAGCAGGGTGTGTGTGTAAGGCTTCTTACCAAGCCTGAAAGATCTAGGACCATGTTAGCCCCCACGTTTCAGACCATATCTCATTTGATCTAGAGGCAGTCGGAACATCCAAAAATATGAGTGTGTAAGGGGAAAAGATTTTCCACTTTCCAGTTCCAGTATAACCAGAGAACATGTATTAATTAGCATACATTTTTAAAGCGTCCACATGCCATCTTCCTGTTTATGATAAATAATATCAAGTTTCTAGAACAACTGACTGATTCGAATTTGCAAGAGGAAAGTTTTCAAACAGGCAAAGCAATGTCAGAGGTGTGACAGTTAATCATAAAATTCTTTTGCTTTTGTGTCCCACCAAATGTCACAGTTGGCTCGGAGGGAGCAGCAAGTCAGAGAGTTCAGCGCACACCTGTCTCTGTTTTTCTCCCTCCACTCCTATCTTTTGATGACAAGGGGAGAACCAACGATAGCAAGCCCTTTGTATTCCCTAAGAGGAGACGACAGCAAGCTTTTTCACTAGACGCGTGTTCGCAAACCCTTCAACCAGCCTAGCCTCTGATGGCAAAGGGCAGAAGAACTGTCCTTGTGGCTATGGAAATAACCGCTCCTCTTCGAGCGTCCGCTCCCACCCCCAACATCCACAATCTCTGTAGAATAAAACTGCTTGACAGGAAGAATAAGGAAAAGACAGCGATGGAGTAAAAGAAAGACAACATGAGGGAGGGGTTGAGTTATCGTGGGAGGGTTAGAGGAGGAGGAGGAGGAGGAGATGGAAGAGTGCTGCTCCTTTTCTCCTTTTTCTACTGAAACAGTCTCAGGAGCTGCCCCCCAGCAACAGAGGGAGAAAAGCATGATGAATAATTAACTTCGAGAAATGTCACAAACGGCAGAGAGAAGTGTAATCATTCCTCTGTTGGGTTTAGAGATCTGGGGGGTTTTTTAAATTCTTTTTCTTTTATGCCCCGTAGAGCTGCGTGCACGGCACTGAGACTCTGAGAGCAGGACTTTAACCCTAAAAGCATCAAATACATTCCCCTACACATTTTTCAAATAAAAGGAAATAAATCATTAATATTTAGCCCTTTTAGCAAGTATCACAAAGGCATCTCACAGAGGTCTTCTGCATTTTTAATCAAACCATTGATGTCAGTCTCATTAGCTCTAAAATCACATTTAGGGAGCGAGAGCCTCTGATGGTAATGGTTTAATCAATGTCAGGAAGGCTTGAGCTTTGCTTCCTTTTAGTTTGGGAGAAGCGGAACATGCCCTCTCAGAATGAATAAAAGATTTTAAAAAAAAGACAAATTATTGTCTTCTTGTTCTAAACAAGCTAAATTTGTCCTATATCCCAGAAACCTGTTGTGAAAATGAGTTATAGATTACCATGACCTAGTTTAATGAGGTATTGCGGGTTATATATATCATTTCTATTGTCATTTTCATACATTTATCGCCAAAGAGGATCGATAGCTGGCTTCCATATTTGTGTGTTTTAAGTTTAACGTTGGTCTGCTTTTCATATATTTAGCAGAGAAGACTCTTTGTCTTCTGTTTACCTGATGTGCAGTCAGCTGGATGAAGATGTTTAGGGCGCAGAACTTTTTAGCTTTGCAACTTTGTTGGTAAAGACATTGTGAAAAAGAAATAAGGACATCGATAATTGAAAAGCAAAGAACGCTTATAGATTGTTCTTCCATCATTGTGCAATCAGGCACACTCTAAATGAGATTCCCTGTCAGTAAACACATTGATTGTTCAAAATAAGAGGATTTTGCCAGTATTATTTGTCCTCTTTTCATTACACAGAGTAATTATCCCTATACGGGTAGTTTTGTATAATGTAGAGATCCATCTTATGAAGAAAGGTTAAGGAACATTGCTACTCATTTATATTGTGTTTGAAGCGCTGGATAGCATTAGTAGGAGGGGGTAGATTACCTCACCAGGACATTTTTCTAGCATCATAGAAGCTGGTATCGATGTCCTTGCTTTGTTGGTGATGGCGATACTTTCAGTAAGCTCACATTCATTTCTGATATGCAGGAATGTTTGATTTAAACATTTATAGTAAAAGGAATCAAAACTTGATGTTATCCAAGGTGGCCTTGAAAGGGCTGTAACTTTTGAAAACACCAGCAAATAGGAAAAATGCTGCAAAAGTTCACAAAAAAAAAAAACCAAATCACAAAACACTGTATTTGTGGTTTTTTGGGGGGGAAAGACAATAACGTGTCTCACAACCGTGACAAGCTAATAGTAAACGCCTAATAGCAAATATGTGTCTACAGTAATAAATAAATCATGATTAAAACACACATTACCTTGCTTCTTTTTCTGTCTCACAACAGCAAAGAATCCTCTGCTTCTTTTAAACGTGTCTTGGTGCTTAAATCCTTTTCATGCGTTGTTTCTCTCATTTCTACAGCTGTTCCGTCACATTAATGTCTCCCCAAAAACACTTCCATTGTGTCCATTGGTTTTTTTTCTACTTCTGATGTCTCTTAAAGTTTTGTTGTTGTTTTTTTTTGTTTTTTTTTTTTGTGTCTTTTACTGTTTCTGTTGTCTTTCATTAAACTTCCTGTTTGCTTTTCCAGCATCTTTCTGTTTGCTGCTTTTTTCTTAAGTTGCAGTGCATCTCACCTCTCAGGGACAACGTAGTACAGGAGCTTTCTATGAAACCTCACTAACAGGACTAACCAGTCTACCCTACCTTGTTATTGGTGTTTGAAGTAGGAGAAAGTTCCACATTGGACTTATAGTATAACTAGTGTAATTTCTTTTTCATGACTACATCATCCAGTTTGTCTAATGTTTTCTGACGTACCAGAACATTTTTGAATTTCTTTTCCCAGCCAACTCTGTTCAGTAGCGCAAAACCAAGAGTGTACTAACAGACAGCTTGTGTTCTGTTGGTAATTTGAAATGTTTTATATTTAAATAGAATAGTTGTCAGTCTGTCAGTCCACCACTTTAGTCCAAACTGAAATCTCTCAGCAACTATCAGATGGGTAGCCATGAAATTGGTACACATTTCAATAATGCCCAGAGGCTGAACCCTACTGAATCTTGATCTCCTACGTTCTTCTAGAACTGCTATCATATCTGTCCAGTACTCTGTTTTGTGACCAATTAGGACAAAGATACAACTTCCCTCACACCCTCGGGTGACAGCTGTACATCCACAGACAGTATGGCTGCGTGACATAGAAACATATAACTGCTGATTAGTGATACCTGAGTGACTTGGGTTAGGTGCCCAGCAGGCAGCCTGTCACTCAAAGTGACCGCATCTCTAATAATGCAAAACTTTAAGACTTAAAATTTGGGGTTTTGGAGGGGTGTAGCCTATCCCAACTGTCATAGGGCAAAAAGAGGGATACATTCTGGATGGGTGAGAGAAAACCATTCACGCTCTCATTCATTCTCATATCCACACCTAGATTTACCATTTAATCTAACAGATATGTGGGAGAAAGCCAGAATCCCTGGAGAAAACCCACACAGCGAAAACATGCAAAATCCACAGAGAAAGGAGCTTAGCCTGCATGTGCATTTAAAACTAGGACACTCTTGCTGTGCAGCAACCGCTATAGCTGCAAACAGATGAGCTCGGAAGCATCATCCTTTGTGGAGGTGACTTTAGCAGAAAATGTTTGTACTATGTTAACATGTGAGTCTACGGAAGAGCAGGTCGCCTATGGTCAGTTGAGCAACTGCAGTTTTTTGGCATTAGCTTCATTTTTCAGCCTCACAGGCTTCCACAATGTAGCACTACCAACCTTGACCTCACCGATCTCATTCCGCTTCTATACAAGAAAAGCAATTCAAATCTAAATATTTTACTGGCTCTGAAATAAAATCATTTTGTATCTTTTCTCTTTTTTTGGCATTGTTATAGAAAACCACATTTATTTTCAGCTATTTGTACTGAAGATCTAATTATTGCATTTCCCATGTATATATACATGGGTTTAGTCTCTGGTCAGTTGTAACATTTTAATATTAACGGGCTGCAGAAAGGATACAGTACATCAAAATAGATAATGATATGCCACTATAGCTAGAACAAAGGGAACAAAGAAAGCATGCCCTAATTGCTCGTGTGAAGCGCGCAGGAGGACAGGAGGACAAGTTTTCTGACTGCCTCCTTTGCTTCTCTTAAATGGCAAATCAGCGAGAAGAGAGAGAATCACTGCCCCAGCAGAGCAATCAGCATGTTAATACTGAAGCAAAACACCTCAAAATCCTCCCATGTACCAGAATCCATTTTTAAATAACCTAACAATAACATTTAATTAACAGAGAGAGTTACACCTGAGCATTTAGATTTTAACCAAAGAAGTCTCTGTTGTTATTTCACTTGTCTTCCTCTTTAATTATTCTGAATTGGAGTCTTGCTGAGATTCTCTGGGGCTTTAATTAGGGACTGAATTAAAGTTATGTAAATACAGTTGGAAGCCGTAGAGTCTTTAAATAGAGTTGTGTTGCATCTGGCATTCCCCCCACCTGAAAGAGAAAACATCCTAAGTCTTTCTTTTGAAGTTTGTCAAATCACTCTGGGGTACTTTTCCCTTAGGTGTTTGTGTGGATTGATACTTTTTCTCAAAGGGTTATGACACAAAAAATATTTCTGTGAATGTGCCGGGTTTTTCTGTCTGAAGGCATGTAGAAAACAATTAATGTGTGTCGCGTTCTCGCTGTGTTTTTACTGCTGTGTAATCCCGAGCATTTGTATACTCGTATAAAACTTTTAACTATTCACTGGAAACCCGCACGCATGATGTTACCTGCCTATGACTGTATTAATAACTGATTCTCCAGCTCCAATTTGCTGATCTACTGTGAAAATGAAAAGAACGGGATCAACCTCCCATTGGGCTAGATTAAATCCAAACTAAGTGCCTGGGCCCAGACTGCGAGCTTCTGTCTCTGAATAATAATGGGTTCTTTCAGCTGTGTTTGTCATCAAATTAGCCCTCTACTTCAGTCGAGGCACTCTCAGAGAGCAATTCTCGACAGCGATGGAATTCAAATTAGGCCGAGTCAGTTTGAGGTTTGTAAGCTTTAAAAAGGAGAATGAGTTTCATTTGTGGAGGTGATGATTGCCGTAGGAGGTAAAATGACAGTGTTTAGGTTCATAAAAACAAACAAAAAAAAATCTTCCTTCCTCTGGTGAAGTACCTTTAATGGTGATTTTGAGTCATGTTACGGGACAGACAGTAAAACAAACCCTAAACCAGAAATTGTAGCCTGCAGCATGCTCCACATGCGCTAAATCCAACTCTTATTCCAAACCATAAAGCCTTTGAAGCTCTTCCATCGGTGCATGCACTCATTTCAATTTTTTTTCCTCTCTCTTTTTATTCTCTCACATAAACACTAACAGTACAGAGTGCACTTATAAGCATAGCGGAGGATGTTTTACAAACTCTTGAGGCAAAGTTCACTTTTGTTTGTCTTCCTGCCTTGTATTTGGTATTAAGAGGACCTAGACAGAGTTCTTCCTGCTTCTCTGTGCCTGACACTGTGTAACTTGTAGCTTTGATCAGCTCAGGAGAGGAAAACCTGCACTGGGAAGCGCCATCACTACAACGCAGCAGGGAGGACACATAGAGCAGGAGGGGGCAAGGAAGAAGCAACCCTGTTTTCCCTCTGGCACTTTCTGTCTTGCATACGTTCGTTTAAGGGTTTAGCGATAATTAAAAGATCCATCCGGGGGATCGAGAGAACGATGACAGGCATGAATCTAAAACAGCTGAAAGGGTTGAACATGGACTGTGAGTTTATAAAGAGGTCTTTGGAATATGTCTTGGATATGAAAGCAATACACAAACTTAGAACATATTGACAACTTAAGATTTTCTTGAAACTGAAAATGCTTTTTGGATGCTATTTTTAATTTGCAAAGAATTTCCAATCTAGTACATTTCTTCCTTTTGGTTCTGAGCCTTAATGAGCTGGGACTTCACACGTCAGTAAAATCAGACTTAATCTGCGCCTCATGCCCAGTTACACGTATTGATCTGATTCTTGCTTTAGATAAAATTGTGTTCATAATAGCAGCTTATTTTTTGTTAATACCTCCCTCACTTTCTTTTTTGAATATCACAGATCTGATAAGAATTGAAATGATTGCGTCCCTGACATCTGAGAGTTTAAATAGTGTTTTATTAGTGCATTTGGAACAAATGTAAAGCAAATTACAGTCATGTGAAAAGGACTCTATGCTGGCCTGTGAAAATGTAATTACACCCCATGATTTAACAGCTTCTAGAACTGCATTTGGTAACGACACCTTGACATTCATTTACTGTATGACTCTATCAGTCTCTCGTTGTGGAGGAATTTTGTATCACTGCTACACATCATTTCAGTCCACTGAGGTTTGCTGCTGGTTTGGTTTGAGGTCTGGACTTTGACTGGGTCATTGTGACACCTTGATTCCTTTCTTTTGTAGATTTGCTGTTGTGCTTGGGATAATTGTCCTGTTGCATGACCTAATTTGCCACAGTGTGAGTCTTGACTCACATGTGAGTCTCGAATACCTCACTGACTGCAGACTGTCCAGGTCAAGTGGCAGCGAAAAAAACCCAAATCAGCACCCTTCCATCACCATGCTTGACAGTTAGGCTACGTTCACACTGCAGGCGAAAGCGCATCAAATTTTTTGACCCTATGCGACCCATATCCGATCATGGTATGACAGTGTGAACGGCACAAATCCGATATTTTCAAATCCGATCTGGGTCACTTTCGTATTTGGTACTGAATCCGATACATATCCGATGTTTCAGAAAGCGACTGCTGTGTGAACGGTCATGTTGCATTAAATCCATCTTTTACGTCACTGACACAAGACAGACGCTAATTATCAGCGCCGGAGAAGCGCCAGATAGGACATTGCGAACGCTTCCTGGCCATCCGGTGAACCTGCTGGGAAGACAACGTTGGAGAAATGTTAACGTTTTATTTGTACTGCATAATCTGCAGATTCTGACAGAAATCTGCAACTATCCTTTGAAGCACCGCTCCTCTCTAAAACAGCAATAAGGATCATTAGTAGGTTATTTACATCATTATGTAATAACTTAAAGCAAAAATTGGGAAACGTGAAGTCCGAAGTCTTTATATTAAGGGCCATCAGTCAAACGATATTGTTTGCTCTGGATCTAAACAGAGCGCGTTGTGTGTGACATCTTCTTTTGCGCATGCGGGCCGCTTTGAGCGTTCACACTGGAGCGCGTTTGCTGTCGCATTTTATTTGTAGCGTGAACGAGCAGACAAAAAGATCGGATTTGATCAAAATATCGGAATTGAGCATTAAGACCTGCAGTGTGAACGTAGCCTTATTATGAGGTGTTTGTGCTGATGTGTTGTGTTTGGTTTTTGCCAAACTGGGAGCTGTGTATCATGACCAGACCACAGACCTCTCCACTTTGGCCCGTCCAAAGGAAAAGTCTTGCTGAGCCTTGGTTGTTCAGTCTTCATATAATTGTCCTGACATGAACTTTAACATTTAAAATGTCAACTGAGGCCTGTAGAGTCTGCAATGTAGCTTAATGATTTTTTCCAGTTTCTCTGGGACAGTCAGTCCTTGGAAGATTGGCAGCATCAACACATACGTGAATGCTACAGATCAATTAATCAAGTGCACTTGAGTATCAGCACTTGATTAACTGATCTTGATTAATTCCTATGATAGCAGTAAAGGTGTGCTTAGTTTTTCTCACAGCATCTTGTGAAAAAGTACTTCTAAAAACAACTGTGGGTGAGCCCAGGATTTACAAATCTGTATTTTTCTATCATCCAGGGAGCAGCGATGTTGTGAAATTTGCATTTAATAATGCATCCTTTGATGATGAAATGATAGGTTTATGGCTGAGTATGCTTGTTGTCCAAGACAGCAAGGGGAAATAATCTAGAAATTGACTTACGGGACATTGGTACCCTCTTCTTTTGAAGAAAGACGATCTTCTCCTCTTAAAGTAAGACACTGTCCCGGATAAGGCTGCCCAGCCTTGCAAGCACATGATAAAATACAAAACGCAGCCTGTCTGCTTTGAGAAATCCAGGACATCGCCACCTTATCTGGGAGCCTTCAAAATAATGTCAACTGGTAATCAATAGACTTTGGTGATTCAAATGGCTTAAAACCCATACTGAAAAGTCAACATGCTAAACATAAACACGGTTCTTATAAATAAACCAATATTATCTTGTGATACACGAACATGATTAATACAATTTTGAACTACACTTGAAGCGGGGTCAGTGTCTGGTGCCATTCATTCAAGAGGAGAAACGCTGATGGATTCAATAGATTCAGCTGGGTTCTCTAACCTCCAAGCATTCAGCAGTGTGAGCAGTCCACACCCACACAAAAGAAACTCTAATCTTGTTTTGGAAAGAAACCCTACACATGCAGGGAGAGACTCTAAATGGGACAAAAACCATGTTACAGCTTATTTCCAGAAAATGTATGGCATTGAGAGGCTGCTGAAATAGCTTTATATTGCTTGCTGAGAATAACGGCAGTACTTGGTAATGGATTATTTTGGTCTGTGTCTCGCTCTTTTTTCTCCCTGCAGGGCTAAAGCAGATCCATGCCCTGTCCATACAGGGGAACTATGAGCTACGTATCGACCTGGAGGACTTTGAAAATAACACAGCGTACGCCCAGTACGGCACCTTCGGAGTGGGCCTCTTCTCGGTGGACGCCGATGATGACGGATACCCTTTGACTGTGGGAGACTATTCAGGCAATGCAGGTATGTGCTGTGTACTCAGTGAACTCATTAAGGCTTTTCTTGGAAGACATACTGTGCACTCTGATTAGTATACACCATATTTGTTTTGCACATATTATTTTTTTCCCCTTCGTTCAACCTAATGGCAAACACAGCAGTGTGCGAAAGTCCAGCCAACGCCCCTCGTATTCTGCATTCCAGCAAATATAACTGTGCATTATTTTTGCAGTGCAGTAGACGTGTCCACTTGTTAAGCTTTGCAGAGAGTGCTCAGAGTGAGGGACTGCTAGTGTCTGTTTCTCTGCTCACTCATCATGAGATTCAAGCCAGCTACCTGTCACCTTGATTAAATTACTGCCAATTAATTGCCGTGCTTGACCTGCAGCGTAAACAAAAAAGCTGCCATTGAAATGAAGAAGCAATTTAAAGAAGCTTTGGGGAGCAGTGCTTTGAGAACAGACAGAGAGAGAATGGGGACAGATATGAGAGCGGGGAGGAGAGTAGTCGATAAGAAGGAGGGCGACTGGAGGAAACTGGGATGGGAGAACTAGGGGGACAGGTGTGGGAGAAAAAGAGGTAAATAAAAATGAGGATAGAGATATTTAAGGGACAGAGAAGGCAATGAAGCGAAAGAGGAAGAGAAAAATGGGTTGTATGTATGATGGGGATGGGGGGGTGTTCCTCCAGCTATGGCTCTGCTAAAATTCCTGTAAAACTCCAGGCCTGTCCTCTTCAAAGCCTGACCTTGAACTCGTTTGCCTGCTGGACATTTGAATCCAGTCAAATTATGGCTACTCCAACTCTCTCGGGATAGTCACACTCTCACGTCAGCTTCCCCCACAGCAGCTCTACTGTTATTATTAGTAGTATTTTCCATAGCTCTGGCTGCTTTTGATCAGCAGACAGGTGCTCGTTTCTACTGGGAGCAGCTGGATCTTAATGGGCATCAGAGGAGGCTGCCGGCCCCCAAGCCACCCAAGTGGCATCCTCTGCCTTGTAAATGAGCCTGTTTTTGCGCCCCTCCCCCACCCTTCCCCTTTTCTTCCTAGCTCTGGACATCATTGTACTGTTGACACCAGTAAGCATTTTTTTTTCCCTTGTTCTACTCCCCCACTATCTAATTTCTCCTAACATCAAGCGGCACACAACGTGAATATCAGACATGCCTGTCAAATTATTTTTCCTACCGAGCGGTTACCATAGTAATGCCAAATAGCAAGTGGAGCAGGGCAAAGTGAGAGGGTAAGAAGCTGTGCGGCCACATCCTGGGAAATTAAGGGCTGTTTGATGCCCTGACGAGCTGTTAGGCTTCACCTGATGACTGGTGAGCACTCTTTCATTCTGCTCACCACTTTATCCCTCTATCCATTTCTAGTCACAGTGTGAAGCCTGCTTTTTTTCCAAAAAAAAAAAAAATTTGAAGGGGCAAAGAGTGGAGGAAATGTATGGGGAGTTTATTGAACATTATGAGCTCTTTCAACATCCATTTGCAGGAAACTTTTGGTCTACCGCAGCATCTGCAAGGGCGTTACTTTCATTTTCCTGGTGAATTTACAGCAGCGGCTCGCAAAACAGTTGTCAGTGTGAGAGGATTTGCCAGTAATAAATCTTTAAATAGTCAGAGCAATATTTTCAGCTGTGTGGATCAGATTGACCTTTCAGACCACTATTAGGTCCACTTAGGTGATGCAACTTGGCTGCGCCACATCCCTGCAGTGGTCTTTCATCACTGCCATAATCACAATGAGAGGTTATGGGAAAGAATGCCCTCTTATAGAATAAGTACGCTTTTAAAGCTCTTTGAAGCTGTTACAAAAGTTACATTATTATACTAAATTTCTTAAAGTGGACAAAATACCCTGACTTAGCAAAAGACTGAGGGGCAAGATGTAGGGGTAAACACACACCACATAAACAAACACAAAGACATAACCGGAATGAGGGCACAGAGGGCAAGGGGATGTGAAAACACTCAGACCTCGAGGGAGGGAAGAACAATATGGCCGTACCTAAAACCATGACATCAACATATGTGAGACAGACCATTTAGTATGTCTCATGTATCATCTGAAAGATTTGTATCCATTAACAACCTAATGAAATAATGAAATCATTTGGGGAGTGTTATTAAAAGGTCGCCACAGAACCTTTGAGTAACTGCCTACAAAGCCGTCTGACCTACTGCTTCAGCTAATGACAAGAAATACTCAGGAGGACACTGGAGCTGTATTTTTATTCCTTTATCTCTTTCTCTCTACAAAACAAAAAAAAGAATAATTGGAAAGTTATGAGGTCTTTTGAAGTTAATCGCTTGTGTATATGTCTAATTACAGGTTTCTAAACCAAGAATGTTCTGATGAAAGATGTAAAGGAGATAGCTATTATTTCAGTAACACTTAATAATATATACTTTACTAAGAGAGTAAATCCCGATGGAATTCAATGGAATTTCACTTTCATTTATTTGAACAAAAATGCAATTATATTTACCTACAAACACAAACAAGTTCGGTTTTTGCAGGAAACAAAGACATAATTGTAATGTAAGTAAATTTAAGTACTATGTGGGTAATTTTGAGTTGATTTCACTTCTATGGTCATTTAGCAATGAAATCAGATTAATTATGTCACATCATAAATATGGTATACGTTTTGGGCCACGGGCCATAATATGGAGGGGTTTTTTTTATTAAGAATTAATTAAGAAAAAACAGGTCCCATTAAAATATGGGGTCTCGTGACATAATGATGGGGAGAAACCCTTTTTTAACAATGACTGTTCAAACATCCTCGTGTCCTGTAAAATATCTGATAGTTAGGCAAAGTTTTGCCACCACATAATACAGTCCGTGTTCCAAAAGGTACAGTGTGCTTACAATGTACGATGGAAAAAGTGGCTGTGGGGGTGGCTGTAGCTCAGGCGGTAGAGCAGGATCAGTCATCTACTGATTGGAAGGTTGGTGGTTTGATTCCCGGCTTCCCCTCGTCTGCATGCCAAATATCCTTGGACAAGATACTAACCCCAAGTTGCTCTCTGATGCATCCATCGGAGTGTGAATGTTAGTTAGAAAGCACTAAGAAAATTGTGCTTGTGCTTATGGGTGAATGCACTAGTTGTGTGAAGCGCTTTAAGTGCTCAGAAGAGTAGAAAAGCGTTAGATGAGAACCAGTCCATTTACCCAAAATGTTCTTTGTTTTTCCCACAAAATTACCAAGAAATGATGCAGTACGGAAAATGTTCTAACTGTGCGATTTGGATCGCGTTTCTTGTAAAATACCCAGAACTTAAATTTACTTACAGTCTAATTGTTCCTCTGTTCCTTCTAAAAACCTGATTTGTCACCGCATTATTCTAGTATTTCTACTTTTAAGTATTTGTAGGCAAGTATAATTAAACTGTAATTTAGTTTAAAAGGCAGTTTAAATTTCATTTAATTACAGTTGAATTACACTCTTAGATGCAGAACATATTTTTATGAAGTTACAGATTCATCTATGTTGTTTTATTCATTAACTTCAGTTATACGACTATTTTGTGTGTACTGACACATTCAAATTTAATTGCCGTTCTTTTCTTTTTTTTAGGTGATTCTCTGTTGAAGCACAATGGAATGAAGTTCACCACCAAAGACAAAGATAACGACCACTCGGAGAATAACTGCGCCTCCTTCTACCATGGCGCGTGGTGGTACCGAAACTGCCACACCTCCAACCTTAACGGCCAGTACCTGCGCGGTCAGCACACCTCCTATGCCGATGGCATTGAGTGGTCCTCCTGGACTGGCTGGCAGTACTCCCTCAAATTCTCCGAGATTAAGATACGCCCGACCCGCGACCCAGAGAATAAATGAAACTGACACGAGAAGGAAAAAAAAAAAGAAGAAGAAAATTTTCAAACATTATAAACCACAGTTTCTGACAGCTTGATGGAGTTACTTGTCTCGATATTGTTTATTCACTAAAACGTGCATCTTTGACTTTAGTTGACTCTGCTGTTTTCTCGTGATGTCTCTCTTCCATTTTTTTTGCTCCTCTTCCTCGCTCACTCAGCTACTAGTCACCCTGGCTACCTTAATCCTTCCCGTGGTCCCATTCTTTGAGAAATTAAATAACCCGGACGCTCTTATTTTTGAACGTTTAGTTCACAAAAACAGCTTACCAGAGCCCTGAACCAACAACAGTCCACTGCTCCGGGTCTGTCAATGTGGTCCAGCCCCCCTCTGAAGTAAAATGGGTCCCCTGACATCAACCTGACCTAACCTGTGCTGACATGGCACTCAGTTCCACTGCCCACTCCTGTAAAATATGTGAAGACAACCCCCGTTCACAAAACATGAAGACAGAATATGGAAATTATTCAACCCCGCAAACCCCACCCCCACCCTCTGCAAAGAAACTCTCAAGTTTTACCAGGGAGAAGGGGACAGGGCAGTGGTGCACTACGTCACATTTACATCTTTGATCTGTCCGAATGAGCCCCGGCAGGGAAAGTGGCGAGAAGTATGGGCGCTCCGATAATGAGAGCGAGACGGAGAAAATGAGGAAACAATTTGACAGGAGCTAAATTGGTGGAAGGAATGGGGGGGGGCAGAGTGAATCAAACTGGGGAGATGAAGTAGGTGAAGAAGAAGAGGTGCAAGAAAAGGATGGGGGGGGAAAGAAGAGACAGTGGAGGATGTCATTCATCTGACTTGGACCATTAGGGAGCATATTGGGCACTTTGTCTGATCTGCCTGCCAGCTGAGTACTGGCCAACTGATGCAGCACTCACAGATGGTAACCCAGCACTTTGTGTGTGTGTGTGTGTGTGTGTGTGTGTGTGTGTGTGTGTGTGTGTGTGTGTGTGTGTGTGTGTGTGTGTGTGTGTGTGTGCCTGAGACAGAGAGAGACAGACAGAGTTCTCTAACACTATCAATTTCCTGTCACGGGTTCAGTAGAGCATCTCGATTGACTACAATGTTTAGCACAGAAAGACTAAGCATGATGCACGGCTGGCTTACCTGCACTCTGTCCAACTAAGTAGCTGAAATACGCCTGCAAGGGATGTAACGAATTAAAGCAGGAAAAGACAACAACTTAGAAGAAACTGATGGAGCCACTGAAAGAGACCCGAGGAAACTTCACGCCCCCCTTTCTTGTTTGTCCTCTCTTTTGTACGTTTTTTTTCCTCTCTCTGTTGTTTCCAGATGATTATTGTGGAATCGGTTTGTGCGATACGGTTTTATCTTGTCATGCAAACGGAGCGAAAGATGCTATAAAATAAGATTTGACGCTCTCAACCGCCGTCTTTTTTCTTCAGAGTCATGGCAACATCCAAACTGCCTACAGAAAACAAAGCAAAAAAAGAAAAAAAGATGAAGTCAGTTTTAAAAAAAAAGGAAAGAAAAAATTCACAGCACATGGGCGGAAAACAGTGCAATCCCGATTTTTTTTTCCCGTCTCTTTTTTAAAGTCGGTGAATCAACTTTTTTTTGGATGTAATAAAAGCTTTAAAATATCTGTAGATTTTATTGTACAGTGTGTATGACTTTTAGAGCATGAGAATCTGTTTCTTACTATGCTACAACACAAAGAGAACTCAAGCACATAGACTTTACAAAATCCACTGGTTCAAAAAAAGAAGAAGAAAATGCAACATGTGGAGCAAAATAACTTTCCCCCCCTTCTTATAAAATGAGCAAAAGGTGGGGAGTGGCGCTCCTTAGGCCAGATCCAAGTGAAGAAGAGTAACATGATTATCCCTTAAGCACATGCCCGCTCTAATCTGCAGCACAAATTTCAGTCTTTATGTCAAAGGCACAATGATAAGAGTTTTTTGAACCTCCTCAGGCACAATAGCTGCCTTGCTGGACATTTGCGACCTTTGTGATTACTTGGCTTTGGAGAGTCACTTGGAAGCAGTTTTGAATCCGTGCTAAAGGGTGTCGCTCCAGCTGACAGTGAGTTAACGTGTAGCACCAAGCAATGTTGCACTTAATACCTCTGACACTGGAACAGCTGTGAGTTTTTCTGTCATCCCCGGTGCTTTGATGAAGGATCCCGTTTCTGTGTGTGTTTCTGCTAGCGCCTCGGCTGTGCACACGCGGTATATGTCACGTCGTGGTGGTGGACTCCTGCCACGTCTTTTCATCGAAGAAGCGCCGAAGACACGTTACACATGCCTGCAGATGTTATTGTGGCACAGAGTGTGCGGTGCGCTATTGTCAATTCCGAGACAAGCTGGAACTGTGCGGAGTCGCTCGAGGAGAGGGAATTGGACCGCTCGTTGAGTATGTGTGCGAATCGTGAGTATGTGCGTGTCTCTTTGCCGGACGGAGCGTCGGTATGCGTGAGCGCAAGCGTGCATCTGCAGTGTTTCTGTGTGTACACGTATATGCACATGCGTCGGTTTGTACACGCCCAACGTGCATGAGCCAGACAAGAGAACAGGAGGCTGGGTGTGTCTCTCTGTGGAATTCTGAAGTAATGTGATGCCTATGTACTACATGCCTCCCTCGCTATTTGTGTTGATAACAGAGAGATTTACATAATTCTAATAATGAACTATTACTTATTGTGATTGTGATCCCATTAAAATGGACACCACCTTCTTGGTACTGTGTTGAACTGCGCTTGTGCCCTCGAATCCTGACAACCCGCTCCCGAATTCTCTGTTCGCCTCAACATGACTTTGTGCTCACTGTATACGTTAGCGCTATGTTTCCCTTGTTATTTAAGTGTAAAGACATGTATTATTTGACATGATGATCCACCACCCCACCCCTCCTTCCCTCTGTGTTAAAGGCCTTCATTGTCACTCTTTGCTGCTGCAGCTTGCTAAGTCTCCGATGGAAGAGATGATAAAAGAAGTGAAATCAGAGGCTCTGATAATTCCCAGTTAACCCACTCATTACAGAGTATCCGCACCCTCTCCATCGATCCGCCACGTCCCCAAACCCCTTTCTTACTTTGTACCTCCTTAATTGCCTTAGCCTGTGCTGCCAACCCCGGCTCCTAAATTCCTCTCTCTGCTCTTTCCGCTCCTAACTCCTATCCCCTTTATTGCTCTGTTTTTCTTCCCCTACTCCCATCTCCGCTCTCCCAGCCCGCCCATTCCTTCATTCCCAGCGCAGAACTAACTATGTTTTTCTTTTTTCCTTTTATTTTTGGTGAAGTACTATAGATTGTTTTGCTGAATCTTGATACTGTGTTTTAATGTTCTTGTCAACATTTAATAAACATTCACATTTTATAAATGGAGCACACGCCGAAGCATTTGTGTCTCTCTCGCTGTCTCTGTCTCTAGCAGCGCATCCATACACATCTATAGGCGTGTGGTTCTGTGTTTGTAAGAAGCATTTAGTAGCCTTCTGCTTGTCAAAAGAAAAACTTGTTAACGTTTTGGAACATCAACCACGATAAAGTACCACAAAGCATGTCCTTGGTTTTGAAAGGTAGACTAAGCAGACAAAGAAAAGAAAAAAAAAAAGCTTTGGGTCTCTGGGGTCGAGCCACGTAGTTATAGCTTTGCTCGGCGAGGGTTTAGATAATATCAACTTTCAACAACTTTTCTGCTGCAAACTAAATGCAGAGGTAAATTGAATTTTTGTTTATCAGAAATGATGCTGCAGCTATTTTAGAGTTGTTCCACAGAGTTGTTCCTTGGGAAAACTAAAGAAGACCATCACCATGCTCCATCAGGACATATAACTGCATGACTGGACATTGGCCCCATTTCTAGTATAAGTTCCAAGTTAGTTTTAGCATTAATTTCACATAAGTGTATACCTAAGTGCACGGAATGATCCAATACCTTGTGCAAACACCTTTAGCATTAATAACTTGAAATAACACATAGATTTCTGTATGATTTTATCAAACTCTGACATCATTGTGGAAGAAAGAAAAAAAAAACTCAAAGTACAAGTTTTCTAATTTATTAAGCATAATAACAGTGACTGTCTCCTCCTCTGTTCAGCATGCCAAACAGACAAAGTGCACCACACCCAAACAGTAAACACTTTTATTATGAGACACAGAAACAGAATATTAATGTCATTGTTTAAAAGTTGGTTTAGCCTTGGCTTCTTCCCTTATATGGAGCTGGACCCAGTGCTTGGTTCATCTTATACTTTCTTTACTGGACATCTCCCTGTAAGAGAAGAGCAGAAAAACAACCCCTCTCTAGACACAGAACCTGGTATCGCATGGGTATGGCGTTCTCTTTCAACACTCTATTCTATATCACTTATTTGTGTAATAAAAGATGTGACATAAATGTGATAACTGATAAAATGTAAATATGTGATATGAGGTGTTTGTGTTATCTAAAATAATGAGGTATATTTGTATTAAAGATAAAAAGTAAATTGCTAACAGTTTTGGCCCACTCTTCTTTACAGGATAGCATCAGTTTATTAAAGGTACTAAGGTAAGTTGGTGAGGATTTCCTGAACTTTTCTATCAGTGAACATTTCCTTTGTTGCTTCGATTAGCTGCTGTTAGGTAGCATTTGTGAAACTTTCTTTGAAATGGATCTAACATTGTTGAACTCAGGCTCTTAGCAAATAAAGTCTCATAGAATCTGAGAATGTAATCAAAGTGCATATCGGAGGAAAAACGTGATTTTGATTTTCAGGAAAGTTGAGCCTAATATTAGCTGCCTTAATGTTAGCAGGTCTGATCTTTTTTTCTATAAAACCTGTATTCTATATTTCTATAAAAATCTACAAAAACTACTACTGTTGAGAGGATAGTGCCAGTTTTTTAACACACCCAAATGCTTCACACCTGCCAACTGTCAAAATGTCTGCTTTAACAGAGGTGATCACATTTGCCAGTGGTCAGTTAATCAAGGGCATTTGGTTATTAGCACTTGGCTGCTATTTACTTCTTAATTCCCATGGAAGCAGTAAGTTTGTGCATAATTTTTCACATGACTGCATGGGTAGAGTAGCCCAAACATATTCAGAACAAATTTAGAGAGAAACATTCAAAACTTAGATCGCTGGAAGGACAAACATAATACAATTTGATAACAGCAAACGAGCAAGTGATATTTTCAAAGGTTGTATTGTGTGTAATTTTATTACAGTAACAAAATAATATTAGTCAGCTTTATCCTTCACTGGGCTTTCAGGTCTTTGTCCTTCGGCTCATTTTTAACTTGGTTTGAAGGCCACAATAACAATGTCTCATCCTGTTCTACGGCAGCTCAAGATCAAAGTTTACTTTAAACACTACATATGACTAATATCCAAATTCAGATCCCCCCTGTAAAAACGCATCATCAATAGAGCTCTTGATAAGAGGAAACCTCTAGAGCTGGAAAATAAAGCCAACGTGGAAGTGGCAAAAATTGCAGGTGGTGCCGCTTGAGGCTGGCTCCAAAAGAAGTCAGTCCCCACAGACTCCCCAGAGAGTTAAAATGTCTAAATTTTTATATTTTTATAGTATTAAAAGCAGATTTACAGCCTGGTGAAATGACAGTTGTGGTCTCCATAGTCTCCACCTTCATAGCAAGTGGATAAATGAATAAGGGGCAAAGACATGTCAATTGACAGGTGTCCCAACACAGGCAGCTGGAGCGTCTGCTTGGCCTCGTTAACAACTTGGAATCTTTAAATTGGACCAGTAAGTGTGTGCTGCTGTTGCCTTGTGGAGCATTTTTCATTTTCATGCAGACCATCCTGGGAAGTTTGTCCTACAGTTTTAATTGAGTGAAATTCTAGTGTTTTATCAGTTTGTTCACAAATTTTCCTCTTTAGTTCATCACACAAATGCTTATCACAAATTTATCATCTGAATTTTAACGAGTTTAATTATTTGTGTTTATTTCTTTCTTTTTTTTCCCAATGGAGAAACAATCTCAGACTCTCACAGTCACAGCATCCAATTGTCCATCGTGTAGTGAGCACCATCTCTTTGGGGGAAAATATCTGCCCTTTTATCTGCATTGCTAACAGTACCTGTGTTCCATTTGGTGCTGAGTAGGTAGTATAAAGTGGGGGTTTAGTCTCTTTTCTATTACAAAAATATATATAGCAACTTCCTTTTTAGGGATATAAAGGTTGCTACAAAAGTGAAAGGGCATAAAAGAACACAATGAACTGAAAGATGCTACATTTTCAGCTTATACATCTTCAGAAACTGCAGTGAGACAGCCTGTTGACAGCGTGACATTTTCGACAGAAGGAGTTTATTTCGTAATTTCACTGCCATTAGCAGAGTACCCATTCAAAATGTCCCTGTTAAGATTATGTGGTTTAGGTGTATAATTAACAAACAAACATTAAAAAAAAAAGCCTGCTGAACAGAGCTCTCTACTCTTTACACTCAGCACAAAGAAGGAACAGGAATTAGCTTTAAGAGCAGAGCTATATAATCTCATAAAACAGCCAAATATAACTTCAGCATTTTATCCCCATTTTTACATGAGCAGAGTAATATTTAGTAGTTACTACAGACTGTAATGAGTATGATTTTACAGGATGCTGCACTGTATATAAGGCCACAGTCACACAGGTATAGAGAAAGCTTGGTAATTACTGGTAACTTTTACTTTGAAGGCCTGGTAACTACTGCTTGTTTATTCCCTAAGCAGTTGTGAATCATTGCTGTTGGTTGCTGAAAACTATTGAAAACCTACTTGTGAGTGCTTTGATGACTAGCAGATCACCCATAGTTTGTGTGGATGAAGCAGCATCTCACCAATCTGTCACCGTAAACAAAGACTGTTTGCCTTCAAATTAAAAGTTGTGCTTTCTGAAGGTGTGTTGGTTTCAACAGTAATGCAGACATTTTGCTTTGAAACCAAATGTTCTCCATTTCTGCATTGCGTTGAACTTTTGAACCCCTTTAGCTGTACAAGGCTGATGGAAAAGGACAACTTTTTCCAGCTAGGGTTTGACAAAAAGCAGCATCTGGTATCTTACAAGCACTACAAGCAATTGCCACAATCTACAGAGCCCTGCAAGGGACTTTTGCGCGATCCTGAGAAAGATCCTGCATTTATCGTACTTCAATAGGTACCCATAAAGTTATCCAGGGTACTCCAGCTAGCTGTTTATGTATTCTACCAACCAAGTCCACCAGGTCAGAGTACACTTTGCCTCAAGTGTTTCAACTGGTACTAAGAAGTCTCTTCAGATGTCTCTCACTTATATAAAAACCATGACCTGGAAGTGCATGGACTTGAATTAAAAACTTTCTGCGGGATCTTCAAACCCACAATTTTTTATTTTTTTTGGGGGGGGGAGGCTCCGTAGAAGTCTGCTAACAGACAACACAATCACAAAGGGATTTTTTGGTGAAGCAGTCTCTTTGTGATTATTACACCTAATTAACCTCAAACAACCAGTCAGGAAACACACCAGGGGTTCCCAGAGGTCAGCCAAGCTCTATACATGTGTGATTGAGACCAAAAAGAAGAAAGATTTGAAAAGTGAAGCCAGTGCAGCCTTCAAAATGGGATCTCACCAACCAATGAGTTGATCACAGTCATTGTTGGTGCTTCAGTCTTTTATATACAGTGTTTGCAGCCACTGCTAAGGCATTTGTTCTGTCTCCTCCCCAGAGGGAGTGAAGAAGACAACTGCAGTATCAAACAAATGGCTGAAAGTGTGACGATGACTGACGATGTCACTAAAAGCTGTTGTGAATGAGCCGTCATTGCCAGTGTCAGCTGAAAACAAGAGTTGGTCACAATATTAGGACGGCTTTATCCAAAGACCTCATTTCAACTGCTCTACCTCCTTAGGCCCTTAGCAATGCACTCATGAAGGATGAAGCTGATCGGAGAAACACACATATCCATACAGACAGATACTCCTCCCTCGAGAGTTAGATGACAGCGGTAATAAACATTTCATATCCTGTCCCTGCTCACTTTGGCACCAAACAGAATTCCTAACCAGCTAAACATAAATAAAGGATGCAGAACAAGTCAATGAAATTAACTGCTACATGTTAATTTGCACTTCTTAGAGCATTTAGAGCAATTATTAGTGAAGCCAGTGGGTGAATAATTAAATTTAATTCTCTCAGTAAGATCACACACTACAGTGTAGCATAAATATATCTCCAGTGTTGTTCAATTAACATATTGCTACTGTTGTCACCAACCAATTATTTCAGGACTTATCAACACTGACATTACTTTAAACTTTTATAATGTTGGCCCACAAATAACATTTATGCATTAGTTTGTTGTCATAAGAGAAAATGTTTATTTTCCATTTCTCTCCCATACACCGCACTAGCGTGATGGCTAGCATGTAAGAATGGAAGACTCTTCGGTTGTTCAGGCATCACTTCTTGCTTGAATGATTTTATTGCCCTTATTGTTTTCTGTTTCCTACATCTATTGCTTTTCACATTTTGGCTGTGTCATTAGAGTCTGTATCCTTTCGTGCGCCACTGAAACATATTACTCGTTGCAGCTCTAGCAAACATCATGGAAAAGCAATTGTCTTGCATTTAATTTCAAGTAAAGTTCTGTTTCCTGTTGAAAACCCCACATGTGAAGTGAGTTCTCATACCATGCACATGGAACCAGTGCTGTAATAAGAAAGCCAGAGAAACCCCTGACGTTGAACAATCTTCTATGGATCCCGGGGGTGTTTTGAAACTGTGCACCTCGATTGCATTTCAGTTGTCTGTGTGTATAGCACATCTACTAATTACCCTGAAGGAGTGTGAGCTGCGATAGGGAGGGTGTCTGCTTGAAAGACTAGCAGTGGGGAAGGATGCCAGCCTTGTGATCGATCTCTTCAATTCATAGCTTAAAAGACCGCACACGATGTCAGGGACCGAGTTCTTATCTCTGGAGAGCCACTAGATGCGCGAATACATTCTCGTCTGGCCTTGACACAGCATGCTCACTGGTGGCGTCGTCTATTCAAGCTGCTTCAAAAGTGCCGAATTGGCAGGGAAAAATGTGGCTTGCTTATTTGTGAGGCTGTGTCAGGTGGTTTTAAATACCGTTTTTGCTCTTCCCACAGAGATCAGTCAATGAGCGGTGATGCAACATTACTACTGTTTTGTGCAATTCAGCTGCTATCCTGTGCAATTTGAGAACTTCCTTCACTTGAAGCCTGCTGCATACTTTCATTTTCTTTTGCAAATGCCCACTGATTGGCCTTACCTTAAACAACTACAGCATTGTCCTGTCTCATTTTTAATCTTAGGAATGGACAAAGCCCATGTTATTTTTTCCACATCAGCTTTCATTGTGGATCACAACTGAAAAGACCTGTTAGAGAACTGTCCACGGAGTGCATTTAGTGCCATTCTCTTAGCAAAATCCAAATCAATAAAAGCACAGGGTGGCAACGCAGAGGTAAGAGGCGTAAAACAAAACACAGTAGTCATTCTGTAGTTATTTTATTTTACTGTGGCATGAGAATCTCAGTAAGACTTACCAACATGCTTTACATCTCCCATTTATTTGAGAATAAAAGCATTCCTTCCCTGCATATCTTTTTAATATGGTAGCAGTGTAAGCGCACAGATGAAAGCAGAGCCATTAAACCCAACTAAACGCATGGCCACCTGCCTGAATGAGAGCATTGTATTAGTTCAGGCAGAGCACCCATGTCATGCTTTGCTAATCTATCAGCTAATCGCTAATCTCAGGGCTTTGCTATTAATAACAAAAAAGCAAAAAGAAAACTGTTCAAATGGCGAGTACACTGATCGTTGCTGCTGCTGCACTCATCCTCCTGCACAGTAAAGCTTTACCTACACATCCCTAATGCTAAATTTGATATAGTCTATCCAGTGGCTCTGACACTGACAACACAGTATTGTTGTTGCCCTGGCTTCACTCTGTGAACACCCATGGGGGATTTACATTACAGCCTGCCTATATCTTCAGTGTGTCTCCAGAAAGGCAGGGGAGCAGCTTACAGGAGAGCTATGAAAGTCAAATAGAAATCTGTTGCCATTTTCTTGCTATAAAAAGGCTTCATCTTTTGGCTGCTGTCTTTCTGACTGAATTAGACGCATCTTTTGTCTCGTGTTTTCGTTTTAGAAATTCTACCATTGTGCATCAGCAGTCATTATTATGCAGCCAAGAAACGCCAAACAAATGCAATACATATTAAAGCAAAAAAATAAAAAATATGCATAAAACAGATGCACAGATTTGAGCTATTTCAGTGGCTTTGCACAGGGAATCTGCACAGTCTGACAGTGAAAAATTATTCAGCCTTTAGATCATAAAAACTTAACAGTAAGATGGAAAACAGCAGAGTGCATGCCATGTTTAATGTCTTGAAAAAGCCTGGTCTGGTCTTACTATAGTTTTTTTTTTTTTTTTTACAATCATGCCGTGTTTCCTTACATCACCTACATTATTTCCAAGCTGATTTGGAGTCATTTGTATAAAGGATCATTTAACAAAAACAAACCAGACACGGCCAAGTTGGTCCACATGATGTGGTGCTTTTAAAGTGGTTTCCAAAGTCTCACTAGTTGAGTCATAGCTGGAATTAGAAATGTGACTGATATTATGCTGTCTAACGGTCTTGTATTTTGTTTTGTTTTTTACAACATGGCACAATTATCAATGTACTGCAAAGCAGTTTCAATGCAGACAGGTAATTATGCCTCCTCTTCTCATTATATTGATTGAACCAATGCAATGAGTAACACTGAGTGGCTGCGTTAGTGCTTTTCAAAGACCTTGTAATGAGAATGTGTTGATGTTTTTTTCAGAACTTTGAGGTAACTATTTGAATTTGATGATCTAATTATATGAAGTAAAAAAACAGTTACATTACTGTCACCTTCAGTCTAAAAGCAATAAATAGTCGTCAGATAACAATGCATACTGAGGAAGACATGAAGGCTGTTTTTTGTTGTGCATTGATCAGATGCTTACAGAACTAGCTACTGTGGTTCGATTATTTTTTTTCCTATTTATATCACAAATGCTCCTTTGTTGTCAACAAATGTTGGTAAGCCAGCAACCGTCACCATATACAGTTTGACATCTGAGCTGCAGATGGAAAAATGTTTTAATTTGGAAACAGTTATGTACACATAACAAAGAGGAACTTCCTTTTGACATTTTACACTTTTATTTTGTAAATCCTCGCCACTGTGATTAATTGTAAAAATGAAGAATACTTAAAAAAAAAAAAAGCTCATTGTTACACCCTTTTCAAGACTGTACGATTTCAGAAGCATACATGACATATTCTGTACTTAATAACTACAATATACTCAATTCACTACAGCACTAAATCACAACAGATGTCTCATGGCGCTGTATATTTCAAGGTAAAGACCCTACAATAACACAGAGAAAACACACAAAACAATTGGACGACCCTCCTTATGTACAAACACTTGTTGATAGTGGGAAGGAAAAACTCCAGTTTAACAGAAAGAAAGAACCAGCAGAACCAGACCCAGGTGGTGTGACCACCACTATTTTTAAACATAGTCTCAACTCTCTTGGGCAAGCCTTCTTTAAACAGCCTAAAGTATTCTTCAAGAATAGTTTTCCAGACTCCTTGAAGGACATGTTGTTTTTTGGATGTTGGCTGCCTTTTGCTCCATCCTGATGATCCTACACTGATTCAAAAATCTTAAAGTCCAGGATCTGGGGAGGCCAATCCATGACTGATAGCTTTCCATTCTTTTCTTTTTCCGTCCACGTATGTTTTAAGGCAGCGGTCTCCAACCTTTTTTGCGCCACGGACCGGTTTATGCCCGACAATATTTTGACGGACCGGCCTTTAAGGTGTTGCGGATAAATACAACAAAATAAAACTAGTACCGGTACCGAAAAAAAGACCCAGGAAAACCGAGTTGACAATCAAAACGATAACAAAATAACGCTGAAAACCGATAAAAACCCTGAAAACCATACATTTCACACCTGAGCCTCAACTCTCGCGGCCCGGTACCAAACGACTCACGGACTGGTACTGGTCCGAGGCCCGGGGGTTGGGGACCGCTGTTTTAAGGCACTGGCAGTGTGTTTGGGATCGTTGTCATGTTGAAAAATGAAGCTATTAGCAATCAGATGCTTTCCAGATGGTATTGCATGGTGGATTCAAATTTGACGGTACGTTACTGCTTTCAAAATTCCATCAATTTTGACAAGATTCCCAACACCACTGGAGATAATTCAGCCCCAAACCATGACAAACCCTCTATCATGTTTTACAGATGGCTGTAGGCACTCACTGTTTGTACCTCTCTGACCTTCTCTGTACTGATGATGATTTGAACCAAAAGTTTCACATTTGGATTCAGCACATTTTTACTAATTATATTTATCTCTCACTTCTGTGTTAGGTCTTTGCTGGATTTTTCTTTCACAAGGCACAAAAATGCCTTATTCAAGTACTCTTGAAGTAGTATTCAAGAGCACTTTAGTAGCGGTGCAATCATGTTTGGCTCCATGTATGAAAATATAAATAACATTTTAAAAATACAAATGAAAATAGCAGTCTACTTTGGACTACAGTGGCCCCGCCTGAAACATATTCATGAATTCAAATCAAAGTGAAAATTAGCCTGTTGACTGCTGCAGACAAATACTTTAATAAAGGTTCAGTAAACTCTCCCTGAGAAATGTTGTCAGCCAATCAAACACACACTGTGCTTTAGTACTTTTTCTGAAAACTCACTTTGAAATTAATTAAAAAGCATTGCCTATGCAGTGACAATAACAGCTAGACTAGCTGACCGAATAACCTGATTGTATGCTTGCATGTAAAAACTAGGAAGAGTTAGATGTTAGTGTGATGTTGTTTTTGCACAGCTTTCTAAAAATGGCTAACAAAATGATAAAATGTACCCACATAACTGCACTAAGCCAGCAGAGATTTTTTGTGAAGTATGGATAAATACCATGACATAGAGGGAACAATGGACAGGGAATCAATCCCACAGACGGGGTTAATTATCCCAGGCCGAAAAACTAGCCCTCTGCAGACCTCAACCTTTCCCCTGGTGGAGCCAGATCCAGAGCAAAGGAGTAACACAATAGCACTCAATGCACAAGCAGTTTGTGTGTGCAGCCAGAAAAGCAGAGCAGATTGTTCAAAACTGGCTTCTCAACTAAACAAGACGGAGAATTTTGTGGCTGCTTCTTAGCCAGATGTCAAGGAGTGTTATGAATACATCCTCAAGGAAAATATGAAGGGAGTCACAGACACCCGTCCCGTTTGCTGGTTAGCTAGAAAATTATTGTGTGAATCAATATGAGCCACTGATTTAATCCGTTAAGAGAGCCGGGGTTAGATATAATATGCGCACGGAACAGAAAGAACTTTTAACGGGTTCAATTTAATTTAAGAAGAAGTCTGTTATATTAGAAAGGCTTACTCCATCTTTTTTTTTTCAAATGTTCCAATATGTGAATCGTATAAATACTGAGTCAACTAAGATTTTTTTAAAGAAAGAAACTATTTTATTGTAGCAGTTTTACATCAAACAAGCAAAATACGAAATTATCAAACAGGTGTGAAATAAACTGAAAAAGGTGTGGAAAAAACAACAACACAGAATCACATATAACAGCTGGAATTTAGCAGTTTTGCTTTTTATAATTTTGCTTATTTTACCTGCTTGCTGTAGTTTTACTTTTTACATTCTTATCATGTGCAAGCTGGGCAATTTAAGTTAGCAATGTCATTCACTTATTCATAAATGCGGATGTTAAAAATTAGCTGTTATATCCATCAACCCCTTTTCTCAAAATTCCTTTTATGATAATCTTTCTGTACTGCAGCTCACCAGAGGCGTTTCATCATGCCATCGTCCTTTGAATCCTACATGAAGAGTTTCAATGATGTGTACGACAGAACAGTGACAGGGACTTACTGTAGTGATTTTCCTTAGAGCAGGAGCATAAACTGCCTCTCTGGCCTTTTCTCAGAGCCATGGTTTAATTTTATTTTTAATTTTTAAATACAGATCTTTTTTTCTCCTTTGCAGAATTCACCTTGCTTTTAGCAATGCTCTGGGCATGTCAGCACCTTAATTGGAATGATAATACAAAGAGAGAATAAGAATGGGTTGATGAAATACTGAGGCAATACTGAGGCTGGTTGTTTTACTTTGCTTTACCTGACAGACATCTTTCTACATAAATCAGAATCATGAAAGCATGATCCTTGAATTTGTGATCTGACTGACTATTTCTCATTTTTTGACAGCTTTAAAGCAGCACGCAGCAGAGTTTTTCGGTGGGAGCTCATTTAGAAAAAAATCCAGCTTAGAAATATTATACTGTAATACATTTGAGACCCATATTATTCAGCGAAACAGTAGAAATTGATCCCCATTATACTTGCTTATTATTATCAGCAGAGGTGTGGACTCGAGTCACATGACTTGGACTCGAGTCAGACTCGAGTCATTAATTTTATGACTTTAGACTTGACTTGAAAAAATGTTCTAAGACTTGTGACTTGACTTGGACTTTTACACCAATGACTTGGGACTTGAATTGGACTTGAACCGGTTTACTTGAAAAGACTTGATATTTTACCCCAAATATAAAATTTAACATGCATATTATATAGAGATTGAAAATGTGACGTCATTCACGGGTAGAACCGCAAAGGATTCTGGGAACTCGTGGCAAGCGGTACTAGCGCACGCAGGCTTTCAATTAAAATCAGTCACACAGCGATAAAAAGAAACATAAAAATGTCAAGAAGCCGTTGTATTATTAACTGCAATAGCCGGTCGCATGACAGCCACGGGAAGCCGACGGGTAAAGAGATCGGTTGTTATCGGATTACGTCGTTGAAGAGAAATTGTTCAAGCCATGTTTCCGAAGTAACAAAGATGCGACGGATGGTCTGGATTGCAGCCATTCAAAGATCAAATATAACGTCCCAGAACACTCCAGCTCACAGGTTAGTCTGCTCCAAGCATTTACACACAGGTCAGTCTGCTGTTGTAGTTAATGCGTCATTTTTCTTAACATAATTGGTGATATAGGTTACAAGCAAGTCTGGCGCTGAACAGAAATTGTCGCGCTATGCTCCTTTATTTATTGTGCATAAATAGTGAATTGTCCTGACACAATATTGCGTTTCGCTTCTGTTATTATGGTACATTGACAAAAACATATGCTTTTATTCACAGGATAAAACAGGTTTTTTGTATCACTAATTGCCCAGTACGATTACAGCATACAGTATTATTGTCACTGCTACATTTCTGTGATGCTACCAGAAATTATTTCCACTACTAATTAATTACCATTGAGCTCAAAGGTCCTATTAATAAACGGTTAAGGAATGTATATTTATGACGACGATTTGTGAGACTGGTAAACTTATGATACGTACGATGGTCTTTCGTTCGACACGGTGCGTTTCAAGGTCCTGCACCCATCTGTCGGTAAACTGTACCTGGACTTGTTGCAGTGACCGGAAGTTACTAAACTTCATGAGTGTGTGCACTCACTCCAAGAACCGTATGATTATAAATATGCATATAAATATGCTACGATGAGATAGCTGACTTCATCTAACTAGCAAATGTTGTCCAGGCTATGTTGGTGATACAGTTTTTTTTTAATGTGTATGATATTTTTGTCATGCGATTTTAAAGCCGGTCCTACAACCGCATCCAAGAATAACATGCAGCTTATCTCAGAACTGTTGGTGAAAATTATTCTTGGAGCTAGGTTTAATTGAGCTGCATTTTAAAGAGGTGCAATTTCACAATTTGTGTATATTTTCTAAGTTCACTATTTTGTCATGTGTTGAGAAAAACACAGATTTTAAAATTACATGGTCTAATATTTACATTTAGCATATAACTGCAACATTATTTTTTCGTTTTTTTTTTTTTTTTTAAAGACTCGAAAGGACTTGAAATTCAAAGTTTCAGACTTGTGACTTGACTCGGACTTTTACACCAGTGACTTGAGACTCGACTCTGACTTGCCTGACATTACTTGAGACTTGACTTGAGACTTGAGGATAAAGACTTGAGACTTACTTGAGACTTGCAAAACAATGACTTGGTCCCACCTCTGATTATCAGTTAACTGGGCCTGGACTGGAGCAGTCACTGAATTAAATTGAATTACTAATATTTTTCCAAAAGTACTTTTTTAATATTTCTATTGATGATAATTTCGATCTGGATATTCTTTAAGACACACATATCAGGTCTCATATCTACACCGTAAAAAAAAAAAATCCTAAAAAAACAGTAATATTCCGGCAGCTGGGGCGCCAAAATAATACCATAAATTAACAGAAAATAACTTTCCCATGAAAATACGGTTATTTTCAGTAATGACAATACAGTTTGTTGCCCTAATTTTACATGGGATTTTGCATTTTTTAAGTGCTTTTAAACATTAAATTAGGAACAATTTCAGTCGATGTGTCCTTGGGCAAGACACTTCACCTACCGCCTACTGGTGATGGCCAGAGGGGCCGATGGCGCGATATGGCAGCCTCGCTTCTGTCAGTCTGCCCCAGGGCAGCTGTGGCTACAACTGTAGCTTGCCTCCACCAGTGTGTGAATGGGTGGATGACTGGGTGTGTAAAGCATCTTGGGGGACTAGTAAAAGTGCTATACAAATACAGGCCATTTACCATATTTATGTGAATTTAATGATATTCTAGAAGAACAGTACAAAACTGTAAAATACACATTAAAATACTTTTATATCACAATTTTTTTTTACAGTGTAGAACCATCCTCTCATTAAACCTGTATTGCTAATAAATAGCTAACCATAGACTGTATATAAAAGATGGATATAGTCACATGTTGGTTTGGAACAATTTTTACACGTTTTGATATTTAGAAGCTTTAGAAAGTTGTAGCTAGAAATCTTATATATAAACTCCAACAAGGTGATTCTCAAAGAAAATCTGTCAAATCTTGTCATGGTGTGCAGTGGGTCGTAAAAAAAAATCTGAGGATACTATTTGCTTGAAGCCACATCAGAAATGCTCTCAGTTGAAGTGTGGCTTTTGCGCCACTGTTAAGAATTCTTAACAATGGTGTCTTGAGGGAGAACACGCTAAGGTTTGCCGATTACACAGGACTGAAAATCAGTGACAACAATTCTATGTAGTGATGGACCCAAATTTGAAATGCTTGGTTCAATCTGCCATCAATATCTAAAGAGAAGGTCATGAAAGAGGTACAACAGTGACCATCCACATCTGTAAAACACAGTGGAAGCTCTCTCATGCATTGGGGCTACGTTTCAATCAGTGATATTAGGGATCTTCTCAAAACTGATGGAATTATAGCACACAGAAAAGATCCAACATGTGCTACCTTCTGGAAGACGTCTGATTGGCAGCGGCTTTATTTTTCAGAACCAAAGTTCCCAAATACACTGCCAGTGCAGTAAAAACTTACCTGGATAGAAAACCACACATTGAACACTATCAGTCATGGACCCTCACACCCCCACCCAGAGCCTGGAGCCCAGACCTCAACATTACTGAAACAGTGCCAAATCATCTTGACAGAATGGATGGAAAAGCAGCCAACATCCAAAGAACAGATTTGGAATATCCTTCGAGAAGAAATATTTCTGAATATTAGAAATGTGGGGTGCCTCAAGACTTTTGCACATTGGTGTAATTCCATTAAAAATCCTCGAAAAGGCATCAACAGTGTTAACACTATTGAGAGATTTATAATCTGAAGGAAACACACCTTTGATTAGTCAGTTGCTAAGACATAACCACCAAGAAACAAGTTGTACATGGAAAGAATTGATAATAACAACAACTTCTCACGTGCAGAGATTTAAAAAATACATTTTAAAAAAGCAGGTTGTTAAAGTTAGTGATTGAAGTCACACAAAGCAGCTGAGCTCCAGTCTGTCACTGAGTTGGAGGGTGTAAGGAGCAGATTGGAACGACTCTATTACATCACTTCCTCTATTGCCTCCCATTACACTAACGGAGGACACTATCACAGAGACCACATAACCACACAGCGTAATAATGTGCTTGAGCGAAGCCACCCATGGGGTTGATTTTAGATGGATGGACACTTACCAAGCTATTCTTGTATTATTTTCAAAAGCTTTAAGTTAGTTCTGAATCAGCTGCTGTGAAAACACATATTATTAAACACCCCTTCAATTCTCCTGGAGAAAGGGAGAGTTTCTCTCTCAGAGAACTTTTACTGCAAAGAATGCATTCCACCTGTGCCCATTCAGGCTCCCTTCAGATGAAAGGGCAAGGCAGCCTGACCCAGTTGCTGAACATCAAGCTGAACCTTCCAAACAACAGAAACTGTGACATCCTCTCTACACAAACACAACTAGAAACCTTTTTTTCTCAGGGTCCAGCTTTGGCAGCAGCTGTGACAATCTCTATAAATGAATGCTCACACCATGAGTGACATTGAGAGAGAAACCGAACAGTAGTCATTCATCTCAAATGAGCACTCAGACATGAAGAGCACCAGAGAGCAGAGCGGTGCTGGGTTAGAGATCTCGGCATTTTTGGCAGAAAGTTGAGCACAGTTCAATTTGATGCAGCGAGGAGCAATTTGGTGCTGTCACAGTCAAGTTAAGCTCACGGATGGGCTTCTATATAACTTCTTAAACTTCTGTTTGTTCGCACCACTTTACGGATGACTCTGTTCAAGAGTAAGGAAATGGATTTTGGGTTAGAGTAAGCCTTCTGGTTGTGGCATGTATGGATGTGCCATTCTCAAGGATTTAGACTACCTGTGCAACCTTGTTAGGGTCCAGGTATCTCTTCATGCTACCAGGAGTGAAACTGACTCCAACAGAATTTGATTCATCTCCAGATGTAAAAACCATTCCTATTTTGGGGGTTTTGTCATTGTTGCCCCTCTGGTACCCCTGATGATGAAAACCAAAGCAGCTGAAACTAATTAACAACCCCCTCTGCTACTTAACTGAACAGGTCAATATCCAGGAAGTTTAACTGACCTGATGCTATACTCTGACTAAAAAGCATTCCGTTAATTTTTTTGAGCAGTGTATTTGGTTCAGATGTATTTTAAGTGTGCTGCTGTATAGCTGTACACATAAAATACTTGAAGAAAATGCAACAATCAAAGTAAAATACATTTAGGTATCATCAGTTGGACCTGTGGCTGATTGCAAATTTGAGCACAATTTAGTAACTGCTAAAAATAACCAACCACCTTGGAAAAATAGCATTTCTAATTTTACTGTATTCTGTAAAGTGACAAAAAGCTTTCCATTTTATTTCCATCAGATATTTCTAAATCCTCACTTGCGCACAAAAGAACATAAATCTCTTTCTTCTAAATACATCCTCTCCTCTTCATTCCAAGTGAAAAACAAAAACACCCACAGAAATCTCGCTTCTAACCTTAGCTGAGATTTTTTTGATTTATGTAAGACCCCACTACTCATAATGAAAATGTGTTTTCAGGGCATTTATTGGTCTTTATACTTGCAATGTTACATCTTTGTACTGCCGCAGAGAAAAGTTAGAATTAGACGCATGAAGCTGTTTTGGTGTCGCTTTTTAGTGATGGATAAAGCTCTTGTACCAAGGTAGAGCGTTATTTTTGTCAGACAAGAGTCTCACAATCTTTCAGCGCATTCTGTGTCAAATAATTGTCCCTGCATGCATCCATCCACATGTGCCACTATGTGCAAGACATATATTATGCGGTTCCCCTTCTCCTGCTAGGTATGTACAGCATATGTGAAAATATCTCAGGCCAGGCAGCCTTGTCTCCGTGTCCCCATATCTCCATGGAGTGTGACATTATTGTACGTTAGGCTAATTGATGGTGCTGCCAGGTAGAAGGTCCCAGTGGGGCCTTGTGGGAGCTGTGGAACTGATATCCTGCCTGACAGACACAGGCAAAGGTAACCTGGAACCTGCTTATTACTGGTGACACCTCACAAATATGGAGCACTGGCTAATAACTAAGTAGACCCCATGAGAGCCTTTGATGGAAGGATGTTGGCAGGAGATTTCAGCTACAAGGCTTTTATTCAAATTTCAAAAAAGGCTCTCACTTTTTGGCGGGTATAAAAGGGTGAACTCAACTTCTACTGTTTAGCCTAAATGGTTCTGGACTGGTCCTCTAAAGAAGTTTAAAGGAACATACTTGAGGTAAGAATTCATGCAGACTGAAAAATCTTACTAACTATTTACTGGAATAGATTGTCAGTAGTTTATGGACAGAAATTTCTCTCCATGGTAGTTGGTCAAAATGTTTTCCCTTATTCTCACATGAGGTGTGATCAAAATATTTTGGGACCCATAAAAATTAAAAATGGTAAATGGTCTGGTTCCCCTCTTTGTCCATTGCATCCAGTAATTTTCCACTACAGGCTTGTGTTATATGGATGTGTTATTTTCTTTCAACACTCTATGTTAAACTGCAAAATGTAAATGTGTAATAGAAGATAAAACATAAATGAGATCATCAAAGATAAAGATACATGAGGTATATTCCCAAAAACCCCAAATGATTAATAGTTGACCTGCTCCACCTCCTGAGCTACAGCAACCCAAAAGTGTAAAACTATTTTTAGTTTCAAGTTGGGTAATCATCTCCTCTTCAAAATCATCTTCTTGTTCACCTCCAAACTATTTTTAGCAGGTTTTCTATTTTTAGATCAGTTCCTGGGAGTCCTATTCTGTCCCCTCCACGACAGTATCTCCCCGAGTAAGTCGAAATGGCATCTCCAACATGATTTTCATTTTGGGAAAGCGTTGAAGTCCTGCATTTTCAATGTGTCATGTTCCAATGAAAAGAAAATAGCACACACCACATTTCAGGTCATTTCTATTAAAAATCCTCCCACAGACATTTCAGGACAGTAAAGCTTTGTGTTGACAGTCTCACCCTCAGGGTTGTATTACTGTTACACAATTGTGTGAATGTCAAAAAAAACCCCAAAAAACCCCAAAATGTTTCTGGTTACACTTGTTCATAAAGTCTGCTTTCAGTTATGGAAACTGTGGACTGTTCAACTGAAAACAGCTGGGTTTAAGTCAGAGCTCCAGCTCTCATCGCCAGTGATGACCTCCATGCAAACGTCATGTTAGTTGAATAAAAAACGTTGGGAACAGCTTATAATACAGCTTAATGTCAAGGCAATTAAATGGAAAGTCCTGGTATTTTATTTGAAATTAGCCCTTTCACGCATAGTGGTCACTACAGCGGACAGCTATTCAAAGGCTGTTTTCTTGTATTTGTGTCAGTGTTGATGGTATACTTGCACATAAACCACTACATTGGACACTGATGTGTCAGTTCATACCCTGCCACCCACTGTTTAATGTTACTATAGACATATGACGCGTTTCATTGTAATTATTGTTATTTAACCCTGTCATGCATGAATTATGACAACCTCAATCAGGATTTTTATTCATCTTTTCATGCCTAAAGATGAATAAAAATACTTAAGAAAAACATCATGATTGAATGTAATGATTAAATGTAATGAGGGTTTGATGGTTGACTTTCCATCTTGAACTATATTATAGTGTTATAAGAGTTTGAGCTTTACTGTAGACAGAATCATATAAGGAGAAACTGAGCTGGGATCTGAGCTAGGAGCCTACCAGAGAGAACTCAGTATTGTGCGGTTTTTTAAATAAGGCTGTTCAGTCTGCACACAAGCACCTTGTAGCTCATTACTGATCAGGTGTCACCATAGCATTATTTTTCCAGTGCATCATACAATGTGGAATACGCAGTTCTAATAAAAACAAATGAGCCCCTTTCTCAATTCTAAGGTTTTACATATTACGTCTTTACCAAATATTAAAATTAGGTAAATAAAACTTCAGGCATATTACGCTGTTTAAAAATAGGGAAAGAGTAAAAAAATAAAACACAAACAACCAAAATTTAATAAAGAATGAATAAACTGTGTTATTATTTATTGACGACTAATACAAAATGCAGAAGCAGTGTGTGAAAAAGTAAGTAAACTCTATGACTCAGTAACTTGTAGAACCATCTTTAGCAGCAACAACTTGTAAATAATTCTTTTCTGTATGACTTCATGAGTCTGTCACATTGTTCTGTAGGAATTTTGGCCCATACTTCTTTACAGCATTGCTTCAGTCCTCTTTAGTTCACAGGATTTAATTTACACAAAACTCTCTAAAGGTCCCACCATAGCATTTCAGTCAGGTTAAGATCTGGATTTTGACTGGATCCTTGTGACACCTTGATTCTTTTCATTTGCAATTAAATGGAATGTCCTGGTATATTTGCTGCTCTGTTTTCGTTTTTTGATCTTTGTCCTATTTGACGACCCAGTGCTGGCCAAGCATTAGCTTTAGCTGACTCTAGGATACTTTGGTATACACAGGAGTCCACTCCAGTGACATGTGGAGACTATTACAGAAAGGCAAGCAGAGGTAATGGTATCCCTCAACCCCCACCTCACTCCCCACTTCCTCCACTGTTTAACATGACAAATTCGATCAGAATAAAAAATACGATTTTGTGCTGCCTGTCTTTTATTATTCTATATGTACTGACAGCCTCCTTCAGCTTGCTGCACGTTTCCTGAATTCCGTCACCTTTCAGCACTCATTCCTGGCTAAAACATTGTAAAACATTAAAACTTCTATAGTTTAATAAATATTTACTATGTATCCAAATATTTAGTATTAGCTGACATGATGAGTGCTGGAGGAATTCTAAGAAGCATTACTGGAAGATTAGCAAATAAAACCCTGTGAAAGCATCTCATTACACATGAAACGATATTATTGGCAAATTGTTACTGTGATATAAAATTATATGTTTAAAATATGGCTGAACTGTGACTACTATCTGGAAAAAAAACTGCTGTTAAGGAGCTCAGAAAAACAGACCAAAACCTTGATTTAACAAAGCATATTATATATATTTATAATAAATCACAGCTGAATAGAATAGAATAGAATTCAGCTTTATTGTCATTGCACATGTCTCAAGTACAAGGCAATGAAATGCAGTTTGCATCCATCCAGAAGAAATAAAAGGCATAAGCAGTGTGTGGGTTAGTTAACTGTATGTACCTACAGGGGGATTCACAATATTAATGAAAAGTGTTGGCAGTGTTTTAGCAAATCAGCTGGTTAAAATTTGTATATTTATTCAGCCGAGTGATTTCTCAGACATGCTAATCAGAAAGTGCTGTCTGAGTTAAACTTGTCTGTTTTATTAAACCAAACATTTTCAGAGGTGACCTTCCCTCTCCATCATAAAGGCTTTATTTACTAGTGTAGATAACTCAAAGAAGCTCATCTAGCTGCAGCTCTTTTCCACACAAAGTGCAGCTCCTAACTGATCTCAGAGCAGGGACAGCAAAGCGATCAGCAGCTTGTCTAGTACACTAATCTCTCATCAGCCTCCTGACAAAGACCAGAGTTTTATTCACAATGCACACGTGCAAACAACCAGAAAAAGCTAATATGCTGTAATATGCTGGCCTCTCAGCTTGACAAGCTCAAACCTTTTGTTAGCAGGACAAGGACATGCCAATGAAACGAGACATGCTAGAGATAGGAGTAATGTAAAGAATGAATGCACACAGGCAAGAAGCTTTAAGACAGCACAGTGTGAGATTAAAGTAGAGGGTTCGCTTTCACTTTGGTTTTAACTAATGTCCATTTTTATTTTTCCCTAGACGAGCACTGCCTGCCTTGCTTGTACTGTAGAAATGCCACTGGTTTACTCCACGACTACCACATGCCCAGATCCTGTGGCTGCAAAACAAGCACAAGTCAGCACTTTTCCATCACCTTACTAACATGTTTGTGCTACTATACTGTGTTTGGCAAGCATTGGGATTGGTGAAAGTCAAACATGTCCACAGATATTTCCATTTTGGTCTTGTCTTTTCAAAGAACCTTCTTGCGGTTTGTACTTGTAACCTCTGACCTGCAGAGTATAGCAGATGTTGTTTTTCTAAATACTGCACAGCATTGCCTGACCTTGGGGTGAATTCCCTGGGATGTCCACTCCTGGGAAAATGGGAAACTGTTTTGAATAATTTCCACTGGTGAATAATCTTTCTAATTATAAAATGATGGTTTGGCAATGGCCTTTTAACGCTTCACAGATTGATGCTCCAGAGCAGCAATCTGCCAAAACCTCTGCTTTTTAGAAGTGCTCATACTTGCTGATGATCAATTTATCAACCGCATTTGATTAGCAACAGTTGTCTGCTGCTTACCTTCTTAGTTTCTGTGGAATTAGTACGGTTGTATTTAGTTTTTTTCTAAAATAAAATACTGTGTAATGTTTCATTATTTTGTCATTATTTTTTTAATATCCAGAATTAGAATTTTAAGCAAGTGTGCTGACTCTGTCGAGGTCACCTGAATCAAGGTGGGATTTGGGTTTAAAATGAACAAGTTTTTTGGTGAGTGGTTTTAAAACTGAAGAAGCCTCTTGAAAAAGTGAAACATCTTCACAAACCCAAAAAGGGAGTCAAGTTCTTTTCAAGAACTCAGGACTAATGTCAAGAAAAGAAAATGCACAGATAAGATGAAAATCAAACATTCAATATTCAACTTGCTTTATTCTGCGCATCTTATTAACAGTCTCTGAAGCTGAAGTTAAGTCACTGTGGGGGGAAAAGACTAACATAGGCATCACATTTTTCTCACAAAGGTTCTTCCCACAGAGAACAAGGACTATTAATATTCATAAAATTAGCTTGAAACCAGTTAGAAGGATATATCTGAGCATGGGATGGAGTGAATTTCAATGAGAAAGTGCAATTGTAGTTTGATAATGAATACATGGATACTGATTGAATTTACCGCAGTATGAGAGTTCCTGTATTGTTATAGTAAGCAACAGAGTCACACAAAAAAAGCCATGCGTCATTAAATGTGAGACATCTTGTAGATCCTAACTCGGTGGCACTTACACCACTGTTAGTGAGAAGCAGATATTTTTACTAGCCTGATTAAGTACCACTATGTTTGTGTGTGTGTGTGTGTGTGTGTGTGTGTGTGTGTGTGTGTGTGTGTGTGTGTGTGTGTGTGTGTGTGTGTGTGTGTGTGTGTGTGTGTGTGTGTGTGTGTGTGTGTGTGTGTTTAATAACTGACAACATTAGGGGATGAACATGTACACATGGAACCTTAATTTCCCCTTTGCTTCCAGCTACATATGGGACACTGCAACAAATAATAAAGCAATAACTCAGGTAAGCTAATGTGCCAATTGACTCTGTATTTATACAGCCATAATGTGCATGTCAGTAACCATACAGGTACATGTAAGTTTCCTCTTTCATGGAAAAAAGCTGATATTATATATTAGAATTCATGCGAGGAATCATATTTTTTCCTCTGAAGCAAATTGACCTCCACTCCTGTGCATCAATCATCAAAATCAATTTCAACAAAGTGTGGCTAAATAAGACCTGCAGCCAAAATGTATTCAAACTCCAAAGCATAACTTCAGAATCAAAGTGACACTTTGTTGATCCGACTGGCTGTATGCAAAAAAAAAAAAAATGCTAAAAAAGATGGGCACGCAGCTTGTGTCAAACATTATGCGCACATGAAATTATTTTGATGTGTACCAAATTAATTCACCAGAAAGTCAGTGACGAGTATGCTGCAGACTTTCCAACTCTCAACTGATTTGTGTTCAATTTCCCTAAAAGCTAAATTTTAGTAGAAAAACCAGAATGTTGTATGTGAATGTGCTCACATCACTGATCATAAAATTTAACCAACACATTTAAGATTTTACTGCCCTTGTGAAGGTCAATGACCCATCCCTAAGACTTGTCTCTGAGGGGTAAGGGGAGGAAAGATATGCATTTGGGGACTGCTGAAAAATAAAGTGGTGATGTATTCAGAGGTGGCTGCCAGCATCTTCTTCTGAAAGTGAAAGTCCTTACTGGTCCTCCTGTATATCCCAGATGAGAAGCTTTCCCAGAATTATTTGGCACTGTATTCAAATGTCAGCACACATCTTATCTTACATTATCTTTTAATCCAGATTTAAGTATGCAGCACAGCATCAATGACTTTATGGGGCCCTTTACAGAAAGAAAGTTTACAAATCCCCTGTATGAAGCTTGGTTATGGGACACATTTGATCTTAGATTTTGTTATGTTATCTGAGGCTGTACAACATACCTGCATTTTCAGTCACATAAACTGCACAGATAAAACCACCAGCCAGATATGCTTCAAACGTTTTGTGACTTTGTCCCTGATATAAGGTTTAAAGCTTTTTGTACGCACATACAAAGTTACACAGCTGTGTGTCTTTGTCTGCAGCTAATGTGGGAGCGCTAAGGGTGCGATCAGTGTCTCTCGCTGATCCCACCAGAGCACTTAAACAAATACACGCTTACCTACATTTTTACAACATTCCTGCAACCACACTATTGAAACTGTTGCAAACCTCAACTGTGAGCATGCCGCAGTGCAACAACGTGATTAGCTTTAATGTCCCCCGGTTCGACTGTTGGAAAGCAGATGATTGGGTCTTTGAGGGAAGGAGTGGGACAACCACGTCTGGCATTACAGAAATTTCCCATAGATTTCTGTTTGGTTTTCTCTGAGTTCTATGTCCCCACTTTTGCTGTCCTTTTTAGTAGATTTGCAGGCTGTTAGATACTGTTTTCCTTTCTCAGATCCTACTTTTCCTCACCTTTTATTCAAAGTCTCTTTCTCACTCACACATACTCTGACACAAACTCAGCAACACTTTGCATGCCTTTGAGTCTGATGTGGGATATTTAATACAGCAAGTAGTCACACTGCAGCGGGTTTTTATTTTGGGGTGTTGCTTTCATGTGTTTCACACTGGTGTTACCTCGCTTTTTATGACAATAAGAAGTGAGCATTTCAGCAGGTTTTACAGCTTAATTCAGATACACTTCAGGCGTGTCTCTTTATTTCTGGTCACACAATTGTGGATGATCTCTTTGTTGCATCTTTGCAGAGAAGTCAGATTCTAAGCATCATAATTATACTCAAATCAATAATACACTCAAATATGTATTTTTTTTCTGAAAACACCACTTTAGCTGTCACTTACCACAGCCATTTGCAGATGTAGTACTGCATTGTTCTTCCTCTTCAGGCTTTATTTCTCTGTGTTTTATGATAAGCCTCTGGATTGTGAGATTGTGGCAACCCTCCACATAATTCAGTTTTATTCGCATCATGGTACTTATTTGTGAGTTTGGTTTTAGTTTATGAAACTTTCCAAATGTTTCAGTTCACATGTTGGTAAGTAGAATGTCTTTCATCTCTTTTTTAAAAATCTGCAGATCTTAGCCCTGTACTTTACTCTGACTACGGTAACACTGATCTCTGTTCCTGGGTCTGAAACACAACCTACCAATCCTGATACACCGCTGAAGTGCTGCACGTTGCACGCATGTGTCCACTTTTTACACATGCGTGCAAGAATGTAGGCTTATCTTTTTACATTGGCTTTGCTGATTAGAATCTACAGAGCAAAAGGAGATAAAGATGATCCTTACGAAAGTGCTCTATGGATCTGTACACTACAGTGACAACCTCCTTAATACCAAGAAAAAATATCAGCAGTTGTCTAATGTAAATATTTTTACATTCAGGAACCAATTGCAAAGAGTTGCAGACACCAACTAGTCGAGCGTGCCACATGGTCTCCAAACGGTTGCAATCCAACTCAGACTGATTGGAGTCATTCTGAGGCAATTATTCTCAGACTGATGAAGGTTTGCAAACTGTTACTGTGTAACTTATAAACGATTGCCAAAACACTGCAATCAGTCAGAGTCAGCCTGGACTGATGAGCACTGCAGTGCGCCTTTTAACAATAGGGGATTCAACTCATCGCCAAGTGATTGCATTCTTGTTCCTACATAGAAGCAAGGTTGTGGAGAGTCTCTCATTTTCCAGTTAAAACAGCAGCATACTGCAGCACCTACATTGTTATTTGTGGAGGTGTTTCTGTTTCAAATGTGTGAGGTTCTGGCTGGACAATGAATTTAAGAAGTTCATACTGATATTTGTGTATGAAGACAGCAACAGCTTTCCAAAAGCTGGCAACATCTCCATTAATCACCATAAGATCACAATCACACATTGCACATAACTGCCAAGTTGACCAATTTAAAGGCAGACTGACAGCAGACTGAGTGTCTTTTTGCTTATGACTAAAGTCTGGGGGAGGGTGTGCATCTATTTGAATGTAGCCAAAAAATAAAGAGCTCCTTGCTGACTGAATTTACTGTATACTAATATACTATACTATACTACTTCTGCATTTACCTAAATCTCACTACAATACACTGTTAAACAAGAGTATTACATGTTTGCTGTAACCAGGTATTACCACCCACAGCACATTTGGCTAGCACATGGCTAATTACCATGAAAACATATACCTGTTTTTTCAATATATACAAAGTTCCCTTTTTGCTGTCATAGAAAGTTTTCAGACGTACATAAGCACATAAATGCTTAAACATTCATTTCACAGCATTTCACCACAAAACTTGGCTATCTTACCAACTGGAATTAGGTACAGTGATAAACAGCCCTCTGTACAGTGTTCACCTACACTCAACAAAAATATAAACGCAACACCTTTGTTACTGCTCCCATTCCCCATGGGATGGACGTAGAGACCTAAAATTCATTCCAGATACACAATATAACCATCCCTCCCAAACAGTGGTCACAAATCAGTCCAAATGTGTGGTAGTGGGCACATCTGCTATATTGAGATAATCCATCCCACCTCACAGGTGTGCCACATCAGGATGCTGATCTGACATCATGAGTAGTGCACAGGTGTACCTCAGACTGCCCACAACAAAAGGCCACCCTGGAATGTGCAGTTTTTTGCGCTATTGGGGGTCTGGGGTCCCAGAACCGGTCAGTATCTGGTGTGACCACCATTTGCCTCATGCAGTGCAACACATCATCGCATGGAGTCTACCGTTTACCTAGCTGTGTGTTCTGTCAGTCCTCTGGTGTAAGTTTATTTTGATTTTTTCCAGTTATGTTATATTTGAGTTTAACATTAAAGCTGTTTTGAGTTCACATCTGTCTCCGGAGTCTGCACCTTGGGTCCTATTCCTGTCTGCACACAGCCGCTCATAACAGCCATTGCTTTCTTGGACCTGTCCCCTGCTTATCCCACTCACCTGGCCAAGACCCTCATGCCCCATGTGTCAAGCCTTAAATCCAATCAACATCATTTTTTGGTGTTAGTTAATAAACCTTTGTTAAACCCTTTACTTTGCCTCCGCCTTGGGTTTTCTGCACGTGGGTTTGAATTTTGGTGCTCGGCCTCCGGCCGTTTTGTGACAACAAGGCAGAAAGTCCGTTCATAACAAATGGAACAGTGTTTCCATTATCATTGAGTCCCTCGTGTAATTTATCTATTTATCAGCCTCAGCTGCTCTCTCTCCAATAACTTATACTGCTTCCATGTGTGGGCGTGCTTGGAGTTTGAAGCTGAAGCTTGGGAATAACATCACACAGAGACTGCTGGTGTCCTTCTACAGAGCCACCATTAAGAGTGTTCTAACTTACTGCATATGCATCTGGTACACTAGCTGCACAGGGGCTCAGAGGAAAGCACTCCAAGGTATCATTAACACCGCCCAAAAGATCACTGGCTGCCCTCTCCCCACACTGGAAGTTCTACACAACGCCCACTGTTTTAAAAAGGCCCAAAACATCATAAAAGACACCTCACATCCTGGCCACTCCCTGTTCGAACTGTTGCCCTCAGGCAGACGGTACAGGGCAATCAGAGCAAGGACTAATAGACTCAAACACAGCTGTTATCCAACTGCAATAACACATCTGAATACTACAAAAAAATGTCCATCACGCCACTCTTGTGTTAATCTATGCACGGTCTGAAGCATGTGTGTGGGAATGTATGTGAATGTTTTACTGTTATATCTTATTAGTATTTTAAGTATTCTATCTATTTTATTTATTGAATTTTATTGTTTTATTTATATTTTGATATTGCTAGGGATGATGCAATGATCGGGGACCATTCTTAATTTCGTTGTTCTCATGACAATGACAATAAAGTTTCTGATTCTGATTCTGATTCTGATTTACCAGCCCATCTATGCTCCAGCTCTCACCTTTAGTCTCGAGCTGTGGGTCATGACCGAAAGGATGAAACTCCAGATATTAGCTTTTGAAATTAGTTTTTCTGTGCAGGCATAGGCTTGGGAGCTCAGATTCTGTGATACCCTATCTAAGCTCCTAACCTCTTCTTGCAACAGTTGCTATTTTATGTTGAATGGAGCCTGCTGAGGTTGTGGGGGCATCTGATTAGGATGTCTCCCTGAAGCCTCCCTGTTGAGGTATTCTGGGCATGTCTGACTGGGAGGAAGCCCAGGAGCCCCAGGAGAGATTATGTATTCCAACTGGTCTAGGGATGCCTCAGGTTCCCCTACACAAGGCTTGGAGAACACGGATGGGCAAAATGATGCCTGAGCTCCTCTTGTTAGTTTGCTGTCAATGGAGCCAGAACCCTGATATGTTGATAGACACATGTAAAGGCAGATGTCGTTGGAAATCTGAAAACGCTTCAAGGATTTTGTCTTTTGTCAAATTGTGGTTGTCATATGGCAAACAGCAGTGAGGGGCAACTCCTTGAGGGCACACCCGACTACAGCATTTTTCTAAATGTTATTGTTTAGAGAAGTCCTTAAACTCATCGTGCATTTGTAATACATAATTGCATTAAAAGGTCTCTATCTTGAACAACTCTGCATTTTTAACTGTAGTTATTTTTCCCTTTCTGTCAAGATTTATATTCCAGTATATTAAATAGTTTTTCAAAAGATCCTGCTAAGAGGCAAATGGGGTCAAAAAAATTGTGTGCTGAAAGTAATTGCAGAGCATTTACTTCACTCAGAGCTTTGACTACCTTTTGTATTGTCAGCACTGTGTATGTATTGTATGTCTGTGTTCATTTGTGCGTGAAAAAATTGACAGTTGCATAAGGATGAAATTGGCTGTTGCTTGTTTGAATAGAAAGCTTCCAGCATGCAGCATAATTGTCCGTGACCTTCCCTTAGTGTTGCTTTAATTCTCTCTGAATTATGAAAAAAGAATGGTTACTTAATGTAACATTTATTAAGTTAAATTCTAGTGACAATTTTTACTTCATTTGAGTGAAAGTATATTGAGCTTATGCAATGGAGAGGACTCGGTCGTAGATTTTCTCTGTTTGTAATTCACAAGAATCACTACTCGTCCTCGAGTATTGGTCAGAATTTTATCAAACATACACACAGAGATTACGGATGGTGTCTTTACCCAAACTGAGCTCAAGGTCAAGATCACATTTGTTGTTGTCCGGGTAATAATCTGTGAATTGTGATGGATCGTGAGTCAGATGAGCTACTGCGTCACTGACGTTCTGATTTCTGACTGGAAACAGCACTTAGGATTGTTTTCAGACATATTTATGAAAGACAAAAAACGATGAGGATACTCTGAGCAGGCAAAAATAAATAAATCCCCCTTGTATTTCAAGGCAGAGATCCGAAGAACATCTTTCGACCATTCATCACATCTTGTCATATCCTATCAGTAGCCATCCATAGTAAGCTTCCTCTCTGAATACAACAGCATGCATCGATTGACTTCAAATTCCACCTTCCTCGTGACTGTGACTTTTGCAACTCAGATTTTGATGTCAGGGATGCTTTGCAGGGCATTGCAACATGTTTAGCTTGAATTTATTGCTAAAATAGGATGCTTTATCTGGATGAAATACACAATATGGACAAAAGTATTGGGCCATACCTCTTAATCTTTGAATTCAAGTGTTTTCCATCCCATTGCTACAGGTGTATTCAAGCACCTAGCCATGCAGTCTGCTTTTGTGAAAGAAAAAGTCGTTCTTACTGAATTTGAATGTGGTACTGTGCCACTGTTGCAACTAGTCAAGTTGTGAAATTTCTCACATTCTAGATATTACATGATTAACTGTTAAGCACTATTGTTGCAGTGGACGTGTCTAAATAACTAAAAAACAATTGTTAAGACATTTTTCAAATGTTCAAGATGCCTTTTTTGCCCAACACAGTTCATCGATGAAACTCAAGATGACAGAACGCATGACGAAAGTCCTGCACATGGCTCAACATCACAAAGTCTGAGCGTGTGTGAAGAAGGGGGGGAAGCCTCAGAAAAAGAAGCGCTTTTGTGTGTATCGACACATCGTGATTTCCCATAGTCAGTATTGGGATTTACTGAAAGAACTGAGGCTGTCGTTAGCAGAGATGGGCGCGTTACTGTAATCTGATTACTTTTTTTAAGTAACGAGTAAAGTAAGGGATTACTATTGCAAAAACGGTAATTAGATTACCGTTATTTTCCCGTAGGAACGCTGCGTTACTGCGTTACTAAAACCGTGATTTTTTTGCGAGAATGCCTCATGACAGTGACGTAAGCGAGTGCGACATTCGTGACAACAGCTGTGTGCAGATCAACAATGGATCATATATCGATTGTGTCACAGATTAGTAGGCAGAGGACTCACTCGCAGGACTCTGAAGTTTAGAGAGAAGGTGAGGGTTTATTTGCAATGTGACACCAAGTGAGAATATATACATATATACAGTGGAACAGATAACACGGGGCTCCAGGGAGTAGGGCGGGGTCGGAAGGGAAGGTCCAAGACGGGGGTACACACACGCTCTTCTTCCACTTGATCCGTAACTCAAAAATGTCCACACTAAGAAGCTCACGCTCACTCACACACATCCACAGAAATCCAGACGGCAGGGAAGACGGGCAGGGAGTCTAGAAGGCACTTGGTAATGTGACGATCCAGCGAGGAAGCAGCCTCTCTTGCCATCTTAAGTAGTCTGCCAGGATCAGTGTGAATGAGCCACAGGTGTGTGTTCAGGGTGGGTTCAGAGGCGGGGAACCAAGGTCCAGTTCCGCCCTGGTGGGAGAGGTTAAGACAAAAAATACACACACCACGACCTCTCCAGATCTTGAGAACCATGACAGATTGTGGGAGAGAGTATGAGCGTGCAGCGTTTAAAGCGTGGAAGTACTGATCTTACTTTGAGTTTGATTCCATAAAAAGTGACAAAAACATTAGCGTCCGTTGTGCGTGGGAAGAAAACTTCTTTTTACAGTGAAAAAAACCCTAAACAAGCACCGAGTGCGTAATGGGAAATTCACAGAGAAACTCGCGGAATCTTCCACTGACCGCTGCGCCACACCTGCACCAGAGCACACCTCCGCCTACCCCACTCCTGCTTTACAGGTGAAAATAGAGCAACAGGACCGCTGAGTCTTTGACTTTATTTATTTTCTGCTGTGTTTTACTTGCATCTATTTGAAAGACTGAGTGTAAACACAAAAAATATTTTTTTTATGTGCTGGAATGTGCAGAAAATAGGTTTAAATGTTAAACTAATTTCTTCAAGTCAGAGAATGGTGCATATAATTTAATTTTTGCTTGATGCATAAAGTTAAAAGATTAAAATGGATAAAACAAGTTTAAAAAAAAGAGACTTTTCCATTTGATTACATTTTGTATGATGGATTATGCAGAAAAAGTAGAATTGGGTTGAAAGATCTATCGCTTCATCACCTATTCAGGTTGTAAATCATGTTTTTAAAAAGTAACTAACTAATTACTTTTGAAAATAAGTAATCAGTAAAGTAACAGGATTACTTTTGGGGGGAAGTAATCAGTAATTAGTTACTGATTACTTTTTTCAAGTAACTTGACCAACACTGGTCATTAGTGGCAGGTTTCTGCCTACACATGCATTTCAGCCGCTTACCGTACACCCATCACTTTCAGGTTCTCATATGAAATTACATAGTGCTGAGTGAGGGCCTGAGAGGATTTGAAGGGGAAGTGTATACAATTTAGCTTACAGGCTCTACAAGTTGCATTCAGTAAAGAAACTAAAAAAACATCCAATGTCAATGTGACACCGCCCGAAAATGCTGGCCTTTAATAGAAAAATTCATAATGTCTCCTCTGTAAAGGATGCATAAACCTTTGGTTGTCTTCAGAAGCCAACTATTAGGTCTGAAATTGTTTTTACTCGTATGGTATGTACAGTTTATTATTATTACAGTGACTTTTATGCTGCCCTCTAAGCCAGAGCTCTGATTGACCAATAATTAAAGTTTCAGTAGGCTACTTATTAATTAATGCCGGAAAGACATTGAAACTGTCACTTTTTACTGGCTTTAAGCCTGGAGGTATTTAATGGCCTTCTCATTTTTATTCACAGAGGACACATTTTTCAGTTGACTCTAAATCCTGTGTGTGTTGCATAAATCTAGAGTCAGCAGAACCTAAACAAGAGGCTGGTGACACTCATATATCTCTTTTATGCAGCATTACATACACTTTTAATCTCACAGAGAGAAAAAAGTTTTTAGAAATTAAACTTCAAGACAGATTTACAGCTGAGACATTTTTGTTAAGGCACAATAAATCTTTATTATTGTGTTTAACCATTCTTTGAGCATTTCCCTGTGGAAAATACTTTTTGTGTCTGACAGCATTTAGTGTCAGTGAAAAATCAGAGTTCAGAGGAAGTGGTAGGGCTGGGCGATATGACCCAAAATTCATATCTCGATATTTTTTAGCTGGATGGCGATATAAGATATATATCTCGATATATTTTTTTTTAAGCCATAAAGTAAGAACAAAAAGAGAGTTCTTAGTCAAAGCTGTGTCCCAGATGTCACACAGGCATTTTTATTAACATACAGCACAGATGTACATGAAAAATTACTCAAAATTAAATTATGAGCATTCATTAAATAATCATGCTCCATAAATAAAAGAAAACAAGGTTGTTTTTGTGCTAAACAAAGAGCTCACAATTGTGCAGTCAAAATGTAAACTAAAAGACGCTGAGCGTAATAACAAAGACAGACAGATTTCACAGCAGCTCTATTTCCAAGTTTTACTGCGTGACTGACAGCCTGGAGTTTGAAATCCACTTCATAACCACGTCTCTTACAGGTGCCATTTATGGTCCTTATACACACACAATACGGTAATATTACGTTGAAGCACAGTACGTATCACTCCGCGAAGCTCTTCGGTAGCCGTAATGCGCCGACAATCTATCAAGCGGTGCAGCTCCGTAGCTTACCAAAGTCGTACTCAAACATTTGTGACAGATTGCTGAACGCCGTGTACCACATAAAATCGGTTCGCGGCCATCAAGCACAACCAGAATTCATACATAAGGCGCGCTATCAACTTTTGAGAGAATGAAAGGATTTTAGGGTTAGCGCTGTTAGCTCGTTAGCATGTTTAGCTCGTTAGCACGTTGACGCCGTCCAGCCCCACGCATGGGGCGATGCGCAGTAACTCGTTAACGGAGATTTGCCGTGTCCGTCTTGTCGCTGCCTGCACGTGAAGCGATGGGGTAGGAGGGGGAGTTGTCTTCAGTGAAGGCGAGGCGGAGTAACGTTGCGTAGAGACAAAAGTGGACGAAAGAGAGGCAAACTTGCGGCTCCACAACTATAATTATAACGTAACATAGTCTATATCGATATAAAGGATATTGTCACATCTTATATCTCGTATAAAAATATATCGATATGTTTTAAAAACTCGATATATCGCCCAGCTCTAGGAAGTGGCACCATTACGGGAAGCTTGTTTTGTTGACGCAACGTGAGTTTTTAGATGGCAGTTATGTACCGCCACCCAGAGAAAAAAAAAGAAAAGAACCTTTTGGAAAGATGCTGAAAATGATTCTAACAGACGTCAGAACAACAATCTGATGTGCTTGAAAGGTGAAAAGCTGTTTTCTCACGTCGATGAAAAGATGTCCAAATTTGGGTGAAAGCGAAAACACATTGTTTCCTCCTCAACACCTCTGCAAACTGCTCAGCTGACACGAAGATTCAAGTCTGTAAGCTTCTTGTTGTGAGGCAGCAGTTCTAATTTCTCCACCGCCACACCACCTTTTCATATAATACATAGAACCAGTAAGTTTAGATTAACCAAAAAGTCCATTATTATTATTTTTATCCTGTTTTGTGACTGTCTGCCATTGCACAACCAAATACAATGTTATTTGTGACAGATTATTGCACTATTATTTTTGTCTGTGAAGGTTCTCAGTCATCCAGGTCATCATAGTCTAAGGAGCTTGGAAAGAAAATGACACCAACTGTCTGCCATCCATAATCCAGTTTTGAGATTCCTTCCCAGAATCCTTAACGCCCACTCACATCCTGGGCCATCTGACCTCAGGAAATCACATGATAGGGTGGGGCCAGGTTTCACAATGAGCTCACCCGAAACCCTGGCTGATTGGGACACACACCCACTTTCACACCGTGGCGGATGTGATTAGGTAGAGGATCATCAGGGGGTCCTTTGTCCCTCTTTGGGGGGAAACTCCCACTGGGTTTAAATCTGGGACTCTCCACCATTGACCCTTAGAACTGAAGAAGCTTCTCGGATGAGAGGTGAAACGTCTTCAAGCAACTTAAAGAAGTCCAGACGCTTTTCTTTCCAAGCTCCTTAGACCACTATTATTTTTATTTCTTTATTTTGTCTTTGCTTTTCGGTGATGTCAATGTCTTTCAAAACTTTTGGGACTACCAGTTACAGCCCAGATGAGGTCAATGTTAGTTAGGTTATAGCATGGACTCATCGACAAGAGCTCAAAGTTCTTTCTTACTTTTTTCTACTGTAGGAACCACTGAGCTGCATTCATTAGCTAGTTTGTTTCTCTACCAACAACCCGAAAAGCACTGCAGAGAGCGGTAGAGGCGGCAGAGAGCCGGGCAAGATCCTTCCTTACATTAAGGACATCTACATCCAACAGTGCCTGAGTGAGGCCCACAGTATCATCAGGTATCACGTCCATCCAGTATAACAGCTACTCTACTTTTTACTGTCAGGCAGACATGGGAAGTGGGACGTGTAAATTCAGGAATGTTTGTTTATTTATTTATGGATTCTTTTATCTTTTTTTAATTTATCTACTTTTTTTCATATTAGTTTTTAAACTCATATTGCTTTAGTTTTTTTTATCCTGCAGAATTTTCAGATGCTGCGTGACCTGGTTTTTGTCTTGTCAAACACATTTCATTGTAATGCTGACCCTGTCATAACTTGCTGTCATGAGCTGCGGAGTGCGCAGCTCAAATATTGCGGCATGTGAGGACCCAAACACAGACACTCAAAAGTAAACTGTAGTAAACAAAAGCAAGCCGTTTATTTAGGCTGGTGGTCTGAGTACAAAACAAAGCAGGGAGATAAAATACAGAATAGAAAAACTCGTGCTAACAGAAACTACACTGGAAAAGGAGTCAAGAATCAGGGACACTGAGGCTACATGAGAGGAAAGTGACTGACATTCTAACAATGGACAAATGGAGACTTGAGACAACATAAGGGGTGGTTGGGAGAATGACAGACAGGGGACACTACCAGACCATACAGAGAAAAGACTAACATGAACAGGACACAAGAGGGAACTAACTAAGACAAGAAACTAAGAACTAGAAATGTGAATAACTAAACTATGAAACACTGAAAATACTAAAGATAACCTACAAGAGATATAGGAGAAGTTCTAAAAGAATACAAGAAATCTAAACTTAACAACATAAAGATATTTCAACAGACCTTGAAAACTCTGGGCAACAGATCCAGGACCATGACACGTACATGTAACAAATAAAACCGAAACTGAACATAAGCAGTAAGTTGGTAAATGGGAGAAAATCAGTTTAAATTCAAGTTTGTTTGTTTTTTCTTTCAAGCATTTTTTACTTGTAAACTGATTTAGAGGTTAGGGGAAACTGGCTGATGGACGTCTGATGTTTAGGAAGTTGTGTTTACTTTTCTCTCTAGCCGCTTTTTATGAAGATATGCTTGAGTTCCATCTGAAAAGACTTTATTGAACTTTATAAGGAAGGCTAACCATTTGCACATGAAGGATGTGGACACTACATTTGCATACGTCATATTTTCTAGATCTTCTGTCCATAAATGACTTAAAATTCAATCAGCGGGAGTCATCATGAACATGTTTGCTGTCTTAATGTTAGTCAGGAGACAAAAAAGTGCTAATGTAGTCATGCAGCCACTAGTGAAGCAAACTGATGTATACTGCTTCACCACAGTGCTGCAGTTAATAAAGTTAGCATTTTAGCATTTCTAAATAATTAAACAAAATTAAAAAATAATACATCTATCCCTTTTGAAAAGTAAACATTACAAGTTTAATAACCTGAAATGCAATTGTACAGTGGAATGTAATGCATTACAGGCCTGGCATTGGTTATTATGTAGAAAATGCATAAATCATTGCACTGAATTAAAATGTTATCTGGAGAGTGATCTGTGCTATAGAAGTGTGAGCCTGGGCTTCCAGACCCTCGTCTCTTTTCCATACATTCAGCTAAACAAACTGATACTGCAGCACCGTAGAGCTGATGAGACTGGTGGAACTCGTGTCTCATAGCTGCGACTAGTCTCTGTACTACACCAAGATTAAACCCAGTGGATTTTAAATGTAGCAGAGCGAATTAAGTTACATAATTTAGTCTTTTTCTATTAAAACAGGAATTTTGAGTCATTAAAGCTTTCCTCTGGAAATGCCATTCATGAATTCAGACTTCAGCGACATGTCCATTTGTCCATATATGAAAGAAAAGGTTGTTACCAGTCCCCGTGCAGATTATTGTTATCTGCTGATACAGCTTCCGCTGCAGTCTCAGCTTGTTTTTCGTCTATCTGCATGACCTAGGAATGACTTCGGTTTTTGGCAAATGCCTCTTTTCTCTCCTCTGTTTTGAGAGAACCCTTATCTCTGTTTAATTTGCCACACAAACATCTTTCTTGCTCATCCTTTGTTCCCCCAGTCTCTGCATATCATGCCACGGAGAGTTCAGTCACTCCTTTCTTGGCGGTGCTGCTGTTAGAAAACCTTGCTGTGGCTCTCTGTTTAAAGAAAATGCAAATGATAAGAGCGATAATGGATTTTTTTTAATGTATATCCTTCTCAATCATCTTTTCTGAGTTCACCCAGGTACACATCCAGCACACGGACTTCAAATGCAACATGCATAATGCAGACGATTTTTCTTTGATAATGGCACAGTGCAGCTAAACGAACAAATTGAATGTAGCTAAGGCTTCTTCAGATATTGATTCACGGTTTCAGCTCAGTATATGAATTTGCACAAAGGGGATTAGAAAGACTCGTGCGCATTAGAACACGCCGTGGCATGTCACGGATGCATATGATAGATGAGTCATAGCATTTGTTCGTAATTTCCTCATTTGTTTCCAGACATCAGTAATAACCTGCAGTGCTGCATCCCCATCTGTAACACACTGTACAGGGCCAGGAGTTCTGCCGTATCCTTTCCTGTAAACCATATTTCCTGAATGAGCGTGGTGTTCAAGGTTATATATGGGATAACGTTAAAGTAAATGATGAGCATGCTTTATTTCAAGTATTTGGGATATTTTTCACGTCCGCGACTCCACGTGTCAATCTTATCTACATGCAAAGCTAATCTATAGCGAAGGCACCGGGAGTGTTGCAGTGTTTGGCTACGTCATGTTAAATCATTTGCAAGTCTGCACATGTGTGATATGAACTGCCTTTCATTAATCATTCAGGTTTCACCAGATAGCAAAATAGCAAAGGCAATAAATAATCACTATTTTATATATGTTCTTTGCTCCTTTCTTTAAAACCAGTGAGATCTCAATCTGGAAAACATTCAAACAAGTTTGCCCTGATTGGAAAAAAACAGTGAAGGAGGCTTCTTTAGCTAAACAGTGTTCCTCTTTTATGAACTGAATGAGAGGTGATGTGGCTGCTGATGCAGCTCCCTGCTAAGATAAATCTCGCTGATCTCTGGGGACCTGTGACTGTTCAAATGGCATATACACACATGTATTATCGAAGCTAATGTTTTCCAATATTGACACGTTCGTTGTTAAAGTTGTTTGAATTGAATTAAGCTGGGGTGCACAGTGTGAGGTTACCTGGCTGATATTAAAGCCTTGGCCTTGGATCAACATATCTGGGAGGTTTCCAGGAGATTGGAGTAATGCATGTCCCTTTATACAAGAAAGTGACCTGAGGCGAGAGAGTCTGGCTGAGGCAATAAGGCAGAAAATCTAATATGGTGGCATGGGCTCTCCCACTGGGCTAAGCTCTCGCAAGCAGCGACGGTGGGTGTCTCACTCTGAGTGTTCCTCCTCTTTTTTCACCCACCTCCCTTTCAATTTCTGTTTCGGTCTTTTCTTCCTGTCTCTCTTTCTTCTTGATTTTCCTTACATCATGGCTATACACTCATTAATGCATGCTTGCACACACACACACACACACACACACACACACACACACACACACACACACACACACACACACACACACACACACACACACACACACACACACACACACAGTGACACACAGGTAAAGTGATGATCTGAGGCCTGTCAATGACCCTAACCTCATTGCACAGTATATTGGGCAGCTTCACTGGAGAAGTAACCTAATTCTGCCTGGAGGAATACAGAGTCAGCTATTTGTTTGGGTGACTGCACACTTCCAACACCCTCATAATGCTAACAACCCTCTTCTTTCCTCACACTATCCTCTAGTTTCTCACCCCAGTATATCAACCAGCATCCACCATGCATTCACAGACGATCTGCACAGGATGGTGTTGTTACAGTTGCGCACCTTAAAGAGCAAACAGTTTTAGGAAACGAGCTGAGCAAAATCACTTCCCGAAATGACACGTTCTCCATCAGTTGCAGGCTAATGTACTGGGATGCACTCGTTCACTGAGCAAGCGATGCAGGTCATTGATTTATTTGCATCCTGTGACTGATTAAGTATATCCCTTGGAGCAAATGTTGGCTATGTACTGTAATCCCAGATTCTGTGAACATAGGTGTAGCCCGAAGAGATGATGGCCCAAGTCTTCAGGTGGTTACTCTTAGAAAGCCACATGATCAAAACTTTAAAGTACCACTGTACTTGAAATAGCGGAGAGTCATTATGCCAATATGAAAACATTATCTTAAGTAACAGTCAGAACTGTAGATCAATGTGAAAAAACAGCGTTTCTGATACTCTGAGAGATGCCGTCTAAAATATTGAGATTTAGATGCTTTTTTTAAAACCATCCATTCATACATTTTCTTCTGCTTATCTAATTCAGGATGTTCAGGGTCGCAGGTGCTGTAAGGGACTATCACAGCTGCCATGGGGTGAGAAGTTGGATACACCTTGGACACAATGCCAGCGTGTTGCAAGGCTAACGCAGAGAGGCAGATGATCATTTACACTCACACTCACATTATGGGGAATGTAGAATCCCCAGTTAACCCAGTCCCACTAACGTCATTTCTTTGGACAGTAGGAGGAAACCAGAATACCCGGAGAGAGCCCATGCATACACAGCGAGAATATGGTTGATTATGAGGAATATACAGTAGCTCAGTAGCAGTGTTTCAGTTCACTGAGTGGGACTTTGTCGTCGGAGCACCAGTGTGGTATTGAGCGATGGGCAACATGTCTTTTGAATGAACCAGTTCTGGTTCAGACCACTGAATCAACAAGGGGCGCTTTGAAAATCACTACCATAGATGATGTGGTTCAGAACAGAATAAAACTGGCAGCTTTCTGCTAAATTGCTGATGTAATGTTCGCACCTGATGATGTGGAATTGTCTGCAGTCAAGCACGGGTAAAAGCCAGTCACTGCAGTGACCTCTGAAATGGTCTTGAGTGAAAACAAAAGAAGCTAACAGCAATAACTTAAATTTATTATTCTCAGAATCAAAAGCACTAAGAAAGGGGGGAGACATCACTCTGCCTAGTTCTTTTTAAGTTTGCATTGATTTTTACGCACTTCTCTGTCAGAGCAGTTTGTTAAGATGCTGGCTTTCTTCTTTTTTCCATGCTTTCTTCATTATCTGTCTTACCACACTGTGAGTGTGTGAGTTGAAGGGCGGGTCACATGGCGGATTATTCATTTGAGGTCACGAGAAAGACTTTTCCTGCTGTACAGACAGAGAATTATGGACTTATTTCCATATTTCTTTAAAGCACTCTCCACTAGCTTCCCCATCGTGCACAGCTGACTGCACGGTGAACTCCCAGGTCCTCCACGTGCACCAAGTCCACCACCTCAGCCTCCACCCTCAGGCATTAAGCTGTCATGCATGCTCGCTGCATGCACCTATCATAACTGATGTGAGGAAAAGAAAGACTCAGATGTTGATTATAGAAACACCAGACTAGTGTACACGCATAAAGAAGCCAAGAAGTAGAAGTGCCTGAATTTGGTTATAGTGCTTAAATCTACTATTAGCCTGATCAAAAACGTCGAAATTCTTTATGGGATGATCATATTGGGAAGGTAATCTTTTTGTAGGACTTCAGTCGCATCCTCTCTTTTGTGGAATTTAAAGAATGGGCATTGTACTGTATCAAATGTTAACATTCATTCAGGAGTATGAGGTGTTTGTGCTCCACTCTCATTAGTGTCAAGCGGGTGATAACAAAAGGAGAACAAAACATCTTCAACTGCACTGAATTACTGATTATGTTAGCATCTAAATTTCCACTGGTGTGGGACAGGGTACAAGAGTGACTTTATAAAGCACCTTTTGAGGCACACAATGGGCTCATACATCTTCTTTGCTTTCCTTACAGCCCTGATTAAATGAGTGTGATGGATCTCGGCATCATTAGGGAGACTGAGGGCTGGCGGACTGGAGCCATCACAAATCAGCTTTATGTGAGAAGAGCATGGAGTGGCAGTGACAGCTTTACAGCTCCTGTGATATAAATGGAGTGGCCTGTTTTACATTGCATGGCCCTGAAGCCTGTTCCACATCAGATACATGGTAACCAGTGGTCATAATACACCTCTGGGCTTCAAGTTATGAGCATGTCCATTGCTGTTCTTTACCTTAGTCAGCACATTACTGGTTGTCCACAAGGGTGTTAATCATTAGCCATGTTATGAGAATGCTGACCTAGTTCCTGCCAATGTAAATTATGTCTAATAGTACTGTGCCAAAAAAGAAAATGCATCTATACCCAGAACTTACAAATAATTATATTTCTTGAAACTCCCTGTACTTATCCTCTCTGAGAGTTGAAGTTCTCTCAGAATGCCTTCAACCAGCGTATCGTCTTACCGCAGATGGTGTCGCCTTCTTTCCCCTCATTTGGCACAGCTGGTACATACGTTTTCCATGATCAATATGACATGATCAAATGATTGTTTAATGCTTCATTCATAGTAAAACACAGAAATCGTTTAAAGAAGTCGTTTAAGTTGCACAAATTAAGAATTCATCTTTTTCAGAACTGCATTTTCTATCCTTTTAATTGCAGTTCAATTTTATTTATATGATGCCAAATCACAACAACAGTTGCCATAAGGCGCTTTATATTGTAAGGTAAAGACCCTACACTAATAGTGAGGAAACCCCAACAATCAGCAGGAAAGAAAAACTCCCTATTAACAGGAAGAAGCCTCCAACAGAAGCAGGCTCAGGGAGGAACAGCCGTCTGCCATGACTGGATGGGAGTGGTGGGATGGAGACAGGACAAAAAACACACTGTGGAAGAGAGGCAGAGATGAATAATAAAAGACGATTACCGTTAATTGAAAAATGGGAAAAGAGGTGAGGGAATAAAAAAACATTCAGTGCATCATGTGACATTCCTAGCAGCCTAGGCTTCTTGCAGCCTAACTAAGGGAGAATTCAGGGTCACCTTTGTCAAAAAGAAAAGTTTTAAGCCTAACTATAAAAGTAGAGAGGATGTCTCTCTCCCAAATCCAAACTGGGAGCAGGTTCCATAGAAGAGGGGCCTGAAAACTGAAGGCTCTGCCTCCCATTCTACTTTTAAATATCCTAGGAAGCACAAGAGTGAAGCTTTGCTGTGGCGGTATGGTGCTATGAGGTCTTCAAGATAAGGCGAGCCCTGATTATTCAAGACCTTGGGCTATTGGTGATGTGACTTCCCAAACTTAAAAATGTATACAGTGATGTAGCCACACAGTAAAATAGGTTACTTTGAGACAACAAAAACTAGGTGGGGGGTGAGGGGAACATGTGGGGGAATCATAGCTTTACTATTAGTTGATGTAAAATTGTCACAGTGATGTTTTTTTCCGAATTTGGCACATTTTCAGAAGCTTTTATCTGTCTACTTTGTCAGGACTCTTTGATCTATAATGCAACATAAATACAAGTTTCTATCTAGTCTTGTTATAGGTTCATTACCTTCTGCTTTCTACTGAAAACAAAACATGAATTTCACTCAAGCTGCCTTTTGCACACTTGTTTGTTGGTAGTATGATCAAATGAGGAGATAATAATACAGATTCTTTTATCAGTGCCTTCAGCCCCCTTTTTTCCCATTAATCAGAGAAGCATAATGTGTAAAGAAGGCTTTTCATCTCTATCATCCTCTGTGTCTCTTGATATATGAATGTGTAGGATTATTTTTATACCACGACCATATGTGCATGTTTGAATAAGCAGCTAATTATGTCAGGCTTTATCACACTTGATCTTGAAATATCCCTTTAGCCACAAAAGGGAATCAACTTCCTTGAAGATGCACTGCAAAGAAATTGTTGTCATTAGATTGCAGGGATGGTGGTGGGAGGGAAGCTCTGACAGATTCACCACACCTGGAGTGGAGGTCACCTTTCCTGGGGAAACTGGCATTACAGCTGCAGTAAATTCAGGCAGATTGCTCTCAAGCGAGCAAGCTTGGGAATTCAATATTAGAACAGCGGCAAAACAAAAACAAAACTAAGCCAATAGGAGACACAGTGGGCTGTCAGGCTTTTGCTTTCAGAAATGAGTTATATCCAAACCATAGGCAGCCACTGAATATAGAGCAGCAGCCCCATGCCCACGAGTATGCAACTTCCAGCGAACAAAGTGTTCCCTAAATCTGTGTTTATTTCTGTGTGCGTATGCACACGCACATGTGTATGTGTGTGTGTGTGTGTGTGTGTGTGTGTGTCTGCGTTCCTTTGGTATGTGTGAATCACAAAACAATGTCTCTGTGTGAAACCTCTCTGGCAGAATTTGCCTAGTGTGAAAATCCATCCACCCAACATGAGCTAACATTTTACTCATTAATGTCTTGAGAGGTTTGCACCAGAAATACCAAACAGCCTGCTGAATGCATCTTTGTATGAAGATGACAGGATGATGACAGGATTTGCAGTGTTGTTTGTGCCTGTTTGCGTGTTTGTTTGTTTGTTTGGTTGTTTTTGCCATGTGCTTTTTCTTTTTTTTATCCCTTTGTGTGTTTTGACATCCACATTGCACTCTCAGTTTGAGGGATTGACTGTAATCTACAGTCTATTGTCACTGAGACGTGTTTTTTTTAGTGCAGCTTTTCATGCATATTCAATAGCTTGTCACCAGTGAAATAATGATTAAAAGAAAAGTCCATGAAAATCCAGCTAATGTCATGGGATGCAAAATCCACCCAGCCAACAAAAGTAGCTCTGGAAAGTATGTAATGCTCAGGCTTATCACAAAAAGTACGAGTTAACTCAACAGTAAAGCAGCTGGCAAGTTCTGTTTTCTGTTGTTGACCGTATTCGGATTACAGTGCAATCAGTTTTAGCTCATCTATGCTGAGGACCAATGAGCTCCTGCCATGGCAAAGAGTCGCTAGGCCATTCGTCAATAATCCCCAAATTGGCTATTTGTACTACAGTACAGGTCAGAATTTTATCAAACTTTCACACAGTGATGAAGTAATGGGTCTTCACCCAAATTGTGCAAAAGGTCAAGACGACGTTTGTTGTTTCGTTTTCGTAACATAACCTTCATGAACACTTCAAAATGTTCACTCTTGATGTACTTTCTTTTTATTTTTTAGTTCAAGCCATTTAGCAAAGTCCTTAACATACGATTGTCGATCTTACTAGATTGACAAATAAAGACTTTCATGAAATACGAAATGACAGGCTGAAAAATGTCACACGTTACAGGTAAGTTTCATCCTGTTAGATGGTAATGACAATGATCTTATTGGCCGTGACCATGGAGGGAGTTGACTCCTACATTACCCCTTTCACGCATAGTGGTCACTACAGTGGACAGCTATTCAAAGGCTGTTTTCTTGTATTTGTGTCAGTGTTGATTGTATACTTGCACATAAACCACTCCATACCCTGCCACCCACTCCAAAGGTGATGCCGTCCACCTAAGTGGACATGTAAAAAGCTCTTTAAAAAGTACCTGCTTAAAAAAAAGGAATTTCAAAAATCTTTTTTTCATACCTAAAGATGAATAAAAATCCGGATTGTTGCCATGCATAAAAGGGTTAGGTGGGCCTGCCTATCACACTTACATCAGTAATATGTCAGTGCTATGACGTGCTTTACATATTTTCATACTAAGAATTTAAATTGATTAATTTGTCTGTATATGACTGTTTTCAAGCCTCCTCGACTTCTCTGTTAATTTTAATTCCCGTTAGTTTCTGCCAAACGGTCAACCAGTGGCAAGAAAGCTGTTCACTGTCTTTCTGAACTTCACACATAATAACCTGTGAAATGTTGTGGATCATGGACCTGGATGAGCTACTACATTGCTCCATGATATGGTTAGAAAGATGACATAATTACCCTGGAGTGTTTGTGTATGTTATTTGAAATTGCAATGTAATTATATTTACATACAAATACTTAAAGGTAAAGTAAACAAGACCAGTTTTTACATTAAACATAGAACTGATTATACTGTAAATAATTATAATAGTATCACATAATTTCCTGAAGTTTAACTTCCTGAAGGTTAAACTACTGCACAATATCCCCAAAAAGTACAGCATACTTATGATGTAAATAAATATTGCTTGTTTTTAAATTGCCAGGAAATTAGGCAGGACTTAAATTTACTTGCAGTATAATTATTTCTTTGTTTCCTGTAAAATCTGACTTGTTAACCCCTTATTTTAGTGTACCTACCTTTAAGTATTTGCATGTAAATATAAATACATTCAAATTTTAAATATAATACAGTGAAATTGAATTTAATTACAGGGAAATTATACCCTTTAATTACACATAGCTTGTAAAGAACTGAAGAACACAAGTTCTTATTGGCATAGTAGAATTTGAGATTAAGATCAACAGTGCATTCAAACTTGTAGCTGCCTTTATTTGTCCTGAAGGGTCTTTCGTCTAAAAGTGTGTGGTCTAACTGTAACAATGCAGCCTTCCGCTGATAAATCTGGCATTCATGAACATGACATGTACTCTCCCAGCAGGACAATGTTCCCCGCTACACTGCAAAAACTACTTTGGAACAGCGAGCCAAAGGTACTGAGCAGTTGTCAATCTGGTAGTCCATGTGCATCCTACAGGATGCAAAGGAACTACTGCTGTAACCCTCCTGCCAGAAACCCTGGGACACTAAGAGATTATGTCCTGATCTGTTTTGTTTTGGCACGAGGGGGACCTACACAATATTAGAAAGGTAGTTTTCATTTTGTGTCTGATCACTGTGTATTCCATGAGGCACAATTTACTTAATAGCATCGCTGACTTGTATTTGTATTTGTAACTGTTAACACCAAAAGGACAGCACATATCCAAGTTAGGGATTTTGGTCCTGTTTATGGGCTGGAGGTTATCCTGATCTTTGGATCAATTTAATGTGTCCCTTTTGTACGGCTGTAGTGTGTCATGCATGAAAAAAATTTGCATCAAATTCAGCCTTTCTAAACTTTCCTAAATTGTATAGCCGAGGGCTTTGTGAGCCTAAGTTCCGTTAAGGATAAAGACAGGGCATAATTAAATGGAATAGGGACCATCAGAGACATATTTGGGAGTGGCACGCTAGTCTCAGCGAAGCTACTGAGCCGCACAGACATGTTGGCATGCTAAAACGCTATGATAATGTAAATCCCAGTATTAAGCAGCATGCTAACATTTTCCAATTTGCATTAAACACAAAGAAACACTGATGGGATTGCCACTCATCTGCAGATGTTTAGTCACAAAACAAATATTGAATACATAAAAAATTTGACTTACGCTGAAGGTATTAAATAAAAATGCAGCAATAAATGTTGTTGTGCACGTTCTTGTACCAAGTATCCTTTAAAGGTTTAATGAAATTCAGTAGATGTTAAAACACTCATTGTTGACTCGAAGAAAAGCCACGAGTCACCGAAGTCAGTGGGATACATCTTTTAGAAAGATGTCTGAACAAATGTTCATGGTAACAGATCTGAACCTTGTTAAGATATTAGACACTGTTGTCATAAAACTGATACCGTCTTCACCACACTCTTAATGTAGTTTCTCCCTGCAGTCACAGTTTACTGGAGCTGCATTCAACACTGTGACACTGGCATGCATGAAGATGATATATAGATGTGTGTTAATATATGCCATTTACACTGATGGCACTTTATCTTCCTATCATCACAATCTATTTTTACACAGACTGTGAACCAGATCTTCAGTCCACAGTTCATTAAGAATTCCGACACTTACATGTAGATCTGGAACATGAATGTTGTAATGAGATAAACCTGGAAAAAACTGTACCTGTTCTTTAAGGTGACATGCTCCTCTCTACTTATCCAACCATTTTAAACAGCCAAGGCTTTGTTACACTGACTGCGGGCACCATACACAAAGTCGTCTGGGACAAATCTGGCATATCATCCAATCCACCTACTAAGCAGGAGGTGAGAGACAGCAACAGCCAACTCATGCAGATCGTAAAGCATCAGCTCTGTATGCCTCCTACACAACAAATCTCACATGCCCACTGGACTCATCTCAGATCCAAACCTGAACCTTAAGGGAGACCTGAACACAGCACCAGACGGTCAAGAATATATTTCCACTCTCTACCTTTTCTTCTTCCTGCAAAGCAGAATGTGGGAGGAATAGTGAGCCAACCAAGGCAGGTCTAGTCAATTTTGCACATATGTCCTCCTCACGTTCCACTGATTTAGCCTGCTGATGCCAACACAGACTGCCTTTGTCTGCCAACATGTAAGCTTGCTATGCCTATCATAGGGACAGCAGGGAAGCCTATTTTTAGACCTAAGGCTTTAGAATGTGTATGCACAAGATCACCCTCGAATCACCTACAGTATTTATTTCAGTTCAGCCAATACACTCTGTGGCTGTTATGGGACTCAAAGTATTCCTGATTTGAAAAGAAGCTTTGTACTTACGGTTGTTGATTAAAGGCATATTTTTTATGCTCTAGATCAAGCAACGGGGCTGGGTGTACTTTTATAAGGGCAGTTCTCTTGGTGTTGCTGCTACCACCCAGCCTCAGTATCTTTCTAGCATGCCATATAAGATTTCTGGAAATCATCCCACCACTGCTGGGATCTTGCTGTCAGTGACTAAGTTGACACTGAAGGTCAATCTTGATGACTGTACCTACAGCAAGATTTTCCAGATGGCTCAAAGTGTACCCAGGAAATCATAACTGTTATCCAAATAATACTGCTTAGACCCATGTATCCTCTAAATTGCATTGTTTTTTTTTCTTCCTATACCACAATGGCATCCATTCTGAGGCTTCACTCTGATCTATGTCCCTAGAAAATCCCCACTCCCCAATTCAATAGATCATCTTTATCAGACGTCAAAACTTTCCCAATTAGTTCTTTCCTGCATGACGGAGCAACATTTGTGCTCCAGGCTCCTTCAGCCTGTCCAACATATTCTCCCCACAGCCCAAAAAAAACCCCCAAAACAAAACAAAACAATCATTCAAAACATGCCTCTTCTTCATGACTGTCACCACTTAAACCGCCCTCTTGCATCCTTGATGCTTTCTTCGACAGTTTCTTTGCTCGCCCTAATGCAAACTCAATAAAAGTGTTATTTTTTGTAGCAAACTTGCAGAGCCACTAGAGTAGGACAGCCCTTGGTGTCTCTGCAGCAGCAAATTTTAACTGAACTAAGACGGAGGCTGTCATCGCTGAGGGTATTAGCTGAATGTGATTCGGTATTTTCTGCTTTATAGCCGCGGCCCCCCTCGCACTGCTATCTGGCAGTGGAACAGAGGACTTGGGGCTGTCATTTTGCATAGCATAAGCAAAGACACTGAGAAGATAGTGTCAGCACTGGAAGATCACAGGTAGAAGGAGGTCTTTTTCTGTGGGATGGGTGCTGGTAATAAGACAGCATTAGAGAGGCAGGAAAATACAGGCCGACAACTAGAACTTATCTGCACTGTCACTACCTCAGCGTGCACACTTTATGACATAAAAAAAGAGAGATTGTATATAACAAAACTAAATCTGTTGCCAAAGAAATGTAACCAATATGTGGTATATATTACAACCAACCTATGCATCCTTCTAGTACATATTCAGGTCATATTTCCATCATATATAAATCTTACACATTTTTTATTTTCATTAAATTTTTTTTTTTATTATTTTACTGCGCTTATATAATATGTCAACCTTGGCTTGTATTTCCAAGTCACAAATATAATTATATTCCCCACATGTGCACAGGCAGTTTGAATGAAAAGGAAAGCGAAGGCAGTGAAATATGAAAAATACAAGATCAGGCGATGAAGGACAACAAGGGAAAAAAATGATTGGAACATGAAAAGTTAAAGAGAAATCAATAAGGGAGGGGGGGGGGGGGGGGGTAAAAAAAACGCTAAGGTTATTTGGTGTGTCCTTGTGAATGCGCATAAAACCTTCCATCAAATATCTACCGACACTGAATGATTCTCTTGCAGTTAGCCATCTTTTAAAATAATTGGTCATTTGCAGTCGATCATAATCTTAATTAAACTTAAAAAAAAATCTGTCTAAAACAATCTGCCTCTTTTTCTCCCTCTCTGTTAGCTTTATCTAGTCAGGTATCTCAATATACTGCTCTGTTGCTCTTGACAGATTGGACCTTGTTTGTTTGACTGCAGAAATGTCAGACAGAAAACAGCCAAATGTCACTGGTAGACTTTCAGCTAGCAATCTATCTTTCTGTCTGTCCACTAATACTCACACACACACACACACACACACACACACACACACACACACACACACACACACACACACACACACACAAGTATTTCATATTTACACCGAAGTCATCCCAAGACCGCTCTCCTGAGTAGGCCAAACGCGTTCCTTAATCCATCTGCAGAGGAGAAATCAATAGTGTTTTGCTCACCCACTTTGAAAAAGATTGTGAACACGGTCACATCTGTCCAGCTCACATAACTAAATTGTTCCATGTTATTAATCCAGACATCAGGGCTGATGGCAGACAAGATTGATAGGGTTCATGGGATAATGTATAGCCTAATAATATTTGTCACTTTTTTTCCCCAAGAAATAGACTCGGACGGCCTTTTCTTTGAAATGCCAAAACCGCTGACATCTCATTCACAAAAAATCTCCTCTTCCATCTCCTGCTTATGGCCACAGTAAGATGGCTATCATACCTTCATAACTTATCACATGTGTTCAGGATTTATCAGTGTCATATTAACGCACTGGGTACCTTTGGCATGCCAAGTGCCATTTTACTTAATCTGACAAGAGCTGTAGGCTTATTTAACCGCATCTAAATTTGCTAAACCAGAGCAGCTATTTTTGGTGTGTAACTCTAAACTCGCAATAAGCAAAAGCAACAGTTAAAAATGAATGCAAATGAAAATTAGAGAGTGGAAACTAAGTCTAAACTGGAAACAAACCAAAACATCTAAGCTGACAAATGGATTTACCACATTGCTTCGTCCTTAGAGTACTAGCTAAAGCTGTGACACATGTGAGAATAACCCTGTTTATTTTATTGGAGTTATTTTGGCTCAGGGCTTAGAGACATATTTAGAAGACAAAGCCTGGATTCAGTTCTAAGTTAAAGAGGGGCTTCAAATTTACTAAACTATCAAGTACCATTATGTAGGCTCCAGTGGTTTTAGAGGGCAATTCACATTATGAAACAAGACCCATGATGCTTATTATTTTAATTCCTGTGTTCTGCAAAATAAGCTTTTTTTTTTTTTCTTTTTTGTATTTTGTAGTTCAAAATAAGTCTCATTTATTTTATACTGGGCCTTGGTGAAGCCTTGATTAGTTGGATTTGTGTGCCTGGGAAGACCGTATTAAGGTTTTCACTCCTCACTGACATACAGAGCTAAGAGTTGAAAAAAGTGTGTGAAACCAAGAGCTTACAGAAGTCTGAAGCCTGAGATTGTGGCTCAGAGGAATCACTTGTACTTGTTCCTTATTTTCTGTCAGAAAATAAGGAAAAAAGCATAAGAGATTCCTCGTCAAACCCACTGAACAAGAACTGATATTTTTCTCCCCTCTTTTGCCACATGGGGCTTAAAAGTGAAACAAGTTCATACTGAAAACACACATGATTTCACGATGATTAATTTTTATGGCAATTATCAGTGTAGATCCAACATCCTCTCACTTTTTTTGATCTGTTTTTTTGGCACCTAACACCTGAGGAAGGAAAATACCATATGTCACTGCATCTGCTAAACATGCTAACCAGCTAGCTGCTAATGTCATCTCTGCCATTTAGCATTAAGCAGGTAACGAGCAGTTGGTTTTTAGTGCGTTTTCACTGAAAACAGCTGCCTGCTATGGCCGAAATCAACAGAGAGCACTAAGAGTGAACTATCACATCAAAGTCGTGAGCCGTACAGCTGAAAATGACTTAAAATTCAGTTAATCACTGCCAAGCAGATTGGAACAGCAGAGTCGGGTGATAATTATCTCTCTAGTTTTAATAATTGCTAGTGACAGCTTTCGTATTGTTACATTTTTCTACATTTTAAGTGGCTACACTTTTATTAGAAGAGTCTCTGGCAGCTGCTGAACTAAAAGAAAGAATGTCATGGTGTCTTTTTGCATATTAGTGGCTTTTATATGTTTGTTATTTTAGAAATTCAACTTATAAATAACTGGTACGAATCTATTGTACAAATTGTTAAGGTTGTTAACATATAGAGGCAATGAAGAAAGCAGCTTACACTCACTGAACATTGACAAAATACATAGGAAAAGCAATGAAGACCTGCTTACACGTATATACATGACATAAGTTGGGATTTCTGACCAGAGAAAGGGAAACGGGTAGTTTAAGTACTTATGATAATAATGAAAATGTCTCAGTTGTGTTTCTTTAGGGGCTAAATAGACCTGGATCAATTCTCCCCAGGCAGCGGTCGGAAGAAACCTGTAGGTTAACTTGACTGGACATGCCAAGGCAAGTTTCTGGTTGAATTGTTTACAGCGCCATGTCTCCATAGACATGACAAGTGGGCCCTAACTTCTGGCTAAGGAGCAGGAATGGTGTTAATAAGGTGGGAACTTAGAATTTGGGTTAGCAGATTTGGGAAAGAAACTGACGGCTTAAGTGGAGAATTGTGCAGGAGTCTGACACACTGCAAAAGCAACATATGCAAATTCACATACACGAGCAGAAAATGCATTAACCTTATAAAGACAAGACAAGCTCATGGAGATTAATGCATAGATACAGATTAAACCTGGCTAAGAACACAAACATATGCAATGAAGAACAGCTTGCAATTTTGTATGAATGATACAATGGTGTGAATGTTTAATAAAATGATTTAATGAGTTGGGAATGTTTAAACATATGTTTCTGTTGTTACAGCTTGTTGAGAGATGACTCAGTATGCACATTAGCTGGAGTGAGTGGTGACGTAGGAGCTTCCTGTATGTGTGTGACTGAGGAAGTGACTTTCAGAAGAGGAAGCATGGCAGACGAGAAGTGCAGATTGGGGGAGGGAATTTATAGTTTAGTGATTATATGATGTCGTAAGGGGTCTTATGCTGAATTTAAGAGCATAAGGGGGTGATTTTTGTGTGCAAATTGTGTGGTTTTAATGAGACTTTCGGTGTATTGAGGAGGCGAAATTATGTGGTGGCAAAACTTTTGTGCGTTTAAGGTTGTTGAGGTTGTTGTGGTGATGGGTTGATTTTGTCAGTTAGGTTTGGGTTGGTGTTTTTGTTTTAATAGAGGGAGTTTTAGGAAACATGGACATGTCTGGGAGGGGCCCATTATTTTGTAACAGTGCACTTAAAGAAAACCTGTCAGGTGATTTTGTTTTGTTTTTATGAGCTAACAATTAGCTCTATTTTTCCATTTCTGTTCTAAGCAGGCCTGCAACAGTGAATAACGGCGCTGAAAATTCTCGGGGAGAGCAAATATAAGGGGGGCTTTCCAGATTACAATTGGCTGAGGAGAGCTACCTGTGGGGACTGATCAAGGTCGTAAGTCCCTGTAAAAAGGATTTTATGCGAGTCAATCCAGTCCAAAAGCATAAAGAAATATTTTCCTATGGAAAATAAAAATGACTGAGCTCATTTTGCTGAGGGTGGAGTATCTGATCGTGCGGGAAGCTCCACTATCAGCAAATACATGGTGTGACTGCATGTGAGTGAATGTGTGACTGCATGTGAGTGAGGATGAATTAATGTGGACAAACAATTGTTTTTACCAGAGAAAATTTGTTGACTGGGGTTAGATTATGGGATTATAGTATATTGTTGGGAGAATGCCAAATGCTAAAGGGGAAATGTTTTTGATGTAACTCAGTTATCATTAATTGAAGAAACACATGACTGATAACTGTTCTGTTTTAAGTTTATTTTTATGACATAGATTGGATCATGAGTGGGGAAAACTGAGCATTTTTAAGTTTTGTATAGTATCTTGACACATGAAATGTATCAAGATAAAGGGGGGTTTAGGGTTTAATAATTTAATTGTTTAATAATTTAGGATCATTTCAGGACCTTTTGGGTTTTTGATCATTTGGATATGGTAAAACTGAAACTGTTATTTTTAAGTTAAGGTTAAAGGATTAAAGTGAACTTGTCACGGTTTGCGGGCCAAGCCGTGTGGAGTTGTAGGAAAGGACCCAAAAGGCGGCAGCTCTGGTGCAGGTGAATATTTATTTACAACGGTGGGCACAAAACAGCACTGGTGGAAAAACAAGAAACCGGAAACCTAAACTGGGTAAGCTAATAACACAAACCAGAAACGAGGATGCAGGGAGGTCCGGGGAAATACACAAGAGACGCAGGGAGACCGAGGGGAAACAACACAGACGAACCAGCAACTACCATAACAGAAGACACAACTTAAATACACCCAGAGAACACAGGGAGATTACACACAGGTGGGGAACACAGGGGATACTGATAAACATAACGAGACAGGGCAGGAGTGAACACAACATTACGCATACTGACGAGAGACTGTCAAAGTAAAACAGGAAGTACACAGAGGTTCAGACAGGAGGAGAGAAAGCACGGGGAGAACACAGACATAACAGGCTGGGGGAAACATGGAATAAACACAAAGAGAGACGAGAGCTCATAAATAGACAGAGGGGCACAAGGGGGTAAGAGTCACAAAGGGAAAAAACACTTAGGGAACACCACAACAGGACACCTCAGAAAACCTGGCCTAAATAAGGAGCGAAAATACAAGGAACCAAGAATACTGGGCCAACATGGCCCAGGACCATGACAGAACTGAATCCTGTTTAGAAGATACAATGCCGGTTTTTCAAAGCTGTAAATAAGTCTTAGAGGGAAAATTAGTGAGGGTTGAAGGAGTAGAACAGCTTTGATTTCTTTTTGATTTCTAGAAGTAGTGGTTATAATGTAGGCTTACACATACAGATATTACATAGGAGGTATTTTTAGGATAAAGGGGGAGCTTATACGGAGAAATGATTTTTATACATATTGCATTTTGTGCTTTTAAAGGAGTTGTGGCTCAAATTTGTCTCTGGAGGGTCACGAGCCTTTGGCTAGCGCTATGATTAGCCAATCTACTGTGAGGATAATATGAGTTCATGAAGGATTGCACACGCTTACAGGACACAGAGTTAAGAAACACACATGACAGTATTGATTCCAGGCAAAAGGCCTCAAATTCATTTAGCTTTTTGACTGAACTTAAAGAAGGACCAAAGAGGAAGGAAAGCATATATTTTGGTTAAGTCTGATAAACTAGAATTAGAAGGTATGGTTACATTAAAAGGAGCAAAATGAAATAAAAAGGCTATACCAAAATGGGTTATAACATAGGAAATGTGAGGTTAAAATGAAGTTAACACATAGGAGTTGTTTCAAGGCAGCATTTAGCTATGATGAAATGTATACAGGAGTAATTGCTTATATGCTTAAACTTAATCGATTAGAATGGTTGTTTTCTTTTGGATCTTTTAGAGTAGAGGAACTTGCAGCAGCGACAATTTGTGCACAGGATGTTGATGATCAGATAAGGGAAAATAGAGCGAGCAACCGGACGTAAAAGCAGGGCTTAAAGAGTTTTAAGGTGATGAGTAACGTTGAAGAATATATATAAATACAAGTCAATAAGTTAAGAAGATAATTAGGATCAGGCTTTTGATTAAAGAGTCCCAGATAGGATAAGTTAGGGAGGTGCAGGAAAAGGTGTTTTGTTTCCTTTACAGAAGATCTCGGCGACCACAGGAGGGGCGAGGATCCTGGAGATCTCGAGGTCCGACACCACCAGAGAGGGTCTGAGCGAGGACACAATGTATTGCGACCTCTGGTGTTCCAGAGGTCGAGAGAGGGAGTGTGGAGCAGGGAAATTATTTTACTGCTATTGTTGAATAATTGTCATCAGTACCATTGCATTAATAATATAATCTGGAGTTTATATTGCATTCAGATGTTGAAACAGTGTGTGTCTTTCAGAAAGACTAAGTTGCAGGCTGACAGGAAGTTGCAGGTTTGCAGAGTGTGCCTTTTGCAGAACTGAAACCGAAAGCAGAGTCTAAGTGCAGGTTATTTTGAGGAGCATTTGAGGACGAGACACAGACAGTTAAGAGGTGACACAAAGAGCATGTGAGGTCAACACATACACACATATTAGTTAGATTTATTTAGAGGAGAGATCAGTTATGTCTCGACAAGAAAGAGGAACAATTCATTTTAAGATAAGAACGGAAAGTACCAAGCCATGAAAATAGAAGATGATCTTCTAGGTGAAAAGTCATTCTGGTGTTGATCTGATCTATGTATAAAATGTATCTGTGACGCATGAAGGGGCGTCAGTAAATCAAACCCTGATGCTATAAAATATCTGTTCATGCTTTGATTAAGTCGAGGACTACTGGCTGTCTGCGTACAGAGTGTCTTCCCACACGTGTGTTCATTAAAATCATTGTTGGACCAAGATCCTCTGGACCATGGGTGGTTTGTACTCTCCTTCCTCAATTGTGAACCTTAACAAAATATATCATGGTTTGAAGCACGGAGATGAAAAAGTTTGGATTTGTTTCAACGACTCATAATCTCCACTATCTTTATATTGATTTTAAGACAGTCGGTGCGATCACTTTATTTTTTTCTCTCTCGTGTTCTCTCATGTATGTCCATAGCTGCTGTGTGACATTCATCTTTTCTTGCTGCATTACATGTCTGCTCACACAGATGTGCTCAAAGGTAACGCTTTACTGGTCTCTTTCTCCACCTACTTCGATCTCGCTCTCTCTTTCACTGCTAATGCGTGCCATGTCAGTGATAGACAGCCATGTAAATGAAAAGGCATGAGCCTGGGATGATGCTTTGATGCTGGTGATTCATTCTCATAAAGAAATGTCATCCCGTCAAACAACCTGCCATGCGTGTATTTTTTCACATGCCGAAAATCTTAGCATGAGAACCCAGATGTGTATTGACATGCTTCATATTTCACCAGCATTCAGTCTAATTATGCATGTGTATGAAGTCAATTAGGATAAGTACAGGATTTTCCTACAAGCCGTGCCATAAAGTGGTACCGTACTCTCTGCTTCGAAAACCTCCACAGCTTTCAGTGCTTGACACCAGAAACATCAATGTCTTTTACATCAGCTCAATTGGTACAATACTGAACTGACTCACCGGGTAACTTGGGGACATCTTTGCATTGTATTGCTATTGATCGTTTAGTGGTGCATCACAGAACCACAAGTCCCAATCTGTAAGGTCAAATTAGTCCTGGAAGTATTCTTCCCTTCTGCTTCTGCTTGCATTTTTTTGTCGAGACAGAGTCATTCGGACTGCCGTGGTACAATGAGAAGATGTAATGCTTTTTTGCATGATGCCACTCAGTTCAATTAGAGATGGTGTTCATTTTTAACAGTTCTCATTTTGGCGCAAGTCAGCCGCCTACAGTGTTAAAGGAGAAATGGGACTTTGGCAGTTGGTGTTTTGTTGCCTACTTCTCTTCTCAGTAACAGACACACAAAACCACTGTTACATCTGAGAAAGTCAACAGCTGCAGTATAAGAGAACCAGCCGAGCCGCTGCAGGAATAATGTTCATAATGGACTTTATGCAGTACATGATTTTGCTACAGTAACAGCAATCTTCTACCAATGCCACAGAGACTGCTGTGCTTTCACAGAGTTACTTTATATGTTGTGCTGATAAAGACAAGTTTTCCCTAGTTCCCAAGTTTTACCTAAATGTCTAGTGTGTGGGATTTGAAGAGTTCCAAGACCTGCTATTAGTAGCATTGATAATATATACTGGAAAAAAAAGAATAACATTAAAAGAGATTTACATTCCCAACCCAGACTGAATTCTGTTAAAAAGGTAAATTTGCAGTGAGGCAGGAGTTATGCCGTGGTGACCTACCCATTTTCCATGCTTCTGTATGCAAAAAGATAGCAGAGCCCAGTGTACTAGAGGCTCGGCTTAAATGTAAAACCACAAGAAATGAATAGTTATGGTGTCATTTTCAAAAAAGTATGCCATCTATGACCTTGAAAAGTACAGTCGGTGGGGAGAAAAAAAGAAAGTTTGTAAAGATGGACTTAATGTTTCAGGGTTCACAGTTTATTGTAATGTTGATGACCTGGCTTGTTTTTATGGAGATAGACTTGGGCTATGATTGAAGGGAAAGAAAGAGCGGTGTCAAAAGAGCCCTTTTTTATACTTGAATGGTATACACCTGGTAGATACACCTGGTAAACATTGAGCCTACTTTCTTTTACCTCTCTTTCAGTTCTTTCATCAACTCCTGGGAGAACTACATTATATGGCCCCACTGGCACAGGTGTATAAACTCAAACTCCTAGCCACGCATGCTTTTACAAAATTTTTGAAAGAATGAGTCGTTCACTGGAAAACACCTATTATAGACTATGGTACTGCAATAGGATGCTGCTAGTGCAGCAAGTCACTTTGTGAAATTTCTATTCAATTTTCAGTTCAGATAAATTTTATTTAAACAGCACCAAATCACAACAAGTCGCCTTAAGGCACTTTATACCATACGGTAGAACCTACAATAACACATACAGAGAAAAATCCAACAACCATATGACCCACTATGAGCAAGACTTTGGCGACAGTGGGAAGAAAAAACTCCCTTTTAACAGGAAGAAGCCTCCTGTTAAAAGGACAGCAGCCTTCGACACTGTAGATCACAACATACTGCTAGCCCGCCTTCAACACTGTGTCGGTTTAAAGGGCACTGTCTTAAAGTTTTTCCAGTCCTATTTGAATAATAGGAGTTTTTCTGTTCACCTTGGTGAACTGTCATCTCCCAGAGCTCCTTTAACCTGTGGCGTACCTCAGGGGTCCATACTAGGCCCCCTGTTGTTTATGCTGTACTTGCTCCCTCTGGGCGATGTGCTCCGTAAACATAATGTGTCCTTCCACATCTTTGCCGATGATATTCAGATCTACCTCCCTCTGAGGTTAAACTGCAATGTTTCTTTGCAGCCGCTACTCTCCTGCTTGTCTGACATTAAGACTTGGATGACTCTTAACTTCTTACACCTTAATGAAAGCAAAACTGAAGTCATTGTGTTTGGGCTTCCTAAAGATCCCAACTTCTCTCTTGACTTTTTGGGACCCCTAACCTCCGATTGCACTTCTTCCATTAAGAGTCTTGGAGTTATTTTTGACAATGCTTTTAAACTTGATAAACAAATCAGCTCTGTAGTTAAGGGATCTTTTTATCATTTACGGATTTTAGCCAAAGTCAAGTCTTACCTTTGCAGGAACGATCTAGAAAGAGTGGTCCATGCTTTTATTACTTCACGGCTGGACTAGTGTAATTCCCTCTATGCTGGCCTAGATCGTTCCTGTCTACATCGCCTTCAACTGGTGCAGAACGCTGCCGCTCGCCTGTTGACCGGTTCAAAAAAAAGAGACCACATCACTCCGGTTCTCTGCTCTCTCCACTGGCTCCCAGTTGCTTTTAGGATTGATTTTAAAATCTTACTGCTGGCTTTTAAGGTTTTAAATGGCACTGCACCTTCTTACCTGTCAGAACTCCTTAGTACTTATCGCCCCAGGAGATCTTTGAGGTCAGCCGATCTGATGCTTTTAGATGTTCCCAGGTATAAATTAAAGACAAAGGGAGAGAGGGCGTTTGCTGTGGCTGCACCCAGACTGTGGAACAGTTTACCTCCTCACGTCAGATTCTCCAAAAGCCTAGAAACTTTTAAAACTGCTCTTAAAACTCACCTCTTTTCATTGGCTTTTAGAAAGGTTTAATTTATTTGTTTATTTATTTTTTATTTGCTCAGCGAGGTGTTTTATGAAATTGTGTTCTATTGTATTTTTATCTGTATTTACTGTACAGCACTTTGGTCAGCCTTGGTTGTTTTTAAATGTGCTCTATAAATAAACTTGACTTGACTTGACTTGACTCCGTCAGAACCAGGCTGAGGGAGGGAGGGAGGGGGTGGCTATCTGCCGCAACCGGTTAACAACAACACGGGAACAGCAACTTAAGTGGAAGGCTTGTATAATGTGGCCAGTTTTCTTGGTTCTTGGGAGAAGTTGGGATCTAAATTATATGTAATGATTTCTGATTGATACCTGGTAAAAGACTATTACAATAATCTAACCAAGAAGAAATAAAATATGTTAAGTGGTATTACTGTGAAGTGGAAGTGTTTAGGGACCATGGCAACATGACTGCATTAAAATACAGAGCAGGGTTGCTGAGTGCTTAGGAACACAGACTGGAAAAGTCAAAAAACACTCTGCGGACTCAAGATTTCCAAATTAGCATTAGCACAAAACCTGTGCACCAGGTTTTGGTGCATGGGTTTCAGTGGCCAAATAGCTCCCTGAGGTGCAATATGAAGGTGGCCCAGAACTTTGTGCTTATATGACTCATTCTGACTCATTTCTGCTATCTCTGTGCAGTAGCCATGAAAGGTCAAATTCAGTGCAAATTAAGAAAACACCATCAAATAAAAAAAAAGTGCTGCAAAAGCAAAAAAAAAAAAACAGAATTTAAAAAAAAAACAGCTCAGAAAAGGCAACAAAAGTGTTTTGGGGAAGACAACAATGTGAGAGAACACTTCCTGAAGTCACAAGCTAATAGCATATGTACCTATGGTATTATATGTATCATACGATTAATACCCAGCACTGAATCCTCTGTTTCTTTTAACCATGCCACAGAGCCTTGGGTTTCTTTCACTTCTGCAGCTAATGTCTAAGTTTTGTGTGCGTTTGTAGTGTTTTTATGTTTGCTGGTGTTTTCATAAGTTGCAGTAAATTTGATTTCACCATATAACAGCCACGTTAAAGCCATCATCAAGTTGCGTAAAATATTTTCTGAGACCTCCAAAAGTTGATTCTGTTCATCTGGACGTAGCGTTTTGTGGGATAAATGTTTCGTCACTCATCCAAGTGACTTCTTCAGTCTCAGCTGACTGCAGGTTTCCCCAATCTTATAAACAGTACATCTGCATAATGATGCAAATGTACTGGAGATTTACTTTCCTGGGTGATTGAGAATGCATCAAGATATATTTTCAGAGACCTCTTTTGCTAACAACAACTAGAGTAGGTACTATGGTTTAAAAAGAAGTCAATTAAAGTGATCAGGATCGAGTCCAGAATTGTAAAACTGCTGGCCGTTAAACCAAAACAGCAAGTTAAGAGATTGTAAAAGCCACTGCACAGCTGAGGCTTAATGATCCCCTTCGTTATACAGTCATTACTTCTAAAGGAGAATTCAAGGCATTTCTTTGAAACTCTGAGAGCATGAGGGCTACACATTTTATATATACTAGTAGTTACTCTATAGTTTAATGTAGACTTAAGATTAATGTAGCATGTTCTTTCTCACTATCTAAATAGATGATATTTACTTGATGTGAATGTGAACGTGCACACACTGGACTGCTGTGTTTGTAATGATTATAACGCCCCACTTTGGGGGATTATTACATTATGTTTTGTCTTTCTTGATCGCTCACATTGCCCTATTAAGGACATCTCTGTTTCACTAGAGGAATATGACTAGTTAAAATCTTTACGTCAGTTTCATTTAAGGACAAGGTGACGGTTTCGCAGAATTCTTCGGTAGGTAGGATAACAGGGTTACATTCTCTAATGTGAAGGCTGCTGTTATGTCTGCATTTCCTATAAATAATGCATGGAATTTAGTATTTATGTACTGACTAGACAAAACCTGTCAAAAAGGGAATGGGTCGCTCTTTGCCTTGAGGGCCTTGCTCACTTGACCTCGCTTTAACCTTGGCTGCTATGTCACATAGAGAGCCTGGGAATGAGATGTGAACTCTAATGCTGGCATATCGTAATCTTTTAAGTTGAGAGGGAATATATGTCAGAGACTAATTGTTTATTAGGACACAGTTTACTTGTACTCTGCTTTATAATGCCTTGGAGTTTCACATTGGTGTTTGAAACTACAGTGAGCTGGATAGATTGCTACATGACGATGGCCCCATGTCTATTATATCACTTTTCAAAGCAGGCCTTTGGAAGAAAATCTCAGACCTGATGCATCAGGATCCACCTGCTGTTGGGTATTATTATTAACCAAAATTCTTGTTAAAAAGAAAAAAGATCCAATTTAACATGGCTAAATGCTAAGCTTGTCAACATCTGCCTCCAATGTGTTATCTGGGAGGATGGCATCTCCAGATAAAGGCAAAATAAGACTTACCAAAGCAAGCATTACTCTGACAAGGCTGAGCCAGTGAGAAAGAGAGAATGGTGCTTGTGTGGGTTCATCCCATCAACACAGCAGATCACGTCAAAATGTGAAAACAGTTAATTCCTCAGTTCCGTCACATCTGTGCAGAAGTAGGTGTTCGCCACAAACGTTTTCCAGGTAAAAACACCAATGTTCACAAATCTAACAAGTGCAGAATATTAGCATTCATTTGTCTCATTACTGGGCGTATAGATGTTAAAGTGCAAGGCACCATTAACAGCTCATCCTCTTACTTCCTGTCACGTTTTCTGTCATGATTAAATTTGATTTAAAATATGTATTGAAGTTGTTCTAGATTTTCTAAAGTTGAAACCAGCAGTTTTCACTGCATGTCAGTAACAACCCATCTAGTCCACACATGCAAAGAAATCAAACCACAGATGTCCATAAATGCTGTGTAATAATGAGAAATGACACAGGAGGAAAAGTATCGAACACGCTTAAGGCCTTTGTTTATGATGATACTTCAAGACGCCTCCTGTATGGAGGAGTATGGGAGAAACTAGTCACATGCATTGTTCAGGTGTAATTTTGGCCCATTCCTCCACACAAACAGCCTTCAAATCCTGAAGGCTTCATGGGCCCTGAATTCTATGAACGCTGAGCTTTAGTTTTTGTTTTGTTTTTTTCAGAGATTCGCAATTGGATTCAGGTCAGGTGCTTGGCTGGGCCATTCTAGCAGCTTTATTTTCTTTCGCTAAAACCAACTGAGAGTTTCCTTGGCTGTGTGTTTGGGATCATTGTCTTGCTGAACTGTCCACCCTCATTTCATCCTCATCATCCTGGTAGATGGGAGCAGATTTTTATCAAGAATGTCTCTGTCCATTTTTCCATTCATCCGTCCTTCAATTATATGAAGTGTGCCAGTGCCATATGCTGAAATACAGCCCCACACCATGATGTTCCCACCTAATGTTCCCAACTTCACTGTTGCTATGATGTTTTGGGGTAATATGCAGTTACTTTGACCGGCAAACATGGCGTAAAGGGTGGGATTCAGTTCATTTAAATTTTATTTATACAGCACCAAATCACAACGTCAGGCGCTTTTCATTGCAAGGTAGACCCTACAATAATACATACAGAGAAAAACACAACAATCATATATCACTCCCTATGAGCAAGCATTTTGGCAACAGTGGGAAGGAAAAACTCCCTTTTAACAGGAAGAACCTCTGGCAGAACCAGGGTCAGGGAGGGGCGGGGCCATCTGTCGCAACCGGTTGGAGTGAGAGAAGGAAAACAGGATAAAAGACATGCTGCGGAAGAGAGACAGAGATTAATAACAGGTATGATTCAGTGCACAGAGGTCTATTAACACACTGTGAGTAAGAAGGTGACTGAAGAAAAAAATACTCAGTGCATCATGGGAAACCAACACATGGGATGGTGTGAGACTGAACCAGCTGATATTTGCACAAATTGGCATAATGGCTTCCTAATTACTGAGAGGTTGCAGCAGGTGCCATGACTTTCCATGCCTTTTTGCCCGTTTCTTCATGTGTTCAATACTTTTTCCCTGTATCATTTCTCATTCTTACACATGACCTAATTTATGGACATCTATGGTTTGATTTCTTTGCATGTATGGATTGGTTGTGAGAATTTCTTGTCAATAGCACCTTAAGAAACATATTTCCTTAGAAAATTTGTGAAGTGTTCCATACTTATTTTGCACGCTGTTTATGCTACTAACCAAAATATATTTCCATTTGCCTTCGCTGTATTATGTCTCCGTTAAAATGACTGACAGTCAACACTTAGTACTACCCACACGATTGTGTTTTTAACACATAACAAGATGACTGACATGTGTAGACTAGCAGAAGCTTGCTGAGTACCTTGCTTTTGTCTAGCAGACATGAAGTAAAATAGGAATAAGCTGGTGCCAGTAATGCTTGATTGATATTCACACGAAAATATATATTTGCAAACCATCTGCTGACTGCTTAGCATGCTGGTGGGGTTGAACTGCTGCATAGGGGTTTTCATAGCAACCTACGTGGGATTTGAGTAACTAAGACCGTGGACTGTGTATTGTTATAGTAAATGCACTGGATATTTGTTAGATAATACATTATATAAGTTATTTTGTGTTATTGAGTCTGCTTATTAAAATGACTGACAGAGTTTTTAGTTGTTTTTCTTTATAATATCTGATAAGATTTGTTTACGAAACCCTGGCAATGACAGCTGAGCCTGACAATGGTTTGTTTTTTTCACATTCACTCCCCTTTAAGTTTAAAAATTTACATTTTTAACTACTGATTCAACTGCAACGGCGACCATGGCTCAGGGGGTTGGGAAGCGTATCTGTAACCAGAAGGTTCGATCCCTGGCCTCTCTGTCCTGGTCGATGTGTCCTTGGGCAAGACACTTTACCCTACCGCCTACTGGTGTTGGCCAGAGGGGCCGATGGCGCGATATGGCAGCCTCGCTTCTGTCAGTCTGCCCCAGGGCAGCTGTGGCTACAACCGTAGCTTGCCTCCACCAGTGTGTGAATGCGAGAGTGAATGAATAGTGGCATTGTAAAGCGCTTTGGGTGCCTTGAAAAGCGCTGTATAAATCCAATCCATTATTATGCACAGACGCTGGCAAAGCATGTCTTCGGGCAAGATATCACAAGCTCCCATCATGCCTTTACACCTTTCAGGACTACTTTTTTTTCAGCTGCACGATTGAAAATTTCCCGTTAACTTTGGGAAACGTATGGAAATCCCATGAGCATTATAGTATATATGGTGCACTTACAGGAAAAGATGGTGAACTGGAGCTGATGGCTGTTTCTGTATGTTTTGTAGCTTGTAGCTGAAGCTCTGACTTCAGGAAATCTGGTCATCGGGGCAGTCTCATGCATGACTCAGCAATGTGTCGAGAAAACATTATCTCAGCCGTAATGTCCCCGTTTCTTTCATTCGTGGGGCGGTTTAGCAGTTTTTCCAACATCTCCCACTCCTAATCTGCCACCTCTTCAAATGTCAGAGAACGCGTGCCTGCTGCATGCCACTGCCTCTCGGGTAGCGCTTGTGTTTTTCATCTAAAACTAATAATAACGAGACAGGCCCTCAGAGGCGCTTTGTAATTTCTCTTCTCTTTTTCGCTCTCTTTTTTTCTCCACAGATCACTACGTTTCTTTTTTATACCGCCGCACATAAAATCCCTATTACAGGGCAGCCGGGGAGTACTGCCATCTCTAATTTTCACTTGGATTGTGATTTTATTCCAGTCTTATGCCACAATATGTTCTACAAAGATTTTCTTCTTTTTTTTCTCAAAGAGCCTGTGAAAGTTTTGCTTTATTTATATATTTATTTATTTTGTGGAATGCTCAGGCTGGGAAACTTTTCCTGTTAGAGTATTTGCACAGTAAACAGAGTCAGAGGCTATCACATCTGACTGAATTTGTGTTACGGCCCTTATTTCTCTAAACTTCAGTAAACTGTGAACAAGTGGTGCCAAATCCCTTCAGGTGTCAACGAATCACTGATATGTTCGATGGTGGGTCAGTTGATGTATTTTGCTCTAAACAGAAAACGCTGGGAGTGGCGAAAGGTTTTCATTATTATAGACATCGATTTTCAATACGCGCGCTGCCGATGAGGAGACGGTGGCGGCAATCCTCGAGTCCACTTGATGTTATTGACTGCATCACCCGGCAAAACTTATTGCCCGGATCGCCGCAGTCAGCAAAATATTTTGACAAGTGATGAGATTGAGTGGGTGGAATGAGCCACTGATGGACTGACGTGAAAGAGCTGAGAGAGAAAATGAAACACTGTTGATAGCTGTTTTTTTGCAGTTTGTCCTTACGTGCAAGGTTTTTCCGGATTATTTTAAGGTTTGAGTGGAAATCAATGAACTCATTGTATATCAGGAGTCCATACATCCAAAAGAAAGTGAAATTGCAAAAGCAATATTCTGGCTATGTAGCAAAGTCTCCTGTGTGATGCACTTAGCAATGACAACAAAACTAATGGTCCTCTGTATCAGTCCCAATAGGCTAGGAGTAGGCCAAACACATGAATCAAAAGCTATACTTGGAGCGTAGCTACTTCCTCGGAGTGTGAAGTACATCCTCACTTCATTACTCAAAGCCAATGAGTTGCACTCATTCATAATGTAGCCTACATTACAGGTTGATTATCTGAGACATTAATAACACATGGAGCTCGATCCAAGGTAAATATGATTGATCAAGCAAGTGAAAGCCGTTTTTCCACATAATTTGCTCTTTATATACATGTATTAAAATCCCATTTTCACTATTAATTTTTAAAGACACACATGCAGGAAGACATGATGTGAAAGTCAATCATTACCGATTATGTGTGTAGGTAAGCATGGCACACTTATGCAGAGGGCTGTGTGTGTGTCTCTGTGTGTTTATTTCTCATGTAAGTGTTCACAAGCGTTCCATGGTTGTATAGAGTCCAGAAAGGAACACATTTTAAATGTAGCCCAAGCAGGCGTGTGGCAGCAGAAACCCTCCGAGGGAAAGATTGAACAAAACAGAGCACAGAGCAAATCTCGGGGCAGCTCGGCCGTCTTCATTGTGTCACATTGGAAAAGCAGGCTATAGAGTTTTTAGTTAAACCGTGTGTCTTAAAGACATGAAGACCTGGATGAACTCTAATTTTTAGCTTTCAAATTCAGATAAAACTGAGGTCACTGCACTCAGGCCAAAAAATTCTAAAAACATGGTCTCTATAACCCAGTACTTAATCTGGGTGGCATTACCTTTGCCTCCACTGTGAGGAATCATGGAGTCATATGTCTTTCAGTGCACATATTAAACAAATATGTACCACTGCTTTTTTATTTGTGTAATATCTCTTAAATTAGAAACATCCTGTCTCAGCCTGATGCTGAAAAACTAGTTCATGCATTTATTACTTCTAAGCTGGACTATTGTAATTCATTATTATCAGGATGTCCTACAAACTCCTTGAAAAGCTTCCAGTTGACAAGGACTAGAAAGAGAGACCGCATTTATCCCATATTGGCTTCTCTTCAATAACTTCCTGTTAAATCCAGAACTGAATTTAAAATCCATCCCTTCACATACAAAGTCCTGAATTATCAGGCCCCATCTTATCTTCATAGTATCGTGTCAACACATTAGAGCACTTCGATCTCAGACTGCAGGCTTACTTGTTGTTTCAAGGTATTTAAAAGTAGAATGGGAGGCTTTCAGGCCCCTCTTCTGTGGAATAATCTCCCAGTTTAGATTCAAGAGACAGACACCCTCTTCTTTCAAAAATAGACTTAAAACTTTCTTTTTTGATAAAGCTTGTAGTTAGGGCCTGTGTTCTACCTTAGTTATGCTGTAATAGGCCGAGTCTGCTAGGGCTGGAGTGTTTCTTCTTCACTCACCTCTTTTCACTCTCTGTGTGTTTATAGTCCATTCTGCATTTAATCATTAGTTAATATTAAACTCTTGCTCTCTTCCACAGCGTGTCTCTTGTTCTGTTTTCCTCCTCTCACACCAAACCGACAGATGGCTGCCCCTTGCTGAGCCTGGTTCTGCTTGGGGTTTCTTCCTGTTAAAAGTGAGATTTTCTTCCAACTGTTGCCTAGTGCTTGTTCATAGGATTGTCTGATTGTTGGGTTTTCCTCTCTATTATTGGAGGACCTTGACCTTACAATATAAAGTGCCTTGAGGCAACTGTTGTTGTAATTTGGCACTATATAAATAAAATTAATCTGAACTGAACTGACGAGATCATGCATGCCCAGGGTGTTATGGCAGTAGTGGTGCAGTGGTTAGCCTCACAGCAAGAAACTTCTGGGTTTGAATCTACTTTCTGTAGTTTGCACGTTGTCCTCATATCTGAATGTGTTCTCACTGGGTAATTTGGCTTCCTCCCACAGTTCAAAGCCATGCAGATAGGGTCAGGTTAATTGGTCATTCTAAATTGCTCATAGGTGTGAATGTGAGTGTGAATGGTTCTCTGTCTCTTTGTGTTAGCCCTGTGACAGACTGGCAGCCTGTTCTAGGTGTACCCTGCCTCTCTCCCTGTGGTAACTGGGATAGGCTCCAGATTCCCCACAACCCTGAATTGGATAAGTGGACTGAATTGAATTGAATTGAATAGAGTCGCATTAAAAATGAAGCTGATGTCGTGTAGACAAGCCAAGAAAATTCTAAAGAACACCTTATACTGTACATAGCCTCGACTTTACCTACAGTGCAGCTCATTCTGTCTTGTTTGCTCATGCTGTTGACATTCCCCTCTTGCCAGGCAGCTCTGACAAATATAAGCTAACTGATGCAATAGAAAAACCTTTTAAGGTTGTTTTTTTTCCCTTTCTCTTTTTCCTTCCTTTCATGCAGTTACACACTAATGGATCTATTTTCCAGCTAAGAGCATATCTTACCTAATGTCTTATACGGGATTAATAAACAATTTATGACTATCAGTCTTTAAAAAAAAATGATAGGCAGGTTTTCCTACAGAATGTAAGTGCAGAGTTGTTGCGCGTTTGTGTTTGCATGTGTTTGGTTTTATTTATTAAATTATAAAAACACATGTCAGGTAATGCTTGCAATGCCGTGGTCCATAAACTGACAAGATTTTTTTTTTCTGTATACATATATGCACATCTTGCTAATCTTAAACAAATCAAGTGGCATTGCATTTATAAATAAATCCCCAATTACCTTTGCAAATGTCTTTTATGAGAAGATAAATTCTTTGAAATTGGATGTGGGATTCCTCCAGCGATGGAAGCTAGCCATGTTTGCAAATAGTTAATAAAATGTTCTGGTGGTTTAAAAGCCTACAGGGCATAGCGTTGGAGCGCTCATAATTTCTGAAGATTCCTATCTGCGAAATAACCATATTATTGATACTCTTTAATATCTCTCAGACGTGGCGATAATAGATCCAGCAGGAAGCTCGTGGAGAGAGGGAGCAGAGATTAAATCTCAGCTGGCAGCCCCCTGTGCAACTTTTACACACAATCGGCTGACTGGATCACCGCCAAGATGCTGCAAAGAATCGAGCAGAATTGGAAAGTGGTGAAACATTTGGTGCTGGAGTGTGTCGTGTGTGTCCGTGTGTGAGTCTCTAGGTGTGTGCAGAGGATGCATGTGATCTTCCCATTTCTGGAGGATGATTTCTGTTTTTGTGACTCCCACTTTCCCCAGCCATCTGTTGCTCTGTTCCTTCTCTCATCTATATGGATAACGAGACATGCATTAGAATACCTAATACTACAGGCCTCAGATGGTGACTGTGCACTAACAAGGTGGTACAGATTGCAGGGAGGTCCGTCGAGGTTACGCTCTGCTGAGGTTAAAGGCCATGCCTGGGACTGCTGAGCTACAGCAGCATGGTGGACTTGTGATGTGCCGCTCTTGTGGGAGGTCATATTTTATATGCTCCAGACTGAAGACCTGCAAATAGCTCATGTTTGACCTGTTTTTGCAAACAGTAAATATGGCCACCTTTTAAACAGGTCAACTATGAGGTCACACTGTTAGTGGCTGTTTGGTGAAGACTCTAGAGAGGCAGGCCAAGCCATGAGGGGAGGATGTGGTAGCAATGCTTCAAAAAAGAGCAAGATAGATGGAAAATAAAGAATGGGAGATGAAATGTTGTTGAGGGAATATTCCTCAGTGGAGCCTCCAGTGGTAAAATAGAATGAGAGGCCAAGGGGTGGGCTGAGAGAAGCAGTCTCCCAGGATGCTATGCTAAAATGGAGAAGTGCTCTTGTATGTCCTGAGGGAAAGGCTGTCCACATCCAGATGTTGTGAGGCACAGTTGATGTCTGACGCCTGGAGGGAGAGTAGCGACCGTAGACGATGTGTAAGCACATACACAAGCGCACACTTAATGTCTGTATGTGTTAGTCACAGATTCACGCTAAATATTTCAAAGGGCCAAGAGAGAAAACAAAGGGAAAATGGGTATCAGAATCTGGAGCAGCAGTCCCACAAGAGACACCGAAGGAGCCCCCTTCTCCCAGTTACAACAGAAATAAAAATCGTTTGATCTCCGCCGCTCCTGCTTCCATTGTTATCTCCTGCAAAACCTCCACCCGCCCAACTCTAATCATCGTAGCACTGTGAATGTGGTGAGGCCAACAGATACGCGCAGATAAATAGGCAGAATTAAGAAACGTTTTCTTTTTTTTCCCCTCTCGTGCAACCTGCAAAATTCTTGATACCACTGGGACACAGCTAATTTGTAGCATTTTTAAACACCTTCCCACTTTAATTAGCACTTTCTGGAGAACAACCTCACCCCAGCACGGCAGCTGCACCTGATTCAGTCTAGCTTGGCAAATCGTAGCCACGTCATCCTCCCCACGGGAATCTCGTTAAGCCAAACAAACCTATTATAAGGTAAATAAATGTGTGGTGTTTCTCATGTTCACGATGCAGCTTGGATGGTGTTTGTGAACAAGCTGCAGCTGGATAAAGATCCACTGTATTGTTCCACATGACAAAACATAACAGATTTTGAGAGGCAGAGCAAACCGAAGCTTTTTCTTTTTTATTCTTTCTTTTTTTTTTAAGTACAATCTGTCCATGTTGGATGAGACTAAGAAGTGTGAAAGTTGACATAAAACTAAGGCTTTTCCAAACATGTTTTGTTTGGCTCTTTCAATTCTAACTCTGGTATGAGTTCATATTTATTTTATTTTATTGGTTGAATGGTTGATTTATTCATTTTGTTTCATTCCAATACACATCACAAACCAACAAAATATCACAGACACGTTTAGAACTATTTAGACCATGATACTCCCAGGATAAGGAGCACTTAAAAGTAATCATAAAGATCCATTTTTGGACCTTTTTCTGAAACATTTTTTGATAAGAAAACATGCCAAGCAACAGCAAGGTAAATTAGCCACATTCCTCAATTTGCTAAGTAATTCTTTACATCTTAACTGTAAACATATACTTGGATGGAATATTTATTATATTATATTTTAAATTTTGTAGCACTGCATCTAAGTTTTGTGGTTTTGCCCTTGAAATAACATATGACATATTTATTATTGCTCTATTGTTATTATCAAAAGTTATGTAACGAAAGCTTCTTTTTTGTTTAGCTTTTTTTTAGCTTTTTTTGAGCCAATTCCTAACACATTCTGGAGACGATTTAAATTCAACATCCTTAAGAGTTTTGTTCCAGTAACTATTAGAGTAGAATCATCTGCATAAAGAAAAGAAACAAGAAAAAGCCTGAGATATATTAATATACATAGAAAAAGTAAAGGACCTAAAATAGATCCTTGTGGTACACCAAAAGTAACACTGTAGAATTATTGTTTAATTCCATATACTGCTTTCCTTCTTCCAGATGAGACTTAAACCACATTAAACATATATCATCTAAGTCAATATCTTCCAGGTTTGTTTCTAACATAGAATGTATAGAATGGTCTACAATATGAAAAGGACTTTTGAAGCTCAATCAATACAGCACCAGTGTTATGTTTTTATCAGAAACTAATAATAATCTGCATCAGCTGAAACATTTCAACCACAGCAAACCAGTCAAAGTCACTTAATCAATGCAACACTCTAGATATTGACCAGGCCTTTAGTTTAGACTGCTTCCTAATGGGTCTGGACACCTGTGTTTGCTGTACTTTGCAACACTGCTGTTGTCCTTCCTTGATGCCAAACATCCTTATTGGTTTCTGGTCACACACAGATACTCACACACACACTCTGCAGCATCCTCTTTAGCTGGTCATTTCCTTATCGCCACAAAGCTTGAACCAACCCATTCATTAGCATCGATTTCCTTTTGAATGACCACAAAATGGTCCTCTGTCCATCCCTTCACCCACTTATCTCTTTATTCTCTGTTCCCATTTTCCTCCTGGTTCTCTCCTGGCCTTAACTGCTCTATTTCTCCTCTGGCTCAAAAGGGCTCTTTTCCTTCCTGACTCTATACAGTAGAGGCAAAGTCTTCTTAATTGCTCACAGCACTTGGAGGTTATCAGCTGACCAGCAGTGAAGGTCTGAATAATAGGCTGAGCTAAACAAAGCTGTTGTGGAAAAAACTTTATCCAGGAGTGGAACTGCTGCTTTCTTTGCAGAGAGGATGAAGACGGAGGCGGGGAGATTAGATGAAGTGGTTGCAGGTTTAGAGGTGACTCATAAATAGGGTAAATAGGAGCAAAGGCAGTTGGCAGGCTGATTACGGTCTCTAAAAGGTTGCCCTAAGCATGCCTCTGGCTGCCCTTTTTATGGTGATTCCAGCATTTCCATAACATAACGTCTCTCTCACACACATGCACTTCCAGCTTGACTACACACAAAGCTCAAAGTTAGATCTGCACTGGATGGTGCGTCAATGAGTGTATTGATTTTTTCTTTTTTTTTTTAAGCAGCATGTTTTTTTCCAAGTGACCTTGCCTTTGCAGGCAGATATTTTGCAGACAGGAACCTTTAAACATTTTTTGCAGGAAATACTTATTATGTGCAGTGATGGAGACACGAGAAGTATAAACCCCTGTTTCAAAATCCCCACCAAAATCATTATAGATTTCAATTCATGATTTCAAATTCAGATATCATCAATCACTGCGACCGCCGTGGAAAAATATTTAAAGTACACTTAAGGATTAGTGAACTAGGTTTTTCCTCTTTTTTCTGTTGCAGTTGTAGCCTCCTTTCACACATGCACACAGCCCTTTAAGTCCACATGTTATTGCCTGCAGCTACACTAACTTGGAGCCTGAACTTATTATGCCTTCTCCCTTCTCTGAATTTTGGTGCACTCAGCCTGTGAATGGAGAGGGGGAATGAGCTCATTCTACCTGCGTCAGCACAAGGAACGGTTATGCTGCAGACGGCTCGGTGAAGAAAGTGTAATAAGGAAGCCCGGGTCTTTCTGTGGCGGAGGTGGCCGCCTGCTCTCAAGAAAGGTTTCACCCTGTCGACCAAACGAGAGTGATGTGATTTAAGCCCGTCGCCGTCACTGCAGGTGAACTCTGCAAGAACAGAATTATATTGTTTAACTTTTCTTTTTTTTCCCTGTAAAACTGCTCCAGGGCACTTTGTCCTCTCTCAAACCAAAAGAAGCAAAACTGCTGCACATCTCTCTCTTGTCTCTTCTATTTTTTTAATCTTCCCTTCATTCTGCTCACTGAAAAGCACCGAGCTTAAATTCAGGCTCTGGATCTGGAAAAATGTGGCTATGTTGCTCTACAGATATAAAAAAAAAAAAAAAAACTAAAAAAGCTCTGGGTTTTCTTTTTGCAAGATTTTTGACAAGTGCAGAAGAAATATATAATGTGACAGTTCAGTTTTCTGAGGAATGGGCTTTGTGTGTTGCACCGGTTGTGACATAGGGGGCAAAAGAGAAGGGAGAGAATAGGCAAAAGATGACAAGATATGGTGTTTTTCTGATCCTTGAGAGAGGATGGGTTTCATTACCTGAGGGACTTCAGCAGGGGATGTCTTCTTTTTTCTTTTTTTTTTCTTTTTTGCTGCTTGTCAGTGTTGTGGCGCCGCTATGCACTCCTGTGTTTTCAGCCACTCTGGGATTTCTGTAGAACCAGCAGGAGCCAAGGCAGCCCAGAAATCAGCTGTGACGGATAGCCATGTCTCTCTGAGAGGATGGAGGGGTCTCCGGGGTTTGCAGCAGTGATAGAGACACTTCCCTGCTCCAGCCCCTGTGACTTCTTTAATTAACCTCTTTGGGAGGACCAGCCTAGGTAATCACAGCCTAGAAAGTCCAACAATTAGGACCTATCTGACCTTTGAGTGTCCAGTAGTGTGTCCAGTTTCTTTGTCTGCCTGTTCCCTACCTCTACCCCCTCCCACCCTCAATCAATGCTGTAATGGCACTGCCACACAGGGAAGAAGACAACAGCAGACACAGGCTGCAGAATTCTTGGAACTGTAGCTCTGTAGTTTTCATTTTCCGTAACCCCTGTTTCCTTGTTCACACAGAGTTATCTGTTCTCTCTCTCTCCTAAACTCTCCAGTTCTTGTGGCTATAATTTGTTTTCTTTCAGCGATTCAGTTTAATGGCAAATTAGAAATGGCACCCGTTGCCACGTCCTTCTGTGCTTTTTTTTCCTCCTTCTTTTTCCCCCCCTCTCTTCGCTCTTGTACCGTGGACCTTGTGGCCTCATTACATACAAACAGTCAAGAAGCACGGACAGAAATAAAAATTTATCTTATTTTTCACATTAGACTTCTAAGGGACAAATAGGCCTCTACGCTTCTCCGGGGGGAGGGCTTTGAGTGGCGCCCTAGAACAAGCAGATCAAACGCCTCTTCGGCCAGCTCCTCAGCTTTCTTCCTCTATCTCGCTCTATTTTGGTTGCTTTCTTTCATTCATGTTGGGGAACAGTGGCTTAAGTGGCTCTATTGGAGCTCTCTCATGGGCTCTCAAATGAAGCCTGCGTGAGCTTCGGGGAAATAAATTGGTTTGTTCTGAGGCGTTGTCTCTTGTGGCGCCCCCTGCTGTTCAAGCTCTGATCTGTGCTTGTCCGATGGAGGAATTGAAAGGGTTGGGTGGAGTGGCGGGGATGAGCAAAACAAAATACACAAGCCAGCAGTGGGAGAGGTCAAAGAAAAAAAAAGCTGGGGTTGGAATGAGATGAGTCATGTGTTGGAACATTTACATTTCATTTTAGTCGAGAGTTTTATACAAGCTAAATGAGCGCTCTGCATTTGATTTATTCACAGTGGAAGTAGAGGAGGCGACAAGGACCTTGTAGATGCATGAATCCACAACTCCCCCATGTGGGCATCCTGTACAAAACTGCTTCTTTTTCTCTTTTTCTTTTTTTGGGAAAAAAAGTATATAAATCTTTTTACTGATTTGTATCAGCGGCATCTTGTCAGGGCCTAATATTAAATTTATGCCCCGCAGACAAATTTAGTGTCATGCAGACGTAATTTCCTTTCTGTTTTTTCTATTTATAAACTGTTTCCACCAGACTTGGCAGTTTCACATGCCAACTGAAGTTTTTTTTCCCCCCTTGTTTTCTGCATATGTTATGTGAGGCGTTGCTCACTCGCATATTCTGTGAAGCCGCGCGGTACCCGTATCCCCGTCTGCATGTCTGCGTGTGAGTGAGTCACAAAAATGTAAGATTAGGATTTCTTTGGCACAGCATTTTTGTTTGTGTCTGTGTTTTGTAAGTACTGATTATTTTCTAAGAAGATGAAAATGTGAAATAAATGTGCTTGTTTATCACCACATGCCACTGAACGCAACAGACTGTCAGGCTGCTGGTATACTTTATACATTAAAAAGCATTTGTTGGTGCTCGTTTAGCTCCACAAACACAATCCCGTGGCTGGAACACAGTGGCCTGGGTCCAAACCCAACCTGTGGCTCACTACTGCATTTCCTATCCTTCTATACCTTCTATCCAAAAAAAGAAAAAGTATTTGCCTTAAAGGTGTCTTTGGCATTTTAACATCTGAGCACTAGTTTCGATTCTTTAAAGTTGAGTGCAGGGGGTTGTTTAGAGGTGTGATGCTGATGGTTTTATTGTTTTTTACTGCCTTATTAATATTATATGTGGACAGTTTGTTGTCATATTGATTTTATTTTTAAATCAGCCGTAAAACTTCTAGGTATTAGGAATGGGAACCAAGATGTTTCTTGGTTGTGTTTTTTGTTTTGTTTTTTGTTAGTAGAGGTTTTTTGGCAGAACTTCATCTCCTTTCAAGGTGCATGAAAAAAAAACTCTGAAGAGGTTAAGCTGTAGCAGCACTTGCAGTATAGAGAAAAACTTTAATGCTTGACAGGATTCAGAGTCATCATATGGTCTGCGATGATAAGCCGAAATGCGTCAGTCGAGGAGGAAAGTTGTTCTTTATGCTGCAAGTGTTGCTGAAGATTTAACCTCGTCTGACCTTTTTTAACCACATGCATGTAGAAAAGCACTATGGCAACCAAATGTTCAGTTTGCACCATTGGCAGGTGATAATGTAGAGAACCTAAACAGAGCAGTTTAAGGTAAACAGTAAATATGCTGGTACTTATAGATCACTTTTCTACTGTAGCCGAGAACTTAAAGAGCCTTCTTCAGACAATCACGCAGCACTTTCATGATATGTCTTTAACAGTTTTGTTTATGAAAAGCACTCACAGTGATATTTGTTCGAGCAGCATTTCAGTGTTGCCACAAATCAAGGTACTCTATAGTCAACAACTTTACATGACATATTATTGCACAGTTTATGATGCAAAATATGTTGCAAAATGTATCATATTTTACAAGATAATACAAGGCAAGGGCTTAATCAGAAAACAAACTGAATGACAGAGTTGTCATGTAAAGATCCTTACTTTTTTTTATCTTTTCTCAACACTATGCCAGGATAGTTGATGCTCAGTAAGGATGTTTATACAATGCTACGAAAATCTGCTTGTTTGTTTTTTGCATATTTGTCACACTAATTAACAAACTACTTTAATATTACACAGAGATAAAGTGAGTCAATACAAAATGCAGTTTTTAAATGATCATTTCATTTATTAAGAAGAAAAAGCTATGCAAACCTTACTCGGCTCTGTGTCGAAAAAGTAATTGTCTCCTAAACCTAATGACTGGTTGTGCCACCCTTAGCAGCAAGAACTGCAATCAAGTATTTGCGATATCTGGCAATGAGGCTTTCGCTGTGGAGGAACTCTGGCCAATTCCTACTTGCAGAATGGTTTTTATCCAGCTACAATGGAGGCTTTTTGAGCATGAACAATCTGTTTAAGGTCCTGCTAAAGAATCTCAATTGGATTTCAGTCTGACAAGGTCACTCCAAAACCATCATTTTAGCCATTATTTTTTCATTAATTACAGCAGGTAGCCTAGCTAACAAAGCAGAAATCTTTAGTCCACAGGATATTTTCCCAAAAGTCCTGGGGATTATCAAGATTTTTTTGGCAAACGTGAGATGAGCCTTTGTCAGCAGAGGTTTTCATCTTGGAACTCTGGAGTAATTTTAATATGCCAGCCACTCCTGGGAAGTTTCACCACTGTTCTAAGATTTGTGAATAATGACTTTCACCACGGTTCACTGGAGTCCCAACACCATAGAAATAGCTTTATAACCCTGTCCAGACCAATAGAGGTCAATGATTTGAGTTTCTTGAGATTGTGGCAGGCTGCGGGTTCGGGGCTGCAGCCCCTGTGTCTTCTACACCATGGCTGCTGGGTGCAGAAGGTACCCCTCAGCTCTTGGTGGGTGGCACAATTGTCCCTGCAATGATCCTCCTTGGGCTCTCGTGCCTCTGGATGTCTGGGAGCCAGATCTAGCTCCCTACACTCACTATTATACATTTACATGAAAAAATCCTATGAATACAAGCACACACAGGTGTGCAAACAGATGTACAAACAGGTATGCACAGGCGCTCTTTAGAGGCTGCTGCCTCTAAACATATCATGTAATCCTGGTACTGTGTGCTGCTCAGTAACATTCAATATATTTATTACTCACTGTTCCTTTTGCATATGTTGTTTGTTGCTGTGGTTTCCCTGCTGTGTTGTTTTTGTTTTGTTTTTGTTTGCTGTTTTCTTTTCAGCAGTTGGTGATTCAGATTTTCAGTCTTTCCTCTCTCTATCCCTCTTCTCTATTTTTCTCTCCCTCTCCTTCTGTTAACTTTCTTTCTAAATGTTTCTTTCCCTTTTCTTACTCTTTCCAGTCCCCAGTTCTCTGTTATGATTATAATAACTAAAAATAAAATAAAACCCCTAATAAAAATCTAATAAACTATGACTATCAAGTGGAGGGGTATAGCAAAAGGCGTAAAGCTCCACTTGGGAAAGTAAATGTGCGGGGCATTTTTCTTGGCCTTTAGACAATAAAGGGGGGTATTTTTTCCACGCAAAGGTAAGGTAGGTTTTCCCCTAATACATGAAATAATAATTTTAAAAACTGCACTTATAAACTCATTATATCTTAACATTCAGATTTGTTTGATGAGCTGAAAGGTACAAGTGGGACTAAAGAACAACAACTATGAAATCAGGAAGTAATAGAACAGGTTTTTCACAGCTCTGCAGACTTTGTGGGTGATTGTTTTTTGGAGGTTTTTTTGTTTTTGTTTTGTTTTGTTTTTGAATACTTGTGCATAGTTGACTTTGTTACACATCTTGAATATGTACTTTTATTTTAACAAGTCATCTTTTGTCCTGCGAGATCAGTGATTTTGTGCATGGTGCCTGACAAATAAATAGTAAACTAAGTCAATATGTCCCTAAATGGATAGGGTAATATAAAAACAAGCCTATAAGCTTGATGTATATAAAACGTCATATATTTTCGGGGGTTGTGGATAAGAGGGCATTATAGGAGATTAAATAAGAAAAAAGGTCTTCTGACAAAAGGACTTTATTTTTCTATTTCAGCTTGAAATAAATTAAAGTAAAGATTTATGGATTTATCATAGTGTTTTAAGTAAAATCCATGGGAGACGTGTTTATCTAGCAAGATAAAGCCGATTATGCTCCAGGCCCGGAGGCAGCGCACTGGACGTGAACTAGCAATTTTATTGGTCGCCGGCGTGGCAGGAAGTCATAGGCAACCAATGGAAAGGGGCAGAGATTCGTCACTGTATTTCTCCATTCAACCTACCTGTCAACTTTACTGTATACCCTTCTTATTTAACGTTAGCAAGCGTGTTTTCACTCACTAAACTCGTATTAAACAGGACTGACAAAGTTCTAAAAAATAATGTCGTAACACTAGTTACAACGAGTGAAAGTGTTAGCGGTTTAAATGGGCGAAGTTCAGCACAGTTAGTCCCCCCTGCACTGTCTAAACTGGCCGGTCTCCGGAGGAGGATATTAGTCAGAGCCCGCAGGATGGAGTGGCTCTTCCAGCGATGCTATAAAGAGGTCGTCTTGAGCTTTCGCTCCGTACTGCTCGTGTCGTGTTTGGTGAGATACTGTTTTTGTGGAATTACATGAACGTTTCTGTTTTCGAAAAGTCTCGTAAAAGTTGTGACTTTCCCTGGTGACAGCTGGTGCTTTAATGTTGGCCGCTAATTTAAAATTATAAAAAAAAAAAAAACTGCCTGCTTTACAATGACTTGTTTGGGGGGAGGTGGAGGATTTTACGTGCATCTGTGCCGGGCTGTGAAGCAGCGCTATACGGAGAAGTAGGGCAGCTTATAAATTGGTCACTGTATCCAAGCCAAGTCCAATACTAATTTATCTGTGACAGACAGTGCCAAATAATAAGAGGATAAATACTGAATCCAATCCAAACATGGCAATCCCTACAGAGGCCAGTGGATAATTAAATTGAGTTATAAGTTTCCTTCATCCCAGCATGAAAAAAGAGGGAAAAAAAGAAGTTTGACATCTAAATGTGATAATAATTATAGACAGGCTTTATAAACATTACCCAGCTCTTGCAGTGTCTTGAGATGTCAGCATTTGACAGCCCTGTCCTATTGCACTCACAAATCCCCTTCTAGTTCTTGATCCTGCTGGCGTGCCTGTTCCCCGGGCTGTGGTCCATTGGGGTCCAGCTTCATTCTGTATGCACAGGGAGCTATGTACCAGGGCACTACTCTGTCCTTGTCATCAACACTCCCAATGAGCAAACAGCAAAGGACGTTGGCAGGTATGGTGCTTTTTTTTTTTTTTTTTGTCTTTTTAAACACTTGCATTGCATTTTGCAGTCTCCTAAGGTGTCATACACCGTTTTTTTTTTTTTCAGTGTTTCCACAAAGTGAAAGAATATTTATGCCTTTTCTTGTTCAGCTGAAAACATTATTATCACCCTTGTTTGGCGTGCGCAGTAATTATAAAAGTGCCAGCAGCCAGTTAGCTAAGAAATTGGAAACACCTCTAACACTTATTAATTAGCACTTTTGCTCACATTTTCTTGTTTAATTATTAGTTTTGTTTAGTTTTTATAAAACTGTGCAACAACAGAAGTTTCATTTGCTGCCAGGCAACAAGAAGTTCCAAATAGCTTCACATTTATTAAACAGAGCCTTTCCAATCTTCCCATCTGATTTAAGAAAAATACTTTTCTAATTGTAAAAAGAATAAAATAACTGAGTATTGATGCTCATCTCCTTTTTGGCGTGTGACTTGTGGTTTGTGAAAGATTTGAAGTGACTGAAGTGATTTCCCCTGACATAAGTTTGACTTTTCTGCTCGGAGAAGAGATACAATTCTGTCAAACCAACAAGTGGAGCAGAGCACTGTGTTTGCACTCTCATCTCCCTTTGTTGGCATTTTAGCTGCATGCAGATGAGATTCCATCTATTAACCACGTGTCATGGAAAATAGCCACAGTGCGCTTTCCATATATGTAAATCACCTCCTTCACAGCTCCTCGCTCAGGGAAGGGGGGCAATGCAAAGGTGGTAATAAAATTTAGTTTACCGTCTTTTTTTCTTTTCTTGAATTCCCATCAGATGTCCTTCCCCTTCAGCTTGCTTCGTGAGTCTTGACAATGAAGGGCCCAGTTTTAATAGACAAACAGCTGTTGGCTTGTGTTTGATTTTTTTTTCTCTTTTCCCTCTTAGCCCCCTTCATTTCATTTCCACCAGTACATCCAACCGTTCTCGCCATTCTCTCTTTCGTTTTTTTCTTCCAGGGCAATCATGGAAAGGCGGTTGGCGGCCAGCGTTAACATTCTCTCCAAGACCTCCACAATGTAAATTACACCTGACCTCCATTTTTGAAACGCCTCTCTACCCAGGCGGCACACAATCACAAAAGCTCCCCTTAGTTACCGTGTCCATCACATGTATGCGCTCATAAATACAATGAATGCACATGCTTCTTTGTTCACAAAGGGGAAGCTGTTTTCTTCACAAACCACAAAGCAAATGGGCTTCACCTGAATTTATTTGTTTAGCCTTATTGGAAGGCTACTGGAAACTTGAATGGCAGTTAGCCTTCAAAGTAGGCGTGTTTTTGCATGCATGGATTAGCTTTCCTGTCAATGCATAACAGCACAAAGGTGGGGGGTGGGGGGCGATTAGGTTGGGGGCAGGGGGAGGAAGCTGAACTTTGGACAAATAAGAGTAACTGAATAGAAATGTCAGTGTTAACACCTGTTTACAAAATAGAGGTGAAAATACAGGTTTGGCTTGGACTTGGCGTGGTGTGTTATTGCAGGTATGCCGTGAGCTTTCGGTTATCTTCGTATCTTAAATGTCAGCATAAAACTTGTTGACATTCCTGTGCTTTAAAACCACTTTTTAAACAAAGAGGGGGTTTTGCACCTGACACCACAGGAGCATATCAAGAACAGTCCGACAGCCACTGTAGGGTGTAATAAACTATTATTAGTTCTTTGCATGAAAGCTCTTATTTTGTTAAATTTGAAGGCTCCATTTGTCTACTTGTACTTTCCGGTCAGTAGCCCTGCAGTGCTTCAGTTCCAATACTTTCTGTCATTTTAGGTTCTATTGGAAAGGAGAAATCCAGGATGCAAATGAAATCCTGATGGTAAGCTCTCGGAGACAATTCCTTCTGTGATCAGCATGCACTCGGGCATGTCGAAATACAAGACTGGTGAGATGAGATGTGTTTGTTGTTGCAGCTGGTGAAAACAAAGACTTCCAGGATCCAGAAGGTGGTGGACTACGTGAGGTAAGCTTGTCACGTTGTCAAATTCACACTGGACACTGTGCCTTGTGCTCTGTGAAGAAGAGTTATTAAAGGGAGAAAAAAGCCAGGTTCGTGGCTTCAGTCTGAACATTATTTTCAGTTCAAACGTTCACATTCAAACACTGATACTTTCATGTTTGGACAAAAAACTAGAAGTAATAGATAATGAGGTTTTTCTTGTCAGCTTCTGCAATTCTGCATCAATATTTCACACTATTTATAATTAGAGATTGGCTCATTCTACATGACAATTCACGTTTTCGGGCTATTCAGTATTAGAGCGTTAAAAACACTGCATAATTGCAATATATGCACACATCTTCAGTGTACTGTCAGCATTGTGAGGCTTTTAAAGCACTGCAGTGCTTTTAGTCCTAGGTGATGGGAAATTGAATCAAGAACCACTTTATACAGATTTGAGTTTATACGAACACATTCTTTGCGTGCCTTTAGGTCTATACATCCCTACGGGAACCCAGAAGTCCTCAGTCTTGCAGTAGATGACGGCAGCTTGGCATACATGAAATGGATGGACGAAGCCATTCCAGATGACTGATATTTCGTTAAGGCCAAAGCTAATCTCAGCGAGGACTGCCGTCAAACAAGGAAACTGAGCCATGTGTGTTTGTTGCTCTTAACTTTTTTTTTCCAGGATTTGGAGAGTTTTAAAAGTTCAGGAAGTGCTCTGTAGCATTAACGTTTAATACAAGGAAGTTTTGTAGGCCTGACCTTCTTAACCGGAAGTGTACTGCAGAGATTGGATTTCAAACACTGCTTGTAAAAAGAAAAAAAATTACATGAAAGAGTCAAAGTTCCACTCAGGTAATCTGTTGTAAGGAAATGGACAAGAACTCTTATGGTGCTTTTAAGCATATCAGTTCTTTTTTATGGTATGTTACCAGATCATTCTCTCCAGTTTAAAAAAACAAAAAAAGTATAGTATGTGGCAAGTCACATAACCAAGATGTAATAATAATAATATGAAATAACAATAATAATCAATAATCAAGACCTATAATGTGATAAAAGTCATAAAAAGTACAGTCAAATTGCCCCTTATTTCCACTTTGCCTTAACTCACCTACATGGTAAAGGCCTTGCGTATATGCTTTACTGCTATTGTCATATAGGAAGTGAAAAAAAAAGTGAATTTTATGGAACCACAGTCTGCAGCACTTCTCTTTATGCCCACCAGTCCAGTAGGGCCAGGAATTAAACACACTGGAATGTAGCCTGTGTGCATTTACATAATTTGTCTCAACTTTTAGAGAGTTTTTGAGTTGACCCCTGTATTTTGTTAGACCCAATTTTTTCTATTTTGCATCTGCAAAAGGCTTCAAGGAGAGACCAGCTGAATGTCAATAATGTAGAAGGCCACTGAGTTTCACCCTATTTTGGGTGAATGCATAAAGAAAACCCTCTATGCAAGGTTAAACTTCACACTCGCTGTAAACCTATTGGCTCATCTCTTGTCTGTAATAAATGCATCTATATTTTATACTATTCCGCTGTATCTCTTGAATTATTTTTTCCGCTCGAGGACAAACCTTTTCTCTCCGATATTTCCATACCTGTCATCCATACATATGCTGTGTATAATGAAATAATGGTAAAATACAGGTTTAATAACCTATTTCTTAACTTAATGTAATTTATGTGCATTAAGAAATGTTTAAACAGCTCAGTACCAAAGTAATTAGTAAATCACTGTCACCTAGATAACATACCATGGCCCACGGTGAAATATTACCCTATAATATATTTATTGTTATGAGTTATGTATTTTTAAAGCCCTTCCCAAAAGCATAGGCACACTGAGAAATCTGTGCATGCAGCAAGACAGGGTATCAGAGCAATCTGTGTGTACCCACAGTTTATAGATTATCTGTCAGGCTCTAGAGTAACACTTGTCCACATGCGCACATCCTTTATTAGTGTGAACTGAAACACAACAAAGAACAGCACGCCTACATGTTGCATAAGTGTCCCAGATTAGCTCTGCCTGTGTTAATAAAACATCTACTACCAATTAGCACAACCTCACCTAAAGATAAAAATATGTCTTTTTTATCTAACTTACTATGGGTAAGTTCATCTATTTGATTGTTATATCAGTTTTCCACTTTTAGCACTCCTTCCTAATTCTAAAAGCTGAAAGAACTGCTGCTGATCTGTCCTTGATCTTCATAGATGAGTCCAAAAGGTTTTTTATTTAATTTTCTAATAAACGGCACTTGCACATTATGTGAACAGACCAGGTAAGAGTCTTGTTGCCCTTATGAATTTTACAAAGTGTACATGAGCAAATATGCTGCCTGTAACCTTTCAGATACTATTAAAATTTAACTTCATTCAATTTCAAAACCAGGTAATTTTAGCTAATCTGATAGGTGTACCACCCCACATTTGCACTTTTGCAAAAATTTGTCAGCCGTGCAAGCTTACTCATTAAACCAAAGTATGCACTAAGCCTGAGTGTGCATAAAGTGTTTCCGGCATGAGGCCTCAACAAAGGAACTGCAGACATGGTTTAGTTTGGTGTTGTGTCTGTGGAGCCAAAATAATCCTGCCTGTCAGGTCCAGAGTTTAGGCCATTTGGTGGTAGTGTGCAAGTGTGGCTGTTAATTCAATGAATTTCCTCTTGTTCAACTGTAATTACACCCACACCAATGCATAGGTATACATCCCATGTTTTTTAGTAAGCCACATTCATACTTATGCATGTGTATACAGTGTTTGCCTTGGCTGGTAAATATGGTTGTGCAATAACAAAAGATGCTATATAAAATATAAACTGCAGTTCACGTTGTGACAAAAAATAATAATTATCATGCAGTTTGATTAAATGTTCACTAGATGGCAGTGTTTTAATACACAAACAGACTCGACATCATTCTTAAACAATCACATGTGAGTCATACTGAATGAATGCCTGTAGTTTTTGCAGTGATAGAGCTCAAATATAATCTATTCATTTCCAGTCAGTGTAATTCTTATTAGTTAAAGAGTCTGGCCCCAGTATTAGTCAGTGCTACTTTAAGTATTTTGACATAAAGTTCAATAATGAGCCCTCTTGCACAGTGTGCTCATTATAAGACACATTCAACAAAGTGTTTAATATAGCTGTCCCACGTAATGATATCATTATTATTATAATGTACTGAGACACTATAAAATCTCTGCTATTAATATTTAATACATGTGACTATTAAGAGTTATCCTTTAACTAATTGACAACTGAAGAAGCACCATTTATATCCTTGCACGAATATTGTCATAAATTGTGTCAACACAGAGACATATGGCTGGCTGTTTTTCCTTCCTGTGCTTGATTAAGTTCTCCATTGGATGCAGAGCTCAGAACATGATAATTAAAAGTAATCTGTAAGAAACAGACGCTTCTAACATGACGCTCCCGCTGAGAAATTCAATAAACTGAGGATAGCACACATGCAGAGACAACAAGATGTCCAAGTAGTCAGCATTTTCCCAAATTTTGATTTATTTATTTTTTTTGCTATGTTGATTAGTACCTTATAGCTGATATGTTATTAAATTGAGTGTTTTTACTAGTTATTGTAATTGTTTGTATTATTATATAGTATATCACAGTGGTTTCAAATTTTAGTATAAAGGTAGGTTTCTCTTATGTATTGTTTCACAGCTGATAAGCGACAAGATCAACTGTATTTAGATGACAATACTGCGCATAACATTTTATATACTATATTATTTATTTGAGATTTTTGGTCTGAGTGTAATCTTTTTTTGTATGTAACCCACACTATAATCTTTTCCTGACTCTAACCAAACAGCAATACCTAATATATAATTATATATAATAATATATATAATTGCTAATACAGCAATAAACCTAATCAAACAGTTAGTGAAAGTAAAAGTAAACGAAAAGTAAAATAAGACCAAACAGTGAGTGAAACGGACAATTCCTCCACCCTCCTTTCTATCTTATGAGTTTTGATGCATCATCATTCAGGTAAGTAAATCCCCAAAAGTTGATTCTGTTCATCTTGATGTAGCGTTTTGTGGGAGAAACGTTTCGTCACTCACCCAAGTGACTTCTTCAGTCTCAGCTGACTGCAGGTTTCCCCAACCTTAACAGTACATTTAAACAGCACATTTGCATGATGACTGAAACTAGTACCACTGAGGGAACAATGGACTGGTTCCTTGATCATTAATATGCAAATTCTCATGACAACAACCACTGATCAAGGCTCATTGATCAAACACCACTGATCAATGGTCATGAGTACCATTCACAGAGAGTTGGGGAATAGCTGCAATCATACCATTGTAAGATGGTGAAAGATGTACCCTCGGGCCCCCTCCTCGATGACTCCCCGCTCAAACCAGTGTTCCTCCCTGTCCAGGATGTGTACATCCTCATCATTGAAAGAGTGTCCACTGGCCTGTAGGTGTGAATAGACTGCAGAGTTCTGGCCTGACGAGGTAGCTCTTCTGTGTTGTGCCATCCACTTAGCCAGAGGTTGTTTGGTTTCCCCGATGTATAAATCATGGCAATTATCCTGGCACTTTACAGAGTACACTATATTATTTTGTTTGTGTCGGGGATCACTTCGGGTTTTCACTTAAGCTCCAGCTGTCCGCTGATCAAGGAACTGACCTCCCAGCCCATTGTTCCCTCAGTGGTGTTAGTTTCAGTCATCATGCAAATGTACTGTTTATAAGGTTGAAACCATGCTGAGGCTTCAAGAACCCTTTCTCATCGCTTCATTGTATGGCTGATCAACTTTATCCTTCTGTGGTCACTCCAGCCCTGCTCTTAAAGATTGGTACCAGTGCACTTTATCTCTACTCACTTGCCAAGACCGTTGGTTAAAAAGTCCACTGCCTTCTCTACTAGACATCAACATACCGCCGCAGCTATGTCATGTGGACCAACTGCCTTTCAAGTCCACATCCTCTTCATAGCCGCCCTGACTTCCGCCTTACTAATCCTCTACACGCCCTTATTTATCTTTTCTTCTATCTGTCCTCAGCACTCTCACATTTTTCTTCATTCGTCCTGTCCTCTAAGTATTTCCATCTTTGCAACCTCTCTTTGAACTGCAAACTACTCAAAGTATATTTTAGTACATATGAAAATAACAAAAGGAACCACCAGCCACTTATGTAACCTATACCATTATCGTAAAATAACAAAAAAAAATGTATAACTCACCTGCTTTAAACCTTTAAACTTGCTTCTGTAGCCAGCCTTAAATGGCAATAGTAGGAACTGCAGCCCTGGAAGTCACTACTTACAGTAACCACTCTAGGTCTGTGGGGAATCTGTGGGAAAAACCCCACTTATAAATTAGTTATTAAACATTTTCAACTGCAGACAACAAAGCTGCTTTCTTATGAAATTGGCAAATGCAGGACCGATTTATTAATGACCTCTGAACAGTAAGAATTCGACAAACTGCTGGCCGTGCAACCATTCAGCACAGCACACCACATAGTGTCAATATGTCAATATGGTGTTGCTTTTGCACAAGTGGTCCACTGGTGTTTCCAAACCCATACAAGTTAGAAAACTCAAACACATTATACACTCGCCTGATATATTTTTTTATATGGTTTTCAAACACTGACACTGGCTGTATTTGTGCCAGTAGTCTGCTCAGTTCATCGGTCTGCCATTCACGGGGGTAGATTAAAGAAACAGGCTCAGCCCTGAGGCTATATATAACCTATGGAGAGATGACAGTGAGCAAAATGGCATGCAGTGACATTCACAGAATTTAACATTTACCACTAATAGCACATGATCTTCAATTTTTTTAGATGCCTGGATCCTCGGCATGGTAAGCACCACATTGTTTGGTGCATATTTATTGATAAAAATGAGAATTTTAATTTTAATATATTCTGAGATAAAAGTTTCTCATCAGTTGTGGGGAAAATGGGCTATTTATGTTGTTCTTTGCCTGATTTTAAATTCCCTGGAGGAGCACTGTACTGTATCTGCATTAACCTGCAATAAAATCCATTTGGACTCTCTGAGTCTGTATATGTTTCCCAGAACATGTTTAAATGAAGTCATTTCTTTTGACCCTGTTATATGTATACTATCGTGGCACATTCTAATCAGGGTGAAGGAGTCGGGTGAATGCATCGTAGGTAGGAGGAATATATTAGTCACACGCACTTTAGTAATGGGATGGGAGGGAGAACTCCAGATCTGCTTCCCAGAGCAGAAAGTCTGCTCTTAATTTAGAACAATGCATTCACATTAAAATTCTTTCTGTAAAGCTTTGCTTTAAGAAAATCTAAATGTTTTATTAATGTTGTATTAAATTATATCCTATCACAGTGGACCAAGATGGAACTTTTAGAAAGGCTGAGCTTTTATATTTCATAACCGTAGCACATAAAGTAACATGAATCCAGTTGTCAAATTCAACCCAATTTTTTTGGGCTTTTTACTTTTTACCGAGGAAGAGGAACTTTGCACGTATTTCCCAAAGCTAAATAAATCTGTGTTGGCAAAGAGGAAAAAAAAACCTTCCAGTTCTGCGGCAAATAAAAAACAGAAGTATGATAAATAGTGATGTGGGGGTGGGAAAAAAGCAAACCTTACATAGATTTGTGAAAAGAAAAATATATATTCATTTCCAACTCCCTGCTCTTGAGCTGCAAATGACGCAAAGCTGGTTATACTTTCTCATTATTCTTTCTTTAAAACTTTTACATAAACTTTTATTTAACAGTTATCGGAAGGTCAACAACATATGGTAGTTAACTGAAATGTATCAGCTTATTTCAACAAAATATCTTTACCTACAAACTTACCTGAGGCTTGACTAGAGGTCAGGCTGCTGGCCTTTCAGTACAGTGGTATAAAGCCTGAAAGCATGAAGGAGTCAAAAACATCTCTCTTACACTGAGTGAAATGCAATGTTAGTCCAACTGAAACGAGGAAATACAGTAAGGGAGCATCATCATCAACAATGACGAAAGAAAGGTCACACACACACGCACATAGGAATTACAAGAAATACACACACATCCGCTGAGAAGCCCCTAGTGATACTGCACAGGATGTTTTGAGTTGAGTGTTATGAGACAGAGTTGAGCACTTTGATGGCATTTGGACAGAGGCTTTTCTGTAGTCTGGAGCCGCAGTCTTTTATTGATCTGTAGCATCCTTCAGAGGGCAAGTGAGTGAAAAGGCGGCACCCAGGATAAGAAGAGTCCTTGATGATGTTCGGGGTCTGACATGAGGGCTTCTGTAGATCTCCTCAAGTGCAGTGTGAGTGAGTGTTGTTGGTTGTCTGTGCCGATTGGATGGTTTTCTTAAGAGCCTTGTTGTCAGCCTCATTGCAGCAGGAATGCCACACCAAAACTCCATAGCTGAGTGCACTTTACACTGAGCTACGGAAGAAGGACACCAGCAGCTGTTTGGACACTTTGGCTTTCATAAACATCCTTAAGAAGCTGAGCCACCTCTGAGCCTTCTTTACCAGAGAGGCTGTATTTATATTCTATGTGACATCCTGAAGGGATGTGTGTGTGCCAAAGAATTTAAAGTTGGACACTCTCTCCACAGTGTCTCCACCCATGTGTAATGTGACAAGTTTCTCCTTCTGTCTCCTTAAGCTCAGGATCAGCTTTTTTCTTTTAGAGGTACTGAGTGCCGGGTAATTGATGGAGCACCATACTGACGGTTCATTCCTGTAAGCAAACTCATCAGCCTTGTGTATTAATCTCACCACATCATCTATAAACTGACCGTGTTAGTGATGAAACTCATTTTTCGTTTAAAAAAAACAATTTGAGGTGATTTGAGTACCAAGAGAGCCACACCATTCCACCACCAGTAGCAGCCTGAACCATTGCTACAGGGCACGATGGCGCTTTCATGTTGTTTATACCAAATTCTGAGCCTATTATCCAAATGTCACAGCAGAAATCAAGACTCAATAGACCAGGCAACATTTTTCCAGTTGTGTCAGAACTGTACCCCTGATTTAATGTCCTTAGTTGACAGGGGAGCCACCACTGTGGTCTTCTGCTCCTGTAGCCCATCTGCATCAAGTTTCAATATGTTATGGATTCAGGGATGCTCTTCTGCATATCTTGGAAGTAACAAGCGGTTATTTGAGTTTCTGTTGACTTCAGCTTGCTGCAGTCTGGCCATTTTTCATCTGACCTCCGACACCAACAAGGCATTTTTACCCAAAGAACTGCCAAGAACAAACTGATTTTCTGTAAACTCTACAGATGGTTGTGTGGGAAAATCCCAGGAGATCAGCAGTTTTTAAAATATTTAGACCCGCCTGGCACCAACAAGCACGCCTCGTTAAAAGTCACTTAAATGATCCATTCTGATTCTCAGTTTATAATTTAGCAGCTCATGCCTACATGCCTGGACTGAGTTACTGTCATGTTTTTTGCTTAGATATTAGATATTTGCATTAATGAGCAGTTGAACAGATGTACCTAACAAAGTCACCGGTGAGCATAGACACACATATATAAGCACACGTGTCTCCTGTTGTTAGACATTTGGAGGCAAATAGTCTAAACTATGTATGTTTGTGTTTTTTAAAGAACAATTAAATCACATTTTTTGGTCAGTTTTGACAGCCTTAATGCATAATAACAGGTATGTTCGCAGGTGCAAATAAATCCCGCAGTGTTTCAGAAACATGGCGCATTCCTTGAATTGTAGAGTCAGTGCACATCTGATGTCATCTAATGGTCACGCCTTTTTTTAATCAAGTGAAAGCGAAAAGTCATTCATCCTACAAGCCGCCAAGGTTGTTAAGAATTTCAGTTCTAATCTCGCTTCATACTGGAGACAGAGTTTGAACAACAGAACATTAACCGACCTGTCTCCATACAAACATCAGCTTAAGACAACAGAACAAAGCTTTCTGCACTTGCGGCTCTTCTTTGTGCACTATACTAAGCTCCCCAAGCCTTAAGAATGTGCATGTGGATTTCCTACGTGCCCTCATGTAGACATGCTGGTATTATACCATTTAGACTGCAGTTTCACTAAAGATTGGATCTGTCACACACAGCCAAAGTGATGCAGTACATGTAAGCTGTGAACTGGCTTAGCGCTCTGCGTTGCAAGGTTACACAGAGGAGAGGAAAGAATAATGTCTCAGTGCCTGACTGAGTAAGCCCACACTAGCAGGTGATTGCTTTCTTCCTCTCCTCAGCACCTCCTCTTCTTCAACCTTTGCAACTCCTCTCTCTCCTCGTGCTCCTCCCATTTCCCTGCCCCTGTGTACCTCATAAATCTTCATCTGCAGTACACGTGCTCCGTGTAAGTCCAACACATCCACTTTCGCAGCAAGTGAGAGCAGGAATGAGAGAAAGTCAGAATGAGAGTGGAGACACTTGACGAGGCAATAAAAGCAGCTCATTTCTTCTCCCGCACCTTTCTCCTGGCTCTGTTTGCTCGCTCACTCCTCGCTCGCTCACTCCCCGAGCTGCTACACAGACTCCGTCATCAAAACACACACAGTGAGGCGTGTTGGCTCGCTCACTCTACAGCCACACAATCTGGATCAAGCGTTCAAGATGCAGCAGCAGGGAAAGATGTCTTCTGATTCCCTGTCAGGTAAAGGCAAGAATAAGATCTGTGTTTCTCTGCCTTCCTTCCCACTTCTTGTCATCACTATTCATCCTGTTTCCTCTCCTTACTTCAGTGTTAGAATTCTGGTTTCTGTTTGTGTAATTCTTTGCTTCGTATGCAAGCCCATGAGTGCAAGTGTTGCGTTAAAAGAGGTGATAACCATGGTGATTGTAATTGTAAATTACATAGTGTGTGTGTATGTGTTGTATTTTTTCCATATGGCAGTGCTAAAAGAGTACATTAAGGTGGAGTTGCTCGTGCTACTATGACTACCTCACTTCACAGCTTAGAAAGTGGATACGGACTAGAAAACATTGCATTCTTCTGACCTAGATATACTGACAAGGCTTGTGCTGCTTTTTCCTTCAACTTACTGTGTTTAATAGGTTGCGGCTGATTGCCAGAAAGTGTTGTTTGGGCTTGCTCCTATAGAGTGACAACATAATTTGCATGCAGGTCGTATGTGAATTTTAAACCACGAAAGATCAAAGCAAGTAGCTCGGGCTGAGGAAGAGTGCATTTACATTTGCTGTGCTCGGTCTGTGGAGGTTGATAGCTGTCCTCTGTGATGAGGATGCTCCTGCTGGGTATTGAGTTGGGAACTAGACTGTTCGCACTCATTGGCTGTTTGTTGTGTAATCCATTTGATTAGAGCCAGAGGGATAGATTCGTCCTCAGTGAAGCCTACTTTGATTTATTGTACAATGAAAGGTTTGATAATTCTGTTAATGTGTCGTGGGAATCTCAGCATCAACCTAATTAAGGCTACTTAGTGAGAACAAGAAGTTTGAAAAAAACTTGGCGAGGTGTAGAGAACAAATTGAAACTGTAAATGTAAAGAGGACCAAGTTAAAATATATATATATATGGATAAACCAAAAGTGCACCAAAAACAAATATAATTTGGCACTGATTAAATTAAGAAACGTAACAAGATGATTTAGTTTAATTAGCATTAGTATTTTTTACAGTACTGAGTGTTGTTTTCTCTGTTCTTTGAGCTACATTAGCTCAGCACCTTACTCTATCAGTCTCCTGACTCATTTCTGTCTTGAGCTTTTCTTGACCAACTAATAGGTACAAAGCTGAACCTATGACAGTCCCATCATTTGCCTACTGAAGAAAATAAAGAAAAGCTAAATCTGGGAATTATTAGAAAAGAGGAATACAAGTAATGGAAAATTGACATAGAAACATCAGTCCATGTTACATTTTAAAAACAAATCCTCGTCTATTTATTTATTTATTTATTTTTAACACATTGATAAAATGTAACTTTCTTTCTTTCTTAGTTGGCAGTTTTGATCCCCCACAGGTCTTAAGTAGTCTTAAGTAGGATGTGAAGACTTCTTCATACACTGAAAATGATTATGTGCAAGTTAATAGAGCCTGACCTGTTTGTCACATGTTATTATCGGCCGATATTACCTATCTGCTAATATATTGGTATTGGCATTTATAACAGCTGATTAATGACAATAAAAAAGCAACGTAGAGCTGGGAGAAACACCCATATTCAACAATTGAATATTGGTGTTCCATAGTTTATCCTCGTCCCTGATGGCAACACACGTGTTTGAACACCACAAATGCAACTTGCTAAGCAGTCGAGCAGAGTATAAACGAGTGAATATATAATACACGTAACAAATGAAAGGAAAATCTGTTTATTTCCTTTTATTTGATATTTTTATTTAAAAAAATATCCACCAAAATATTGGAATATTGGCTTTTTCAATAACCAAATATTGGTATTAGTCTTAAAAATCCCATATCAGTCGAGCTGCATAACATAGTTCTTGACTGATGTATTTATAGTTTGTTTTTTTTAATCACCAAGTACATAAAAAAACCTATCAATAAAATATTGATAAGTTGTCTCTAAGTGTTAAATAAGGGTTTTGATGCCTTTTCCCATCTAGCTATGTTTAACTTGTTTGATCTTAACATTTAGTCCATTATTTTGGTTAATGTGGGCAAGGGGGACTTTTATGATTAAGAGGATGCATGGCAAAAAAACAAGAAATCAAGAAGGGGGAAATATTTTTTCACAGCACTTTGAGTTACAGTTAAGTAGTGAATATCTCCATTGCACTCTTAAAACAGTGACTTTGCAGTTGGCGTTTGTTTAAATAGCTAACATTGCTGTATTGTGCATTATGGCAGTTGGAAGACAAAATAAAAGTGGCTCCCGCGGTGTTCTTCATTACTTACTGACACATTGCTCCTGTTCTGACATGACACCTGTCACCCATCGCAAATTTAATTCAGGCTCCAAGTGAAATCCCTCTCATCTCCTTTGCTGCTCTTCGTCTGTGAGCAAGACAACAGCAGAAAACACAGCTGTGTACTTCCCGTAGACGAAAGGCTGTTATTAGTAGAGCCATCCTTATATGAACAAGAAAAGCAGAATCTACTCTGTGTGTTGTATTGGAACCTCAGCACTGACAATAATAGCTGGTCAGAAGGGTTACATAATCTGTGTGAGTGCAAGAGAGAAGTGTGAAGGTTCACAGGAAGCTAAATGCAAGTGGAGAAAAAAGGTAAACATCACCAAAACCATTTATTCAATATAGAAATAAAGTAAAGAATCGTCCCTGTCAGCCTCTTTGCATTTCAGCTGCATGCCGCTGTGTTTTCCCTTTTTTGACAGCAGTACTTTTTTTCTGATTGCCTTGGCACAGATTCTACAACAGTTTGAATGTGAAAAAAAACTCTTAATCAAAGAACCAAACTGTACTGAAAGCAGCTGGCAGCAAGCACTTCACTGAAACAAACTCCATTTTCACAAAAGACTCTGACCATCTTTGTATGTCACAGGAAATGAAAACAGTGTACTCAATAAAATCAGCAATAATAACAAAGCACATAAAGAACAATTCTCTCCTCTTCCCCTTGAAGAGGGAAAACATTTTCCCCTTGATTTTCGTACGCAAGTACGTGTATTCTCAAACACAGCAGCAACAAACCAGAGAAACCATCAAATATGTAACATGGTTAAAAAAAAAACAGGGTCCTCAAAGTACAAGCCAATAGCAGACCATTTAATGTGACCAAGGACAGTGTGCACTATTTTACATTTTATTCATCAAAAGTTCATGTTATATAAAATGAGACCAAAGCTGAACGTCTCTTAACCCTCAGCCCATTCGTTGTAACTATCAATGCGGACTAAAATTTTTCCTAAGAGCTAAAAAAAAAATGTAACAGCCACTTCAAATACAGTGAAAATATTTCCAACATAAATCTCCACCTTCTGATACGACACGTTCACTAATGTGTCTGTCCGCCTGCGTGGCCGCCTAAATTTGCACGTAGTCATAAAACCCTTTTTTTGGTAATAAGATACCATTCTTAATCAGGATCGGGCTTCATAAAGGGTTAAACGGAGCTGTAATTTGTGCTTAACTTTCCTCATGCATGCTAGGCCACAATTATCAAAGGAATGTCCATCAGCAAAAAATCCACAGAATGATATGTAGGGTTACAAAACTCGTGGAGCAAATTATTGATACAAATCGCCAACCTAGGCAAAAAGTTTCGCACCATTTCCTTTCAATTATATGGTAAACTCAGTCTGAAACATATGGCAGTTTTTCTTCTTTTTGGTTTTGCGGATTTGAGGTGTAACATTTCAATCCAGTGGCAAATCTTAATTCAACGTCAGTGCAAACACACGCCAGTTCTAAACAGCTGCTTGAGTTTTGAGGCTGGGGAGCTGTTGTTATTCATGCATAAACAAGAGTCGCTGCAACAAATAGAAGAAAAGCCTGAAAGAAGTGCAACGCTGTCTTCCACAGAGAAGAAGCAGAAAAGTTAGTTTGAAGAAGCGCAATAGGGAGAAGCAAAAGGAAAAGATGTGGTAGGGTAAAATTGCATCAGCTGTCCTGTCCTACATAAGAACAGTACATAATCAAGAAAGCAACTGACCCTGAACACAGCTTCTTTCTTTCCACTAAAACATCCCCACTCTCTAAATGGCCTTAGCTAACTCAACGTCTGCATCTCAGGCTGGTTATAAATGGCAATGCTACATGAACCGACCTTATATTGGAGCCAAGCAAGTGCCAGCAATTACGCCTGACTGCCTGAAGGGAGAGAGAGCCAACCTACTGACACCTTAGCCAGGATTACAAGTTGTTGTAGTGAATTAATTAGGGAATGGGTCCAGAAATATTTGTGTCCAGGTCTGTGGTGAAGCAGAGCAAACACACTTCCAAGTTACATGATTGGCTTTCTTTGTCACCCCACTATTCCAAATAACACATGCTGCCTGGCTTCAGCCTCGCCTCTCTTCCTTGAGCTGCCTTGTTTCAAAAAGTTTGCTTTTCTCGCCTCATCCATAATTGTTCTTGACTGTCATCTGCACTGGCTTTATATAAGAGGAAATCACAAGCCCCACAATAAATTTCAGTCTTTTCGTCTTTTCGTACCTTTGGGTTTGTCCGATGTTTGTATGACAAGAGGGAACAGCCTCATCGAAGTCACAGTCTGCAGATAATCACGGTAGCGCCACCTACTGTAAGCACACTACACTGTTTTATGCATGCATCTTGCGTGTAGTCAACACAATTGCCTCATGCTTTAAAGTTAAGTGTAACTAAATAGTGTAGAAACTACATGATATGCAGAGAGGGTATATTCAATTGTTCATATCACGTTCGAGTGAAGAAAGTCAATAATATGTTAAATCTCGCGACAGAGCATGTGATTTCATCTCGCGCACTTCGGATCGTGGTTTGATCCTCGACTGCTCACAATCCGAAGCACGGACAGTCGAGCAGTCGCCTCTACTTTTTTCGGTATACCAAAAACAGGACATTGGGTGGTTGTTACATTTACAAAAGTCTAACTTGTAATTTGAACAAAAGTATTTCATGTTTCTATGGTGAACATAATGAAATCATGTAAGATCTGTATGAAATTCAGCTACTTAATTTGTTCTTATTCAGATAACATTATACAATCTAGTAAGAGCTGTTCAGGGTGTACCCCACCTCTTAACCTATCACTTAAGGTGTACCCACATGGAAAAGATATACATAAATCTTATAAAGTTAATATCTGTCTTGTGTGGAACTTGTATGAAAAGCAAGAGTGAAAACAGATATAAGATCCCTTGAAAAATTATATGAAACTTGCATGTTTTGGATACTTGGATACTGTTACGCCCCACTTAAGAACGAAGTGTCGACTGGAGTGAGGGGTAACACAAAGTGAAAGGGAACACATGAACTACTGGAGAAATAGATGTCAGTATACAAGATTTATTGCCTAAAACTACTACAGTACGAAAACACAGGGAAGCTCTTTTCTTCAGGGTCTCCAAGGCCAGAACAATAAACAAAACACCCCCCTTTAGCTAGAAATCAAAACCAAGTACTCACTAACCAAAAACAAAATACAAAGGCTGAGCTCCCTGTCTAACCAAACCAGGAGAAAACAGTTGAAACAAAAATGGCAGAGAACCCCTACCTGCTTCCACAATGACAAACTAATTATCACAATAAGGGCACACCTTCGCTCACAATAAAAGAAAGAAAAACCAAAGTTCACAGAGGGTAAGTTCTCACACACATACACACAAAGGCCCGCTGCCCAAAACTCTACAGCTCACAGCTCTGGCAAACATGGGGAAAATGGCAGGGGGTGTGGCAGTTTAGGACGGCAGACTATATGCCGTGGCTGACGAGCTGAAACACACCTCAGCTGCGGCTCATGAGGCAGACCTGCAACACAAGAAAAGGAGAAAAACAACTCTTCGACAGAGGGAGAGCCACTAGAGGTCAGCGACCGTAACACCCCCCCACATAAAATATCACATACAGTAAACAGACACCTTTAACAACTGCCACCAAGTCCGTTACTGGGGTTAAGGGGTTAATACTGGGTCCTGGACAGTGCGTCAGCCACCACGTTGTCCACACCTCTCTGATGTCGGATGTCTATGTTATACTCCTGAGCAAGCAACGCCCATCTCATCAATCTTTGGTTATGATTGTACATGTGCTTTAGAAATACCAGAGGGTTATGGTCAGTATAGACCATGACAGGGGTGGTGGTTGACCCCACGTACACGTCAAAATGCTGCAGAGCAAGCAACATGGCTAGGGTTTCCTTCTCAATGGTGGAATAGTTGAGTTGATGAGGCTTGAACTTAGCTGAGAAGTATGAAACCGGGTGACTGATGCCAGCAACTCCATCCTGTAACAGTACTGCTCCCGCGCTGGTAGCGCTTGCATCCACTTCCAGCTTGAAGGCCTTGCTGAAGTCGGGAGCAGCCAGTACAGGGGCACTGCAAAGGAGAGACTTGGCACAGTCAAATGCATGTTGGCACTCAGCAGTCCATACGAAGGGTTCCTTTGGACTGCACAGACGAGTCAGGGGAGCCACCACTGTTGAAAAGTTCCGGCAGAAACACCTGTAGTAGCCCACCAGACCTAAGAAGCGTCTGAGCTCCCGTCTGGTGGTGGGCACCGGGTAGCTCAGTACAGCCTCCACCTTTGCATTCACGGGGCACACCTGGCCATGTCCCACTTGTTTTCCGAGGTATGTCACTACCGCCTTGGCAAATTCACACTTTGCCAGGTTCAGAGTTAGGGAAGCCTGGGATAAACGAGCAAAAACATCCCTCAGAGTACTCACGTGATCAGTCCAGCAAGAAGAATATACCACAATGTCATCCAAATACACATTACAACTGTGAATGTCTGCTAACACAAGGTTCATAAGTCGTTGGAAAGTGGCTGGTGCATTCCGCATGCCAAACGCCATCACTGTGTACTGCAAGAAATAGTCTGGAGTAACAAATGCTGAAATATCAGAGGCTCTGCTAGTTAGAGGAACCTGCCAGTACCCTTTTAACAGATCTAGCTTTGTTATGTAGGTGGCGGCTCCAATACTGTCTATGCAGTCTTCCATGCGAGGCAATGGGTATGAGTCAGGGACTGTGACTGCATTTACTCTCCTAAAATCAGTACAAAAACGAGGAGAACCATCTGACTTTGGTGTCAGCAGACATGGAGAGCTCCAAGAGCTATGGCTAGGTATCGCCAAACCATTTCCAAGCAGGTACTGTACCTCGTTTTTCATTAATTCCCTCTTGAGTGGGGGGCACCGGTATGCGTGTTGCTTAATAGGGCACGCATCACCCACGTCAATGTCGTGCTTTAACACTGGGGTTTTAGACGGTACATCCCCAAACAGACTAGGGTGCGCTTGGATCAGATCCTTCACATCGTCTCTCTCGTCATGAGGAAGATAGGAGAGGTACGTGTCTAAGGCACCAAGAACCTCTGAGTTTGCAAGCCTGCCGCTCTGCTGACCTTCACTACCCTTCACCAAACCATCATCATGGTTTATGGGCACAGAAATGAGTGAGATGGAGCCCTCGCGATAGTCTTCCCTAGAGTGAAACAGTTTCAGCATGTTTATATGGCAGAGCCGTGTTTTACGCCTCCTATCCGGAGTGCGAACGATGTAGTCTGTGTCATTGACTTTGCTCTCTACCACATATGGTCCCGCAAATTGGGCTGACAGAGACGGACCAGATGTGGGCACCAACACGAGTACCTGATCACCAGGTTTAAAAGAACGCTGCACTGCCTTCCGGTCATACTGCCGCTTCATTTTCCCTTGGGCTGCTGACAGAGACTTCTTAGCTATTGCACAAGCATGGTACAAACGTTCCCGACACTGCGTGACAAACTCAAGCACATTTGATTGCGGCTGCACATCAGACAAAAACTGTTCTTTCAGGGCTTTTAGAGGCCCTCTCACACTGTGCCCAAAAACTAATTCAGCAGGGCTGAAACCAAGGGACTCCTGTTTTGCTTCACGAGCTGCAAACAGCAGGAATGGCAGTCCCTCATCCCAGTTCTTGTCAGTCACCAGACAATATTTTCGCATCATCAACTTTATGGTCTGGTGCCATCTTTCTAGTGCACCTTGTGACTGGGGATGGTAAGGGCTGGAAGGGATGTGTCTGATACCAAGTGATTGTAATGTCTGCTTGAACAGTTTTGACTGGAAATTGCTGCCTTGGTCGGTCTGAACAATTCTTGGCAGACCGAATGTTGAAAAGAATTTAAGTAGAGCCTTAATCACAGTGGGAGCGGTGATTTTTCGAAGTGGTATGGCTTCAGGAAAACGGGTTGTGGCACACATGATTGTCAAGAGGAACTGATTACCCGTTTTTGTTCTGGGTAGAGGACCCACACAGTCCACTAAAACACGCTCAAAAGGCTCCCCAACTACCGGGATGGGTTTAAGAGGAGCAGGTGGCACCATCTGATTAGGTTTACCCACAATTTGGCAAACCTGGCATGTTTTGCAGAACTTGGCAACGTCTTTCTTCAGACCTGGCCAGAAAAAGTGCTGAAGAACGCGGTCATAGGTTTTAGTAATACCTAAATGACCTGACCATGGGTGTTCATGCGCAAGCTGCAATATGCCACCCCGGTAATCCCTAGGAATGACTATTTGGCGTACCACCCCCCAACCCTCATCACCTCCTTCCTGCTGTAATGCAGGTCTTGAGACCCATTTTCTTAGCAGTAACCCATCCTCAAGATAAAACCTGTGTGCCTTTTTATTGTTTGCTAACTCGCTTACCTCTTTAAAACAGTTAGCGAGTGACTCATCCTTTTCCTGAGCCTGGCTCAAACACTCACGTGAGACCGGCAAAGGAAGAACCTCAGACAGAGTAGCCAGACCCTGTTCATCGAGCGCTGGTTTAGAAGGGCTAGCAGCTGGCTCTCTGTCCCCAGTTAGAACAGATCCAAGAACAGTCTCACTCAGGTTCACTTCCTCCAGCTTCCAAGCTTGCGACCTGGTAAGAACACTGACAGAAAACACATCAGGGTGGGATTTCAACAGCTCGTCCTCTTCTGGGATACAGCTGGGTTTATCCACCACTTCAGGAACAGGGAGTACTTTGTCCCCAGCAATATCATTTCCCATTATAAACTCAACACCCTGAATAGGAAATGAGTTTCTTACTGCAACCTTGAACAAACCAGAGGCTAACCTCGACTGCACATGAACACAATGTAATGGTGCAGGTATGTAGGCCATCCCAATACCTTGCACTATTGTACTAGCGTTACAAGATGACTCATCACTGACTGGCAAAACGTCGGCCAATAGAAATGACTGCGAGCCACCCGTGTCCCTCAGTATTCTCACGGGCTTTTGATCCCCAGGAAACCCTGTTAAGGAGACAAAACCATCGAAAATGAAGGGTTTAAAACACTTATCAGGTTCACTCATGGTCACATGGGAGGGGGAGCTCAGCGACTTGACTAGGCCAACCCCTTTGGCTTGTTTTAATTGCTGGGGCACTTGTTTACGTTTAAGAGCCAAACACTCAGAAACTATATGCCCCACTTTGTGACAGTAGAAACATTGTCTATCAGACTTGGAACCCAAGGAACCCCTAGGTTGTTGAGGCTTTGTGTCCTTTTCCAGTCGTTCATGATAGTGTGATTCGGATTTACCCACAAACACGCTTTTGTGCGTTAAAGCAAATTCTTCTGCCAGGATAGCTGCCTCCTGCAAAGTGGCCACTTTTTGTTCATTCAGGTACAGCACTGTACGATCAGGAACACAGTTTTTGAATTCCTCCAACAATACCAGTTCACGCAATGCGTTAAACTCTGACACTTTGCTTGCTTGACACCACCTATCAAATAGTGTCCCTTTTTCCCTTGCGAACTCAAGGAATGTTTGAGCAGCGGATTTCCTCAGGGTCCTGAAACGCTGCCTGTAGGCTTCAGGCACCAACTCATAGGCTCTGAGTATAGCGCTTTTGACATTGTCATACACAAGACTGTCCTCGATAGTGAGAGCTGCGCATACTTCCTGTGCCTTACCAATTAATTTGCACTGAAGCAAAAGGGACCAAACCTCCTTGGGCCAATGTAAAGCCATAGCAATGCGCTCAAACGCATTAAAATAGGCCTCCACCTCAGTCTCCCTGAATGGTGGAACTAGGGCAATGTTTTTGCCCACATCAAATGCCGGAGGTGCAGGAGCAGGGGGAGAATTATCTGAAGGATTGCTATTGTTGTCTTCATCCTTCACTGTAGGTGGAGCAGAAGGCTCAGGAGACAATTTGTTAGCTTGCAACTCCAGTTGACGCAACTTAATAGATGTCTCAGCTTCTAGCTCCCGACACTTTAACTTGAACTCAAGCTCATCTTTACGTTCCCTTTCTTTGGCCTCAAGTTCAAGACGAACTAAACGTACCTTTACGCGTGCACTAACACTGGGATTACTAGATTCGACAGAGAAGGGCTCAAACCGTGGAAGAGAGGTTGGTAGCTTTCCCTCACCTGGTTTGACCACCGTAGGTGTCCCTGCCCCCTCCTCAGCACAAACCTCAGGCTGACCAGAGGTTTCGAGGAGTGACGCGGCATCCCCCGAGTCCACCTCTAAGGGGAACACGCCTTTCCCAACCAACCCACTGACAACAAGAGTCTTTAACTCGCTCTTCTTCATGGACTTGGCCACAAGGATTTCATAATACGCGGCAACAGCACACAAATCCTCCTTCCGACATGCATCAAGCTGGTCCAATGCAGGCCTAGCTATAAAATCACCCAGGCTAAACTGTGCCATAACCCAAATAATCCCGGACGAGCCCCCACTTATGTTACGCCCCACTTAAGAACGAAGTGTCGACTGGAGTGAGGGGTAACACAAAGTGAAAGGGAACACATGAACTACTGGAGAAATACACTGAACAAAAATATAAACGCAACACTTCTGTTTTTGCTCCCATTCCCCATGGGATGGACGTAGAGACCTAAAATTCATTCCAGATACACAATATAACCATCCCTCCCAAACAGTGGTCACAAATCAGTCCAAATGTGTGGTAGTGGGCACATCTGCTATATTGAGATAATCCATCCCACCTCACAGGTGTGCCACATCAGGATGCTGATCTGACATCATGAGTAGTGCACAGGTGTACCTCAGACTGCCCACAACAAAAGGCCACCCTGGAATGTGCAGGTTTTTGCACTATTGGGGGTCTGGGGACCCAGAACCGGTCAGTATCTGGTGTGACCACCATTTGCCTCATGCAGTGCAACACATCGTCGCATGGAGTCTATCAGATTGTCAATTGTGGCCTGTGGAATGTTGGTCCACTCCACTTCAATGGCTGTGCGAGGTTGTTGGATATTCGTGGGAACTGGTACACGCTGTCGTATATGCCGGTCAAGCACATCCCGAACATGCTCAATGGGTGACATGTCCGGTGAGTATGCTGGCCATGCAAGAACTGGGACATTCTCAGCTGCCATCTGCCCTGAACAATGTGAACCATGATTCATCCGTGAAGCGCACACCTCTCCAACGTGCCAGACGCCATCGAATGTGAGCATTTGCCCACACAAGTCTGTTACGGCGACGAGCTAGAGTCAGGTCAAGACCCCGATGAGGACGACGGGCATGCAGTTGAGCGTCCCTGAGACGGTTTCTGACAGTTTGTGCAGAAATTGTTTGGTTGTGCAAACCAATTGTTCCAGCAGCTGTCTGAGTGGCTGGTCTCAGACGATCTTGGAGGTGAACCTGCTGGATGTGGAGGTCCTGGGCTGGTGTGGTTACACGAGGTCTGTGGTTGTGAGGCCGGTTGGATGTGCTGCTATATTCTCTGAAACGCCTGTGGAGACGGCTTATGGTTGAGTAATGAACATTCAATGCACGGGCGACAGATCTGGTTGACATTCCTGCTGTCAGCATGCCAATTGCACGCTCCCTCATTGCTTGTGGCATCTGTGGCATTTTGCTGTGAGACAAAACTGCACATTCCAGGGTGGCCTTTTGTTGTGGGCAGTCTGAGGTACACCGGTGCACTACTCATGATGTCAGATCAGCATCCTGATGTGGCACACCTGTGAGGTGGGATGGATTATCTCAATATAGCAGATGTGCCCACTACCACACATTTGGACTGATTTGTGACCACTGTTTGGGAGGGATGGTTATATTGTGTATCTGGAATGAATTTTAGGTCTCTACGTCCATCCCATGGGGAATGGGAGCAAAAACAAAAGTGTTGCGTTTATATTTTTGTTCAGTGTAGATGTCAGTATACAAGATTTATTGCCTAAAACTACTACAGTACGAAAACACAGGGAAGCTCTTTTCTTCAGGGTCTCCAAGGCCAGAACAATAAACAAAACACCCCCCTTTAGCTAAAAATCAAAACCAAGTACTCACTAACCAAAAACAAAATACAATGGCTGAGCTCCCTGTCTAACCAAACCAGGAGAAAACAGTTGAAACAAAAATGGCAGAGAACCCCTACCTGCTTCCACAATGACAAACTAATTATCACAATAAGGGCACACCTTCGCTCACAATAAAAGAAAGAAAAACCAAAGTTCACAGAGGGTAAGTTCTCACACACATACACACAAAGGCCCGCTGCCCAAAACTCTACAGCTCACAGCTCTGGCAAACATGGGGAAAATGGCAGGGGGTGTGGCAGTTTAGGACGGCAGACTATATGCCGTGGCTGACGAGCTGAAACACACCTCAGCTGCGGCTCATGAGGCAGACCTGCAACACAAGAAAAGGAGAAAAACAACTCTTCGACAGAGGGAGAGCCACTAGAGGTCAGCGACCGTAACAGATACTAAAACAATATATGAAAGTAATGAGAAAGCGGCCACTTTCATGAGTAAATCACATAAGCCTAGTAAGTAGAAGTAGGCCACATCTTATGCAAGTCTTTTATAAGTTTTTACTATTTCTTTTTCATATGGGTTATGCCCCAGCCCCACTGCAACCCAGATGATGATAAGAGGATGGTAGTTGTTGTAAATCCATTCAGCTTTTATGTTAACCAGACTCTAGACTTTGTTGAACGTTATGTAATAGAAGACAACATTTATTATTTAAGTGACCAAGTAGTATTGGGGTAAAAGTTAATGAATAGTCTTGGAATAAAATGACAAAATTGTGAAGGATTAAAATATTCCAAGAGCTCAACTTACTTCATCTAAACACGTTTCAATCACGTTTTATCAACACAACATGCACAGGTTTATTAAATATGAATGAGTTGTGTTGATTTAACTCAGTTGTTTAAGTTTCTGCCAAAGCAAAACAATTGTTTGCAACTAATGTCCACTATTGATTTAAGTAAATCCAACATGCTCTTTTTTTCTGTGCATGGGGAATGATCTTGCAGCTTAGTTTCACAAACTTTTTTAAAAGGGCCTCCAGGTTTCTGAATTATCTCCAGCAGGTATAGTTGCTCCACAACTTTAAGTATTTACATTAGTGGAATAAAAGGATTGACTTTAGGAAATAAGAATAAAGAGCTTCCTGTGCATTTAGACATGATTAATTCAGATGCTCAGATGAAGCAGGTCAGTTAAGAGGTTCAGTGTCCAGAAATAAACATTAACAACATTTCCTTTTTGACTGAGGGGCAGACAAATGATGCTTAAACAGTAGCTACCGAGGAAGTACAAAGTCTGGATCGGTGGAAAAAAAAAACAAACATCCTCCATTAATGTCAAGTGTAGCACTGCCTACACAACTCCTACTCACCAGCCAAGAGAGATGGCTCAAAATCTACTCTATTGTTTATTGGAGGGGGGTTGCATTCAAGTATGATCCATAATTGGTTTATAGGCTTTTTTTTGTTTGTTTATTTCTTCTTTGTCATCACATACAAGCTCACAGGGACACGATGTTACTTGTGCACACACAGGGTTTTTTTCCACATATAGTTTTCACAGTCCAGTTGTTCCTCAGAGAACAAGAGAACTGTTGACAAGTTGGGCCACATTGCTTTTTCAAACATTGCTTTTTCAATAAAAGCCAGCTAGAATGGCAAAAATGACTGCTCATTTTTCCCAAGGAGCAATGAAAGACAAATTGTGAGCGTACTAACAGGACGGTCATCCTGAATTGAAACAGATGTGCCAGCAGACACAGCAGGAGGTACCAGCTCACCTTCCTCCTTCCGATAAACAAACAACCATCCAAACCATCAGCAATAACAACTTGTGAGACTTTCAGGTCTTTTCTTCTCTCCATGCACATAAATCAGATCATAGAGAAAAGGTCCACAGTTTTATCCGTCTCTTGATAAGAGACTGATTACCAGTGGTTACATACTTTAAATAATTTTAGAAAACACATGCACAACCACTTCACTTAAGTGCCATGTGCTCAAAAATATGAATATACTTGTCTCTATTTATCATTTGTTTTTCAATTTTTTCTTCATTTAACCTCTGAAAGTCTAAGACAAACAAACAATAAAAGCACCTTGCTGTAGGAAAATGAGCAACTGCTAGACCAGAGGGGTTTCCTATGACCCAAATTTAAAATAACTAGACTTTCTTTGTGTGAGCTAGCTCAACAAAAGCTAAAACACCAGCCAGAGACGATGGCTAGTACAATGGTTGCGGCAGATGGCCGCCCCTCCTTGAGCCTGGTTCTGCTGAAGGTTTCTTCCTGTTAAAAGAGAGTTTTTCCATCCCACTGTAACCAGAGTGCTCGCTCAAAGGGGCTCATGTAATTGTTGGGGTTTTCTCTGTTATCTCTGATTTATTGTAGGGTCTTTACCTTAGAATACATAGTGCCTTGAGGCAACTGTTGCTGTGATTTTGTGCTATATAAATCATACTGAATTGACTGAATTGAATTGAACAAAGTTTTCTGTGTGCTTACAGAGAAGGAGGCTTGCAACACCTCCCTTCTGCACAAAATGGACTGATCCAGTGCCACCTGGAGGAGAATTGGAGAGTTGAGATGTATCTGTAAAAATATATTACAGCAAAAACAGCTACAGAGTGCAACCACGGAATATTGCTATTCTGGTAAATTTATGAGTTGATGTCATTAATTTGAAGCACATAATTATGCAACCATAATAATGTCATGGTTGCACACCAGAGCTCCAAAACATTAAATTGTACCAGTGAAAAGCATGACACTCAAGAAGAGAATTTAGTTCTGATGTAAACCCATAATGAAGTTTTTTTTTTTTAACAAATCAAGGTTAAATTCATCAATAAATACAAATATCTCTTAATATTAATCCATCTGCTCTTCTTTTTTTTTTTTAAATTCTGAAAGTATTAAAAAAAAATACAGACCTCCAGACTTCCACTACTTTTTTAACTGCATCAACTCTTTCATTGACATTCATGCTTCAACGACACTGTCATGGAAAGGTTTTTGTGTGATTGCGATGCTTTATCTTTCAAACCGAAGCTTCGGGTTATGTGTGGAAAACACGTTATCATGGTGAACTAGGCAGTTTAAAAAGAACAACCCTTCTTCTGCACCCCTATATGAAGATTTGTGATGAAGAGTTTGAATCTACAAAGCTTCTAGAAGCAACAGTGCTGGCTGCTATATTGTTTTGTGCACTCACCAGTCATGTTGTCACACCTCTTCAACTGCTCTTTACCACGATTTACAGAAGAAGAAGAAAAGAAAATATCTAATTAGTGGCAGTTCTCCAGGTTAAAATATCTTTTTTATGCTAGAGGTCAAAGCAAAATGGCCAGACTGCTTCAGGGTTATAGGAATGCAACAGTAACTGTGTTGCCATTTACATTTGAATGCCTTGTATTAGAGGTTCAAGCTGGTTAAGGTGGTGCAATGGTGTGAGGGAGACTTCTTGGCACACTTAACTACTAACTGAGCATTGTTTAAACATCATAGCTTACATAACTATTGTTGCTGACCATGTCCATTCTTTTTAATGCTCATATTGTACAGATTTTCTAAAGGCTGCTTTCAGTTACCAGGGTTGTATCTGTCTGTTTTTGCCAAGCGTAGTGACCGTTCTTCAAAGATGCTTGAACACTGTCACACGTAGAAGATTTGTGATCGTTTTCTCACTTGTCAGAACTGTACATTACATTTTAACTGATGCCCCATAGTCACAAAATTGCTCAAGCCTAATGTATACCATGTGGAAAAAAAGAGCTGCACATACTTCACTTCTTTTCGCGAGCTTTGCACCAACACCGTGTGGTTTACACAGCAATTCTAGCCTTATGCCAGTAGTAGCTTCATATTGCTTAAGTGCCTTTAGTATGGCTTCATCTTTGAGTCTGTTGACAGCAAAAATGAGGAGTTGTCAAGAGTATCGTGACAGAGCTACAAATGACGCCTGTAAAGTTCTCCAAACCATGTGGGAATAAGACTAAAACGTTATTTATTTGTGTGCTTTCTTCATGTCTGTCACTTCTTTTTAAGTTGTGATTGGTGGCAGTGCACAGCTTTAAGTCACAGGCAGGCCCGTGACATTTATATGCTTGCATGGCATTTCTGAAAAGCTCTGAGAGGAGGTTCAATCACCGTCTCTGCATGTGGCCTTAACTTGTGGCCTTTGCTATGTAGCTTTGTATGAGCAGAAAAGAAGATGAAGCTTTCGATCACAAGTGGAGCCAATCCAGCAGCTCTAAATCTCTCTTACTGCTGCATTAGGGCAAAGGTACTTGTGTAGCCAGCAGCATGTAGACAGGCGGGATTTATTGCGCTCTACTCAAAAGGATGCATCTCTTCTGAGGTGCTTCTTCAGTAGTTTATGATGAATGCGTATTACCTTGTAATATCCCATTCCCAAGTCAGTTTCCATCTTTGAAACTTTAAACATTCTGCAAGCTTTGTGTGTAGTGGGATATGCAGAATTTGTTACATAAATCAAGGCTGCACTCCCAGTTTTTGGTATCAGAAACTATACCACATTCTAATTAGTCAGGACATGCAAAAGCAAGGTCTGAATGCAACACAGCCCAACTAATGTCACTAGTTTCACCTGAGTTTGTTTTATCAGTTTGAGCAAAGATACAATCTTACCAGAATGTCCTTATTCCCTCTATGTTGTACTGCTCAAAAAAAAAAAAAATTAAAGGAACACTGTTTAATCAGAGTATAGCATCAAGTCAGTTAAACTTCTGGGATATTGATCTGGTCAGTTAAGTAGCAGATGGGGTTATAAATCAGTTTCAGCTGCTTTGGCGTTAATTAAACTAATAAAAGGTACAGTAGAGGAGCAACAATAAGACAACCCCTAAACAGTAATGGTTTTACATGTAGAGACCACTGACTTTTTTCCTGCTAAGATTGGAACATTAATGTGTGCCATTACCAGAATGTTTGCTGTGTGTCCTAGCACAGTCTCAAAAGTAGGAGGATGAGGAAATTCCAAGAGAAGAAGATACTCTAGGAGAGCAGGACACAGCTATAGAAGGTCCTTTACCGATCAGGAAGGCCGATATCTGATTCTGGAGGACCAAAATGACCTCCAGCAGTGTTACGTTTCCCTAAAAGGGGTCCAGGCGATGAGGGGAAGTAACAAAAAGTGTCCGGGTCAGAAAAAGGAGACAGAGGCAAAATGGTTAAATTAAGGAGTTTTATTACGGTTTCTAATAAAACTTCGTTTTTAAGTGGGGTGTAACAAGCAGGAAACTGGTGTGAATATCTTACCAAACAAACAGGTGGCCCGAGGGCCTGGCATCCACTAGTGCCACTCCTCAGCATTGTAAAGTGCGATTGGTATTTGTCATTGAATTCCAGAATTGGCAGGCTCCACCACTGGCACCCTTTGCTCTTCACAGGTTCCCCCTGAGCACATGTGACAGATGTTTCTGGAGAAGCCATGGAGAACACTATGCTGCCTGTGACATCATTCAGCATGACCAGGTGGTGGTGAGTTTGATAGTCTGGGGAAGCAAATCCATGGAGGCACGCACAGACCTCTACAACATAGGCAACAGCGCCCTGACTGCCATTACGGATTAGGATAAAATTTTGAGCAGTCTAAAGACGCGATCATATGAAGAAGATATGTGGGTCTTGATACACTATAGCAACACTGGGAAACATAAACAAATTAAGCAAGCTAAAAGATGGGTCTTATTTATACGTCTGGAACTGGATATTATCCAAACTTTGTAAGACTCTTGTAAGAGTTTTATTCGGATGAGCTGGCAGGTTAAAAATCCATAACATGTAGGAGTTGTAGGTGCAGTGACTGTTCTCTCATGGCAATTCAATAGTAACCACAAACAAAACGGAGAACATCTACAAAAGAGGAAGTTAAATTTAAGACCTCGCTGTAAAGTTTCGTCAGATTAGATTCCAGCCAGAGTTGGCATGACATTTCCACCACTCAGCCTAAACACCTGTTTTTGCTTCCAATCTCTCAGTTTCGGCCATCACTCACTACACTGTTCACAGAAGAACATTTCAAACTGAAATTATTGATTTAAAACCATTTCATATTCTTTTTGCCAATACACCATGGTGGAAGGCCTCTGTAGCAACGAGTCGTTTTTATCGGATTGCTAAGCGCCGCTATTGATGCAGGAGTAATAAATGCTAATCTTCTGCCATTATTGATCTACTCAGTCAGCCAGTAATATGTAAAATACATGAGGGAGCAACACAGCATGGCCATAAATATATGCAAATCCAATGTGGCCAAGCATGTGTCATCTGGGTTAGATTTAAGCATATATCTGCTATCCGACTGGAGCACTCCTTATCTTTAACACCCAGAGTGAAACACACTCATCTGTGACACTGGACTTTCATGGACATACAAATATCAATGCACACAAGCCCAATGAATATGTGATCTACTGTCTCTCGATGCTCCTGTTCATTTGAAAAACATGCTTTATTACATAACTGTGGCACAGTGGAAGGTAACACTTCACAAAGAACCAGTGTGAATGTGCCACTTCTCATTCAAAAAAGCACTTTGTGGCTTCAGGATGGACACAGCACATGGGGAACCAATGCTGTGTGTGTAATCAAGTGACCTATTTAGACCTAATGGTTCACTGTAATGTCGTAGGTATTTTATATTGATGGAAATGTTATGTAAATGATGTGAGGTGCAAAGTGTAAATAACATAAAATGGATGGTTACATTTTTATATCTACAAACGCGTCTCAAAAAAAGTAAAACGGTGAGAAAAGTTTGTTTATCTTCAAAAATTTGATTAAAAAACAAAGTTCGCATAATCTGGATTCACTGCATGTAAAGTGAAACATTTCAAACTTTCATGTTTTATTTTCAATAGTTATGATGTATAGCTGATGAGAATATGAAATCCAGTATCTCAAGTTATTAATAGTTCTAACAATCAATTAAAACACTAATACAATACAGAAATGTCCAACTTTTGAAACATATGTTCATTTACAAATTCTGTACTTGTTCTTAGGTCATTTAATATAAATCGAAGTGATTGGATCGTGTCACTGCTGAGGTGTTATTAAAGCCCAGGCTGCTTTGACAGTGGCCTCCAGCTTGTCTGCTTTTGGGTCAGGTGTTTCCCATCTTCCTCGTGACAATATCTCACTGGGTTCCAGTTGGGCGAGTTGGCTGGCCTGTCGAGCAGGGTAATAGAATGATCTGTAAATCATTTGGCAAAGCTTTTGGCACTGTGGGGAGATGCTACGTCCTGTTGGAAAAGGAAGTCAGCATCTCCATAAAACTTGTGAGCAACGAAGTGCTCTGAAATCTCCTGTGTTGATGTCACATTTGATATAACACAGTGGACCAGCCACCAACAACAGCAGCATGTCAGACTGCAGAGATTTATGCTGAACTCGAGACACCTTGAATTAAATCCCTCTACACTCATCCTACAGACTCTAGTTCCTTGATTTCCAACTGAGATGTGTCTGTAGAAATCTGTAAAAGACTGCCTACAAGTGCTGACAGGGTGAGGAAATAGTCTTCCTGTGGTGCTGTAGGACGCCCACTTCAAGGCCTGTCTCTGACTTGGCCTTCAATTTGGAGACGGTACTAGGGCTCTGGTCATAATAATGCTGAGACACCAGCTTGAAGTTGCCCTGTGGCACAGGATCTAGTCTGCTGTATTTGTTTTTCCTTCTGTGATAAAATATTGTTTTCGTGTTGGGCTGTTTCTTTGAGTGCTGCTTGACTAAAACTCCATATGTAAATCCATATATTCTCCACTACCCAGATTTTTTACCAGGAGATAGCAGTACTCACTCTTCTAACTTTGTCTATTATGACATAGTGTGCACAAAGTTATTTATGCATGCAAATTATCAAAGTATGTTATTTATACTCAAAAGAACCTAGCAAAATTAGCCTAACTTGCTAACTTTCCCTAGGGTATGCCATAAGGCTTGTTTATGTGTTGAATGATGATTTTTCTTTTTTCCTGATACTAGTAAAGTTTGATAAGTATGTGGTTAATGGTTAATTATCAGCAAGTAATGTATTGGTTGCTGATACTTAGACTTTGCTAGTTTTCTTTTACATGTAACAGTGTATGTGTGGGAGCTTGTACTATAACTTCTGGTTAATATGGCTTTTGAAGAAAAAAAACAATTATCTGTTTTCCCACAAAAAGATAAGAGCCTTCTGCCAGGTTGTATCTGTGTTGTGCATTGTCACAGTTCCTTCAGTCTCTTCATGTATTCCCAGAATGATTCAGTGATGTTGTTATCAGTGTTTTGTGTGGACCATACCATCTGTTACAAGGATGCTTGTGCTTATTAGTTTGGGATTGTTAGCATGCAGCAGAATGATTTTTTGAATAAATTGGATTCCTTCCTGGTTGTGTTGTGATGGGTAACAATCTAAAGTAATCATTCTCAGAACCAAACCACGTCTCCAACTCCTTTTGGAGAAATACGGGTCCAAATCTGCCAGGAAGTGCTTCACTGTTGCCTGCAGACATTCATTCTTGTGGCATTCACCAGGTGACAAACAAATTGTTTTCTTTCAGAGCCGCAACTGTGTTGAACTCAATTTCATTAAAGTAACACTGAGAAAGGATGATCACACTGAGGGTCACAGGGGGGTTAATTTGATAGAAAAAGTCAAATGTTCACAGTTATGTTACTGCGTGTTGCAAATAATCTTCTCATATACAGTTTGGTTCACGTGGCCCTCGACAAGTCACCAAAAGTAAACAAGCTGCTGTGGCACATGTGAAAGCCAGCTCACAAAAGCCCGATATGTCAGATACAGGTAGGTAGTGTGAGGCATTTAGTAACCAGCACCATGCAGTAGTGCTGTCCCATACTGCAAATTTTTTGATTAGATCCAATACCAAGTACATACAGGGCCGATATTGCTAATACTTTTAACCTATAAAGTCAGCTTATGTAGGGGATGGTTTACACATTTATCAGCTTTCTTATGTATCTTGAAACTGGGCTTTTTGAACCACTGGAATGTAAATGCCTGTCTCTAAAGTACTTTGGCTCAACTTCTGTTGTTTAAAATTACTAGAGACTATAAAAATAGATGTTATAGTCAACAATAAAGGTCCTATCCTGCTTGTATTACTCTGATACAAATACCAGCATTGGTCTCGATATTATGGATAATTTGGATCAATCCACCCACCTCTACCATGCAGCCTGGCCCTCTCTAGAACCTGGCTGGACATAAAAACCCACAAACACCGAATCTGCATTTCCCCATCTCTGAACGACCTGCCAGACTCATCCTTTTCCTCTACTATAATGAAACTTGTCATTACAGCTCCATCACTTTGAGGTTTGGTGCAGAGACAATTTTTGGCCTCTTTTTAGTTGAGCAGCTCACATAAAGCCTCCGCACGCTGCACAAGGCTCCATATCTCTGCTGGTGTTAGGATTCGAAATGACAACACAGAGAATCTGAGATCATCTTGTGGGAAATGGATTCACGGGATTCACTTTACACTCAGGAAAAAGAGGGAAAAAAAGTCCAGGTTTACTTTTTATCTTAAAATCGTCTGTTTTCCTGTATTGTGTCAGTCTGTGTTAACGAGCTGATACTTCTGAGGTGCGGCCATCTGTTCAGTTTGTGACTGAGCTGCTTTCGGTTGCTGCCTTTTTCCAAAAGGGATCACCACAGCAGTTACAGCCACATGTTTGAGTTGGCAGATTTTTACACCAGATGCCCTTCCTGAAACAACCCCACAGGAATTTTTGTGCCCTGCTGGGACTGAACCGGGGAGCGTTGAGTTTAACAGGTGACTGGGTAAACCTCTACACTAGAGGAGCCACTGACAGTTTTGGCTTTGACACATGTTAGATTCACACTCACTGGACCAAACATGTGCTACCATTTTTATTGACTCATTTGGGGGAATGCCTTGCCAGTCTATCAAAAAGACACTTTATTTGGTTCATATTGTATGGTTCTTATATAATTATGTCCTCATGCAGTAGACATCCTATGACTATAGAGTTTTTTGTGTGTGTATCAATTATTTTAATTTGGGCTGTGTTTTGTGTTTCCGAAGCATGAATTTTTAAAAATACTACCCAGTTGGTGTTTCCCATCCACAGACACCACTGTCTCTTGTCCCAATGTTGGACAGATTTTTACTTTCACTGTTACGAACTGCTGCTGGTGACAGAAGCCTTTTTCTGCAAGTGAGAGGGTCACTCTAACCCCAGCAGGTGAAGAACAGGCTAATGTGCCACTACACAGAGTTCCCTGAGGCCACAGAGTAGAGCAAGGACTCCGGTCGCCCGCTGCTCTTCAGGAAGGAAAGGAGTCAATCTGTTGGATGACAGACACACTGAAGAGACAGTTAATTACTGTTCTTTTATTTTTTACAAAATATATATTGATTGTGGATGCACCTCGTGTTGCACTTGTGCTTATGTACTACAGTATACTCCTCTGAGGAAAATGCAGTATGTGCATGTCAGCTGAGGCTTTCACCTGAGGAAGCAGTGCTGTACTGACTGACAGCAGAATATGTACCCGTCATAAGCCTGGAAAAAATCAGGCGGGCCATAAAAAAAAAATTTAATCTATATTTATATCAGTGAGTTGGCCTTGGATCTGTCTGTATACACAAAGTCAGTAGGTTGTCTTGAAGATCTTTTTTAGAAATGTGGTGCACTTTTATAGCTTTGAAAAGGATGTGTGGGCCTTTTATTTCTGTCCTTATTTTCTGTTGGGTTACATACTGAAAAGCAGTGTTTAGGAGATTTAAACTGTTAGTCTTAAACACTTGGAGCACTTCCGCTTCACACGAGCTCTGCCTTACCCTCGTTGCTCAGTTGAAGGAAATGAAGGTAGACACACTTAGCAATGTCCTATCACTCAGAAGACTTCCTTCACTTTGATCTTCTCTGCCATTCTGTCTCTGTATCATAATTTAATCAGCACCGGGATTAGAAACCTGTCTCTTAAGAAGCTCTGGCTAATGGAAAACTATCTTTGACCTGGCCTGTCCACTGACTGTAAGCTGATCACGCAGTTGCCATATGCTGAAAGTGTATCTCTGTGTATGTTTGCACATTAATTTGTTTGTGCACTCGGGACTTACTCTCTAATTGCATACTTATGAGGCTATCTGGGATATGAGAGACACAACCATAAACCAGTAGGCAGTGTACACAAGCTCTAATTACACAATATTGCAACTGAGATTATTAAAAAATGAAATGCTAAAAACTTGTCATTGCATCGCAGTGCATTGAATATTCTCGTGACTCAGCATGACTGTAGAGTATTTGACAGCACTCTCTCAGTTTTACATTTCAAAGAGCAACAATGATAACCTCCAGTTTCAAGGATGCTACCTGGAAGCATAAACACATTTTTTTGTGTAAAAGAAACAAGACAGACCTCTGGCTTTTTCTTTTAAGTAAACTGAGACTTAGGTGTTTTTGTAATTACTTTTTAAATCAATTTTGCCTTTATAGATACTGCATGTTATATAGTTAGGTCCATAAGTATTTGTATGACTTTATTATTGCCTCTGTACAACACCACAGTAAATTTTAAAGGTGCTGTAGGGCCACTGAAACATGAAGGCGGAGGAGACGAGAACTTGAATTTGACTGCCATGGAGGGATATTTTAATTCGTTTCTGCAGACATTTCTATAATTATATGAATCATGATACCTACGTTGTATCTTCAGAGATGGGGTCCCTTTCACCAAAGAAGCAAAAACAAGAAGAAAAGAGACGAGCCACCGGCATCTTAATAAATTCCTCTTTACCTCAAGCCTCATCTCCTGAACTGAAATCAGGGCTCTAACACACAAAAACATGCATACATGTTTATTTATTACTTATTGTTAGAAATACTTATTGTCAGTAGATTAGACATGTGACCCTCCTGTCCGGCGATTATTCACTAAGTTCAACAAAGTTACGTCCACTTCCAGGACAGTTTCACAGCAAAAAGCAACTAACAGAGACTAACAACAGCTGTCAGAGGCTAACAAAAGCTAACAGAGACTAGCAACAGCAAAAAGCAACAGCAAAAACAGCAGTTTTACTGTCAGAAAAGTTCAGTCTATAGTCAACAGCTCACAAGTGAGCTGTTTTTTTCTAGAGAAAACGAACTAAAACTAACGAAAATATATCAGTACTACTGCCACCACTGTAGCTATGATTATGCACTTTTATTAGGAAGGGTAAGAAGACCAGTAGGTTTAATAAAAATATTGCATTCACTGTTTGGGAATTAGACATTTTTATACATAGTTCCCCATTTTTGGAGGCTAAAAAGTCCTTAGACGATTGACTAACAAGCAGTTTTATAGCCTTGTGAGGAGATTAAGCAGATAAAACAAGTTTTTGAACTTATTTTCTGTAGCTTTTCACTCAAACTATCAATAAAAGTTTAAAGATCTGTTGATGCGAGTAACGTAGGCTTTCATTAGGCTGAAAGGTTGCAAATAAACCTGAAAAATAGCAAAAACATCAGATGTGGCTATATCAACAACCTAGTATGTTCTTAAAAAGAAAGGAATACACTGGCAAGACAACTACATGATCAAGATTCTTTTCTTGGTCAAGAAAAACCCGTCTAACTAACGTGAGAGGAGATCCGTTAGTTCATGAATGAAAATGCAGAGTTTACAACTAGAACAGGAAGGCAAGATTAGGCTTTGCTTGTCATGTTTCGGCTGTGTGGCAGGCAGGAGAGGACCCAAACGCAAACTCACGGGGACAGAACTTGAACTCAAAAACACAGCTTTATTGCTGGGAAAACAGAACACAAGCAATACAAAACTAAACTGGAAAAAGCTAATTATAATGCATACCAGGAGACACGGGGAAAATCACACACAGCATGAGGGAGAACGCGACACAGGACTGAGGGAGACGCAGACATAAATACACAGAGGGTTAGCGAGGGAAGTGGGAGCACACGGGGAACACAGGTGACACTGATAATCATAACAAGACACGGCAGGAGTGAACGCAACACTGACGGGAGACGGGCAAAGTAAAACAGGAAGTACAGAGGTTCAGACAGGAGGAGAGAGCACGGGGAGAACACAGACATAACAGGCTGGGGAAAACGTGGAATAAAACACAAGGAGAGACGAGGGCTCACAAATACACAGAGGGGCACACAGGGTGTAAGAGTCACAAGGGGAAACACTTAGGGAACAACGTAACAGGGCAACCCAGGAAGCATGGCCTAAATAAGGAACAAAATACAAAAATACATGAAACTAAGAATACTGAGCCAACATGGCCCAGGATCATGACATTGCTGGGAAACCACTAAAAGAGCCTGTCCAGGTCTGTGAGAAAAAAAATTAAACTGTTGTACAAATGAACTGATATGATTGAAATGATTAATAAAACCCATTCAAGATTAAGTGACACCAGAATGATGGGATGAGAAAAGTGTTGAGAACTAAAAGAGCATTAAACATGAAGAAGGGAATGTTTTGTTATGGACATGTATGGCTGCCAGTGGAACTGGGTCACCAGTGTTTACTGATGACTTGACTGCTGCTAGAAGAAGCAGGATGAATTCTAAAATGTACAGAGCTACACTCTCTGCTGAGATTCAACCAAATGCAGTGAAACTGATCGAAAGGTGCTTCACAGTGCAAACGGATAATGACCCAGAGCATACTGCAAAACCAACACGAGAGAGATTGTTTTGCGTGAATCCTCTAAAGCAGGGGTGGGCAACTCCAGGCCTCAAGGGCCGGTGTCCTGCAGGTTTTAGATGTGTCCTTGATCCAACACAGCTGATTCAAATGGCTAAATGACCTCCTCAACATGCCTTGCAGTTCTCCAGAGGCATGGTAATGAACTAATCATTTGATTCAGGTGTGCTGACCCAGAGCGATATCTAAAACCTGCAGGACACCGGCCCTCAAGGCCTGGAATTGCCCAACCCTGCTCTAAAGGAAGAGGACACAGTGTGTTGAGTGATGCAACAACATTTATTACACAGCATCCCTGCATGTAGCTACCTGGTTTGGTGAAAGCGTGGGAATATACAGTAACATTGGAGTAGCACACCCTGACCCATATGCTGCATTCACTTGCCTCTGGCTGACATTCACACAACACAGCAGGTGATTGTTACTATCAGTGAAATGTTGTGGTGGATGCTAGCCATGCAGTGTGCAGGGAGTACAGCTGAGAAGCTTAAGTGGGTTTTTTTTTTTACATTTTAATCACTCAAGTGAAGTCGAATAAAGGTCTTTCAATGTGCTCAGTGTTGATTGACGTAGTGTAACGGTAATACAGAGTGTGGGGCTTGATGAATTACATATGCAGTGCCTTTCTGAGATTTATGTCAGATGCTAGAGAATCCAATTTACGCATGTCTCAGTTTCTTTTTTAATGGGTTCTTTCTTCACCTGACATCCACAGAATGATTGAAGTGAAAAAAAAGTGGAGAGCGTGCGGTAGTCATTACCTCTCCGGTGGCATTTGTGATTAAGGAGAGTTTGGACGTTTGCTCAGCAAAACAGTTATTTGGACAAGTTCTTCTCCCAGAGATGTGGGGCCCATTAAATCTGAATCCTCCTCTTTTCAGCTTAATTCATCACTTTTTAAAGAATATAATTATGATGTCTTATTCTACTCTATTATCAAGAGCACAAATACTAAATACACAATGCCTCTTCTGCGCCTTTATAATTGATATCTTTCTTTGTTGCTGTGCTTTGTCTCTTCTTTCCCTCTTCAGACACGCGGTGTCCGCTGAGACACCGGATGGCACGTGGTCATTCCTATGAAGAGCGAAGTGTGTGGAACCCAAAGTACTGTGTGGTTGCTGACTGTCAGATGCTGCTTCTGAATGAAGAGGAGGTGGTGAGAGCAGACTTTACAGTCCAGTCTCTTGTCTGTCATCTTTCTGTGTCGCTATTGTTTTTCTTCTTCTTCCTTTTTTCCCCCTCTTTACAAATTTATTTTCTTACATTAATTTGTCTCCACATAGATTTATTGCATCTCCAAATTTGCAAGTTTTTTTAGAATGTTCGGGCAAACCAAACATTCTAAGTGAAACCTGAAGTAACACATTTAAATTCATCTTCGTGCAGGGTCTGTAAGTAGCTGGGTGAGCTGGCTCTTTGCCTCCATTGTTTTTATTAGTGTCACGCCGGATTATGCAAGTCTCGGTAAGATTAGAGGTCCGGTTCAGCAGAAATCAGGAGTCAACACGCTAATCTAAATTGCACTGTCCACTCAGCAATAACCTGTCCTTGTGAAGCAACTTTTTGTAAGCCTGTGATCAAAGTGTCCACATACCCACAACAAAGCACATTTAATGGTTTTTAAGCTGCTTTGGTGTCTTCATCACATTCAATGCATACATCCCTAGATGTAGCAGGGATTGGACAATATACTGCCAAAAGTATTCACTCGTCTGCCTTCACACAAATAGGAACTTGAGTGACAGCCCATCGTTAATCCACAGGGTTTAATATGATGTCAGCTCACCCTTTGTAGCTAATATAGCTTCAACTTTTCTGGGAAGGCTTTCCACAAGGTTTAGGAGTGTTTATGGGAATTTTTAACCATTCTTCCATAAGCGCACATGTGAGGACAGACACTAATGTTGTCCTTGTTGACCATGAAGGAGAGGTCAGACGTCAAATTATACATGATGTTTTAAAATTTTATAGAGTACTTTCTATATGTTGACAATACACACCACACTTGTAAGAATCATAGTTTCCCCACTTTCCGCTCCCACAAAGTTTTATCAGAATTCACTCAAAATCTTTTAAGCTATCATGTTTACAGACAGAGAGAATGACACGCACACAAATGCTACGTAAAACATAACCTCCTTGGCAGAGATAATATTGTAATATTCAAGGCCTGTGATACTACCGACCTACGCAGCCAGTTTAATATTAATGGTAAAAAAACACTACTGTCTAATTGTTTGCTCAAAGTAAATGATTATTTACACAGAGTAACATGTTTTCAATAATTTATTATGATCAGACTGACCTTACAATGCATGGATTTGCGTGTGTGTGCATGTGTGTGTGTGTGTGTTTTGCAGTACCAGATTGAGCCACAGTGCGGCTCGGCTCACTTTCTGTATAAAGCAGCTATAGATAAAATGATATGATGATTACAGTTGAGGCTGAGGCTGATTCAAGCCTGCAATGAATGGCACAAAAAAATCACATTATATAAGACCCCTTTTAAATGAATAAATACTGGAATAAATTACTCAAACTGGGACTTCTGAAAAAGTAATTGAATATACAGGATGCTCAGAACATCTCCTTTGTCCTCATAGAGCTGTCTTTTACTGCAGTGGTGTCTTAGGAATAATGTTGCCAGGCAGCTCATGTTTCAGTTTCAACAGATGTTTTGATCTAAGAGCCAGCAGCAGCAGCCTGCAACATCCCCTATCGAAGGGACTACAGGAACCTTTGCATTAACTTTTAAAATAGTGATGGCCAAACGCACAAAAACAAGGCATGGCTATTGGATTTACCAAACCTTTTAATATAACAGTGTGGCTACCGAAACTGGGAAGAACAGCATGGCTTCAGTGTTTCTTTGTATGCAATTACCCGGCTATGCCACACTGAAACAGAGCAATAATTGCAGGGAGGAGTAATTTCAATCGACCCACTGGCAGTCTTTCCTCCACAGTGCTTTTTGTTTCTCAACAACAAAAGGACAACAGCTTTTAAATGCATCCATCTAGAGACCCAGCCTTGAAAAGGTTATCTCTTAACACGGCTGGATTTCTGTCATGTCAGCAACCCGTAACGGTGTGATGACCTGGCTCTGACAGCTAAACAAGCTCACCTCTAGTGAACAAGCAATCATAAATTCAGGGTCAAACCATTATATACACTTAATGGACATTTATGTAATGGCAACTATTTTAGTAACATTTTCTTCTGAGGTGAGGATTATACTTAGTCACAAAGTGAGTGGTTTGACTAAATAACAAGAAGACAATAGCTTAATTAATGCTCATTTAGCATGCATTCCTGTAGAGATTGCTCTTTGTATGAGTATTTTATGATGTTTATGTGCAGATGCATGCAATGATGTTGATAGATCTGGAAAGAACTGGAAAGCAAGAAAAAAAAAAGCAGTTCAGTCTGTTATTATTGACACTCTACACACAAATGTACTGGACTACATGTTGCACTTAGAGGAGATGCTCTGTCATGGAAACCCAGGCTACGAAGCTCTTGGCACACTACTATTCATGCTGATGTTAATGCCAGAGAAAACTGGAACTGCAGCTGCTAAGTCAGCAGAGCATCTGGGACTTAAAAGCACTATGCTCCTGAGCATTTGCTAACCCACACTCTGTAACTTTATGGAGTTTCTGTGGTTGTTAAACATTTATACATTGCAATAATACTGCTTACAGCTGATCGCGGAGTATCCTATTATAGTGCCACACCTAAACAGAATGACCTGTTCTTTTACAAATGTTTGTAAAAGCAGACTGCATAGCTCGATGCTTGATTTTTAGTCACCTGCGTCAATGGGACTGAGCACTTGAATTCAAAAATTAGAAGGCGTAGCCCATATAATGTGTCTGCTAAATGTGATAGATATACAACAAGCAGGTTCTGTCCACATATTAATTACTTTTCATAGCATTCATCAACATTGTTTCAGGCCTCTGTTTTTCAACATTGATATGGTGGTTTGTTCAGACTGTGGATGTCCTATTTGTCTTTTGGCCACTATGGTGGCCCTGAAAGGTCAAACATGCTGCAACTTAAGAAAACAACAGCAAATAGAAAAAAATGTAAATGCTACAAAAGCAAAAAATAAATAAATACAAAAGACGTTGAATAAAACAAAATCTCATAAAACACCACGCAAGTGTATTTGGCGAAAAGATAATGTGGAATGATAACTATGGAGGTGACAGAAATAAAAATGTGCAAATGATTGCACAGAGAGAGAAAGGTACATGTTTGCTATTAGCCGTTTAATATTAGCTTGTCACTTTAGCAGCTCTACTGTCACGTTGTTGTCACCCCACAAACACTTCACCTGTATTTTGTAAGTTTTTGGTATTTTTTATGAGCCTTTGCTCTGTTTTGTGTGTGTGTGTGTGTGTGTGTGTGTGTGTGTGTGTGTGTGTGTGTGTGTGTGTGTGTGTGTGTGTGCTTTTTATTCTTTGTTGCATTCAGTTAGCTTTAGCCAAGCATTATGCTACTAAAAACTATTGTTAGCAAATCAACATCAGCAATGTAAATTTGGCTAAAAGCTAAATCTAACTTGATAATGTATTCAATATATTATCAGTTGAAATACTTAACATTTTTATATTTTATATGAACAAAAGAAGCACTGCATGATGTTCTTTGGGCATACAGGGTTACATATACGTTCAGCTCAGACCAGCATGGTCCAGCATGGTATTTAGCTGGTCAGGCCTACAATCGTGATGTGTGCCCTGATACTGAAGCTCAGTCAGAGGTGAGCAAGTGGAAAAACAAAGCAATTCAAATTGAAGGAATGAAAAAAAACTATCCAGTTTCTTCATTCTCCGTGTTCAAAAATAAAAAGTGACATAAGAAGATTAGAAGAAAACATGACTTCAACCTCAGTAAAAGGTTTACAGCTCCATTTATTGTGGGCTTGTCTTTTTTTTAAAGTAAATTAAGTCTTAAGCTGTAATTGTGCTGTATAATTTTTCTGTGTTCATCCTTTAGCTTTGCTACCAAAGTGGAAAAAAAATGTGGAAGTGAAAAGAAAAAAAGTAATCAATGCGTAGAAGTACAGCGAGACTCAGTCTTTGAACAAAAGTTTTGATTGCTTTCTTTGCTGTGATGATGTTTGCTGTAGGGCTTTTGGTAAATACTCGCTTTTCTTTATTGTTTTTGTTTCTGACTTTTCGTTTCATCTTTTGTCGTATTCTGTTTTTCTGTCTTGTTCGGTTCACTTAATCTCTGCTTTCATCAGTCCTGTCTTTTTACGCCTGTTCCTCTTCCTTATTTGTGCGTTGCAAACCGTTAAGAGAAAGATGTGAAAAACATAGCGTGACGACAGCCGATGCTCGCGTAATCCATGCAAGTCCTTTGTGATTTGTAAAGCCAATTTGTTTCTTCCTTAACACATGACAAATTAGAAACAAACAGCAGGCAAAAAGAGGCAAAGCTGAGTGGATACCAGTCTTAAATTTGTCAGGCGTTTAAAATTTTTGAGGGCTGCACTGCGAACTGTAGGTGATAAAACTGAAATGAAGATGTGATATCTGAAGGTTTTCTACAGTCTATACTATCCAAGCTTGTTGTGAAGCCTTCCTTGGGTCTATAGAGCACACTGTGATCCACTCAGTCATTACACTAAATCTGCACAATGATTGCACCGTGCTCATAAAGACATGGGCACGGTCAGTAATAGTACAGCTGTGATGCTTTCCATTTCTCTCCATTTCACAGGAATTGCACCCAGTGTGGTCTTCTGCAGCAGAAGCGTATTCAGAGATGCTCTTCTGCATACCTTTGTTGTAGAGAGTGGTTATTTGAATTAACTGTTGCCATTCTATCAGCTTAAAGGAATCTTGCCATTCTCCTCTGGCACCAACACGACATTTCCAGCCAGAGAACTGCTGCTTACTGGACATAGTCTTTTCTGGACTATTCCCTATGAACTCTAGAGATGGTTGTGTGGGAAAATACCAGCAGATAAGCAGTTTGTCAAATACTCAGACCATCCTATCTGGCACCAACATTCATGCCACATTCGGTCACTTTTCTTCCCCATTCTGATCATCAGTTTAAACTTCAGCAGGTTGCCTTGACCGTATCTACATACCTAAATCCACAGAGTTGCTGCCTAAATGCATGTAACTGGTCAATTAGACATTTGCATTACCAAGCGATCAAACAGGTGTACCTATAGAAGTGGCTGTGAGTGTATAATTCTAAGCTGCACAGTACTGCCCATAAAAGGGGTTCTCAATTAATAACAATGAGAACTTTTATACTGGTATAAAAAATAGTTTTAAAAAAAGCCCACGACACAAATTCAACAAGTTAGCATGGTTTTGTCAGGGGGGGAGGGGGGTTACGGCTGTAACCAAATCAGTGCTCGCAGTGCTTTATTAGCATTTCTTACACTGATTTCCCTGTTTAATCAGGTGACCTTTTATGCTTTTAAGCCTTTTAAGCTAGATCTGTAATTGAATTTACTCAATTGACTGGGGGAAAAAATACCTCAATTGGGAGAGTGCGTTTCAGGTTAAGACCTTAGTAGAGCAAAGGAAGCACAGGTTATGTAAAATCGCATCTCTAGTCTTTCAATATTTTAGGCATCCGAATGCAGAGTACGCTCACTCTTCAGATAAATTATTACACTGTCACTGAGCTTGAAAAATTAATAGCTTGATGAGAGGGTGATTAAGATGATTTAAATAATTGATTATCACAACAAAGCCGCAGATTTTACTCCAGTCGCTGCTTAAAACCGGTGTTCTAGAATCTGCAGTACTGTAGCACAAGTAAGACTGCAGACTGTGTCAGAGAAACGTGCTTCAAGTTACAGCCAATATTGCAAAGTCATTATTGCCACCAGACACTATCACTGATGCTGTCAGTTCGAGCTGTCCTTAAAACTCGAGTCCCACGAGGCAAAGAGAGGGAGAGACTCAGAGAGGAACTCGGAGAGAGAAAGAAAGATAAACAGATGGACATGAAACACGGGAACAGAAAAGCAGACAGACAGGGTGCTGCATTGAGTTGAGAGGTGTGAGGATGTTCGATAAGCTATTATCACTCCACTTCGAGGACAACAGGTCCTTTCTGTCTCTCTTGTTTTCTTTTTCTTCCCACAGCTCACCACTTTTCTCACTGCAACCATTCTTTTCTTCCTTTGTCTGACTAATTGTTTGGAGCCAAACATTTGGTATGCAAGCAGTCGGATGATATGATCAGACACTGACTGATGTGCCACTAATGCCTGCTCTGTTTTAGTCAATGACTTCTAATTTATCAGGACTGCTACAGCTATTGTGTGCTGATGACTTAGCACGACATTAAAGATGGTGACCAGAATATCCACAACAACAGATAAGGAGACTCAGTGACGCCTGTCTGTGTAATTCATTAGTTTTTTGGTTTTGTTTTTTAACACCACCATTTATTTAACCATTCTTCTGTGTTATCTACTTTGCGCTTTTTATTTTATTGATTTTTTTTTCACTTGAATTTATTGAGGATTGTATCTGTCTTGAATTATTTGCTCTGCCTCTGTGTCCCCTTGAATCACTCTTATTCTCAGCTAGATGCATTTCTTGTTTTTGCAGCAGAGGCGCTCTGCGTCATCCAGGGGACATCTCCTGCGTCGCACCATCAGCGTCCCGGTGGAAACACAGTTTCCAGAATTCCACAGCCAGCTGTCCACCGAGAGCGGTGAGTTGCCCGAGGATACACACATATGCTTTCATAAACATGCACTTATTAGTAATACTCCTGTTGCTTTCTAAAAGGCATTCACTTAAAGTAGAGTGATTGATAATTCTGTTAATATGTTAAGAATAGAGACTTTTGATGAGGTTTTTTTTTATTTAGATTCAGTCCTCTGTCTCCAAAGCTGCAGAATTTTGGTGCTCAACTTATCTTGAGAAGTGCTTTCTTTGTGATATAAACAGTCGCATAACTAAATGAGGCAACTGGGTCTTGTGCTGCTTACATGCCTGGGTGAGACTTAGAAAATTCTTTTCTTCCACTGTATATCCACTAGATGGAGAGCTTGCTGCTTTGTAGCACTTCTCTGCACTTGTGCCGTCTCATGTTAACGGCTAAGAGAGATAGGGAAAAATTCTTTCCAAGTGCTGCAGTTACACTGGACTTTTTCCTCTTGCTTTTATGACAATGTGATAATAGTGTGTTGAATTCTTTTTTAAAGGTACATGTGTAGACAGTCGTGTCACTGAAAGCTGTCAGAGTCTGTGGTTGTGTTGCGATCAGTCCAAATGAGACGCCACTATCAGCTTTCCAACCGATGCTGTGCCGGTGTGGAGCCAGCTCTGCTATGGTGCTTTTGGATGACAAGCTCCGACTCCATGATTGCTGCACATGCTTTATGCTCAAGTTTTTAGTTTATCTGTTTTAGTCTATCTGTTTTAGTTTTAGGGAAAGATTTAGAGATGTGTATTTTTACAAGTATTTACAACGACATCACAGTTACAAGATTGTGAGCAAGGGATGAGACCTCAAGAGACTGTTGCATATGCATTTTTGAGAGTTCCCTTCTTGAAGGTGAACTGATTTTATTATTTATTTATTTATTACACTTATTACTGAAATACACGTTTTAAAAAAAACTTTGAAAAAAACTTTTGCAGATTGCACTCACACGCTGGTGCACCCTGTTTAGTAAATCTGGCTGGTGTTTAAGGCTTGGTTGATTTGGAGTGGAATTTGCAGCTTTAACCAACCATCACCATCAGAGGGCGCCATTTAGCTCATTTTAACATCTAACTCTACTTTCCCAGACTAAGTCAGTTTTACATGGGCAAGGGTGGGCTGCAGATGAGTGCAGATGAGTCAACATGTTGTCATTTTAGTAGTGAGTGGCTCTGGTTTACTTGTTTTATCAGCTTTTATGGATTTGTTTGGAAATTTGCCAATATCTCCACTTGGCTGATAGGAAACCTGCAACTGTTTGCCTGTAGTAACTGTGCTCTCACATGTGTGTTGTGTTGTTCGAGTAGTATTGCTCACATTCTTTACTTTTTATAGTGGGACTGCATCAAATGTACACCCTAAACACCTGAAGCTTGTCTCCGTATCTATTGCGGACCTTTGTTTTTCCTCTGAAGAGATTATTCTATTTACATTACATTTTGTTTTGGTGAATATTACCTTGTTTATTTCCATCTTCTTTTTTTACCGCAGCTACTATGAGAGCACTGTTTCTTTCAGCATGCACTTGCTTTTATTTGTAGCAGCATTTCTTCTAAGCACTGAGTCACAAACAAAAATCTGGGTAGTTTTTCTTGCCGTGAGGTTTTTGAGAGAGTCTATTTCTATGTTTGTGAGTGAGTGTGTATTTCTGCTTATTTGGAATAAATGTGGCTGCTGTCTGTCAGCTTGTGAGCTGATACATATAGCTGGTACATATAGATTGAACCCAATTAGTGTGCTAAATATAAGCTTATGCTTATTTTTGTTAGGGGTCATAGAAACGACTGCACTGTTAAACCATCACTAGTGGAAACAACTTTAAAAAAGTACAAAAAAAAGCATGAATTACAAATGTTTTCATTTATTTTGTATTCTCAGCTAAAATGTCTTAAATATTTGACATTTTTCTTCCTTCTTGCATTCTGTTATTGACTCATATCGTTTACTTTACCGCCGAAGTAAGGCCGCATTATTGTTAGAATAATGAGAGCTAGATAATGTGACAAGCAGAAAGGTCTTTCTGTCTGTCTCAATGTTACGGCCACATTCATTCTAAATGAGCTGACAGCCCAGAATGCCATACACATATAATATTTTCTTCTGCAACATGTGTTTCCCATTTTTTTGCCATCCATTCCGATTGATTCGAGCGATGACATGAAAATGGGAAATCAGCAGAAGACACTTGATTACACGGCATCTCTGTGATTAGGTTGATTTTGTTTGGGAAGAGATGGAGGCTAAACGAATAAATAGTCTGTCGACTTCTCCCATAGTTACAGGGTACCTTTGCAACTTTGCCAGTGACAATCACAAACATTTTCCATGATGATTATGTAACACAGTTTCAGAACTGCTGATTCGCATTTCCATAGTCACCATAATCTATTCTGAGTGTTAGGTAGAATACATTACAATACATTAATACTATATTAATGCAGCAGTTATTATATCAGAAGTTAAGATGTAGCCTCATTCTTTATAGTCTTCTTTTACCTTGAGTATGTAGGCAAATTCATCTTGTTATTCTTTAATAGAATTGCCATAATACACACAATTTGACTGTAAAGATAACTTGATACAGTTGGATCTATCCATTTTGAATGCAGACTGGAGCCTATCCTCGCTGTCACAGAGGCCAGTTACACCTTACACAATTATTCACACCTATAGTCAATTTAGAGTCATCAGTTAACCTAACATGCATGTGTTTGGATTGTACAGCAGAGAGCTTAAGCAGGCATGACTTGCAAACTCCACACAGAAAGTGAGCAGTTTCCAACTGTGAGCACAAACCACAACACCATGCTAGCTGAAACAATGGCATAGCCAATATTTTTTTTGTTTATATGCTGTCAAGTGTTTTGTAGTTTTTACATATTTGATTTAAGTTTAAGTGATTCCTCTGATGATTAGTGGATATCACTTATTAGACTTATTGTAAAGTCTTTAATAAGACTCCAGATGCTCTTTCTAGCAGTAGAAATAGTTATGTACATGTCATTACCAGTACTGACTTAATATACAATAAAGTTATTATTGCATGTTGTTGATCTGCGTAAATGTGAGCGCCTGACTTTTTGTAGCTTGCGAGTTAATATTAAGAGTGTAAACTAGGGGTATCCAACTCCAGGCTTCAAGGGTATCAAGATGTGTCCTTAAAAGGCTAAATGACCTCCTCAACATGTCTTGAGGTTGTCCAGAGGCCTGGTAATGAACTAATCATTTGATTCAGGTGTGTTGACCCAGGATGCTATCTAAAACCTGCAGGACACCGGTCCTTGAGGCCTGGAGTTGGACACCCCTGGTGTAAGTGTATAATTTAAATATAGATTGGTAATGGCGTGGCATTAATACGTTAGCCAAAACATTTACACCAAAATAAATGACTAGCATTGTCCTCCTTTTCTTGTCATAATCTTGTTTGACTAGATTTAGAGCATAGATGTGATTACTATATTCGGCCACGCTCAACTAATCTATTGCTCTTGAAAATCCATTAGCTACCAGGGCCACTTGTCTTTTGGCCAGCATCTTTTCCAAGTCGGACATGTGCCCTGTCATCTGCAGGGCTATGTAGCATTTGTGTGTCTACTTTGTCAACAAGCCCTCTTGCAACTCATTTTGTTACTATAAAAGTTGAAATGAACAGTTATAACCTCTCTTCCCTGAAGTAGAGGCATGAGAGCATATAGAGCATATAGTATCCGTGTCCATGATATCCTATATGGTATGTTGTATGTCTTAATTGAGTGAAAGGGAACAGATATACACAATGTGTCATTATGTCTGCTCTTATTAAAAAAATGCCATTATTAGATTATTAATACTAATGAAACAGAGCATAGTATTAAAAATAAATCCATCGAAAGGCTACCATGAGGTACTCCTGAGCAAAGTACCGTCCCTACACACTGCTCCCCGGGCGCTGAATTGGTGCCTGCCCACTGCTTCTCTGAGTGAATTGGTTAAATGCAGAGAGTAATTGTACTGGCAATCAACTGCAATTTACATTTTAGATCGACAGCATAATTTTCATAACCCATTAAATGGCTACTACTGCAAAACCGATCTAAGTCTTTCAATCTAAGTCCAACGAGTCATGATAAAAAAAAACTTATGTTACCTTATCGAGTGCAGATTTGCAGCAGAAACATGATGGTCTTCAAAACTAAGTGAAAACTAATAGTAAATGACTCTTGTTCACTGGTACAGGAGCAAAAAGAAAAAATAAACTGATCACTTCAAAAACCTAAACTGACACAAGGGTTTCTAAATGTATTCCTAAAGCAAGTAGTAATACAGGGAGTGCAGAATTATTAGGCAAGTTGTATTTTTGAGGAATAATGTTATTATTGAACAACAACCATGTTCTCAATGAACCCAAAAAACTCATTAATATCAAAGCTGAATGTTTTTGGAAGTAGTTTCTAGTTTGTTTTTAGTTTTAGCTATTTTAGGGGGATATCTGTGTGTGCAGGTGACTATTACTGTGCATAATTATTAGGCAACTTAACAAAAAACAAATATATACCCATTTCAATTATTTATTTTTACCAGTGAAACCAATATAACATCTCCACTTTCACAAATATACATTTCTGACATTCAAAAACAAAACAAAAACAAATCAGCGACCAATATAGCCACCTTTCTTTGCAAGGACACTCAAAAGCCTGCCATCCATGGATTCTGTCAGTGTTTTGATCTGTTCACCATCAACATTGCATGCAGCAGCAACCACAGCCTCCCAGACACTGTTCAGAGAGGTGTACTGTTTTCCCTCCTTGTAAATCTCACATTTGATGATGGACCACAGGTTCTCAATGGGGTTCAGATCAGGTGAACGAGGAGGCCATGTCATTAGTTTTTCTTCTTTTATACCCTTTCTTGCCAGCCACGCTGTGGAGTACTTGGACGCGTGTGATGGAGCATTGTCCTGCATGAAAATCATGTTTTTCTTGAAGGATGCAGACTTCTTCCTGTACCACTGCTTGAAGAAGGTGTCTTCCAGAAACTGGCAGTAGGACTGGGAGTTGAGCTTGACTCCATCCTCAACCCGAAAAGGCCCCACAAGCTCATCTTTGATGATACCAGCCCAAACCAGTACTCCACCTCCACCTTGCTGGCGTCTGAGTCGGACTGGAGCTCTCTGCCCTTTACCAATCCAGCCACGGGCCCATCCATCTGGCCCATCAAGACTCACTCTCATTTCATCAGTCCATAAAACCTTAGAAAAACCAGTCTTGAGATATTTCTTGGCCCAGTCTTGACGTTTCAGCTTGTGTGTCTTGTTCAGTGGTGGTTGTCTTTCAGCCTTTCTTACCTTGGCCATGTCTCTGAGTATTGCACACCTTGTGCTTTTGGGCACTCCAGTGATGTTGCAGCTCTGAAATATGGCCAAACTGGTGGCAAGTGGCATCTTGGCAGCTGCACGCTTGACTTTTCTCAGTTCATGGGCAGTTATTTGGCGCCTTGGTTTTTCCACACGCTTCTTGCGACCCTGTTGACTATTTTGAATGAAACGCTTGATTGTTCGATGATCACGCTTCAGAAGCTTTGCAATTTTGAGACTGCTGCATCCCTCTGCAAGATATCTCACTATTTTTGACTTTTCTGAGCCTGTCAAGATAAGATAAGATAAGATAAGATAAGATAAGATAAGATAAGATAAGATAAGATAACCTTTATTAGTCCCACACGTGGGAAATTTGTTTTGTCACAGCAGGAAGTGGACAGTGCAAAAGTTATGAGGCAAAAATTAGAATACAATAAGAATAAATACAGTACACAACTGTACAGAATAGAATAAAATAAAATACTATATACAGTAGAATAAAATAAAATAAATATACAATAAGATAAAAATAGAATACAAATACAAATACTATATACAGCTGAGTAAAAATACAACGATGACAGAAAGGATTATTGCACTTAGTATTATTGCATATGTATGGATGTGTGTGCTTGATCAGTTAAAGTCTTTATTATGGAGTCTGACAGCAGTGGGGAGGAAAGACCTGCGAAATCTCTCCGTCCCACACCGTGGGTGCCGCAGTCTCCCACTGAAGGAGCTGCTCAGTGCTGTCACAGTCTGCTGCATGGGGTGGGTCCTTCTTTTGACCCATTTTGCCAAAGGAAAGGACGTTGCCTAATAATTATGCACACCTGATATAGGGTGTTGATGTCATTAGACCACACCCCTTCTCATTACAGAGATGCACATCACCTAATATGCTTAATTGGTAGTAGGCTTTCGAGCCTATACAGCTTGGAGTAAGACAACATGCATGAAGAGGATGATGTGGACAAAATACTCATTTGCCTAATAATTCTGCACTCCCTGTATGTGCTTTAATCAGTGTGTAACCTTTAAAGCTGGATTTTGTGTGTGTGTGTGTGTGTGTGTGTGTGTGTGTGTGTGTGTGTGTGTGTGTGTGTGTGTGTGTGTGTGTGTGTGTGTGTGTGTGTGTGTGTGTGTGCGCGTGTTTTGCACCTGTAGCATTTTCTAATCTTGATCCACATCACAACACTACAAACACTCTCACCGTCTATTTTTTGCTAAATTATGCATTGGCATAGGTCCCTACCTCTCTTGTCCTTGTGTGACACGAGCTCTAAACAAGCAGTGTGATGAATAAAAACTTCACTTTGATGAATAGGAATCTAACACAAATCAGAGAGCGGTCTCATCTCATCCTCAGACTGAATAGCGAGTGGCTGCCGCCTCTATTCTTTTGAACTCGTCGAGTTTTCTGCACAAACACCCATAAGAGCGAGAGCCTTCTTATGCTCCCACCAGAACAACTGAGCTTAATTTCATAGAGGTGAAAGTTTTAGCCTCAGAAGAGTTCTCAACTTTTGGTTCTTGGGCACATGCTGCCCTATTTTCCTCCTTTTTTCTTGCTGTAAGCTGTAACATTTAGATAGGATTAAGTAGAACCACATAACTGACCAAAGGCTGCTGAATGATTTATACAAGCCTTACAGCCCAAATACTGAATCACATGTGTTCTAAGTCCCTCAAGTCATTTTTCTTCACAGAGTGTCTAATTACAATTAGCTACTATTAACTAAAAGTGACAGTGTTCTTCACATTGTGCCACTTGACATTGGGCTGATTGGTATTTGATTATTTTGCCTTAAAATAAAAACCATCTGAAATATTGTGGAGATATAGCTCATCTTATTTTAGATCAGCTATATCTTTCTATATATTTTCTTAACCCATAGCTATATAAACTAGATAAACTCAAGTGCTGTATGTATAGAGATTAATGGCTCCATTTGGTTGAATTGCTATGCTGAAAGGATTGAACAGAAACGATTGCAGTGTAGGTGCTGACTCATCCTGTTGCTGTACACTAACCTATTTCTGCAATAGAAATAGGTTCATGTACACTCAACGGCCACTTTGTACATCTGTTCATCTGCTTTGAAATGCAAATATAAAACCAGCCAATTGCATGCCAGCAACTCAGTGCATTTAGGCATGTAGACATGGTCAACACAAACTGCTGAATTGCAACTCGAGCATCATAATGAAAAATAAGGTGATTTAAGTGACTTTGAATCTGCCACGCTTGTTGGTGCCTGACGGGCTGGTCTGAGTATTTCAGAAACTGATGATCTACTGAAAGCATAGCTAGTGTGTGCAGAGAATGGTCCGGAAAAGAGAAAATATCCAGTGAGCACAGAATTTGCCTTGTTGATTCCAGAGGTCAGCTGACAGTTGCCAAACTGGTTCAACCTGAAAGGAAGACAACAGTAACCCAAATAACTACTCATTACAACCACAACCCTCACCCACCTCAAATTTCTTTATGGTTTTTTTTTTTTTTTTTTTGGATCAAGACTTTCTTGTAATTTCTTTTTAAAGTGGTCTTGACCAATCAGCCTGTCCAAAGTGTACCCCGCCTCTCACTCTATGGTAGCTGGGTTATGCTCCACACACCCCCGTGACCCTGATTTGGATTAACAGAAGAGGATGGATGGACAGATAGATGGATGATTCTCAAACAGCTGTTGTTTGTGCAAAAATATGGCATATCTCAGCATGGTGTGCAGTGAGTTCTTAAAAAATTGAAGAAGCTGGACAACTAGAGGGCAAGAGAGGAAGTGGCAGACTTAAAAATCTATCTACAGGAGATGAACAGCATCTGAAAGTCCTTAAGAACTAGGACAAATCCATCAAAGACGTGACACCGAACATGAGAGAGGTGGCTCAAGTGCGATATGTGTAGATCATTAAGAAAATTCATTATGATGATGTAAAGTAGATTTAATCAAACTAAACAGAACAGCAATAGGATTAAATATGTAAAACGGTGAAAACTGAATTTGGTTCCTATTCAAATAAAATACACTTGCCAAGTTGAGGTTGTAATATTAAATATATAAGGAGTTTTACAAATGCAAAATTCAACTTTAGGTTGAAAAACCCCTAATGAGCAAACATCTTTAAAACCACTGATCATACAAACATTTTTATAATTTTACTGTCATGTGTGGAAAGAAGGAGATTGGTAGTTATGTAGAGGCAATAATATTACACATAGTTCTGACACTTCTTGATTTTATTGGAATTTGAATGTTTGTAGGTCTTAAAGCAACGTTTAAAAACATTCAGTATGACTTTTTTAAATGGTGCAGGAACTCTGAACTTAAATGTGCTGTTTTGCGCCCACTCATAACTCCAGAGTTATAAGCAAGTACTTTTTTCCAAAACTGATATTACAAACTTCTTGTTACTTTTTTAATGATGAGAGAAAATACATATAAAGTGTAATATTGATCAAAGTGGAAACACTACCAACACTCCCTCCACCCGTATCTCTCTCTCTCTCTCTCTGTGTGGAAACTGCTTCTTTCTCTCCTCCCTCCCATTCTGTGCTCTCTCTCTGCCTGCGCTCCAGAGAGGTTGCTCAGTCAGACAGATGTAACACAGCGGTGGAAGCCTGAGCTGAGCTGGCAGGCTGCAGGGGCCATACCAGCGGCAGCACCTCCGAATTGGGGGGGGGGGGGGGAACGGCAGAGCAGAGACGGCACTGGCAGAGGAGATAAAACAGGACTTGCAGTTGTAGTTCCAGCGGTTGCAGCGGAGTTATCGAGTAAACTTTGCCTCAGGATATGGGTGTGTTGATCCGAGCGCTCATCGCTCTGTGAATTTAACATGGACACTGACACCAGCAATCATCCAGAGGCACAGGATGGTAAGTGGGAGGAAAAAAGATGAGAAATGATGGAAGTGATACTTTAAGTGGAAAAAAGAAAGAAAGTTGAGGCACATATGTAAAAGAGAGTTCGGTCACTTGCTTTTCCTGTCAGCTTTCTGTTATGACTAGGCTTTTCGCTTGGCTCTTGAGCTGTTGACTAGGGCCTCAGTGGTCAGTGATGAATGGGACTCCAGTCTATTCTTCTGAGTGAGGGGGTTAAGGGGTGAAGGGCGTTACATAGCAATGTGATGAAATGGGCTGCCTGCTAAAGACGCTACTTGTCTCAGCAGGATTTGCTTTTGGCTTTGTTGTATGTGAGCAAGTTCAAACCTCTGTGCTGTGCTGATTCTCTCTGGGATTTGCCTTCAGTTGTTGACTGCATTTTGGTATGAGCTTCATGCAGCTGGAAGCTCTCTTCTCGGTCTTTGAATAGAATAATTAAACGTGGAATATGTGAGGTCCGTGGGTGGACCAGTTAATTTTTTTTGGTGTTTTTTTTTTTATCTCAAATGCACCGAGATATTTCAATCTGAATATTTGAAGGCTGTATAGTGGTTGTACCATGTGGGTGTTTGTGTTAAAAACACAGAGCAGCAGGAACAAATGAAAGCAGGAGACAGAGGGAAAGAGAAGGGGGGGCAGAAAGAGAAAGAGTTATGTACACAAATAAATCCAGGGGGATCGAAACGGCACTGTAGGCCACTCTTTCTCTCTCTTCCCCCTCATTTTCCACTGCCTTTTCTTCCACCACTCCAAAATGTTAGAGCCTAAACTAGATAGTTAAAAAGAAAAGGGAGAAGGAAAAAAATTGGTGTGTTATTAACTGGGCCAGAAAAGACGATGTTTTGTCTTCATGACCAACGGGGAAGGACTCTGCTGTGCTGCTGATGAAGAATGCGGTTAACAGAATGAGTCAACAGAGAGCATATTTCCAAGAGACCATAGTTTCCCTTTGCCAGCATCTAAGCCACAATGCTTTATGCACTGGGCTGTCTGCCACGACAGAGAAGGAAAAGACAAAGAAAAGGGGGAAAGAAAACCGTTAGATGAAACTTTGGCATTTTCATCCATCCCTTGAGACGCAAAACTTCTGGTAAAAGTTGAACCGAAATAAGCGCGAACACTGAGCTCTATCTTGAGATAAAACGCCAGCTTCATTGCTCTAACATCAACTGTCTCCTCTCAACCGCACTCTCCTCACATTCCTTTCAAAAGGTTTAATATACAAGGAAAAGTTGGTGTAGGAAAGGCAATAATCTGATATCGTCCAATTACATTCTCACTTCAGGCTTGCAAGCTACAGGAAGAATTCACACTTCCCGAGGTTTGCAGGCTTCAGTTCATCTGTCATGCACACACACTTTCACGCACACAACAAGTCTAAGAGTAGTGTATTTATACAGTATAAGCTTATTATTTACATGTTGTACCCACTGCATTACGTATTTTACATTTAAAGTAGATGTAGAGTCCTTGTCTGCAACTGGCTGATTGTTATGGGACTGATCTGTGACTGAATCTACCTGTTTCCCATTTCTGTTGGCAGAAAGCAGAGAAATGCTGATGCTATGTATTACTTTATGAAATAGCACTGGGTGGAAGTGGGACTGCTACCAGACAAGCTAATAAAAAGAGATCAATAGTCAGACCTATTACTGTTATATACATATATATGAAAAAATGCAACTCTTTTTTTTCCATGGATTTCATATTTGTAGTTTCATCCCGTGCTTAAATTTACCCCAGTAAAGTTTTTGACCTTTTCAGCACTAAAGAAACCACTCTCACTCTCAGCAGATGCTCCCCAGAGTTTCCATGTCGTTGCTTTGTCTCTGCCACCAGCTTATACTGAAGTCAGTATATACTTGTTTCTTTTCAGGTGCCTTATATATCAGTCATGTTGAAAGTAAGTCTATGTATCCATCCTGTGACATGCCAGCACTGCAGAAGTGCACATAGCCAAAGGGCTGTCACTTTCCTGTGTCCCTGTGTATTTATCTTCTACCAAGGGCAGCTGTCATAAAGGAGAGTAGCTTTTTAAATATAGACAAAAAACACATTTATCTGTCATGATATGATGGAATAAGTCATAATACTGCTCCCGATCAGGTCGGCACATCTTTTAATTATAACACAATGTAAAGCAAATGAGTATAAAGCAGCCTTGCCGTTTTAGGCATCCAAATAAATACATGCACTGTGCTAGTTTATAGCAGGGGCATGCGGTGAGGAGTGGAGGTCTCAGGAAGGGAAGTAAAGAGAGAGAGAGTCCTTATCCATGGCCTTCATTGACATGTAAATAGGTCTGCATGTTTTGTCCTAGATGAGAAAGGTTGAACGCCTGCTCATGTACTGGAGGACAAAATACAGCTTTAACCTGTCTCACATTAGACGGGGAGACTGGACCAGCTGAGCTTTTTGATATTCCTGAAAAACAGTGGGCTTTCTCTTTGTTTTCCATTTTGACCCCATAGTCTGACTAACATTCTAAATATACCATCCAGAGCTGTGGTTTTATGGTTTAAAGTGCTGTGGGCTTTGTCATTAAAAATGCTTGGCTTTTAATAAAAGATTTATTCTTACTCCTATTGTCATGTGCTTAAACCTCGCTAGTAGACTGGAGCTGGGTGGTACAGCAGGAGCAAATTTAGGAACTGGGCTGTCAGCTTAACACTTGTAATCTGGTTTTAATAAATGAGACACTATCTTGAAAAAAGGCCAAAAACTGGTGGAAAGACAATATGCGGTCATTCTGTCCCACTTCCCAAAAGGGCTGTGTCAAAGTTTCAAGGACTCAGATTTAAGGTTGTGGGTAACGCTGTCCCAGAACACCGGACTTGCAGTAAACCTGCAGAGCTGTCACATAATTTTTCTCATGTGAATGATGAGAAAGTGGAGCTAGTGACTGAAACCTGACTGGAGAAAATGATCAAAAGGAGGTAATTTAATTGAAAAATGTTGATGACTGCGGTGAAGTAAATTTTTTCTTGACGAGAGTTTGGGGTTTGGCGGGTGTTTTTGGTGGTGGTGGGTTCGCACCTTTAGAGTCATCATGGTATTGCACTTTAATCGACTTTCTCTTTGGTTTCACTGAACTAAACCAATGGCAGCTTCTACTTTTAAATTCAGTTACTGTTGTGAACTAATTGAGTCTGATATAGCAAACTCATTTGAGCACAGTTGCTAATTGAAAAATCCAACAGTTATGGAAAAACATCTGCAATTTGTCATTTTCTTTTTCAGCTCTTGATGATTGTATATAACTAAATGATACACTTCAAGTGGGATCCTCTGGGGAATTTTATCACTGGAAATGCCACTACCCACACTATACAGACCTTATGTGACTTCATATTAAATTCAGTTCAACTGAATTGTATTCATATAGCACCACATCAAAACCAAAGTCACCTCAAGGTGCTTTATATTGTAAGGTAAAGACCCGACAATAATACAAAAAAAACCCCAACAATCAGACGACCCCCTATGAGCTAACACTTGGAGACAGTGGGAAGGAAAAACTCACTTTTAACGGGAAGAAACCTCCAGCAGAACCAGGCTTAGGGAGGGGCAGCCGTCTGCTGCAACCATGTGCTTCACATAGTTGTAGCAGACTTGAGACAAGCTAGGTTTTTTCTAAACCTCAACTTTGACTGCTGTGGTTGTCCTTGTGCTTTATATGTTTCTCATGCTTATGCAGTAATGCCAAATAATATCATTGTATCTCACACGCTTCATCTGTGAGGCCTGGTAGAGATCATAATCTCACCCGCTGTTTTTGTGAAATTCGGTTGTGAAGCCTCAAGCCATTTTCTTACCCCTCCCTTAACGCTCCCAATTCAAGGGAGAGTTAGTTGTCAACATGTGTCCATTGTGAAAGGAGTACAATACGAGTCAATGAGTCAGTGAAGCTCACTTCACAACCAGAAGTCTTTTTGCAACCATTAGGTATGCCCTTTTATGCTGCCTATATTAGGTAATAGCATTCTTTACCACCAACTTCTGCCTCGCTGATTCCATCCCACCAGTAGGGAATGATAATATTGTGACATAAATTATTAATTTTTATTACTTAATGATTATTAGAAGATTAAAAAATAATCGCATTTCTATATGGTACAAAAATACAAATTACATCATAATAGCAAATAAATAATTAATAATTAAACAATAATAACATTAAGAAGAAGAAGAATATTTATATCCTTATGTTTACAAGTATAATAATAAATGGTTTACCCTTTATTGTCATGGCAAATGATAAATGTTACAAATTATCCAGTGAAGTTACAAAGAGAGGCTTTAATGTTTAATACCATTACCCTTCTATTCAGGTAAGAACAAAGACTATGTCACATTGTGTACAAATGTCAGCTTTGATTTCTGGATATTGAGAATTTAACATGATGACCTCATACTATAATTTAGGGCAGCCAAATCTATCGGACAGCCTGTCATTAAGAGCCAAAGTATAAACAAAGGAGCACCTCTTCAACCTGCCACTGGATTAGCTGGCAAGGAAAAGAATATCAGGAGCAGTTTTCAAATGACAGGCTGCGTGTTGTGGCAAAGGCGTTTCTTAACTAAAGAGCCTCTGATGTTATTTTGAAATGAAAACCAGGCATTACCTTCAAATATAGCCACAGTTGTCCACCTCTCATTGGTACTGGACTACATATGTATTTTTTTTTTTTAAAAGAAGAAAAAAAAAGAATATAGCTTTGTAACTTAAGACCTTGCGTCATCCAGATCCAGATTGTATCTATTCGAGCTGATTGCATTTCACACTTGGATTTAAAATTCTCCACGAATGCATTTCAATTGACTGCTTATGATGGGATTCTGCTTCCACACTTAATAGTATATTTGACTTTTTCTGTGGGGAATAGTGTGAATGTTTCTGAAGTGAAAAAAGAAACCATCACACACATTTGTAGCTGTGCAGCCACACAAGAAGATTGCTGTGGGTATTTGCATAATTGCATAATGGATAGTACAACATAAAAAAAAGAAGGGAAAAAACCGAGCAACAAAAGACCTTGAAACCAAAGAAAAGGCTGAGTCTTCTGAGCTTGAAAGTTTTTCAAGCTGTCTGTATAAAACTTAACTAGGTGGTGCTTTGAAAGAAGTCAGTGTCATGTTTGCTGTATTTCTTGCAAAAGGGGACACACTGTTCCAACATTTTAGGTTTAAATACCAATAAAAAGATCCAATACCAATACCTGTCGATTTGTCATCGTAAATGAATAAGCTGTAATCCTCACTGTAAGGAAGAGAGAAGAGAGGAAGAGCCTAAATCTTGCTTTCCAAATACAGAAATACTAGTACTGTGCAATACTCCAAAATTTGGCATTGATCTGGTACCAAATAAACACATGGCCAGTATTGATCTGATACCAATACTGATACAGATACTTTTAGCCTAATTTTCATAGAGCGTTTTTAAACTATGTTTTTATTTAAAACAATTCAGTGGGTTACAAATTGAACATCGAGGATAGAAACAAAGTATCAATCTGATACCAATACCAGCTTTGGATTCAGTGCTATCGATATTTGGATCTAGCCACCTCTTCAATGATAGTGAAATACAAATACATTGTAGTATACACATTAACTTAGCTAATCTGTTTTTAAAATAATGCATAACCACAGCACCAAGATAGAGAAATGAATTGTTTTATTTGCATTTGTGTTAATTCTGCTCAGTGGGAGTCTTTATGCACTCCTTCCTTTCTTTCCTCTGCTCTCAGTTTCACTGCATGTGCACAGGGAGTGGAGCAAAAATAACAGTAATCAAGTTGAGGACAGCTCATTATGTTAGTGAAGTGCTGAGACTTAGATACAGGAAGTGAGGGAAAGACTTGGAGCAACACTATGAATGGAGCTGTTTGGTTATCAAAATCACTTGCTGACTGTTTGTGGTTATATCTGAAATTAGTGGAAACTTGAAAAATATATATATGCATAAATGTAGAACGTGAAATACCTTCAGACTAGTGACCCACTACTGTTGGCTTTCTCATGCACTTCTGGTGACCGGCTGCTTGTTCAGTAAACTTAGTAAACAAAGCGTAAATAAATAGATTGGCACCATAGATTGAGGATAATCTATTCATTACTCACCAATAACAGATCTAGCTGTTTGAGCTGGTACTGGACTGGCCGGTGCCTTCCTAGCTGTAAATGTGAATACTGTTGTACAAACAGAGCAGAGCAGTCAGGTGTCCTCTGTGCTTTTTGAGATGATGCTGCTAATAATTTTCCTAAAAGACAATTCCATTTTTTTTCACTACAGTGAAATCCAAACTAATCACACGTTATAGCCGCCGTATGACTTTTATATGCACACTTTTTTTAAAAGTGTGATTTGCGATGCCGTGAGCAAGACGTTCAGCAGAAGACATGCCACAAACATTTGTTTCTTCTTCTGCTGCAGTGCACAGTTTGCCTCTTCATAGAATAGAACCACAGAGGACCATTTGGCAGATCTTTAACACTTGTATCCTCCCATTTGCTTTCTCTCTATCATGCTTGTTTTTAGACTCTTTAAGTCATTTTACATGTCATTAGTAACACCAAAGTAAAAATCTGTACGCTGATTCAAAATCATTACTGCGTCAGATATGCTCTGCAATCTCCCGGCCTTAAATGGCGTGTTTGTTGGTGGCTACAGGCCCAGTTAAAAAGTTCCACATTTGTCTGAAGCAGAAACTAAAATTTGAGATCGCTTTCTCTAAGACGTTACACACAACAGGTGGTAGATGGACGCTAGAAGCACTCCATTTGGTTAATGTGAGCGAGGGCACCCTAATGACGTTTGCCTGCTCTAGTCTTACATGGACATGGAAAGGTCAGGGCCGTGAGCCTCTAAAGTTCCTAAAAAGACCATCAGGGAAAAGAAGCTTTTATTTGGAATGTAAACAGCGGTAAAGGAATAGCTGCATAATATATATACATATATATATATATATATATGAATATATATATATATAACTAGAGGTTAAGTGTTAACCAAACGTTTCAGAGTTATACACAGGAGATCACACATGAAAAGTTAATCAAACACTTAAACTAGTCTGGTGGTGTATATGGTGTATATAAATAACACTGTAAAAGCTGAGCTAAGCAATAACCTCAGAGAGCTGTCTTGTGGCCAGCAGCAACAGTGGCACGACTCCATCTGGCCCCATTTGTCAGAAAGCCTCCCTGATGGGATACTGTCAGTCAACAGAGCACTGCAACCAGAGGGAAAGCAGAGCTTGTCTGAGACAACAGAGGGTTAAAAAAAAAAGAAGGGAAAATTGGAACGCTAATGTAGAAATCTAGATGATGCCTTTGCAGCGTGTTGTGTAGATGACAAGTGTGTTGGTGTGGTTCGTGCGTACACGTGTGTGCGAATCTGTGGCGTGTTTTGCTTTTGAAGTGTGTGATGTGTGTCTAAGATGAAGTGACTGCAAGGGCCAGGAACGGAGCCAAGTGCAGCCGTGAGCGCGTTACATGCTCACAACAAATTTATGTTGGTTGTATGCTTTTCATGTCTCTGTAAATCTTCTGTAAATGGAGCACACTGAGCAAAAGAGAAGCCGAGAGTGGCGAGGGAATGAGCCGAGGAAAGAGAAATGGAAAATACTGACTGAGTGACGGGAACAGTAACTGCTAAAGTAACAAGGAATGGCACACTTGGGCAACTCCCCTCCCACCCCCCCTATAATCAAAGTAGGATTCTCAAATTTTTTCAGGTAAATTGATCTTAATTTGTGTTTATCCTTCCTTATTGTTTATTTGGTTTACTCAGTTACAGATTTGTCATGATCCACTGGAGCACGTGTTTCAGTGCCAGTGCTGGTGGGAAAATCCGATTATTTGAGCCTAAAATTAGACCTCTGGAGTAGCAGCAACATACAACTTAAGGTATTCACTATAAATCCTTTGTTTTTATCTTTACATTCAAATCAAGTGAAGTGTCACAGGCTGTAAACTGTATGTAAAAGATCTAAGAGCAGTCACGGGGACATTAAAAAAAAGATACGTTGTAACAACAGTAACAATGTCTGAGATAATCAGTGTATATGATAAGTTCTTGGGAAATTCAGTTAGTAATGTCTCAAGTATTCCAAAGGGTTAATGAGGTTCTCTTTATAATGATGTTGAAGATTCTGTTATAAAAACTTTATGAATCTGTAAAGCTTCTTTTATAGTTCAGTTAAATTCAGATTCTTACAGCTCTCATTTGCCTTCTTGATAGTAATATACCATGTAAACAAAGTATACAAATAATAATAATGATTTGTAATATGTAATAGACTATAATTGCCTTTGGTTTTCTCATAGTGCTAACCCAATAGGTTCAATTTGTTCTGATTCGGTTTTTACAGCTCCTCTTCTTTGATAGTTTGAAGAAACAACACGGTAAAGAGGATTTTAGAATTTCATTCATTTTTCTTTTTCAGGAAAACAAAGGGTGGAAACGCACAACAGCAACTCAAGTGTTATTGTGCTGGCTGTAAAGTACTGCAAAATCACATTGCCTGTTTACAGTTACAGCACACAGCTGAATAGTAGAGAAGTCTCAAAAGCTTTGGCATCTAGCTAGCGCTACAGAAGAGGAGCAGCACATGCTAACGGGAGATAAATTCAGATAGAAAACAAAAACATGCAAACAGCGAGAGATGTAGAAAGATATAAGAAAGAGAGGATGTGAATGGAAGATGAGAGATTATGTTCAAAGGTAAGGACTGCCCAGCGAGTAAAATTTTATAAACTGTAAACCTAAAACTAAGTGAATTATAACTAAATGAATGATGCTAGGTATGCTAATTTTGTTTGAATGTACCAGGCAGCGTACTGCAGGCTAACCTGGTCAGTTTGAACTATTGTTTTAGGCTTTGCAGTGATTTCTGACAGATGCAAGGCCAGCTGTGGTGTTAGTAAACATCAAGAGTAAAAGACATCAATTGAAATCAAACATACAGCTCTCTGCTCAAACCTTGTTGAATGCAGTTTTCAAAATCCACAAAAAACAGTGAATATCAGTGTAGCAGCCCAGGCCAGCGGACCACAGCCTGTACAGGAAAATCTATTGGAACTCACAAAACCCTTTATTAACCCTGTGCCGATCCGATATTAGATTATTTAAAAAGCTGATATTGAAAAGCTGATATATATGAAACCTAAAATGATCTCTCCAAGCTTTGTTGTATGTTCTTATTTATTATTTTCCCCTATTCTGCTGAGATCAGCTGGTTGTTGTGTTTGTGTGCCCAACAGTGAAGTTGTTTCACTTTCTGTCCCTCTGGTGGAAAATCTACACCCTCATAATATTGTTGAAGGATCTTTTCCCATCTGTTTTCTCCTTTTTTCATTTGTATTTATCTTCTGTCATAAATGTCAATAGTGATAAATCAGAAAATACCTATTATCGGCCTCCCGATAAATCGGTTGGGCTCTAGCTAACAATAGTGTCAGAAACAGTTGGGGGGAGATGATTGACTTTGCTACTAATCAAAGTGAGGTCTGGATGTTATATGGTATGTATGTTTAACTGCTGGTGCACAAGTTGCTCCAGTTGAAGCCTTTGTAGGAGTTGAATTCCCTTTGGTATTTTCCTGCAAAAAGCACTTGCTGGCCCAGTGGACACGGTAGCAGCCTGACCCCACGTGTTCCACACAATTGCCTTTGTCCCTAAAATGGCAGATATTGGCATTCCTGGCCGTCCCACGTCCAGCTCTTCCTCCAGCTAAAAAAACACACACGTTGTCTCTTTTGTGCCGCTGTCGGCGAGAGGCAATCTTAATCCAGGCAAACTGATTTGAATTGATGTAAGCCGACTGCTTTATGTGATAATTTTTCTCTTACTCAGCTTCCCGAAGAGAGTAATGTCGGTTTTGTTTATGCATTAAGTTGTGCCTCAGCATTTTTTTTTTTTAAAGTACCAGAGCGTCGAATGGAATATGCAATGACAGAAGTAATACTTAAGGCTCATCTCTCCTCTTTATTTTGTTTTTCTCCATTGTTGCAGCTATTTTCTTCAGTCTGTTTCAGCAGAATAATCCCTGTTGCTTTTCACTGTACTGCTGTGAACCCAACTTACACGTGGTGCTAAAAAAAAAATGTCAAAAATCTATTCATAGACTAAACAAAGACGCAGGTTTAAACACGGTCTTCACTGTTTATGCCCATAGCTTTTTACAAGTTCCTAGACAGACACACACACACATGGGAACATAAACAGAGTGACAGGGGCTGAGGGATTAAGGAGACAGAAAGGGAGACAAACAGGAAGATAAAAGGAGAGGTGTGTCCAAGTTGTCAATAGGAGTGGACTTCAGTGCTTCACTTTTTGTCCCTGGGTAACTCTATAGCCTACATACCAAAGTACTCACTGTGTCATTTCACCCTTTGGGTTTCTGTCTTTCCCGTTTGTACTCTCACCCCCACCCCACCCCTCTCATTTCACCCCCTGGTTTTTCCCGTTTGTTGCCTGACGAGTGGGAGATTAGACCTCATCAAAACATGCTCTACTTAAACATGCAAGCTTTAGCTAGAATTTCTTGGATACTGAAAGCTTAAAACCTGCAAATGCCTGTGAGACATTGCATGTAGCTTGCAAAAGTGGGGGCAATATGGATAAAAAGCACCACTAATTGTCAAAAACTGCTTTGGAAATTTGGAATTCATTAAGCAGCAAAAAACAACAACAAAAAAAGTTGCTACATGCCAAATGTGTCAAATAACTCATCAGCGTGCTTTTGTTCAGTACCAGCAAAGATGAGCTCAATGACATGAGGTCTTAGAGAGTTTTATCGTTGCACTGTGGAGGGCTAAGAAAGATGAAACATGTGAAAGTAATAGTCATATTTGTCACAGACTGCCCGGGCACCAGTGTACCAGACCAGTCAGCATCTTTCTGCATTTAGTGGAGCAAATATGCAGCAGTCTGTCATCACTGCATCCTAACCTGTTGACTTTAAAGTGTTTCTGTAATCCCGGGTGGCTTAGCTATTAATTTAACAGCAATTCAGTTGAGGAAACATCTTGTCACCGCAAATATGTGAAATCCTCAGCACAAATCGTTTTACCTCCCATTACAAAATAAACAAAAATATAGGTTTATTTTGCTGGGATACTGCAAAAAAAGAGAAAAAAGGAGCACAACCACAAATTTTGCACAGCATTCAGCAGCACAGAGGCGCTTTTGAAAGCCTCACATGATTTCTTTTTTCTTATTACACACCCCTAAGGCTTTAGTTAGTGTGACTAGATGTGGTGAGAGAAGAGTGAGGAAAGAAGGTAAAGTGGCCAGAAGAAGAAGTGTGAATATAAGGAGGGGGCTGGGAGTGGGAGTGGGGGGAATCTTCTGTTGTTTCTATGGACAAATGCCTGTCCAAGCACAAGAGCAGAAACATGAGAGTGCTGTTATTTAGTGGGGAAGGAGGGAGGGAGTTGTGGGTAGAGAGAGGGAAAATTTTTCAAAGTGGGGTTCTCGTATTTATAGTGAGTTGTGCTGCGTTTAGTTTGGCTGTGCCGACTAGTTTCTGAAAAGTTTATCTCCTGCAGAGAGGAAACAGATTTGACTTATTTGTAGATGTAAATGTATGCCATATGTGTTGGGAGTGGCTTTTATGCAATGTACAGATTTCTTGCCTGAACTATGCTTCAATATGGAAAAATATGACTTTTCCTGTGCATCCGACAGGGTAAAAAGTGTTGTTGTCATTATCGTCACCATCATCAGCAACACCTTTGCTGAGGTTTGCTGAGTGCCCAGCCAAACTTCAGCTAATGCTTTAAAGCTGGAGTGTGGTAGTGAGGCCCGGCCTGGCCCCGTGGTTTTTTGGTCAGCCACAACAAGGCCTCTGATTGGTTGGAGGTGGGGTAGGAATTTGGCTCTCCGAGCTCTAAACTCCACCTCCTCCTCCTCCTTCCCAGCCCCGGGTGTTGAGGCACAGCGGCATTCCCTGTGCACCAGTGTGCGCACACACTTAAACATTTCCATGTCACTTGCTTTCCCCTATGAAAGGGAGCTTTAGAGCAGGGAGTTACAGATATTTCAAGGAAAGTGAGAATAGGTGACAAAAGAAAGAGTACTCTCCTGCCCTGTGATTATGTGTGTGTGTGTGTGTGTGTGTGTGTGTGTGTGTGTGTGTGTGTGTGTGTGTGTGTGTGTGTGTGTGTGTGTGTGTGTGTGTGCTTCTTTTCCTCCCTCTATGAGTCTGGGAGAGAAGGGGGAGGACCTGAACCCTGCTAAGAAAGAGTCAATACCCCTGTAGGAGTCTACCAGACCATACACACTCTCACTCGCACCCTGACACACACATACATGCACACACACACAGACACACACACACGCATATACACACATCCATACACACACATGGCCACATACTTATTCAGTCCGCTGCAGGTACTGCAGCCTTAATAAGTTCAGAGCAGACGGACAAAACCCAGCAAGGAAGCGTGAAGTATAGAGTGAGAGAGGGGAGGAGGGATCTCTGGAGTTACTACTTGTTGCTCTTGGTTTTGCGAGTGGACTGAAGATGATTTTCCTTCTGCTTTCCCAGCGGCTGTGGGACCTTGTCTGAGGTGAGCACCAGCGCCACGCTTTTTTCTTCTCCTTTCACTGCCTCATAATTGTGCTAGAAAGGAGAAATAAAAAAAGAACAGGGGGGTAGAGTTACCACTTTTGTGAGTGTGGGATTGCTCTCTTGGTGGAATGGCGCATGGTTGGAGGGTTGGAGTGGGGGGAGCTGAAGGAAAGGAGGTGTGTGGAGGGAAGCTTTTCACATGTCAGGCAAGGATCATTATCAGACTGATCTGTCAGAGAGAGAAGCAAAATATAGGTGGGAAAGGAAAGATTACGCTTTCTTTTTTTTTGCGGTACTGCTGCAAAGGACCTGTAGCATGTGATTGCGAGCTGGGGTTCCAGCAGTGGGGCGACAGTAGATGAAAACAGGAAAAATCAGTTCAAATCTCAGCTTCTCCAGATTTTCTTTGTTCTGATTAACGGCTCCCTTTCTTTAGGCGTTTGTGCACGCCTCTTGGGGGCTGCTTTACCTGATAGAGCCGTGTAATATAAATTATACATTTATACACCACCTCTGTATGTGTCTGTATGCGTCTCTGTGTGTTTGTACTGGAGGAATATTCTCATTCCACTACCACCTTGTGGCAAGGCACATGGTGGTGTTTAACTACTTTAGCCATGTGTAGTCTTCATTTATCAGCTCCTGTGTGATTACAGTGTCCTAGTAAGATAGTAGCTTTACTTGAATGTGCAGCCTCATCATCATTCTTCCACCAACATGTGTTTACATGCTTCAGTCTTTTATCCACTTACATAAGGGCAGAATGTCAACACTTTAGATAGTTACACTTTTGAGGATAGATATTAACCATTTACTTTTATTTTGTTTGCATAAATAATTTTGCCTTTTTTTTTTCAGAGCTTAATTTAGACTAAATTTTGTTGAGTGCCCCCCACCCCCCCGCTCTGAAGTAGTAGTGCAATGCTGTGTGTCCGGGTGTGCGGCGTTCATTGTTGTCCTATTATTAGAGCAAGCTGGGCCAGCCAGCAGCTGTGGGGAAGGAAGTAGGTTCAGAACAGCCGGAGGAGAGGGATTACTTGGAACACTGAGTTAAGAGTTATGGAGTGACTGCTAGAATGGCATTCCTAAGTTGGCAGAGTCGTTGGAGAGGGAGATGCGTGAAGCAGAGCACCAGACAAGGACCGGTGCAGATAATAAGAGGGACTGGAAAAACGTAAGAGGGTGGAGGTCAGCAGTGATGTGGACCAGTGCACTTGGCTGTATTTGTAGATCCTGTTTTTGTTGGACCGCTTGATTGCAGATTTGTTGACCTGAGTTTTTCAGGGCGTCAAATTTTCTATAATTTCTTTCTGTATTTTATTTTATTTTTTACAAACACTCGAACAATCCAAAACAGACACAAAGCAGACATTTTCGGCAAAGAACACTTAAAACGTAAAATCTGTAGAATCTTTGCATTTAGTGGCCCAGGCTGGGAGCTGATTAAGTGTTCTTAAGAAGTGAAAGTGAAGGATGTTTGCAGATAGGGACTGACTGCTGTGATAAACTGCCACCGCTCTGGCTAAAGGCATAATAGAATTCCAGTATTGCTCAGTGTCTCTGCTATCTCTCCCTCTCTGACCTTCTAAATCTTTGGTGTGTATTCCAGTGAAGTGTGCCACTCAGCAGTGGTGTTTGATAAACTTTGCTCCAGTGCTTGTTTTCTTGTAGCACATAACTCTTTGCAGATTTCATTTTGAACTTTATTTTTATATGTATGACACATGCTGAGTTTTCTGTACGTTTGCGGGCTGTGACGTATTTACTGAAGAATGAACTGTTTGGTCAAAATGTGTCGTAATACAATTGTCCCTTGCGCACAGAGATTTCTCCAGATTTTCAGAGTCTTTTGATGATATGATGACTGAGCCTGTGCCCGTCTTTACTTCTGAATGATACAAATCTGAAATAGTTGAGACCCTGTAATAAATGTAAATAAAAATAAGATACGTGGATTTACAAATTCATACATCAGTTGACTTCCTAAATCCCAAACATCATGATTCAGAGAAGATTCAAGATAAACATCTTTTGTCTTGATCATACCTGTTTCGAAGCTCCGATCATTGTGAAATCAAACCACCTGCACCCATTTGTTGTTCTCTTTCCAGCTTTCCTTTACCTTTCCTACCCAGTCCTTGAAAAAAAAAAACTTGTGTAATTAGGAAGAGTCATAAATCACAGACAACAAAAGGGGTTTTTAGTACATGTTTGACAGCAGGATAAAGAGGTGGTTTCACTGTGTATGTGGCTTTTAGGTTTGGGGCAGAAGAGGGTACAATTATGACATCCAATTACTGAACACATGTTTTGCAGGGCACACTCTGTGCATGCGCTGCGTGTGTCAGATTGTGTGTAATAATCTTCTCGGTGTGTTTCTGTGTATTTCAGATTACATGTTTGGACACGTGAGTACAGCTGTACTCTCACTGCACTCAATGCTCATTGTTATCAAACTCAATTAGCCATTTCAATGTTTGCCCGCTGGATGACTAATCACTACTATGTAATTTCTGAATTTAGGGCTACCCCCTAAAAACACACAAAAAACAAAAAAGCAATGAGTCTGTAAGCCTAAATTCTTTATATTGCTTTTGGCATTTTCTGCCATTATTTAACACTCCAGTACAGAGCGAGTGGGAGGAAATGGTCGTGTAGAATAAACATACACTGTTTGCTAATTCAGTCATTTTCACAACTAATTCAGGAGTTTGTCTCAATCGTCATGGGAAGATGCATGTTATACCCTGTATAGCTTGCCAGCCTATTGCACAAGTTAACTCAGCTCAGTCTTTGGACTCCAGAGTACCAGCTAGAGTATCATTAAAGATGAATATAGCGTTCTTTAAAGGTAAAGCAGTGCAAAATACTCATTTGTGATCTTTGTGGTGTGCTCTAAGCCTTCTTTTTTTGTCAATATGTGGAGAGTAGTTTTAATAAACATACCAATACTAATCCATCACCCTCAACATTTGTACCACTAAGGAGTGGAGGTCATTTAAGTACCTCAGTCGCTCTTTACTTACATTTGTTTGTCTTGGACAAAAACAATTTTACATCAGACTTCGAACTGCCCAAAAGTGTGGCTCTCTAACTTGCGAATTGTAAACACACAATGCTGCACCACCTTTTAATCTGTAGTCTGTAATCTGAGGTCTGAACACTATGTGTACAAAAGTACTGGGTCACCTACACATTACTGACTCCTACACTAAAGGAAAAAAAAGTTACATGTAAATTTTCTGTGTAATTTTGTTGCACAAGTGCAATGTAAAATATGCGATTTAATGGAATCTGTCAAATTAAATTTACTTGATTGCTACACAGTCAGTTTATATCAAGCATATTTTCCTTAATTAGTAATTTTTTGAATAAATAAACTCAGATGACGCTGCCCTTGAACCACACCTTTATTATTACCTATTAAACTGCCCGTGGAATAGACGCATGTGCTCTTTATTCGTCAGGTTTCATTCATGGTGGGTTTAAACTTGCTGTGTCATCATATGTGCAGTGTACCACCATGCTGCGTGCAGATGTTGGTACTATAAACTCTGATATGTTCAGATAAAACTGGCCTTATTAGACTGTGGGCTGTGATTTTTTTTTTCTCTTTTTAATCTAGAACTTTATCCATAATTCATTTCCTCGTCTTCCTGGAAGCTGTCGTCATTACCGTCTGTCTCCCAGCTGGAAACCTAAAATGAGTCTCATTCAGATTTCATTCAAATGTTGAATGTTGCCACTAAAATAAAGCTGCTAGACCCTGTACAGTTTGAAATACAAGTATTGCTACTGCAGTTCTTTGTGGGGAAAATCTGCTATATTGAGCCACAGCAATTTGGGGTCCACCTAAATTACACATGCTCCTTGGGAGACAGATTAATAGATTTTTAAAAAAGATTATACATCTGTGGGTGTTACCAGCTGTAGTGTTAGTTATGGGATAATGGTGCATTGGTTGGAACAATCACATCAAATCAGGCGAGACCTTTTCTGTACGGAGTTTGCATGATTTTTGGGGGGTGTTTTTAAATGAGATCTCCGATGTGCGGTGTGGAAGCGAGAGTGTGTCGGTCCGTTTCAGCCCCGTTGATGGACTGGCAGCCAGTCTAGTGTGCAGCCAGCCTTTTGACCTACAGCTGCCGGGATCGGCTCCAGCCCCACAGTTGGTTAAGCAATTAGAAAAATGGAGTAATGTTTAAGAGACTTTCTAAAAACGCAGACTTTGAGAAATATTTTGCGCACTTTGTTTATCAGTTCCCTTCCAAGGTTTATCTTACAGTTGTTCTCTCAGTTTATCGTTTACGTACGAGGACGTACACAGACCAGAGAAAGCACATGGGTGACGTAAGAATGCGGTCAAATATGCTGAGGCGAATCAGAAAACAGGAAATAGGGGAAAATGAACTCCCGCCACAGAGGTTCCCCATTCCCTGCAGTGCACCTCACTTCCTGTCACATAACTTCCCACCACTCATTTTGACTCTTTACACACACACACACACACACACACGTACTTACACATTCCCACAGCTATTTTAATGACAAATAAGCCAAATATTAGTGATACTGATATAAAACCTGCTTTAACAATGAGCTACAGTTGAATGGCTTGTTAGTGTTTTTGTTTTTTATATAGACCCAGCGGTGTGAGACTGCACTGTCCTAGATAGTTACACTCCTCCTGTGTCCTGCCCTCGATCTCTCTGAATAGCTCCACACACAGCAACACCACACAGATGAAAGCGCGCCTGCCCAGTTAGGCGATTGAAGCTGTTCAAATACAGAACTCCAAATCCATCTGTTTCCTCCCTTTCTAACAAGTACCATTTCATCAGCGGAAGGATGCGCAAATACACCCACATGTGTGTGTGCTAGAGAGCGAGACTCGAGAGATCATTGTTTGTAAGCTGGGATGTGGATTCCCACACAGAAATGGTGCTGATCAGTCGGATGCCTACGCTTTTATGGGCAAATTATGGGAAACATAATTTAAATGTCTGTTTCAATGGGTTTTTTTGATTTTGCTTTTTGCTTAATGTGTTTTCTTCCATGCATCTGTGTGTGTTTAGACTTGTTGACAGATTCCACTAGCTGTGTTGCCTACAGTACGCCTCACTGAAAGTGACTGAGATCAGAAGGCACATTTTCTTTTTGGACAGCTCTCTTTCCACACAACAGGAAATTGAAAAGGTGATGCTCACGTTGATCAGCTGTTAAAGCTTTAAGGTTTTGCCCAACAAAAACAAACACTTTCTTTTGGTCTATCTGGTTTGTAGATTTCTTTTACAAGCTTGCTGTTACACTTGATTTTACAAACAGAACAGTTTCGTGCTGGTTTCTAAACTAAATATATAGCACAAGATCAACTTTTATAGTGCCAGCAACTGTGAACACTTACTTCTCAGTAAATCTTTCTTTCATTCCAGGGACTTTTTATAAAAATATATACTGCTGATCAAGTCATATGAACCAGGATTAACCACAATATCATAAATTACAAGTAAATCAAACCAGTATTCTTCCAAGTGCTCTTGGAAGTCTTCTTGTGTAGTGATTGTGTAATGAAAACAAAAACCTCCCAGTTGTTATGAATGGGAAACTTGCCATGGAGTCCACAGCTGTTTCTCTGTTCTAGGCTTATAAACATCTTAAGTTTAGGCATTTCAACATCAGAGTCTATGAGACCATCTCTGGAGTTGAAAAAGACAAAGATTGGTATGGCGGTAGGGCTGGGCCATATCATACCGTTCACGATAATACCGGTATAATGTCGGGCAATGATAAGAAAATGAAATATCGTGATAAAATATGGGTAAAACGCGCATGCGCAGTGCCTTTGTTTTCATACGCAAACGGCGTAAAAAGCGTGCTGGCGACAGAGAATAAGAAGGGCGAAACCGGATCGTTAAAAGAAACGGATGAACCGGAATTGGTTTTTAAAGATGCTGCAACTTCAGTGGTGTGGAACTGGTTTAGCTTTCGTCCGTCAGATACACAACAAAGCACTATTTTTGGTAGCGCATGCTAGCTGGATGTTTTTTGGAAAATACGGCACACTTAAAATCAATCCTTTGATTTTTCTGAAAATCGACAGTGCCCCTTATAATCCCGTGTGCCCTATGTATGAATTCTGGTTGTGTTTACTGACCTCGAAACGATTTTATGTGGTACACAGCGCTGAAAAATGTTTTAGTACGACTTTGCTAAGCTACGAACCTGCACCGCTTGATGGGCATTACGGCTATCGTAGGCAGGAACCTTGCGGAGTGATACGCACTGTGCTTCAACATAATATTACCGTATTGTGTGTGTATAACCTCTTTTTAAGTTTTGTGGATATTATACATGGTTATGCTGAGGATATGTCGGCCAATTTCCACTGGAAATGCCTTTTGGTTAAACTGTCAGCAAGGAATTTGCATTTGCACTGTTAAATTTTTATATAACTTAAACAAGCAGCTATTTTTTATGTGCATTAAAGTGAAAATACATTGATGGGTTTTTGTTTTTTTTTGCACTAATAAAGTTGTGGAGTTCTAAAAGTATTTTGTCTAGTGTCAATTATATCGTCAGTTATATTGTTATCGCAAATTTTCAAATGTAGATCGTGATAAATATTTTTGGTCATATCGCCCTGCTCTATATGGCGGTATCACAAATGAGAGCTACCAAATCTAACAAAAACCCATCCTGTATGGTGGGTTTTTGCTAGTTTTGCTAGTCATCTTCTTTGCAAGCTACACAGTCAAGCTACATAGAAACCTGTTGAGTTTTAAAGTAGTGCTGTCAGTGTTAATCTCGTTAAAATGACATTAACGGCATAACCGCATTAACGCAGCAAATCTCCATTAGCGAGTTAACGCGAAGCGCCCCGTGCGTGGGGCTGCACGGCGCTGATGCGTTAACAAGCTAACTGCGCTAATGTGCTAACGCATTAACGAGCTAACCGCGCATAGGGCGATCCGTGTTAACTTGCTAATGGAGAGTTCCCGCGTTAATGCAGTTATGGCGTTAACGTCATTTAAAAAAAAAAAAAAGTATACATCACTATTTTAAAGACAAACTATGAAATACCATCATTATAGTATGGTCGGTGATAGCCACCAAAAAATATACAGCTAGGGGACTTAGTACATGTATTGATTTCTTTCTTTTTTATCAATAATTTGGTAATTCAAACATGCTACCATTAAAGCTTTAAAACATGGAGCTGTCTTTTATAAAGTGTGGAACTGATCAATTTCTCAAGCTGCAATAAAAGGAACTGCACTTCCTCATTGGTTGCATTTGTTGGTACCACCGTGCTGATATTAAACAGACCTTATGTTTATGTTTTTTCTCATTATTACAAAGTAGTGCTCCAACCGATGGGAAGGTGGATTCATCTTGATGTTAATCAGGGTTAATTGAAGAGGAACTGAGCATATTTTCTGTTTTATACATTCTCTTACTTTGCCATCGGATCTCAGTACATTTCGTTTAGCCCTGCAGGGGAGCCCAGAAATACCCTGCTGTGAATTTGTACTGAATACAGATCAAAATGATAAATTATGTAAGGCTCTGGAGTACAATACCTTCACACAACTCAGAGTAAATCTCACAGTTGCCAAGTTTGCTGCGTGTGCTGCAGGCATATGGGTTGTTATAAACATAAAGATATATGGAGAGAGGAGTGATATGGTACAGCGAAATTTTATATTGATTTCTCAGATACACAAGGACCCACAGGAGGAGGTACAGGTTTGGAGCTATGTAAGGTAAACCATAAGAGTGATATAATGGAGCCGTGGGTCCATGCAAAATAATATGCCACATATAAGAAAATATACTGGTAAATGTGATCTTTAGAAGATCAGGGACAGGGAGCATTTATTCTGACCTCCAGTGTATTCAATGTAATATTTATGCTGTTCCTTGTGAAGCCAGAGGAGAATATATGGGATTTTCATTGACACCAAATGGGTTTTATTGTCCACAAAGTCTGAATTTGAGTCAGCTGAAGAGCAGACTTCTGATTTTATGCAAAAGCTTGGACACCCCTTGGGAAATTACAGACATTTTTGGTGCAGGGGTATTGTAAGAGTCATTCTAATAGCATATAGCTTATATAATGAATTCTGGAATAAGCCATCCTGTATAATGTGTTTTTCCACCATCTGCCCCATAACCCCAAAGCAGAATATAAACAGCTGGCAAGGCCGTGTTCTTTAATCGAATACTGCTTCTTTTTCTCTCTTCAAGTACTTTGAAAATTGTTGCTAAAGTCCATTTTTGTCTTCATCTATCATTATCTGTTGTTTAGCAAAACAGCACATCCTGGGGCCCGTTCTTCGTACGTCGCTTACTACATCCAAGATCAAATGACACATCCAAGATCAAATCATCGCGCTAACCGTGAGCTCGCTAATCCGGTTCCCCGAACACACCTGCTGTTGACGATTAGTACAGCTGGACGCAGTAATGTGACATCACTGGGTGTCATAAAAGGGGCTACGCATCGATAGTAGAAACATTGATCGGCAACCCTCTGATTGGTCGGCGAAAATGTCGAAGGAGCGCGCTCGGCTCGGTATTTTTCGGCAGCAGAGCAAGAACTCCTGAGTGAGGGATTTCAGGAGTTTCAGAGTTTAATCAGAACGCAAGGGAACACTGCAAAGGCTGCAAAAGCAAGGAGAGAGGGCTGGCAGAAAGTTGCTGACAAATTAAACTCGTAAGTAATTTAATAATAATAATAATAATATATTGGATTTATATAGCGCTTTTCAAGGCACCCAAAGCGCTTTACAATGCCACTATTCATTCACTCTCACATTCACACACTGGTGGAGGCAGCTACGGTTGTAGCCACAGCTGCCCTGGGGCAGACTGACAGAAGCGAGGCTGCCATATTGCGCCATCGGCCCCTCTGGCCAACACCAGTAGGCGGTAGGGTAGATTTATTATATTACACTATATTATCCAATATTATATTACATTATATTATATTGTTATATTATATCCTCTTTCACATTAGAGCCACAACAGGACCCACTAGAACATGGGAACAAGTAAAAGTGAAATATAAGAATATTCTACAGAATGGTAATATTTATCACTTATATTGCTTTTCGTCTCTTGGAAAGAGAGCCTGAAATAATCTGTTTGTTTGTTTATAACAGCAACCAAGAAAAGGGCAGAGCAAAAAAAGACAGGTGGTGGTCCTGCACCCCCTCGTCAACAAGTTGGTTAAGTAAATAATATCCTCACGGGAAAATCGATATCTCTCAATGAGCACACTGTCGCGCTGAGCTAAAGGATCCTGTCTGTCCCGCAATATACGCTGAATTCTGAGGACTCTCCTTATCAATCTTGCACCTTCCGCAATGGGTGGCTCGCGTATACGGACAGGACATGGCCGCGACAGACTTCCCAAATCCACCTTGGCTTTTATAGCCGTGGTCTCTCATCTTGATTACACGAAGTAATTTACAATTACTACTCTGAAATATGAATTACATCTGTAATAATCACATACATGTAATAGAATGTTAATAGTAGGGGAGAGCGGGGTAAGTTGTCACACTCTTCACACTGACTAACTTTTACTGAGCACCATACATCACAACATAATAAATGTTTCACCAAATGAAAGACGGAAGTCTCGGGCACATATGATGTATTGATTACATTTTCATATCTTATCTCATTACGGAGTTGTAGACTGTTGAAAGGAGAATGTGCACTTGTGACAATTTGCCCCATCGGCAGGTAAGTTGTCACACTAGATTATCTTAAAATATGAACACAAATACTTAATTATGATTATTGATTTTAATTGTTAAATTCAAACCAAAACTGGAAATTTGAACAATTATGCCAAGAGAATTTGGAAAAAAACAATTATTTCAATCCAATACACATTTTAATCAAAACATTAAGTAGAAAGAAAACTTTAGTTTGAACTTTAAACTCAAATGTTCTCTGGCTTGCACATAAATCCATCATAACTGAATGGAATGCTGCAAATAACTTGCTTTACTTAACATGTTTATACTCTGAACAAAACAGATGTCTTATTTCTGATTAATCAGACTCAACTTCATAGTCACAATTCTGGCACACATAAATTGCCTGGCCTGAGGTGCAAGCATCATGGGCCCATTTGTTGCATTTTATGCATTTTACCCAGGTCTCTTTTGGACGACTGTTTGAAAATGGCTCCACACAGACAAGGCAGAAGCACTCTTCATCATCTGATGATGACTCTTGAATTATTTTTCTTCTTTTAGCTGCGTTGTTCTTCATAGGTCCAGATGTTTTCCCCCCTCGCGTCCCTCTCTTTTGAAACAGCTTTTTGCTAGATTCAGCCTTATTCTTTTCTTTTTCTAGTTGCTGCTTCACTGGCGTGTCGGTTAGAATTGCTGATTTGCGTCGTTTTCTTCCTTTGCTGGATGGTTTTCGGCGGCCAGCTTTTGGATATGGCTGGATGTCCTCTGGAGTTGGTAGTCCGCTGTCAGTAATTGCAGTGCGGTAATTTATGTCAAAATCCTTTGCTGTACTTGTGATTGATTTGTTCTGCATCTTTACCTGCCTGACTTCCTTTAACATAATGTCAGGTGGTGTTCTGCCACGCTCTGTCTTTCGTTGATAATTTCGAACCATCTTACTTTCTTCCTTCCTTCCTTAATTCCTGCCTCTCCTTCCTTTCTTCAAAAACCTTATTACAAATACAAATGAATTACAATATCACAATTTTTTGGAGCATTTATTTGTACTGGGGCAAGTTGTCACATGTGACGACTTGCTTTGGTTATACTTACCATGTTTTTCCTTTAATCAGGTCCTATATCTAAACCAGGTGTGTGAGAAAGGCTGCCCCAGTACTTCCTGTTTATATAGGGTCATGAGGTCATATATTGCATCACTGGGTGTAACCAAATGAAGGGTTTTTCATTTTGTATAGTATTGTTTATTTTCTTTATAGAGTCTTTTGAGTTGTATTGTATGCCGTGTTTTACTTTCCAAACCATTTAGCTGAGTAAATGAGTTTGTCAGTTTCATGCATAATCTTATTCCTGTCCTTTGTTTAGAATCGTATTGTTTGGTCTGACCTATTTTTTTCGATGGTAGAGACTAATGAGGTTCAGGTGTGTGTAAAGTCCTGTATAAAGCAATTGGGATTTTTGCCTACCAGGTTGGTTGTTTCATAGTAGAATGGAGATGCCAGAAATAAAGTATACTTAAAAGAAACTTTACTAGTATGCTGATGATGTCCACTTATCACCTTCCTTGCTGTTTATGTTATGCTACCTCACAGCTATAGATAGTGATTTTGTGAAGAGGTTACAGGTGAGGGTAATTTTTCGATGTTTGCACATCAGGGCTGCACAGTGGAATGCCCCACCGCATACCTTTCTACATTGTTAAGCTATGTATTATATGTTCGCAGGCTTTAATGTGATGTTTGCCTGCTGTTAACTCTTGGATAAATATTTGGCCTTATCCTTTTTTTTTTCTTTTTTTTTTAGTGGATAAGATGCACTTCTTTAGTCTTTTGTTTTAATTTGTGTGAGACTATGAGATATAATCTTTCAGGATTGTTTTCTTTGGGAATCCTAAATAGTTTAGATTTTAAAAAGAAAGGGAACTAATGAAGCAAAGTCAGCACCTTTAGAAAAGATTTAGTGTCATTCTTTATTTTCTAACTTTTAATGCTAAACTCCTCTTCTACCTTGTCATTAGTTAGAAAGAAGTAAAAGGGAGCAGTGGCTATCAGGTTTGAAATTCTAAGCTGTGCTTCTTTGGATTTTAAAAAAAATATTGTATACTGGGGTTTCATTTAAAAAAAACAAAAAAAAAAACAAAACCGTGGCATATCTCACTGTCAGACCTGATCGTCGCTCTGCAGTTCACCTTTTTTTTTTTTTTTTTTTTTTTTGCTCCAAGTGTGTAATCTAGAAATAACACTTTTTAGTAACCCTTCTTCAAAAATGCGCCCAGCAAAAATGCTCCGAACACTGTGAAGCTCATGTTCCTGTTGCTCTTCCATTCCTATGTTCAATCACTCTTCAGGCTTCTTCAGCAGCTTCCCTTTTTTTCTTTTTTTCCCCTTTTTGATAAGCATCAAGCAAAAAAAAAAAAAAATGTGTGAACTCTTGCTCGAGCTCGGAGTGAGGAACACCTCCATCTGTACTGTTCAGCACCCAGCAGCAACACCACGGGAGTCTGTGCGCTTTGCGAGACACTAAGAGACACTGTGTTCCTTCAAATGTTCTGTGAGTTTTGTTTAACTTGCGCATATGACTTTGTCAGGTGACTTTGCAGTTATAATATCCAAAACCCCTCTGGGAGAAAATCTTTGACTGTTTCCAGTTGATTGTCGTCTGTTTTCTGGAGCTTAATACAGCCCAGGGCTGTATAAAGTACACATGTGGGCCTAAATGCGGGGGTGCTAACACTTTAGAGCCAATCCTCCTATGTATGGGCGGGGGGTATGGTACTACAGGGCCCCCACCATGTTTGTTTGAATTCAGGGGCAACATAACTGGTAGCGTATCCCCTGTCCAAGTGTTATTGACCCATTGATGTAAGTCAGCTTGATTGGGCGGCACAGCTTGTGGGCCTTTGCTTGTGCTTTAAGAGGACCGCCTCAACAAAGTCTAGGCTCAGTGTTCATGCTGACAAATTCTTGCAGTGCACCGACTCATTGTAGACACCACAGTTGGAGAAGAAAGTGGGTGATTGCATGCCAGATGCAGGTGAGAGACCCATTAACGGTTGGCACATTTGCACACATCAAAGGTCAGTGGTTTATGGATAGAGAAGCACTACCCCTGGGTATCGCTGCCAAATCTCTAGTGACCTCCGTAACCTCCCTCTGTGGACCACTTAAATTCCACATGGCCGTTTAACAAATTATGCCTATTGTTCATATGACAATGGAGCCTCTGTGACTGAATGGATAGCAGTGACCCTTACATGGGCTGTGACTGAATTCCACGCATTCCAATATGAAGAATGTGAAGTGGAATTAAATAAAGTATGAGACACATAAAGATTTTATTGGTCTTCTTTAAGCTTTATTTAAGTAGAGTTCTGTGCAGAGGCTAAATGTGAATGAGAGCAAAGAGAAAGTGAGTAATTAAAGGAGAAGTGAGAAAATGCTTTTTTTATTGCAAGGGCAAAGTTAGGGAAAGAGCAATAAAAAGCTGAGGAATAGCGTTTTTGAGGAGGATAATTTGAAGCAATACGGTTCTGCTTCTGTAATGACATGTTTCTCTACCCAAAAAATCCAACTTCCTGGCTCTGCCTGTCCTCTAATGTTTTCTGTCTCTAGAGCTGGTCTTGTCAGAGAAAAGAGAATTATAGATTCCTGACAAGAAAGAAAATGTCGTGTACGCTATTTTAGAAGTGTGTATGCATAATTTAGCTACCTTGGTTGATAGCTGTGAAGCAAGAAGACTGACAACACTTTTTTGTATACTGTTTGACATCAGAATGAACAAGCTTTCAGTACATCATGTTCAAATGAAAGTTCAAACGTTTGCTTTGAAGTTACGTTCCAACCACAAGCTTTTAATGGCATATTGTTCGGTTTATTTAGTATAGAAGTTTCTCATGCGGCACCAAGCACACATTCATCAAGAGTTGTATAAACTAAATGTCGCAAGGTTGACAAGTGGTTGCTGGTGGTTGTTGCCAGGTGAAATCGGTTGCAGAGTAATAGATTTGTATTTTCTAATTCGTTTTTATTTTAATTTCATTTTGACTTTTTATTTTTAATTCAGTTTAGTTTTATTGAGTCTCTTTTTTTGTTTTAGTTTAGTTTTTATTACTAACACTTTATTAAAGTGTTAGTTTCAGAGGCAAGATTTAGTAAAATTTAGTACATTTTAGTAAAATCAGCACTGGTGTATATAATACCAATAAAAAAACAACAACATAATTTTATGAAAGCAGTTGAGTCTCAGTCTTGTGAACATCTTGTGGTTCACAAAACTGTATTAGTTGTTTTTTTTCCAGAAGTTTAGTGTTTTATTTTTGTCATATTGTGTCTTTTAGTTTGTAGTTTAGTTTTAGTGAACTACAATTACCCTGGTCGCTAGCAGATTGCTTTGGTGACGTGTAGCTTAGATGGAAGATGGCAACTTGTCTGCAAATGCTTGCCAACTAATAACAAAGCAGTATTAAAACTTGAAATATTGCAACTCAAAGTGGAAACAGAGAACTTTTACCTTCAAGTTTAAGGTTGTTTGCCAACGCTGCAGCTAAAAAACTTTCAGAAAAATTGTACTTTCAAGGCCACCAATCACTGAATGCACATTTTTCAATCACTGGTGGTTGCCAGGAAGTCACTTGCTGGTCTCTAGACCCGTGTTATTGGGGCCTTATTCACCCAACCCTACATTCTCACACATACATTCTCTCACAGACAATTTAGTTGTGTGGTTTGTTGTCATGTGATTGCAAAACCTCAATAGTGTTTGCTTGAAGCGCTCTAAAACTGGCTCTGAAAACACTTATACATATATATTATCCTTTCCAATTGTTTTAGCCTTTTGTCCACACATACAGAGTTTTAGGTCAAAGAAAGAACTCCAGAGTTGATGTGTAGATGAGGTAGACTTGAGTCTGTGAGATCTGAAGAGAGTACAGCACAGAGAAGGAGGTTCGGATTGGTTTGCTTTGTGTTCATTTGTGTTTTTACGTGAATGGAGATTTTTTTAAGCCTTTATAATGACATGATTATTTATTTATTTATTTGAGGACTTTTATTCTTCCATTCCCTTCCTGCAGGAACAGCGTGGTATTTGACATTTAAAGGGGACTTTTCCATCTGGATTATATAAGAAATTGCTAAAAGGAGATGGAAAGTGAAAACCTGTGGCGAGCTTAACATGTATTATGTGTCTGTGCGTCATGCTTAGAACATGCATTTTTCCACAAAGGATTGATCCCATTTGCTTGAGTAAAATCTCAGTGTAGTTGATGGAGATGTTTGTACTTGTGAGTTAGCGGGTTGCTAGAATCTGACCAGCAGTCTATGGCTCGATTGGAACAGATTTTGCTATGTAAGCGTTCGCTTAAACGTCAACAGCAGAGTATGGGCTTTTCATACTCTAATCCTTACATTGTCTCTTTGATATGTGTTGCACACAGCTGTGCACGACTATGTTCATTTACTGTCAACCTGCATGTTGGTATAGGAAGGACAGAATAGTAAAAGAGTGAGGTGGTCAGGAGGGAAGCCTCCAGTATAATGACAGTATGCTAATAAGTTGATCAGCAGGCGCCTGATCCTGCTCAAATGGAACACAACATGTTCCATAAAGGCTGTCATCTAAGCAGCTGTGCAGAATGTAACATTGTGATCAGGCTATAATACCACTTTCTTACTCAAAGTACTGCAGAACCAGAGTTATTTTAGTTTTGTGCTTTCCAGTTATTAGAATTTTCTTTCCTTTTTTCAGTTTAGTTTCGTTTCAGTTAGTTTCCAGAGTGAGTTTGCTCTCTTCAGTTATGTTTTTATTCTTTGAAAGTTTACTTTCAGATTTATTAGATTTATTAGTTTCGAAGTGAATCTGTCATGTAATTATAAATTTTCAGGGGCTTTTTTAATATTCACAGTAGGTATTTTTAAAAAAAAAGCACTTTTTGGAGACACAGTCAAGTACACTGTCGCAAGTATTAATAAACAGATGCACAAATCCTCAAAAACTAAAACACTGGTCAAAGATAAAGAGTATCACAATGGACTTTCTCTGTTAAGTCGGGCTTTCTGCTGTAGGGTCTGTGTGCCTTCACATAAAAATGGGCATTTCACAGGTCATATGACTCTTTTTCCACACAAAATGATCCCCCTGAGTGCCGCCTACTACAGTCAGAGACATTATCAAATGAAGATGATAACATGGTGATAAAACCCTGTAAAGGACATAAACAGTAAAACGAAACACTGTTGCAAATAATGCAAGTTAATCTGGCGATTAGTCACACAGAGCAGTAAAATCAACCTTTTAGTTTGAGTTAATTGCTTTACCGCTGAGTGCCCTCTACATGATGCAGTTTAGCAAGTTTAAGAAGTTAAGTTGATTCTTGTATTGTTTTTTCTCTTTTGAACCTAGAACCTATTTTGCACAGTAGTCATCTGCTCAGTTTTTTAAATAGTTTATTAGCAGACAGAGCCGCTGCTGTGTACTGGGATTGCAGCCCTGGTTTGTGGCGGGTGGTATCCTAACATAGCTGAGCTATGCAGCCAATTGTTTTTTTTATACCTAATAAAAATTTAATTAAATACTTTGACCAACTAGTATTTCTGGAGCAAAGCAACTTTGAAATATCCAGTCCCATTCAGCCAAGCCAACTTTATTTATAAAGCACTTTAAAAACAGCTAGCACTGACCAAACTGCTGAATCTTAAACAAGAAAAAGTATAAATACTAAAAATAAAAATACAATAACAATAAACAATATAATAAAATTAACAATTCTATAATGGGTTTAAAGCCAAACCAAAGAGGTGGGTGTTCAGACTAAAAATATCGACATTGAGGAGACCTTTCTAATTTCTAATGGTCACAATTGTTCCACAATTTGTGATCTGCAAAAACAAATAAAAGAATTTTAAAATGAACTCTAAAATGAACAGGCAGCTGTGAGCAGTGAGGATAAAATGGGAGTTCCAGTTGAGTTGTAATAAAAGCATGGATTTCACTGCTGATCTCACTTTAAAACCCAATTCAGTTTTATTTATATAGCACCAAACCACAACAACACTCACCCCACGGCACTTTATATCATATAGTAAAGATCCAACAATATTAGAGAGAAAACCCCAACAATCAGAGGCCTACTTTGAACAAGACCTTGATGACAGTGGGAAGGAAAAACTCCCTTTCAACAGGAAGAAACCTCAGACAGAGACATAAATCTGTGAGAGGATTTTGTAAAGCCATGGCAGGCAGTTCTCCACGGCTGAATTAAGCCATAGTGTTGTGTTGTGTAGTGTTCTTTGTTTTTTCAAATGCCTCTCTCCTCATTCATTTAATAAAGGCTTCAAAATAACTGCTCAAAGGTGTTACCACGAAAGCTGCCGAGCAGCGAGACTTGCCTCTGGAAGGACTTTCAAAGCAGCTGCTTGTTACTTTACATAATGGATATGACTGTGCATGTGCCCTTTGTGGCATTTTAATATTACATTTGAAGACAACACTGTCAAAGGTCCCTCTGTGCTTTTCTCAAGTGGCTGTTTCATAAGCGAAGGCTCCCTCTCATCTCTCTCCCTTCGTCACTGCTGATTTGCGCTCTTCCTCTAATCAAAGCTTAAGAGGAGTTCATCTCCTCTCCTCTCCTCCCCCTCCATCTCGCATATCTGTTTGTCTCTGGCCAACGGTGTCACACAGGCTCGCCTGTTCTCTTTCTGTCTCTAGGCTTGTATAATGAGCTCTGCTTGGGACAGGACATTCTCCAGTTTGGCCTTTTACTCTCTGGCCAAGAGGGAGTGGGAGGCTTGAATAAGAGGAGGAAGAAAAGAACGCTTAGATAGATGTAAGTAGTCTGTCACTATAGCAGCATACAGGGGTAGGTTGAATGTGTTCAAAGAGAAAATTTGGATCGGCTAACTTAATTACTCTCTGCATGGAACAATAAAAAGTATGAGTAGGTTGAGATGGTTTCACGGTTCCCCGTCTCTCTGCTGCTTCATGATTACAGTCCTGGACATGAATCCTGCATATCATGGTAAACAATAGTTTATTTACTTATATGTTTAACCAAAGGCTGATACTGTGTTTAAAAGTCTGTCATAAAAGTATGCAGCATTTGAGTTTTTCCTACACCGTGGCACAAATAGACTGTTGTCAGTGTCACCGAGTTGTACATTACCATGTTTTCCAGTAGGGGTCAGTGTTGATACAATTATGATCTACTGTTTAACTGAATCGTAATTAAGTATTGTATACATACTGACTCCATTATAAATAAAAACATGTACTTTTAATAATATTTGGATAACATAACTAACTATTTTTATAGGAAAACAGAATTATGAAAATATTTTGGCAACATTGAAAAAATTTTAATGTCCATTTTAAGAGAAAACGTAGTGAGTCAGTAATGCCACAGGCCTGTATATAACTGTACATTGTTAGCCTTTATTCGGAAGAGAGATATAGAGGAAGACAAATGATACGCAATGTGCTCCTTGCTATCTGATCAGTGCTTGTTGGCAGTAGCTGGGTTCAGGCTGAACACAAAATGAGACCGTGGCTTGTGAGAATGTGGACGTTGCTGATAGCTTTAAAAAGAAGCTGAAGACCTGCCTGCTATTATTTAGTTTTGTCCATTTATACTGTTTTCATTGCTGTATCTTACTTGATATTGTAGAGCAGCTTGTGACTTTTGTTGTTGTTGCTCTTGATAAGTGCTGTATAAATAAACGTACTCCCTTACTTGTAGGACGAGTTTGTTGCTGTTTACACCAAATCCATCGTGACTTTATTACATATAATAAAGTCAAGCTGTCTTTTAGAGGGGAAGCTATGATCTGCCCAAGGAGACTCCAGCAGCAGTAGCAGTAGCCATCAGTTTCGGCCTATCCACTGCTTGTAATCCATACTAATGCATTTCTCAATTTCCAGATGAACGAGACACTCAGTCCTTGAATCTTTACGCTTTCTTAGAGCTGTCTAATCCCTGTGACTCTGTCTGAGATGTTTCGCTTTTAATGGCTGGCTGTATTTGAGCAGTAATGGCCACTGTGCTCCCCTTTTCTGTGTTCGACCCTGTATCCGTGTGGAGACAATAGAGTGAGCTGTGTTGAGAATCAATACGTCTCCCTTTGTCTTTTTTTTTTGTGCGGAAAGTGGAATTAGTTCCATCTTCAGAGCAGCAGTATTTTAGAGAACAACAGGCTCACTTAGTGCCTCTCTGGGTTTTAGGTCTCACTTTCAGAACTCTGAAATGTCATTGCTCTTACCATCTTAACACTGATGGTTTAGGTTGAGTACACCTTGCTAATTACACCCTCTCAAGTAAAATACTCTTGTGAAGTCAGAGTTAGACAAAAGCAGAAACTTGTAAAGAAACAGAGTGAAACATTAGTCTTTAGTGCTAGTTGGACAAACTTCTACTGTTCTTCTATCTTGGATACAATGTGGTCAGTTCAACAGGTCACACTGACTTCACATTCCCCATGTGGTGTTTTCACTTCTGTTTCTCTCAGGTACCATTCAGGCATCTTCTACTTCATTTTCTAAAGGATTTTGCTGTTGTGTTTGAGTAAATCGAATAATTTACCCTTATTTACTGTAATACACCCTCTTACATCAAATCTTGTTGAGCCCATTATTCGTTAGTCGAACACAAGAACACTAATAGCCTTTTTCCAGGAGTACCTACTTGGGTCAGCTTGGCACAGCTTTTAGGGTTTTCCATTAGGTGGTAGTACTTGGTACCAGGTACTTTTTTAGTGCCTACTCGACTGGGGTTCCAAGTGATCTGAGGCGATTCGAAAATGTGACGTCAGCAGACTGCATGTCACTGATTGGCTAGTCAGTAGTATCACTTGTTGAGTCATGAGAGCTTCTCCTTCACAAAAATCCAGGCCGCTAATTTTGAAACCTGAAAATTCAGGAAATAGCTACACAAAAAACAACATGGTGGTCCCTGAGTCTGACAAAAAGCCTTAGACTGACCAGCACGTATACCAGCGCCTCGATACCCGTTGCTGTGGCGTTCGTGTCTCATAGAAATGATGTCGCAAGACTTTCAGTCGCATGCTGTAACAACCATAAGCACATTACATTTTACGAGTTTGTAAAGGAAAATGACTGAAAACAAGTCAAGTCGAGTGGAGCAGGCACTAAAAGGCTAAAAGGTTTTGCAGGACTCCACCTGCAGACATCATTTTGACTCTTGCTTAATTCGTTCTCACTGCCCTAAATGGCTTGTACAGTCAGTACAGTCAGTGCAATACATTTATCATGATAGATTGAGTCATTACTCTGTCTGTACACTGCAGGACTTTTTTTTATTTAAAAAGCCTTTTCCACTCTGCTGCTCTTGAGAATAATCAATTCACATGGCTGACTGACTGGAAAATAGTCACTTAAATAACTCCTAGTGATTCTTGGGTTTGAGGAAAGGCTGTCAAAAAGATTGTAAAGAAACTTGCACATCTGTATTATCTCTATAGTGCATATTTGAATGTTCAAGTAAGGTAAATAGAGCAGGCAGTTTTTAGATTTCATGTTACTGTGAGCTAGAATGACCAAAACCAACTAACACCTAGCCCCAAGTAATCGAAAACTTCCAATAAACTGCACTGCAGATTTTAGTTTTCGTAGGGTAATTGGAAGAAAATTCATCACAACTTGAAAATATGTTGATTATTGTTTGTTTTTTTTATAAGACCTCAGATGTCCTCTAGACCTATGAAGACCAGTCTTATCAAAAACTAAGTACACCTTTTCAGCTTTTAAAAGATTTAAACGGGTAAGCAACAGCCAGGTGCTACTGATCAAATTTACTTCACCACCTCTATAAGAGCACTGATCTGGTGCAGGAATGCGTCCATACAACGCCACAAGGAGTGACCCAAGAGCTACAGTTAAATTTCATGACAGTAAAATTAGAAAAAGACTGAACCAGTGTGGATTGTTTGGAAAGCCTCCCCTGTCTAAAAATAGCATGGCAAAGTTACATCTGAATGTACCACAAGACGTCAGGAACGATATTATTTGGACAGATAAAACCAAGGTGGAGATGTTTGGACAAAATGTACGGCACCACATTTCACCTCATAACAGTGGTTAAGCACGGTGGAGGAGAAGTGATGAGTTGGGCACCTCATGGTCATTGACCTGACCTCTGTATTGCCTCTGTATATAATTCGAGAGTCAAATATGAGGCCATCTATCTGGCAGCTAACAGCTGGCTAAAATTGGGTCATGCTAAAGCACATGCAATCTCAAGCATATCAGAATGACTTGAAAAGGAAAGAACCAAGGTGTTGCAGTGCATCAGTCAAAGTCCAGCTCTCAGTCTGATAGAATACCTGAACGTCATGTCAGGAACTTAAGAGGAGCTATGTGATCATTAACAAAAAAAAGTAAACCTTGCACATATCCTGAACTCTCCTTTGATTGTTTTTTTTAAGCTGTTATTCTCAGATTTATTAGCATTTTGTTCTGGAGGTCTTATTTTGAAAAGCAATTTGAATTCTTGCAATGTTTGCCATATTCATTAGTACCTGCGAAAGCTTATTTGGTCCTTTTATAATGCAAATGTTTTTAGCCAGCATACACAATAAAATGAAAGCCTGTGGTTTACTTTACTTTTTTCTTGGCCTTTCTTTCTTTTGGCCCTTTGACTGCCCACTGGTGTGTTTGTCATCGAGGCAGAGGGGAGCCACCAGCTGTACACGAACTCTTCCTGACCCTGGACTGGCTGTCTATAAACTCCTGGCTGGTCAAACAAGAACTCATTGTAGGTAGCTATTCCCACAGCGACTATCATGCTGGCAAGATCAATCTGCTTTCAAATAAAAAAGAAAGCGGTCCGGCCTTACACGCGCCGCTTTTGTGTGTATGAATAACACTCAACTGCCATATGAGTTCAGTAACCTTACAGACTAGGTTTTTAAGACTTTGCGTGTTGTGTGTTTATTGCTGCTTTCACCTTTAAAAGTACAGAAAATATGTACACTCTTCAGGGGTTTTTGTTTTTCATGAGCTCAGTGGCAGCAATGCAAAACCTGGAGGCAATGCATTTCTCCTGCTTTGCAGCAGGAGGCTCTGGCTTGATACTGAGTGATGTATGCTTGCTAAATACGCTCTGTGGGACCTCGGGAATGCCTACTCTATGTTATAAGACATACAGGCACAAACACACACTGCTATATTGTGTCGATGGGAGTTTATGGACTGGGGTAATGACAAAAACTCTTCACAGCATGCAGTGTTATGGTCCCCACTGCTCTCACTAGCAACAAGCAGCATCACAGTGAACAATTGAGCAGCCACTGAAGGAAGGAAATGTATTGCAGAGCGCGAGTATGAGAGAAAAAGAGAGGAAGACTTTGATTAGGTACAATCAACACAGAAATCTGTTCATCTTGGAAACCATGGCAGACTTTGATTACAAGAATGTATAAAATTGACCTTTTTTGAGCTGTTTATGATTGTGTGTTTCTGATTAGATATCTTGATTTTTATAAGTGTCTTTTTTGGTAATAAGTTTAACTTAACTTGTGACTTTTTAGTCAGTTTCCAGCTGGATCTAATAGCTGTTTTACATGAGTGGAGCTGAATTTTATTATTTATTTATTTATTTTTGGGGGGGTTCTGCCTTCAATTTGTAATTACATGGCTACAGTGAAAAAGTTTGGGAATTCGGCCACTATTCCTCTTGAAAGTCAGCTGATCAAATAGATATCGACAGTTAAAATGACAGCGCAAGTGTATAAACAAGCAAATAAACAATGAAATCTGTTTATGTTTTGTGCGTCTGAAAAAAAATATTAGCCAATATATTAGAATATTGGATTTTAAAATTCACACATATCAGTATCTGTATTGTTCTTAAAAATCCTATATCAGCTGAGCTTTATCCACGTTCCCGCTACTTCAGCTTGCTCTGACGACTTGAAAATCAATGCAGTTTAACCATAGATTTGTCAAAGTAACCCAGCTGTCATTCACAGGATCATAACTGGGGACAAAAGTCTGATTCCCAGCTTAGAGACAGACTCCAAGCAGCAGTCTTTAGTGGAAGAAATCATGGCATATAAACCCGAGTATGGGCTTGCAGGCAGGACGTTTACCACAGACTATCTACACCGTGGCCATGTCCCAGGGAGTTTTTTTTTTTTTGCCCACACCAGTGCAGTCTTTGCTCATCACCCAACCTGTTTGCTCCCATTGACTCACCCAAATAAAATTCAGGTTGCTGGGTGGCTGTTTTGACAAAGAGGATGAGATGGAAGTCCAACTGGGCAAAACATGACTGGAATAGGAGTGCTGGAAACTGTGCTGTGCTTCACAACGTGACAGCCTTAAAGGGGCTAGAGGAGAAATCAGTGGACTTTGCTGGGACTCACTGTAGTCTCTTTTAAACATATTTTAACAAGCACGCAGTTAGATCTGCTTAGAAACCGTACCCAACATCAGAAAATGAGTATTAGAAATTTCCTGTGAAGTGACAGGTGAAACCTGTTTTATTTAAACACATTACATCATCTACGTTTTTGGAGTCACGCCAAGATCTCAAGAGCTCTGTAAGGTATTCAACAAAAATACTTATTTTCAAGGGGTGTCTCAGCAACTAACAGTTATTTGAAGTAAATCAGCTTTCAGGACTGGCTTCTCCAGAAAATCCAGCTCTGGAGCAAGTTTTTTTTTTTGTATGAATTAGCATTATGTGAAGTCAGGAAGAAGCTAAAAGCACTTCCATAACTAAGCCCTAATGTGCACACATGTCTGCATTTGTTCCATTGTATTTAGATGTGGACTATGGGCCGTCTTCTTCATAGCATGCAGTGATTGGCTGGTTTATCACTCTTTATAGCTTATTTACATTTGCTTCTGATAGGCTGTCACTCCCAGGCATGCTTTTTTTGCCTGAGGAGGCAAATTAGTGGCTGAAGTGTAAAACCTGGAACATGACTGAAAAAACTGGATCCGGAGCCACTGAATGTCAAAGGTTGTGACGTTTTATTAGCAAGTGTTGCTTCCTGCTCCAGAGTTTGTCTTGTGTGTGTGTCTACAGCAGCTTTAGTTTGATTGTGGGAGGGAACTGAAACCTGCTGTGATCTGATAGCTGGCTTGTTAACTCCATTCCACTGAAGGCTTTGCCTGTTTTCTAGGCATCCCAAACTTTTTCCCCCTGTTGTTCTCAGCCACATAGCATGTTGTCTTCTCTACACTCACAGGATTTGAGTTTCAGGGGGTGAGGACAGTTGTTTTGACTGTGTAAAGCTGTGTGACAAATTCTCCTTCGCTCCTGTTTGAATGTGAAGAACTGGCTTTGTGACTGTCTCTAAAATTCCTTTAGTGCACTCTTGCACTGGGAGCAGGAACAGCTTTCCTGTCATTCAGGATACACGCTCACACTATTCCGGACATCATGCCTTTGGGATCTCTGTGTGGGAAACTTTGAGGAGGGGGAGTGCTCAGAGGTTCAGAGCAGTAACCTGAGCTTGTGGGACAAGACACAAGTATTGGAGCTGAAGTAAATGTTCGATGGATTAATGTTCTCTTTCTTCAGAGGGAAATGGTTTCACAGTGGTGGGGATTTTGTTCTGACACTACCAATGAGGACTTGAGTAGATGTGAATCTCTCCAAGAGGACTCCTGAGTGAAATTTTGCCATAAATTTGAGTTGTGATCCATGAAAACCTCTCCTCACATTTTTCTGCGCCAGTAGCACCTCAGGAGGACTTGGATTTTAGTGCTGTTCATATTTTTTGTGTCGGATTCGGAGTGGGAAATCACACCATGGCTGGAGTTACAAGGAAGGGATCTGGGAGACCCTCATACTACTACAGATTCCTGGGCAAATCCCGACTGCAGCGTCAGCGGAGCCGGTCACGCAGCCGCAGCAGGCCGTCTGCCAGCAGGGGTAATAAATACTACAACTGCTAAAAAAGAAAAAAAGCTCACCATGCAGCAGTTTCAACCTCATGTACACAATGTTAGTTTAGATAAAAACTCGCTGGCAGGGCATTAATACTCATATAATCCGTGGCATTTCCTCTTTTCTAATTTTTGACATCTCTTCTGCATCGCTCATAGGAGAACTTCTCTTCTGGTAGCATTATTTTTAGTCCTGGCAACAACAAGCTGTGTGCTGCCGCTCATGTTTGTGTGTTCCTAAGAAGAAGTTTGAGTTTGTCAGTTGACAGTTTGGCGGAACTATTCGCAAAGTGATGCTGCTCTCACATTTCACCATCAAAGCTGGGAAGCTTGCAGTTCATCGCGAACCTGATGAATTCCACCCTGTTTGGGCACTCTGCCCACATGTGTGTTTTTTCTTATTAGCAACCAAGAAAAAGCTTGAAGTCTGTTAGTTTTTCTGCACTGCATAACTACTTTGTCTTTATTTATTTTTTGCCACTCTGTGCCCTCCAGCAGTGTGTTTGTTCACTTTGCTGCTTCTCTGGATCACTGTACATAGTGCTTGCAGTGTTCGAACTGCAAGGTTCTAGTGAGAAGTCTGCCCCCAAGGCTTTGCTAACATTACTTGAATGAATAGGAAAGAATTATCTCTGAAATCTTCAACCTATTGATTTTTTTCCTTCTAAGTGAGCTGAAGTAAGGTGCCAACCAGGATATGAAGAAGAAAACTATGATTACTAAGTGATTTACTCTGCAGTGGATGTGATGCAGAAGTTTCTAAAGTGAGGATAGTTCAGGAAAACATGTGGCTCTCGCTCACTGAGACTTAATGCTGTTTGTGCTCCATCTCTTCTATAGTAAGAGACGGACAAAGCTGGACCTGAGCGTGAGAGCGAGACAAATGCAGTGTGTAGGTGCCTGCTTTGTATGTCTTCGCTCCAGCTGATGAAAGAGATGCTTTGAAGTCTCCACTCTGTGTCATTCACTCCTCCAAAGAGATCGCGCACACGCATGCATGCAGACGTGCATCGAGTTTAAGTACAAAGGCACACGAAAACACGCTTTGCCTTGATCTCTGTGGCTAAGTGCAAGCTCCTTGCACAAAAAACTTTTACACACAGGCTGCAGATTGTTACGGTGACACACAGACGGGTAAAGTCAGCAGTACTGAAGTTACATTCCCACTTCTGTTTCATTTGGGAAAAAAAGAGCTTTCATTAGCTTGTAGGGTTAAATAAGATGCATATGCAGTAAGAAGAACAACATATGCTCACCGGCCACTTCGTTGGCTGCACCTGTTCAGTTGCTTGCAAGTGCAAATAGCTGATAAACCAATCGTAGGGAAACAACAAGTGCATTTACGTGTGCAGACGTGATCAAGGGGGATTGCTGAAGTTTAAACCAAGCAGTTTTCGGCATTTTCAAATTATGTTACAGTTTGCACGGGGTCACCACAGTTGGACAATAGAGGTTAGGCGCAATTTTCTTTTTCCGTCCCACTGTCGCCAAGTGCTTAGTCGTCTGATTGTTGGGGTTTTCTCTGAATTATTGCAGGGTGACTGTTGTTGTGATTTGGTGCTGTAGGAATTGAATTGAATCTTCTGATGGCTGCTTCCAGCAGGAAAACACACCATGTCACAAAGCTTAAATCATCTCAAACTGGTTTCTTGAGATTTACAGTGAGTTCACTGCACTCAAATGGCCTCCATAGTCACCAGACCTCAATCCAGCAGTGCACCTTTAGGATGCGGTCCAACAGGATGTGCATCACGAATGTGCAGCTGACAAATTTGCATCAACTGTGTGATGCTATCATGTGAATGTTTCCAGCTCTTTGTTGGATTTATGCCACAAAGAATTCAGGATGTTCTGAAGGCAAAAAGTAGTTCAAAGCCAGTACTAGGAAGTGTACCTAATGAAGTGGTCGCTGCATGTACGTATGTAGCTTGTGAGATGAAGTAAAAATAAAATAGCTAATTAAATTTGATGACATGTAAAATCAGCTACATGTTTACATGCAGTGTAACCAGGTGCACATATTTCAGTATTTTTGCTGCACCGTGTTAGCAGACTGCTTCAGAAGCTACTTGTTGTCCACCTTGTGTTAAACCAAAAAGGAAATACTTTCATTCCTCAAATGAAAGGTGGTGTATTATATTCTATTGAGCTAGAATATAATACACAGCGTACTTCTGCAATGAATTCAGCCCATTGTTTAGTTCACTTCGACTCTTTGGAAGCAGAGTATGAAGCTGCTTTCACACACTGCAGAGCACTGTAGCCCTGAACTTTTCTATACGTCACCTGACTCATATTAACCGGCCTTTAAACCGCCACCCTTCTAGTACCAAGTCTTTGTGATGTCAGGTTGTGCAGGTATGCAAATAGTGCAACTAGACATCTGAGCCTTCACTGCTTGTGAGTGAGGATCTTGTGTATTTGCAGTGGTGCAAACAGAATTAAAGCCAAGCTATATCTCACCTAATTCTCCAGAGAGGCTCGAGCCTTTACTAATAGAATAACATCGTTTTTCCTTTTTAGCACAAATGTAACACTTTTATTTTCATGCAGCCAAAAACGGGAGCCTGAATCAGTGCTATTGTTGCTCCAGATGGTTCAAAAGTTTAAATGAGCAAGTTTTGGCTTTGGCAGTCTTGCAGCTATTTCACAGCATTAGTGTGGTTAAAAACAAAGTAACTCTTTGTTATGCACATGTATGTTACGGCAGAGAAATCAAATCTATCTTGGTGAAATCAGATTCAATTTTTTTTATTCCTTACAGTTATGGAAGGTTTACTGCAGAAAGTGGACGGTTGCCTTCTTACTTGGGTGGCTGCACTTATTTTTGGTTCTTTTTGCACTGTCTTTGCAACTAGTAAGTACTTTAGCTTTGTCAGTCACGTCTAGATTAGCCGTACATTCTCTCGTCTCATCCAGAATGACTGCATTACCATAGAACAAATAGTACTACAACCACATAGTAGATTTTCTTTAATTTGCTGTAATGAGATCTGTGGGGAGAGAAGAAATAAATAAGAGGTCTCTCTGGTAAACACTTTAGTGTGCCTGAAGCAAGATGAGACGCTATTGTTGAGATGTGTCTCACATGTGAAGCGCAGCAGCAAAGCATGGAACAATAAAGTTTTGCTCACACCATATCTTGAGGAAGGTGCTGTAGCCTCTCCTGTCTATTGCACAGTCAGTGGCACCGATCAGATGGCAGCCGCATGAGCTCATGTGTTATTGTTTTCTGAGCGTGTGCTTGTCTGTGCATTGTTATCTGTGAATGGAAAATTTCAGGAAGGTTCACCCTCAGAATCACTCTGGATCTGTTTCCTCTGCTCTGCCAGGGCTGGCGACATTTACATACAAAATTATCGCTCGTCTGTAAAAGGGAGAGCGGCGCAGCCTGTTCTGACTTGCGTGTTTTGGAGGCCCCCCCCCCCCTGCAATCATGTAACTTGCATCTGAATTGTCCCCTGATTGGAGTACTGACTGTTTTTCACAACAGAATCCTTCATTTATCGCCTCTGTGTCAGACAAAGAGTCTTTGCATTACACAACAGCTTTAAAAAAAGTTAAAGGTAACTCTACTGAACTTTTTCAGCCTCCTCAGAGAGATGTTTTTGTTCGGTGGAACAAAATTGGGCCTTTGAAAACGATATCCTCCCATATTGACACATTTCTAACAGCAAAGTTGAGCTGTCATTAGTAGATCTTTCAGGTACAAATCTGACAACAGATATCAGACTTACCTAAAGAGTGTTTTTGGAAAGTTTGGATCTTTCTCTCCCCCCAAATCTGCCAGTTACTCTGAGATAGAAATGACTTGACTTTTTTTTTTTTTTTTGTCCATTGATCTCAGTCTGCTCTTGCATATTTTTTTTCTCCCTGACTTTTAAAGTTGGCAAAACATCACCTGAACACCACAGGAAGTGATTCTTTTCTCCCAGTCCTTCTAGATTACCTTGATTTTCCTTTCATCTGAGAAATCTTAGTGTTTTAAATTAGTTTGAGTAGTTTTAACTTCCCTAACCTTCATCCTGCTCCACAGAGTGTAAAAGAGATTTGTATTTTTGCCTTGTATGTCAGCCAAATTGGTTTGTGGATTGAAGTGCAGTTATCATCTTGGTTTTTTTGGGTTTATTTTGTGATGGATGTGACAAGTAAGAGGTGGATCTGAATGAGAAAACGATGACACTGTATGCTCAAAGGTCAGCTACAGTGTAACCAAGGTAACAGTATTGTAAATCTGCTCTATCAAATGAAACAAAATCATGTTATATTACATAGACATTTAACTCAGGAGCTTATATACTCAGGAAAATGCTTGAAGGTACAGTCAGTAATTTTTTGAGGGCATTTAATGGAAAAAGGATATTGTACTCATAAATAGACACAGTTACACACATCTATTAATAGACGCACGTCCTGTGCGTCTATTAATAGATGTGCGTGCATTAATAGATTTGGAGTGAGTTTGCGGTTTGTGGGAGCCGCCATGTTAACCCACCATATTTGAATACTGAATTCTCGCCCGGCATTGACAGCTGAGGTAAACTGTGGACTGACAGCCTTCTGTAGATGGGGGGGAAAAATTGTGGGGCAGATCTGGATCCACTGTAAACACTAGCAGAAAGATGCCGGCCACAGCCGTTATGAGCTACGGTCTAAATGTAATGTTTTTGCCACCATATCTATATTTATGGACTCAATTTATCAGAGATAAGAAAATAGAACTCTACAGAAAGAAATCCGTAATCTACTGATATCTAGTGGTGAACATTTTCTACACTGCAACACTAATAAGGCCATAAATCAAATAGGGAGTGTTGTCATTTTCTGACAGACCTTTTTATAATCTTTCATATGTTTTGCAACCATGAGGAGTCGCCCCCTGTTGGCCATTAGTAAGGATCATTCACTATTCAGACCTGGATACTAAGGCAGTATTTTATATATGGTCTATTTCCTTCCCCAGACCCTACTGGAAATAGCAAATTTATTCTGTTTCAGCTTCTTGTAAAACATTAGATGAGGTGATCTAAAAGCCAGTCTTTAAATTGGGAAGTAAAGTTGAAGGTTAAGGGTGTCTCCACTGCCTTTCAGGCAGCATTACAATAATGGCAAGACTTTGTGGAGATACAAACATGAGCTAATAAGTGAGTGTTAGCCATTCCCTCCTGCATTTAATCTTATGCTTCACTGCACTAATCAGATAATGGCTTTATAATAAAATTAAACAGTTTAATATGACCTGTGACCACTCAGTGGACTGTATGGATGCACAACAGCAAGTTTTGCAGTTCCTTAAAGTAAGGCAGAACTGCAGGAGAGAACAAAGGAGAGGAAAATTAAAAAAGAAATGCTACTGAAAAAGTTTAGTAGGACTTGTGAAGGGGAAAATTGACTTAGCTAGATGGTCGACGCAGAGGGTTTTATTATGTATAATCTGAATGTAAGAAGAGAGAGTACTGTAAACTCCAGTAAAACATGCGCATAGCATGAGCTAAAAGACTGCAGGTACACAGACAGGTTAGTGACTGGTCCATTGAGAGTCCTAACCATATTCAGTAGTGGTGCAACGGATCACGGTTGATCCGTAATCCGAACCGATCCCACGCCACGGTTCGGCACGCACGTGATCCGAAGATTCGAAAAAGAAGGGAAAAAAGTATGTGTATGGTGCGCGTGGTCAGTCTGTCAAGCGAAGGTCTGTCCAAGTGGAGGAGCAGAGGAGTTTTCGGTATTTAAGCAGCCCTTTGCTGCCCAGTCCGACCGGGCTAAAGCTATTACAAAAGCTACTGGGGTGTTTAGCTGCAGACGGGAGGCCGTATTCCGTTGTGCAAAACAAGGGGTTTAAACTATGATGAATGTGCTTGAGCCATGCTATGATATCCCGTTGTGTCTACTTTAGTGGCAAGATCGTTCCAAGCATGTATGAGCAGGAAAAAATTGAAGTTGAGGCTGAACTGTCCTAGGCATCTTCTGTTGCCCTAACTACTACAAATGAGTGGACCTCCAGGGAAACGGAAAGCTACGTGACAGCTCATTATATCACAGTGGAGTGCGATATAATGAGCGGTATGTATTATTGTAGGGTCTACCTTACAATATAAAGCGCCTTGAGGCGACTGTTTTTGTGATTTGGCGCTTTATAAATAAAATTGAATTGAGTGGTAGATACAAAGCCCTGCACTGCCCTATATTGAACCATAATTTTTTTTTTAATAATTGCGTGGAATGAGTCTTGAGTTGAATGTTTTTAACAGGCAAAAAATACTTCAATAAGTGAATAAGTAAATGTTACATTTTTGTCTTTTTTTGCTGATCCGAAAATTGATCCGATCCATGACTTAAAACCGTGATCCGATCCGAACCATCAGATTTTTTTATCCGTTGCACCACTAATATTCAGTGCAGTCACACAAGTAACAACTGCATCAAATAGCACAACAGCACAGAAAGCGCTGCTGCCGACAGTCTGCAAGAAAGTGTTTGAATTGCTCAATAACAACTCAATAATGCATTACCACTGACAGCTATTGCTCGTAATCATATTCTCAATGGGTCATTACCGAGAAACACTTTTGATCCGTGCTACTGCGTCACGTTTAATTTATGTCAGGTTGTTTATGCTGTGTGCGAGTGCTTGTGTTTGTTCGCGCTGATATCTACTGATGGGAAGTGAGGACCGAGTTCGGGCTTATAGATGGGGAAATGCGTTGACAACAATTCAGACAGCCGTGGTGACTCAGTTTCTCACTCCCACGTCACATTCCCACTGAAACTCAGGAAGTCAAATAAGTCCGCATTCTGGCTTTCTGTCCCTGAGTGTTCAGCTGCTTTAAATTTTAACATGTCAGAGAGAGAGGGGGGTAAAAAAGAGGGTATTAGAGCTAAGTGGTGCCAGGTTCAGCCTCAACTTCAATGCCAAAGGAATCACTTTGCTGTTTTCTCTAAAACAGATTAGCCCTTTGATCTGTCTCTGCAGCTTGCTCCCGAGCCTCCTCTCTGTGATTAAAGTCATGTTTTAGTAAAGACTTCACTAATCAACACAGGCAACATGATTCTTTCGGTATTTTTGACTTCATTCTCCGCAGATGCGTACAATCAGGTCGAGAGGCTGGAGAATATGTGGGATCAAGTTTGCGTGGAGAAAAAAGTATTTCCCACTGACTTTGCCAGTTCTGTATTAAAAGGATGAGTGATAATGTTATCGCTTTGCCTCAACGATCATATAATAGAAAGCAGAGACGTGAAACGGAGAGACAGCTAATATAGCAGTGTGGCAGTAAAGTGGAGCCATCAGAACCTCTCTGCATCAACGCAGTGTTTAACCCAGGATTACTCTCAGATCTTTACTGAAGTCTGTGTCCTTGTTTACCCCCCAACCCACCCACCAGCCCGGTGAGTCATGGAGATGGGCCAGACGATGCAGTGTTTCTGAGCACCCAAAAAAAGACTCCACTAACAGCCTGACAGGTGCAAGCAAATTCCCCCCCGCCCCCCAAATCCATAGATATCAACTCAGATTACAAGGCAGGAGTAGTTTTTGCGAAATAGCTGCAGAAATATAGAAGATTATTGCCTGTCAACATGCAGCGGACTGTATGTGTCACTGAAAATGGTTATTTTCTTATGGTATGTGCAAGAACACAGAAACACAGTTGACAGTGGAAATTGTGAAAATGGGACGTTAATGATATCAGTTGGTGCATTTTAGCCATCGTCATCCTTAAATTAACAGAATTCAGTTTTATTTACAGTATATAGCGCCAAATTACACCAGCAGCTGCCTCAAGGTGCTTTACAATCATACAACATAGAAACTGTAAATTAAACAACCTCCTGTGAGAAGCGCTTGATGACAGTGGGAACAAAAAAGCAGAACCAGGTTCAGGGGGGGGGAGCCGTCTGCAGTGATCGGCTGGTAGAGGTGGAGGCATTAGCACATTTAAACAACAGAAGCTGACCCAAAGGGCTTTAGAGACAGGCGTGTTTATATTCCAGGTCTCAAAAAAACATTCAAAATACATGAAAAGCTGAAATGTGTGTTTTGTTGTATTAACTAATTATTGGGGAAAGTAAAAATCACTGATATTTAGTGGTCAAAAATGTGCAAATTAATGATGATTCTTCTCATAAATCATGACATACTGCTCTCTCCTACAGCCACCATTATAGGTTAAAAACACCAGTATCGGTTTTGGTATCGGCAACACTGGCCCTGTATTTAATGGGTATTTGATAGATAAAATCTGCAGTATCCCACAGCACTACCGAGTGGGGGTTTAGGGCACAGAGGTGAGACAAAAGGCTCAGTGTGGAAGATAGCTAAGTAATGATTAAATGCAGAGTGATGTTTAAACACAAAGTTAAAAAACAGACAAAAAGAATAATCAAAATACAACGACACTGAAAGCACTGTAGCGCATATTGTGGTTTGTATTGTTGGGACTTGTCTGTAATAATGCGATCGACAAAACACAAAGATTGAGAACAAATATTGTGAAGCCAGGAGGCTGGAGTTTGAGTTCACCGTGTGCAGTTTGTATTCCTCAGAGGAAAACATTTTAAAGGCTTGCACAGAGGACTGCGTGAGCACCTTAGTTAATATGGTGCACCATCGCTTGACTCTGAAAGAGCTCCAGGGCATCTTGACTTTGACCCCTCAAGTCTCCAAGAATCTTAAGGGGGGAAACTTGTCTTCCACAAGTCTGATAACTCCCATAGAAGTTCAGTTCGCCTGAAGTCTGGTGACTGTTAAAGTTAGCGAATATAATTGATATAGTCTTCAAACCCTTCAAACCATTCGGTGATAGTGGAAGATGCAATTCCCGTCAGGATACAAGTGTTTTCTCACACTCAGAGCAACTCTGTATTGATTTGCAGTGACCCTTTCCTTCAAGCTGACCCAATCATGTCAGGAAAAGAGCTCCACAGATTCCCCTCACTACAGGGACTCAAAGGTTTGGGTTTTCCCTGTAATTTGTCGGGTCAGCATGGGACACTCGCTCCATATCTGTGTGAGTGCTAGTGCACTAGTGGATGTTATTGAAGTTAGTAGGATATCAGCCAGCACTTACAGGAATGCTGCAGCTGAGTCGCCCTCTGCACAAACACAAACTTCCTCCTTCTTTGCCCCACTTCTCCTCCTCCTCCATCCCTCTCCTGTGCTTTTCCATAACAAGCTGCACACAAAGGCACGAATGCGCCAAGCTAAACACAAACCAAAGCTGCTCTCTTTCTTCATATCACTTGCATGTTGTTGGATGTGGATCTATTTTCCTTGTAGATAAGAAGTAGTCAGCTGTTCCGCCGCTGGATGCTTTGTGCATCAGTACTTGTAATTTATCCATCAGCTGGTTGCACAAAGCTGACAGAAAGCTGAGGCTCTACATTCCTCATTGAGGTGTTAGTATTAAATTCAAGGATGATTTCATGTTTCTTTGATGTGCGTTTGCGTGTTGACTTAGGGATGGACCTTGGTGCCCAATCACAGCTAAGTGACCGTCGTTTGTGTCTGCACCAGTGACTTTTGCAGGCTGAAATAATTCTCTTTTATTCCCTGGTGTCGAGAGCCTCTCCAAGGAGACTGAGCAGCACCTCTTTATCGCCCCATCATCCCCGCACTGAGTAAATACAAATCCCATAGGTCAAAAGTCCAGCGCTGTCCCCACAGCTCAGCGTCAACACATCATGGTTTCTGTGTACATGTGAGGAAACAGATGCAAACAGATCTCGCTCACCAAAACATGCTTTAGAATAGCCATTAAGTTTGATGGCTCAAAGCTGTGGTCGCGGTACAGCGTGTGCCTGGGTGGGCCTCTCCCGTGACTTCTGTTACATAGACTGAGCATGAAGTGAGATATTCCACTAAAAAGACCTGAGATCTGAGAAAAAATTAAAAGTTAGTTTAAAGTCTAAAAATTGAGTTTCTTTTAGTTGAGGGGAAAACAGAAAAACGATGTATTTGTGAAGCAGCCGTGATGAGAGCCGGGGTGGACTGAGACAAGATAGTCATCCAGGTAGAGAGAACAGAGCAAACACAGTCTGACAGCCTGTGATTTTATTTATTTCTTTTTTTTCTGCAAGTTTTCATTGGTCTGAAGTGAAAGAGACAGAGTGTGTTTGTGTGCGTGTATGTGTGTGTGTGTGTGTTATCTCTCTTCTGCTTTTTTCCCCCTCCTGTCATAACACAAGAACTCTGCAATCTCTGCGGGGGCTATTTTCCAACCCTGAGGGTATAGACTTCTTGAAACACTGATAACAGGATCCTGTAGTTAAACCTTCAGTGCATTAGCACAGTGAGCACAGTTTTGCTGCTGTTGTTGTATTTAAACCTTGGTAAATGGCCTGCATTTGTATAGCGCTTGACTTAGTCCCTAAGGACCCCAAAGCGCTTTACACTACATTCAGTCATCCACTCATTCACACACTGGTGATGGCGAGCTACATTGTAGCCACAGCTGCCCTGGGGTGCACTGACAGAGGCGAGGCTGCCGGACACTGGCGCCACCGGGCCCTCTGACCACCACCAGTAAGTAACGGGTGAAGTTCTTGCTCAAGGACACAACGACTGAGACTGTCCGAGCCGGGGCTCGATTAGTGATTGGTTTCAAGTCGTTCCATAGATCTGTCAAACTTCAGGAAAACTTTCAGCTGGTTTTACTGTTGTCGCTTTTATAACACCATATTTGGTCACACAGTGAAGCTGTTTAAATAAAATCATGTTTTTGCTTTACCACTAGTATTTAAGGGGAAACTGTTCTAGATGCCAAGCAAGGTTGGCGCTAAAAAGGAGTCCATCTACATTATAATAACCTTTAAATACCTGTAAATAAAGGATATATTTAAAAGATGGTTCTAAATGCAGTTTTGGTCTCTATACATAGTTTCTCTTCCACACAACAACTCTGAGTGCAGTGATTTAAACCCCCCCCCCCCCAAAAAAAAAAACAACAACATTTTAAACTACCTTAACTAATTCAATTGAGTAAGGGGTGTGGCTGCCTTGATGTGTCCGTTAGGTATCATCCACTACAAGTTATTAAACTGGACCTCTGTAACGTGTCTGTGCTGTTTGTCCCTTTTGGATCATCGTTAATAGGTTAGTATTATATCTTGCTGTGTAGTTTAAATCATCCCAGAAGTTTCTGTTTCAGTTTTAAGTGGTTTATTAGTTACTTGGCACTAATTAGTCAATATATGAGTTTATAAATGCAACATGCTAACTAGCGGTTGCGGCTAATTTTAGTACTCAACAATTTCATCCAACTTCTGATTTAAAAAAAACAAAACCTGGCAGTGTCCAGAATACTAATGTTGAAGCTTCTTTTTGATTGATTTATTAATGGTTAAAATACAAATGTAATACAATAGACAAAGAAGTGTGTGTGTGTGTGTTACAATGATGTCAAATAAACATAATGAAAAAGTTACAAATAATAATGGCTTTTAAAACCTTATTGTTTAAGAATAAATTGTGGGTACGCAGAGTTCAATTTCCTCCAAGAAATGAGGTGGTATAGCGTTGTCTTTGAGAATTTGCATTTATGAATGTGGAATTTGGGAAAGAGTCAAATCAAACTGATGAGGTGAAATGCTTTTGAGCTGCTCTCACTAAAGTCAGAACAACCAAATAAAGAGTAAAGGCTGTCTAAAAGTAAATGGAAATAAATAAATAGGAGCTAGTCTCTGGGAAAATCTCACAAAAAGCGCACAGTGTATATGTATCACTCTTATATTTTTATACAAAGTTTTTCTATGAATTAATGTAAAGGGGGAAAAAAAGGGAAAAATCCTAACATTTCTAAACATCATGAACAAACAGACAGAATGGCTACAAACACAATGCAGAACCCTTTTGGGTTTATTGGTAAATTTGTATCTGGTCTGAGTAACTGAATAGTAAACCTTCATTGTTGAACTACTGATTTGCCAGGAGAATACTATTAGATGACTTGTATAGAATAGAGCTTCACAAAACATCTAACCAGTATAGCTCGTAGTTCCCCCAAGAACACACATGGAGTTAAACTGTAGCAACATGGATTAATGTTTTATATACTACAAAGGAACGGTATAAGAATTATAAATGGATCTGATTTAGGGTAATACCGGTATAATGTTAGGCAACGATAGGAAAATGAAATATCGCAATAGAATATGAGTAAAACGCGCATGCGCAGTGCCTTTGTTTTCATACGCACATGGCCGATTGTTGAGTGAAACAGATGAACCAGAATTGGTTTGTAAAAATGGTGCAACTTCAGTGATGTGGAACTGGTTTGGTGTTTGTCCGTCAGATACACGACAAAGCACATTTTTTTTGCAGAACATGCAAGCGGCCGTCGTTATTGTCGTATTTGTCGGACTAAGATGCTCTTAAATCTGGGAGTAATCTGGGTCCTAAACGCTGTATGCTTCAGGTCAAACGAACACTGCAGCATCACTGAGAGTTAAAAACTGTCTCAATCCTTTCATCTTTAATAAAACGATCAGCATTGCTGCTTAACCAGGTGAAACTATGAAGTTTAACTTCCAGCCATCCATGAAAACAAAAGTTATTACATTTAACGGAGTTAGAAGTTAGCAGGAAGCTAGCGGAAGTTAGCTCGCTAGTTTCGCTAGTTACCTAAGCATGATATAGCATGTTCTGACTGAGAGATTTCTGAAAAAATTCAAACGTACAGCTCTGCTATCACTTCCAACATAAATGAAGACAGGAAACTAAACAGCAGTGACGTTTGTAGGGTTACTGAAGTTGGGCTAGCTGCTGGTATATAATGATGTGCTACGTGATCGCTAGCGACACAGCTATGTTAGCATAACATAAACAGTGAAGCTGGAGGACGAACACTAACACTTTTCCACTTATAAAAGTTAACGTGAAGGTTCCTCATGGTTAGAGACAAATGCAATCACATGGCAGGATGCTGTAAACGGACCAAACTTCAGTCAGGAGAACAACTGAGATAATCCATCCACAATACAAGGTTAGTCATTAATATACTGCAGCAACATGGGAATAGAGCAGAATTCATTCATTAATAAATCAATGGTACAGAAGTGGAGGAAGCAAGAAGAATGAGTTTAATAAAGTTTGATTTATCTGACTGCTTTGTTTCGCTTAATGTGCCTTATAATCCCGTGCAACTTATGGTCCGAAAAATACGCACTGCACACTGCAGTTTAATGTTGCAAAGCACCTCTTTTTAACTTCAGTGGATATTATACATGGTTATGCTCAGGATATGTCAGCCCATTTCTACTGGAAATGCCTTTTGGTTAAACTTTCAGCAAGGAATTTGCATTTGCACTGTTACATTTTTATAAAGCTTTAATGTACATAAAAACCAGCTTCTTGTTTAAGTGAAAATAAATGGAAGGTTGTCTTTTTGCGCTAGTAATGTTGTGGAGTTGTATTTTGTCTCGCATCAATTATATCGTCGGTTATATCGTTATCGCAAATTTTCAAATATATATCGTGCTAAATATTTTTGGCCATATCGCTCTGCTCTAATCTGATTATTATGAACAAGCGAGTGCAAGATTCATTAAAACCCTTGGTAGGACCTCAAAATCCCATCCTTTCGTGAACCTCGGGACCAAAAAATGGTCCCGCCCCAAAAGTGCTCTAAAAATGTTATATATCAATATTTTTTTCTACTTTAAATTAGTCAATCTTTTAAAACTACTTCTGCTTAAAATATCCATGTCAAGTTTTAATTATATTTTCATTGTTTTAACCCTTTAAATCCCAGTTTTATTACATGAGCGCCCTGTTTTTTTAGCCCCAAAAAACAAAAAAACTAAATATTTTCCAAAAAAAACATTTGAAGTAATATTTGTTTGTTATTATAATTAGGCCTTTAGATGGACTAAAGATTGGCACCAACAGTCATTTCGATCGCCTTTTATTTTTTTTCCAGGAGCGCATTTCATAAAATGCACACTATCGACCACGCCCAAAAAGTCCTATAAAAAATTTATATATTAATATTTTATTCCACTTTAAATTAGCCAATCTTTTAGACCTACTTCTCCTTGAAATATTCATGTCAAGTTTTAATTACATTTCGCGGATTTTAACCCTTTATATCCCGGTTTCGTCACATGAGCGCACTGCTTTTTTTGCCCCAAAAACATAAAACATAAAATATTTTCAAAAAAAAACATTTGAAGTAATATTTTATTGTTATTATAATTAGGCCTTTAGATGGACAAAAGATTGGCACGAACATTAATTTCGATCCGGTTTTAATTTTTTTTGCAGAAGCCAAAAATGTCCCCAGGCGGCGCTGCTGCTCCTGCTCCCCCGGGGAGGAGTGCCTCTGCCGCGGGTGTGTTTCGCGCAGCGCCGGAGCATATGGTTCGGTTCCCGTGTCTGCAGCACACACTTCCGCTACCACGTGAAAACAAATACGTCATTTCCTGTTGATTAAAAAAAATTAATGCACCCTCAAACGAACCTAAGGTCAGAAAATGGTCCGGAACGAGCAGCGGGCCAAGCTGCTGCTGTACGCGGGAAATTAGTCTGCCTTTTCCGGGTATCTGTCTCGAGCAGGCCGCTGGAGAACATGTGTATGTTCCAGCAGGCGTCACATGTGGAGCAAGGGCGCCACCCGGTGGACAAATAAAAAAATTACAACTCTAAGGCCTGTAGTCCAAAACGAAACCTAAGCTGGAAACCTGACAATTCCTTTGACCGTAATTTTTCTGGCGTGAAAAATAGCGTTTATAATGGGTTTCAATGGGGCACAAATCGGCCACGAGGTTCGATAGTGGATGTATGCCTTTTATTCAGCCATTTAAGCTCATTTAAAAAACTCAGACTGAAATTTTAAAATAAAATGGGAAAAAAATACATGTTTGAAAATTTGGCTATACTCCATTAAACACAGTGGAAATGGCGTGGAATTAAAAAACGCAAAGGCCACGAAATGGTCCCAGGTTCTACAGAGGGTTCTAAACTGCATGCCTTAAAACATTCTGATTTAGTTGAGCTATGCACCACACTGATATTGTACAAAGCACAACATAATCTCCTTCTAAATTATATTTAGAGGTTGTTTAAAATTTGAAAGGAGGAGAAAAACAAAAATTTCATAAAAGCAAAAGATAATGGGTGTAAACCTGTGTAGCAATTGTGATGAGGGATTAACACTATTTTGTTGACTATATAACAGATTTATTTAAAAAATAAAATCTGGTGCTACATATAAAAATTAGATAGGCGTCTTTGGCGTTTGTTTTGGTGAAATCTAGTGCTGACATTTAGAATACGTTGTGTATGTTGGCCAATAATTGTTTTTCCTATCAAATGGAATTCTTGATTGTCCAAATTTATTTATTTATGTAACCTGATTATTGCAGTCATTGTTATAATGACTGATCATTCATAAATTAAATATAAAACAGTCATAGAATTTTCTTAGCTGCCATTCAGAAAGAGTGTAGAATGATGTAGATTTATAAATACAAAGTAATAATACTGATCCCTAATAATAGGGTTATCAGAGGGTTTCTGCAGGTCCCTATTTTGTCTGTTTGTTATCTGTGATATTATATACATACTTTAGGTAAGGGTAAGGAAGAGCAAACAACAACGTAGCAAGTTTAAGCATATTAAATAAGCCATGTAAATGTTTTTAAAGCACTCAGTTTGTCTTTTTATATAGCGGGATATGCACACAGTGTAATTTGGTGACAATAAATGAAAACACAAACTTTATTTATAAGAAATCTTGTCATTTAACAGGCCTATTCTGTTTTTTGTCCTGTCTTAGTTATCTGGCATAAAAGCATGCTATGTTGTATTAACTCATAAGAACAGCAGTATCAATGTATATGTAACAGATGAATCATGTTTTCAGGGACACAGAGGAACTTTTAATTGTCAGTCATTTGTTTCGGGGGAGGAAAAAAAGGAAGGCTGATACTGAATGTTCTTTTTCAAATCATTTGAAGGTAGATTAAAAAACCCTGTACAACAATATCTTCCTTACAATTTCATCAGTTATCACAAAGGCACTTGGCACAACCTGCTCCTTGTGGTTATAAACATAATCCGTTCATGTAAAAGAACAATGTCTACGTAGGAAGTCAGGCATTGTTTTTATTTCACCCTGCTTTAAAACAGAAGCACATTGGTACAGCCATGCAAAAAGCGTGCTGGTATGCAAAATATTCCACACTGGACCTGTTTTCACATTGATAATTAACTAGATGTTATCAGTGTTCTCTGTCTGACATCTGACTACCTGATTTGGATAGTTCTTTTCTTTATCAACACAACTGGATAGGTGTACTGGGTAGGTAATGCTTAACTGGGAGTATTAAATATCACAGTTTGCTTCCAGAGATCTATACCACAAAGCCGGATTTTGTCTTTTCCATGTAATTCAAGGGTTAACTCTGGGCTTTCTGTACTATGATAGTGGTTCATTTCTTATCAGATTAAATCTCCATGGCAACTTACTCTGTAATCCTAACCTGCTCCAGATTAGAGGAACTGAGGAACCTATAACAAGTCACTATTGTACTTACTGACCTCATATTAAATTTCTATGACGATTAAGCCTATTGAATTCCATTTTTATATTTAATCCGGTTGTTCAGTGATGACGCGACGAATCCTACTTCCGGGTCTAAAGTAGTCTGCGTTTAATATGGCTTTTGTGTTGTTAACATGTTTAATGTTATGTATTTTCTTCTATTTGATCTCAAAAAGCTCCTAAAACAGTCAGTGATCACTGTTGACCTCCCTCGGCTTTTATTACCGCTAATCATTTATTTAAGCTCAGTTTTTAAAACCTTAGGATGTAACTACAGCCCAGCACATGCAGCAGTATATGAATGACTAACCTCGTATTGTGGATGGATTATCTCAGTTGTTCTCCTGGCTGAAGTTTGGTCCTTTTACAGCATCCTGCCATGCGATTACATTTGTTCCTGACCACCGAGAACACTCACGTTAACTTTTATCGAGTGGAAAAAAAGTTAGCTTGTTTATATTATGCTAACATAGCTGTGTCGCTAGTGGTCACATAGCACATCATTATATACTAGCTAGCCCTTCGGTAACCCTACAAACGTCACTGCTGTTTAGTTTTCTGTCTTCATTTATGCTGGAAGTGATAACAGAGCTGTACGTTTTAATTTGTTTCCAAAACCCCGCAGTCAGGACATGCTATATTGTATTTAGATAGAAGCTAGCGAGCTAACTCCCTGCTAACTTCTAACTCCGTTAAATGTCATAAATTCCGTTTTCATGGATGGCTGGATGTTAAACTCAATTGTTACACTTGGTAGAGCAGAACGCTGATCATTTTATTAAAGATGAAAGACTTTAGACAGTTTTTCAACTCTCAGTAATGCCACAGTGATCGTTTGATATATGGACCTGCAGCGGAGTTTAGGCCCAGACACGGCTAGTGACGTCAGACTGAACAACCGGATAGGTTTAATCGTCATACGACATCTATAATATTTATAATTGAATACATGTATCCAGTTTGAAGTTTCCATATGCTCTAATTTTACTAGAATGTTCTTTAGAGATTTTTAATCACCATTTTATCATCATCTGTGGCAGAGCAGGTCAGCCACTAATCAAAAGGTCGGTGGTTTGATCCCAGGCTGCCTCCTGGCTGCATGCCAAATATCCTTGGGCAAGATACTAACCCCATGTTTGCCTACTGGTGGTGGTCAGAGAGCCCGGTGGCGCCAGTGTTCGACAGCCTCGCCTCTGTCAGTGCGCCCCAGGGCAGCTGTGGCTACAATGTAGCTCGCCATCGCCAGTGTGTGAATGTGTGTGTGAATGACTGAATGTAGTGTAAAGCGCTTTGGGGTCCTTAGGGACTAGAAAAGCGCTATACAAATGCAGGCCATTTACACTCATAGGGATCATTTTCTGTGAAACACACGTTTAAGATTGGTTAAATGTTCCCAACACCACACCTTTAATGGGAACGCACAGGGGAAGCCCTGTGTTAACTTGGCAAATTGATACCCAACTTTATGTTGTTTATCCTGATTGCACTTCACTTCGGAGTATAGGGCCAAGAAGTGGGATAGTCTCAAAATCCTGCGTCCTTTAAAAACTCCCTTTTAACAGGCAGAAACCTCCAGCAGAAACAAACTTCCAGCTTAGGGAGAGGCAGTCATCTTCCATGACCAGTTGAGGGTTAGGGGAGAGAGGCTGTTGCCAAAAAGTCTAATATTTCTCCTTTAAAGGTCAAGTGCATTCACTCATAGGCTGCACTCTGTCTGGCTCTGCTGGCCAGACAGAGTGCAGCCTGGGCGCACATATTCTAAACTCCCAGCTATCAGTTGGTTTATACTGTTTTAAGCCCCCAAGGGCTCAAACTAGCACTTCCAGCTGTGGGTGGAGTCAAAACAGAAGCATGGCTCTTTTTTGTAGTAGGTGCTGATGGGGGATAGAGGTTAGTTTTTAGGAGATGAAGGTGTGACGATGCAGTTTTTGGACAGATTGAAGAAAATAAACGAGCTCGTGATAAGGTAAGACAATTAGCTGGATAAAGAAATGAAGAAGTCATCAATGAGAAACAGAAAGGAGGTGAGAACAGTGCACTGTATGGCCTTAGGTCTTTGACACTTGGTTTTCCGGTAACACCCTTTTGACCCAGCTGCTGTCTGTGAGCTCCCTGTGATCTCTGATCCTCTGACCTTACAAATGCAGCTCCCAAACACACACGTGCACCAACACACACACCTTTAAATCTTAAAATAGCTACAGTTAATAGCAGTTCCCCAGAGCCCCCAAGCAGGATGTTTCAACAGTCTGAGACCAGCCACCACATGCAGCGCAGCTCTTTCATTGTTTTCTTCCGGATTCTGATTGGAACTGGTGTTTATTAATTTAAATTTCATTGAGTACGACTGTTTACAGCTCGCCATCTGCTTGCGGGTTAGAGTCGGATACGGGAGCGAGTTATAGCGAGAGGGTGGTGTGGGGGCAAATTCCACGCGCTTGTGAAGATCCATCGCACGCAGATGTTGAAAACATGTGGAAGCGCTGGCTGCAAGTTTCACACACAGCAATTAGTGTAGAACTAAACGATGTGTGTTCGTGTGTGTCTTTTATGCGCGAGCTCCCCTCTTGAGCGCTTGTAGCAGCCAGCTGTACGTAAGTGGGGGGGAGATTTCCGTGACGAAGTTAACTGGAGGGGTACATTTATTAAAGTTGAGCGGAGAAATGCGCCAGTGCTGATGATAACCCTAATCAAGCCCATTTTCTCATGAATGATTTTCTGATTTTATTTATTTTAGACAGAATGCATTTGTTGTCTGGTATAATATACTAAAAACAATATAGTATGTGGAGCATCATAACAGATCGAGAGGTGCAGGTATCACCACAGAAGTCCACTGTGTTCCTCGGATTTGTACGCAGCCCTTGCAGCCCTCCTATCTAGACATGGACTCTCTTCTATGTAGGCATGGACTCATCTTGACACACTTGACAGACAGGGCTCTTGAGTTTTCTGTTTTGTACAGATATAAGGGTTTTAGATGAGTCTAATTCTGATTATCTTATCTCTGACTGCACATTTCTAAGCTCAACATGGCATTAATGCTTAGCTAGTTTGCTTTGCCTTCACAGAGCAATGGATCTCTACTCAGAGGATCGGGCTTTTTCAATTACAGAGACTTGAATTCGCTCCATGTCAGAGCATGTTATGGCTGTCTGCTTTTTGATGCTCTGGACCACGTGCGTTTCTCTTCTGTTCTCTTTGTGTGGGCTCGGGATGCTTCGCACAGCAGGAAGTGCTATTCCTATGCTTGTTCTTCAATTACTGTGTAACAGCGCTTAATACAGTCAACCAGCCTGTTAAGCAGCAGACAGCTAATTTAGCACAACTCAGCTTGATGAGCGAACAGAAAAGACAGCACTGACAAACACATCTTCCGTGTGTGTGTCTGTGTGTGGCCTGTTAGGATATGCTCCGAATGCAAATACCATATTAGACACATGTCACATTTGATGCAGTTTTTGGTCATGTCATAGCAATCCTGAGCCACTTCAGTCCTTAATTAGCTGAAACCTAATATTCTAATGCATAAATATTTCCACCCTAAAGTCAATGTTGATGCAACATCAAAACTTCCCCAAAAGTTGATATTTAAAAGGTGCATAATGGACATTTTATGTCAAACTTTAAGAAAATTGTAAAAGAATCACACGTTAACATTTTCAAGATTTTTGGTAATATCCTCATCTCAACAAAATGGTCATTGCACCTATTAAATATGATGCCCGACTATAGATTTATGGGTGCGTATGTGTGTGTGAGGATGTTTAAAGTCATGTACAACTACCCACATTTATCACTAATCTAATTTACTCCATTAGAGCTCATTTAACTGTTCTAGCATGTCCTAATTGAGGCCATGTCCTCACCGAGACCTCTTAATGTGTCTCTTGTTGTATAAAACAGCGGTCTCCAACCTTTTTTGGGCCACGGACCGGTTTATGCCCGACAATATTTTCACGGACCGGCCTTTAAGGTGTCGCGGATAAATACAACAAAATAAAACTAGTACCGGTACCGAAAAAAAGAAGATTTATTCATAACACACGTGAAAAGACCCAGGAAAACAGAGTTAACGATAAAAACGATAACAAAATAACGCTGAAAACCGATTTAAAAACCCTGAAAACCATACATTTCACACCCGAGCCTCAACTCTCGCGGCCCGGTACCAAACGACTCACGGACCGGTACCGGTCCGAGGCCCGGGGGTTGGGGACCGCTGGTATAAAACTCTCGAGTCTTCTTTCTTTATATTCTGCTCGGAAAACACAAACTAAGTCCAGAAAACTATTGAGACATATGCAAGCATTTATGGAAAAACAGTTTGTACAATTTTTACGGTCTTGACAGTCAACAGTCAAGTTGATATATCAATGGTCTCTGTCCAGATGATCTCACACTGCTTCAATAATGTCAATGTCAGGGCTCTGGGGAAGCCAACCCAAGGCTGATTTTTAAAAAATACACAGCGGAAAGCTACCAGTGTATGCTTTCATTGCATTTCCAGATCAACTTGCCATATTAAAACATTAAGCCCAAGTCAGGATGCTGCATGGTAGATCGTTCTGCCAAGATTCTCAACACCGCTGGGTGAAATGCAGCCCCAAACCATGACAGAGCCTCCAGCCTTCCACTAAGATAATTTCTGATGAGACTTTGGTGAACAAATTTAAAATACAATTTAAAGTTGTTTCTTTGGCAAGTTGTTTGGCATCTGTCAATGCAACATCAGTTCATTCCTTGAGTTTGCTCGAATGCTATTTTTATGCTTGAATGACAGAAGGTCAGTGTTAAGTGGTGTGACAAAGAAAGAAAGAAAGAAAGAAAGAAAGAAAGAAAAAGTGCTTTCGTCAAAAAATGGTCAGGTACAAAGAGTGGAGCGGAAAAGCAGCTGATGCCTCAAAAATCTTTGAAAAGATTCCAGAAAGCCTGGAGAACTATTGCTCAAGACCTCTTTAAAAGTTAAAACCACATCTCGCTGCTTGGAAACAGAATATAAAGAATTTATGGGAATTTTATGAAGCCTTTTGTGCATTACTGTATATAATCAATTTTCAGTCCATCAGTTGTTTAACACTGAGATGTTAGTTCACCCACCGCCTAACATCTGATCATTCTGCTCTCTACCTGTGAGCTAGCACTTTGCAGTGACGGCTGTCTGAAATCTGTGAGGACTTGCATGCTCAACATCACTCACATTCCTCTTGGACGTGTCCAGATATGCTTGTTCTTTGCACATTCACAGTTTTTGACTCCACAGCTCTTTCAAAACGTATTCAGATGAGCGTGTTCTTAAATCATGAAGGTCTGTGTGTCTGAGTTCAGAGGGAAAACTGAAAACTACACAAGAGACGTAAGATAACATATCACGGATGAGTTTAGTAAGTGGGTGACGGGTGGGAAAATAAGAAGTGGAAATGTAATGTGCATGTCTTTATATCATGTCAAATATAAAATAAAAAATGAAAGGGCTTATTTTTGTTCTTATGAAAGTTTAAACTATTGTGTATCAGCACTGAAAGTATTCATAGTCTGCTTAAAGCTTTGCTAAAATTGATGAAAGCATTAGGTTAAGGTTTGAGCTTGTGATGTTGTGTTTCATACCCATCAGAAGCTTTTCTTTTTGTAGAGTGTTTTGAGTTCACTCCAGTTTGAGCCCATTTCTCACCACGAGCTCCAGACCTTTATCTCTATCACGCTGCCTGTGTCAAAGGTCAGCCTGGTCAGTCTGACACTTTGATCGAGTTGTGTTTGGAGTCTTTCTCCTTCCTCTTTGAGTTTCTTCTTCGTCTCTTGATTCTTCAGTTTGTTGAAAATGAAAGGTTGAGCGAGTTTTAAAAGCAATCGTGATGTTTGACATGATGTGCACTTTAAAATGCATCACGACTATTGTGAAATATGGGGAAAAATAGTTTTCTTAAGAGGAAAGAAGAACAATGCCACCCCCATGTATGTAGCTTAGCAGACTGAAGGGAAACCGTCTAGTCTCTGTCCAAAGCTCTGTTCAGCTCCTATAAAATGATTTGATAAATGATTTAAGCAAGTGCAGGACAGCATGTTAATTAGTTGGCTTTGGAGGTGCTGATTAGTGAGTTTATTGGATTGATGTTTTTACGATTCTAAGGCCAAACGTTAAATCTTCTCTCTGTTCAGAGTCTCCTCCAGAAAGGACAGGACGCCGCCGCAGTATGCCGGGGTCCTCGGACAAGAGCACACCGTCCATGGAGCCTACATCCACCGCTGCGACGCCTTTCAGAGTCACCGTGAGTACTGTGAGTTTGTCTTTGTTTTCCTTTTTTCTGCCTCTTCTTTGTTTTCTTCTCTGACTGTCATTTTCTCCCCCTTGATGTGCCTTAGCAGGCTGTTTCTTATAGAACAGGTTTGCTTTTCCCCCTTTTTCTCAAGGCTCGTCTGGCATCCAGATGGAAGGATGCCAATCTGAAACTCATTTGCTTTAAGTGTTTGGAACAGGGCCTTTGATGTTTGGCGTCTATGCAACACAAATACATTTGCACAATTTGGGTTTCTACTCAGCACTCAAACCCTCATTGATTTTGATTTACCTTCATTAAATTTCTTATTCTCATTCGAATAGTTCAAGTGAGCTAAGGCACGCACATACTCCCACACCTGTTCGTGCTCGGCATCCATCCGCCATCTAGCACGCTTGTCCTCTCCTCGGTCAAGCGCGCACACAAATGCAGAGCAGTGCTTTGCCTGTCATGTTGCATAATTCTGCTGTGCTTTCTGCCATGTTTAATTCAGCAGATAAACAACCAGTTGATTAAGCAAAAGCATCCTCTATGAGTCATCAATTTAAAGATAATTAGCAATTAGCGGCACACATTTCCATTAATAAATAATGAGCGGGGAGATGTCGCCCCAGAGGTGAACTGTAAACAGTCGAAGTTAGGCCAGCAGAGCCACACACGCTCAGTAATTAGTCTCTCATAAAGAATATTCTAGCTTTGTATAAACCATCAGCCTTTGCAGGTACACCAGTGGACTTAGTTAAGAGCTTCACACTCTTGCATCATTCCTGAAACCAGAAATTATATATTTGCTTTCTTTCATTTCCTTCTTTTCCCCCACCATCAGCAATATTCTGCACTCAAATGACTCTAGTGCTCTAATAAAAGCACACAGTCAATGTAATAACAATAAACAGTAGACCCACTAGACCCACTAGTGCTGGGCCACCTGCAGAGTGACAATAAAGTCTGTTACTCATATAAGACGATCACAGTTTGCCAACCTAGAGATGGCAAAACTCTAATCTGCCCTTATAAAAAGATGGAAATGGTATTGGGACGTGTGTGTGTGTGTGTGTGTGTGTGTGTGTGTGTGTGTGTGTGTGTGTGTGCGCGCGCTCGTTCTCTGACCTTTTAATTACGATTGTATATGCTACCACTGTAACCGGACTTCCCGAAATGTAAAAAAGAAAAGGAGAACTGAAAGCTTGCGGTGAGCAATATAAGAACCAAATGAAGAAGTAAAAGCTTGGAGGAGACAGAGAGGCTCAGGTAGGATGGGCTAGACACTGGGTAAGCATCTCCTCAGCAGCTCCTTTGTACTTTCCAAAGGAAAAGGGTAGAGGAGTGCAGCACTGCTGGTCACATGACCACTTAACTTGCTTCTGATGTTTTATTGATGAGCAGCAGTAACTTTTTGTGTAAAGAAAACAAGCTTCCTCAGGGAACATTTAACCCTCTCCTGCACTTTTCCCTATACTGCCCCCCTCTGGCGTCTGTCGGGATTACAGCAACAGTTCCCCTCACAGCAACATTCTTACCTGCACATCTTATAAGTAACATTTGACCATTATTTTTGGTGACTAATATTTTCAGCTTAAATTACTGAAGGGAAACAAGATGATTTTACCAACACACAGACTAGCAGATCATACAGATACTTCTACACTGAAGATAGATGCAATTGAGATTAATGTGCAACCATATTATTATAAAGATAACCTTGCTGTGTTCACACTGTAGACAGTATGCTGGTCTTGGCCTCTTCCTCCAAGATAGAAAAGGGAAGATCATGTTTTATGCTGATGATGTCTGTTTCCTACTGATTAATGCCTGCAAAAACAGGACTTACTGGAAAAGCACCGTCAACTTCAACTCAGTTTCAAAGAGCTTAGTAACAAGTACAGGTATGCCTTAAAGACAGAGACAGGATGTATCTTAATGCCAAGCATACATAAATATACCACAACCTAAGAGGCAGTAAATAACCATGGCGTACACAGCACCACACATATTTTAAATCTTAGTGCATATATCTTCTGTAATTGTCCTAGCATATGTGTGTTCCCCAACTCATCTTAGACACGTTAAAAAATCTGGATTAAACCTACGATATAAACTACCTAGTTATAATCTATATACACTCAAAAGTTGATCATCTGAAAATGAACAGCAACGGTACGTCTACATTATGTGTACATTGCTGACATTACGTGCACGTGACATGTGCAACGTTGTACAACGCTAGCAGTGTCTGCAATTGATTATTTTGTATTATACAATGAAAATTTAGCTTTTTATCATTCACTGGTTAGATTTTTATGAAAACCCATTTTTGCCATCTCATTATATATTGTGATATAATGAAGATAAAAAAAAAATAGCATGTTAAATTAACGTCTGTGTTTTCATACATGAGCAAAACTGTCACAGCAAAAATCATCTGTATTGCAGGTTTTTGCTAGTAATGAATAGAATTTGACTTTTTGATGTGTTTTATTTTATTTATTTATTTTTTTCATTTTTGAGCACTCATACTTTCTAATGTGGGGGGGAAAGGAGGTATCTAGGACTGAAAAACAAGTAAAGGAAGTTGTGAAAGTAATTTTTTTCTTAGCTTTATTAAATATTTAATATTTATATTATTTTTAAAAAGTCATCAGATTCTGAGAGGGCGAAGTGGGAACTTCATATTCGACTGACTCTATTAAAATATCAGTAAATCAATCATAACAGCATATTAACATTATTGTTATTGATAGTTTCATGCTAATAGAGCCCTTTGAATTGAAACTGAATATTGAATGGATGGACTGATAAGATACAGACATGGTGCGCGCACAAATGTTGGAGCGCAAACGAGAAGACGGGCAGTGATTCTCCTGCATCTTCTACTTTTTTTTAGCAATAACAAACCACCCCACACTTTTCTTCTACAGTGAAAAGAGTTGTGGTGACATCTAAAGTAGTCCTCCTAGGCCTTGAGCTAAATCTGTCAAAATGTTTTTTTGTCATGTACTCTGCAGCGACTGGATTCACGATCTGCATGTGCATGGTGGAATCCATGCACACGCAAAAGCACAACTTCTCTAAAACAATTGCTCGCCAGCAGGCGAGAAAAAAATGTTTCAAAGCCAAGCCAAGAATAGTAGTTCAAAATGTGACTGTAAAAGTTACAACTTGATACTTTCTAATGTGCAGTGCTTTAAAGAGCAGACAAATAAATCTTATCTAAGTCTCTCACGTCCACGTCCCGCTGATTGCGCTAGCTGAGTGGATTGATTTGACTTAGGGAGAGATAGGATAAAGAGCTAACTCCATTCTCCCTACCTTCTAGCCCCTCTTAGATAATAGCAGGGGGTCTAATTGGACAGGTAGGTCTCTTGTTTTCATCAGGTTGTTCTAGAGGAGGACAAGAGAGGTTGACGTGAAAGCAGGGAACACCCTGCTGATTGTCCAGGCACTGATTCTATCAGCCCCCATTAAGGGAGCCTGGAATTGCCAAGCCAAGGGAATAGCATTAACTCGTTGCAAGCATTTACTTTAATTTCAAGAAGAAAAAAGCCCAATTACACAACTCTTAGTGCTGATTTAATGAAATTGGACAGGCTGAGATTACGATCAAGAATGCAGGCCTGTTATATACTCGCACACAAGCGGGCATGTACAGAGCTGCACTGTAAACAAGTATCGTATTAATTATAGATGGACTCTTTTGACAGACATTAAGTTTCAGAGGCCTAGTGCAATAAAGGACAGACAGGTTGTTAAAAACCAAGCACGATGAGCAGAATATTCTATTACCCTCCTTCCCATTAGCTGTGAACCGTGGCAGTATGAATTGATTAAAGAGCTCAATGAAATTCACATTAACGTGCGACACTATAAAGCCTCCGTTTAGGTTTCTGTGTAAATAGGAATTTGCAAAGGGCCTGACCTTAGAGGGGAAAAACATGTAACGCTGATGAAGACCAACCGCAGCATTGTTGAACGAGAAGCGAATCAATGTAAAGATCTCAAACACCGTTAAGCTGAGCCTGCCGGGAGATTGTTTTCTCATTAGCGAGTTGCTTTGGCGCGTGGCAGAGTGACGGCGTGATGTATGCCCTCTCATTAAGGTGTGAGGTTTTGTTTTTGTTTTGTTGGCGTCGCTCGCCATTTTCCCTTTGAGTACCTACAGCGAGATATAATGGGAATGGGTCAAGCGTCCAACGGCGATGTCAGCCATCTCTGCTTACTGTATGATAATTGGCGTCCTATAGTTTGCCAACATTTGTTCAGACAAACACCAGGATTATTAACCACGGGGAGGACCGAGCTTATTTGAGCATCTGTCGTTTCAAGTGCCGGCTGGACTCTCTCCCATCGGCTGTTCCTCTGCTTTAGCCCCCATCCGCCAGCAACCTTGTCACTCGTTTGGTATTCTTTTGCTTTCTCCCTCATTTAATTTCATTCTATTGCTTCTTCTATCAACTCGTGCTCTGCCACCTCCACATCGTGCTCCACTTTTTCCCCATTTATCCTGCTCCTGTAGCTCATCCCTTTTCTGCAGACACTTGCTGTCACTTTCTCAATTTTTTGACTGGTCCAACCTCTATTTCTGCTTCTTCATCTTCTCCTATTTCTTTGCTCTCTGGAGTTGCTGAAGGCAAATTCCGTGCTGAAATTTTTTCGTTGACCCCTTCATAAGCTAATGTTAATATAGGTATCAGTCATTCTTGAGAGGAAATAGTGTGAGGGGAGAATAGGTTATTCTCTTCTAATGACCTGTATCCTTTCTAATTGCTCTGCGAGGGCTTTGACAGGTTAACTGATATATGGAGCGGTGTCTTGTATTTCTTTTCTATGATTTTTTTCTTTTTCTTTTTCCGTCTTCTCTTTTAATGTCACGTCAGTGTCTGCGTACACCGGGGAGGGTGAAATAGAGAAATTATAGCTTTGTACGTGTCTGTCTTTTTTTTTTTTCTCTTCTGGATTCTATTTTTCTTTCTGCTCCATTCTTCCGAGGCCATCTATCAGGGCAAGGGGAGAAGTAAAAACAAAATGAGCAGCCACTAATCAATCCACCTCGCCTTCAGGGACGTGTTTCTATTCACTGACTTATTTCTGCAAATCGAAGGGAGGGGGGCATTTTAATTTGTTAGCTGTGAATATATCAACAGTAGCAAGCGCCTCACACACGTACACTCTAGGGCTTACGAGGAAGAAGCATGGTTTTGTGAATGGCGGTGTGTTGGAATGCAGAAAGGTGCGTCTTTGTTGTCAGAAGGTCAAAATCGTTTAGCTTTTCTTTGAGACTTCTCGTCATGTCGGTAACCGTGATGCTAAATGCATTCCAGCTGCACAGTGTCTGACTTGTCCTTGTTTTCTATGGGCGCCTATGCTAATTTAACCACATGCCCACATAAAACCTCATGCACTCACATACACAGACAGGATGAATGAATTATGTATTTATACAACTAATAATATACAAGAGCGGGACTGAGAGCGAATTAGATCGAGAAAAAGGAGCCCTGTCAAAAGCATCAGGTGTCTCGCTCTCTAACAGCAGTGACTAAGCACCGTTCATTTAGCTAATAGCCCCTGAGCAGAGTTCATTGGTGGCAGGTAGCAATCGTCAGCCATTTGCTGCCCACCTCTTTGTTGGCTTATGCACATATGTTGCCAGGTATTGCTAATATAAGGCTTGCATACAAAAAATAAAATCAATCTGATTGTTGCTATTTAGTATTCAAAACCGATTAAAATGTCATTATAGCACAGTCACAATAAATATTAAACAGTTGTTCTGAATTGTTTGAGCCCTCATCCTGGTGTTAATTTGAAAAAACAAAACAGAACTTCATAACCAACCCACAGTAATCTGTTTATTGTGGATCTCACAGCCTTTATAATTCTTTATATAGCAGTACCATATCTGTGCACATTACCTGTGTCTTGCTTTAAACCACATAAGACTTTATAACCACTTGAATAATCGCAAAGAGCTGGAAATTTTCATGTGCTGCCACAGATTTTTAGTCCAGTTCTTGTATAAATTGGCATCGCTTCTTCTTTGTCTTTCATTTGTTTCCTCAAATTTTTTAAGGACATGTTGCACACATATACTAAGACAGTTTTTAGCTGCTGTCACTGTTAGTAGCAAAGTAACAAAGAAGATACTTTGACTTTTTTAAGGCTTGTTAAGTAGTTTGACATTCTTCTGAAAGTAGTTAGGATCAAGAGTGGAGTAAAAATGAGTTTTTTTTACTCATTTTCAGCAGCCAATTCCCAAAGAAAAACTTTGTAAGACCTTGAGAGAAGCTGAAGAATTATTGCTCAAGACCACTTTAAAAAAAATTGCAAAAAAGTCTGGTTACTTGGAAGCAAAATCCAAAGAAATGAGGGGTACATCGAGTCTTTTGCACAACACTGGACCTCCAGAGCCACATAGGGAATTTTGCTATTGTTTTCGTTTGCTATCAGGTTCTTTGAGGTGTTAAAATCGATTCTGTGCACTTTCATATTTACCTTTTTCCAAACGTCTTCCTCCAGTTGTTTCGCTACCATCTAGAAATTCAGATGCAGCTGAGAGTAGCTCCTCCATTTCCTTTGAGCATTGTGTTGTGGGATGGTAAGTGTGCACCAACAGCACACTCAAAAAGAACTGTTCTTCTGTGTGAATACTCAATACTCAATACATGGCTGTTTAAAGTACAAACTTTCCCCTCAGCATTCTGCTGACAGTACAGTAGCAGTAGTGCTGTCACCGTACTTCCCTGTCTAACTTCAGCCTTGAAAAAAACACGGCTATCCCACGCGACGCTGGATACCACACGCCGGCTAATGATACACAAACATTCTTATGACTGGCGTGAGCTTAAATATGTTGTCATTAGCAAGTCTTTGTTCGTAGGCCAGAGTGCCTCCTGGATGACAGGTGTTCTTCATCAGGATGCCGGGGCTCCTCTGTGATCAGCTGGCAGACTGTCTGGAAGTCACTCTAATTATCCCTATTCCGCTGTTGCCTGGGGCGACCTGTTCACACTGTAGGTGGTAATTATACAGGTGTGTTAATGGCGTGAATGGGAAACAGGGAGGTCCTTTAGCCTCTAGCTTGTATAAGAATATGAAGATAAATCACTGTAGGTATTTGGTTTTTTGAACTACTTTGTTTCTTAAAGCTGCTCAGTGGATATTGAGCCTATTAAACAGCTGCCTGAACACCTGATCAGTTTAACCACTAACCAGTTTACTACTTTTTCCTACACACAGGCGTACTTTAAAATTCCCTCATCTTTGTGCTTTCACCCAAAGATGCCATACACCCTCTTAATTACGAGTCCTTTTTTGTTTTCTTGGTCTATAATAATGTTTCTTAGCAGTTAAGTCTTTAAAAACAAAAAGGTGATAAAACAATCAGGTTTTTTGTTTGTTTTTTTTGTCTCTCCAAACTTGCAACATCATACTGTTTATGCACCACGTCTCATTATTCCCTCGCTTTTAATGCCAGCCAACAGTTGCCATGGAGATGGTGAGGCGCTTGGGGGAGTGCGATTGCAGATGTTAGAAGAAGCAAACAACTCAGACAAAGAAGAATGAGAAAACCAATAAAAGGGTGCATCAATAGGAACACTGCAGGGGGGGGGGGGGGCACGTCGCAAGATTTGTCACAAATACATAATTAGTGATGTGGGGAAAAACTATAATTTCTTCATGCATATGATCAGCCTTATTTTTGTGTGTGTGTGACAATGTTCTTTTAGTCGAGCTTCTTTTTGTGACAATATGCTGGTAGTTTTATGTCTCTGTGTGCTGGGGAAATGCTTTGTGCGTCTAACCTTGTACGGACTTTTCTTTTCTAGCATGAGCCTTTTTTTCTAGCTTTGATATGATATCTGTACCCATTTATTACCCTTTAACTATCCAGAGCACTTGCTCTCTTCTTGAATTTAGGATGCGGTGCTTAAATCCTGGTATTAATATGTTGTGTCTTACTGCCAAGTTAAGCAGTGACGCTGTCTTATGACTGTCTTTCTCTGCATCAGGGCTTTCTAAGTCGACGGCTGAAGGGCTCCATTAAGCGCACCAAGAGTCAACCCAAACTTGACCGCAATTCCAGCTTCAGACACATCCTTCCTGGCTTCAGGAGCGTTGACAATGACAGGTAATTGTTTGGTTATCATTCCTGCACCCTCTGCTTCTTCGCATATCAGCTCTCGTGCCATCCTTTGGCCGACGGCAGGTTATTTAGGTCACTGTTGACATATTGAATTGCAATGTCGGTGTACTGACAAATAATAATAATTTTTAAAAAAAAGGGAATTCCACAATCAGTCTGTCGCTCCCTATATGTCGTGCTCTTTTTCTGTTTGTTCCCCCTTCCATTCTCATGTCATGTCATAGGGTGCAGTAATATGTTTGGCTCAGAGTAGAGCTGTGGATTTAAAGTTATGTCTGTAATTCATGTCAGAGCTTGTGCTGAAATAATATATATGTTTGTTTGGTTTTGCAGTAAGGCCTAGGCATGTGCAACATTGTTGTTGACAAAAAACCAAATGAGTGTGGCTGTGAGTACACTTAACAGTTTGAACAAGTGGCTTACTAAATAATTCACCATGTGTACAGTTGTTCTAAATGAGAAAATTGGCTGCAGTGACCAAAATCATTTTTTGTCACCAGGCTGTGTACTTTGATTTAGTTTTCAGACGTATTCTTTTGACTAAAATATCATTTTTGTATAAATTTAAACGTAATACTGTCAGTTTAGTCTAGTTTTCGTCAGCTAAACATCATAAGATTACAGTAGACTAAATAAAACATTGACTTACCCTACTTATTTTAGTTGACTAAGTCTGTTGTGTTGTAACCCATGAGAATTGCTACTCACGGTTTATAAAACTTATTTTCCTTGACATCAAATGCAAAATGTATCTACTTTTCTCTTCCTCCAAAGTGTTGACATTTTGCCAGTTTTCAAGAGAAACAGTGGAATATGGGATATACTTGTACCATTTTTTTCAAAGAAAAAGTTTTACCATTTCCAGAGAGCAGATTAAATGTGTGCGTCTCTAATGCAAGAACATTACTTCCAAGCTCATCTTGACTTTTTTAAAAAAAAAAATTTCTGATTGGATCTCATCTCATTAGAACATTTTATCTTGTTTTTATTTTTTGATGAAAGTGTCAGTACATTTCATGATTGTATAGCAAATGCGTTGTCTTTTTGTCAAAAAGTAAAGAAAAAAAGGTTCTTGACAAAAACTATCAGGAAAATTTGTCAATGAAATTAATACAAATTAAGATGGCCTGTTTGCATGTTTGCATATGTACACTGTGATCAGATGGAGACAGTATGTGTTACTAGGGCTGGGCCATATTATACCGTTCACGGTAATACCGGTATAATGTTAGGCAACGATAGGAAAATGAAATATCGCGATAGAATGGGAGTAAAACGCGCATGCGCAGTGCCTTTGTTTTCATACGCACATGGCCGATTGTTGAGTGAAACAGATGAACCAGAATTGATTTGTAAAAATGGTGCAACTTCCGTGATGTGGAACTGGTTTGGTGTTTGTCCGTCAGATACACGACAAAGCACATTTTTTTGCAGAACATGCAAGCAGCCGTTGTTATTGTCATATTTGTCGGACTAAGATGCTCTTAAATCTGGGAGTAATCTGGGTCCTAAACGCTGTATGCTTCAGGTCAAACAACACTGCATCATCACTGAGAGTTTAAAAACTGTCTAAATTCTTTCATCTTTAATAAAACGATCAGCATTGCTGCTTAACCAGGTGTAACTATAAAGTTTTGTTTTCATGGATGCCTGGAAGTTAAAGTTATTACATTTAACGGAGTTAGAAGTTAGCAGGAAGCTAGCGGAAGTTAGCTCGCTAGTTTCGCTAGTTACCTAAGCATGATATAGCATGTTCTGACTGAGAGATTTCTGAAAAAATTCAAACGTACAGCTCTGCTATCACTTCCAACATAAATGAAGACAGGAAACTAAACAGCAGTGACGTTTGTAGGGTTACTGAAGTTGGGCTAGCTGCTGGTATATAATGATGTGCTACGTGATCGCTAGCGACACAGCTATGTTAGCATAACATAAACAGTGAAGCTGGAGGACGAACACTAACACTTTTCCACTTATAAAAGTTAACGTGAAGGTTCCTCATGGTTAGAGACAAATGCAATCACATGGCAGGATGCTGTAAACGGACCAAACTTCAGTCAGGAGAACAACTGAGATAATCCATCCACAATACGAGGTTAGTCATTAATATACTGCAACAACATGGGAATAGAGCAGCTGCCAGAGAATTCAACATTAATGAATCAATGGTACAGAAGTGGAGGAAGCAAGAAGAATGAGTTTAATAAAGTTTGATTTATCTGACTGCTTTGTTTCACTTAATGTGCCTTATAATCCCGTGCACCTTATGGTCCGAAAAATACGCACTGCACACTGCAGTTTAATGTTGCAAAGCACCTCTTTTTAACTTCAGTGGATATTATACCACCGGATAAGCTGGAGGAGGTGGCTGGGGAGAGGGAGGTCTGGGCCTCTTTGCTTAGGCTGCTGCCCCCGCGACCCGGCCTCGGATAAAGCGGATGAAGATGGATGGATGGATGGATGGATATTATACATGGTTATGTTCAGGATATGTCAGCCCATTTCTACTGGAAATGCCTTTTGGTTAAACTTTCAGCAAGGAATTTGCATTTGCACTGTTAAATTTTTATAAAGCTTTAATGTACATAAAAACCAGCTTCTTGTTTAAGTGAAAATAAATGGAAGGTTGTTTTTTTGCGCTAGTAATGTTGTGGAGTTGTATTTTGTCTCGCATCAATTATATCGTCGGTTATATCGTTATCGCAAATTTTCAAATATATATCGTGCTAAATTTTTTTGGCCAGATCGCCCTGCTCTATGTGTTACTGTACAACCCTGAGTCGAGTACTCTTGCTTGTCCGTCAGCCAGCCGCAGAGAAGAGTGAAGTTATAACATACAAAGAGTTGAAGTGAAACAGGGTGTCCACTGTAAGTACTGTCTGTGCTTTTTATGTCGTGGTTTTAGGTCTTTGAAGCTTTTGTTTGCGGTTCTACCGTTCTCAGAGAACTGTGTTGTTGCTCGCTTCCGTACTCGAGTCAGCATTCTGAACACCCATACTTCATCCACTTCTAGCGACACACAGCCGGGGTGATCCACAGGGAAACATGCACGCAGACACATCTGCAAGACCATAAACTACGCTTAAGGGGGGCTGACTTGCTTTTAAAACCAGCCTCATGTGGCCACTCGAGGAAGTGTCGGTTTTTTGACACTTCCAACACTCGGCAACCCCCGAGGCCCGAGGACCAATCTTGCGCTATTACTTTGGTATGAAAGTCAGATTAAAGAGACATCGACTGTCTCTGAGGAAACCCTTTCATGTTACCACAGAGAACACCACGAGTCACACAGTCACAACAACCTTAAATGTTAAAAGCTGTAATAAATAAACAAAGTAACTCCCGAAACATCAGCTTCTGTTCTATGGGAAGCAGGGAAAGCTGTGATGAGAGGTAAAATAATTTCTTTCTCATCACATAAAAAGAAAAAAGAAAACAAAAATATTCAGGAATTAGAAAAAAACATCAAATCACTAGAAGAAGCCTACGCGTCCCACCAAGATCAGGAAACATTGAACAAAATACGCAAAACAAAACTAGAATTAAATGAGATAATTGATAAAAAAACAAAATTCTTAGTACAAAGACTACGCCTACAAAATTATGAACATGGTAATAAATCCGGTCAATTTCTAGCAAACCAGCTAAAAATAAATAAAGAAAAAACAACTATATGTGCTGTTCAAGATTAATCTGGGAACACATTATATGAACCGATACAAATAAACAACATTTTCAGGGATTTCTATAAAACGTTGTATTCACCACAAATAAACCCATCTAAAAAAGAAATTGATCAGTTTTTGGACAACATAACTCTTCCAAAATTATTGGACACTCAAGCAATGGCACTGGATTCACCACTGACACCAGGTGAACTCCAGGAAGCCCTGATAAGTATGCACAATAATAAGGCTCCAGGTCCAGATGGCTTTCCTGCAGAATTCTACAAAGAATTCTGGTCGATTCTAGCACCAGTTTTCTACAGAACGTTGTTGGAAATTAAAGAAAAGGGCAGACTTCCATCAAATATGAATTCTGCAAACATTAATCTCCTGCTAAAACCAGGCAAAGACCCTGTATATCCCTCAAGCTATCGTCCAATATCCCTTATAAATGTAGACCTTAAAATAATCTGCAAAGCTCTCTCAAAGAGACTGGAGAAAATAACCCCCCTCTTAATTCATCCTGACCAAACTGGTTTCATAAAAGGTAGGCACTCATCAACAAATACACGTAGATTACTTAATTTGATAGACTACTCATACAGTAAAAACCTAGAAACTACAATATTCTCTTTAGACGCAGAAAAAGCATTTGACAGAGTTAACTGGAAATTTCTATTTGCAACTTTACACAAATTTGGTTTTGGATCCTCTTTCATAAACTGGTTAAAAATATTATATAATTCCCCAACAGCTTGTGTTAGAACAAATGACCAGACATCCTCCAGCTTCTGTCTCTTGAGGGACACCAGGCAGGGATGCCCACTCTCCCCTTCACTATTTGCAATTTTTATTGAACCACTAGCAGCAGCAGTTAGACAGAATTCAGTAATTAAGGGCATAAAATGCAAGAACGTGGAACATAAAATCAGCCTTTATGCGGATGATGTGTTACTCTTTCTCCAAAATTCACAAACCAATATCTCTGGGGTGATTGAATTGATAAACTCTTTTGCAAGAATATCAGATTACTCAATTAACTGGTCAAAATCTACAGTCCTACCGATTAATTGCTCCTTCCATAATTCCTCTTCTACACCACTGCAATCGGGAAATATAAAATATTTAGGTATTAATGTTTCTCCCAAGCTTGCAGATCTAACTAAATTAAACCATATCCCACTTTTAAAGAAGGTAGAAGATGATCTGGCTAGATGGAAATGTCTACCCATATCACTCATGGGAAGGGTTGCCGCTATAAAAATGATGGTCTTACCAAAAATAAATTATTTATTCTCAATGATCCCAACTAAACCGCCACAAGATTGGTTCAGATCTCTAGATTCATGTATGTCCAAATTCCTTTGGAAAAATAAACCCCCACGTATAAGCTTAAAAACACTACAAAAGACCAAGGATAAAGGAGGACTAGAACTGCCTAACTTTCAGCACTACTTCTTAGCCAACAGGCTTCAGTTTATCTCAGGATGGCTAAAACACACCCTCTTAGATGAACCTTGGCTAGATGTAGAACAAGCACTCTGCAATAATCTAGAGATCTCAGACCTACCATTTATCAGCTCAAACATCCAACGACATGAATGCTTTAAAAGCATCAACATCAGCTCTTCTCTGACAGCATGGTGGGAGTTTCTAAAATTGACGGCGTCTTCATTAATCCCATGCAAACGTACACCTATCTGGAACAACCCTGACATATTACAAAACAATAATATGATAAACTTTTCAGATTGGAGTGATAAAGGAATCAAATATTTAGAACATATACTAGAAGGAACAGAATTTATTTCATTTGACGGACTAGTTACACAATATGGGATCAACAAGAAAAGATTTTTAGAATATCAACAAATTAAATCCATAGTAAAAAAGAAATTTAAACCGGGTCAAGTTGAACTACAAACACCACCAAGTGTGGTTCAATTTCTTACTCTTAAACCCCCCAAATTACTATCCAAAATATACAGAATGCTTTCTAAAACAGATGAATCAATATCACTTCCTATTGCAAAATGGGAAGCGGATTTATCAGTTAACTTAGACCTAAACTTCTGGTCTCAGATTTGCTTAAAAACCTTTCATCTAATTAGAAATCCCAGTCTTCAATTAATTCAATACAAAATATTACATAGAGTGCACTATACAGGTCATCGGATGTTCAAGATGGGCTTTACGTCTACCAACAACTGCTCACACTGCCAAACCAATTCACCGGACAATTATATCCACGCTCTTTGGTTCTGTCCACCAGTTCAGAAGTTTTGGCGTGAGATATGTGAAGACTTATCGAAGTGTCTGAAATGTAACATTCCAACTTCCCCCTTAGTGTGTTTGTTGGGCAGCTTAGATAATGTCACTTCAGAAAAGAATATCGCCCATATGGTTTTCACTGCCCTATGCATAGCCAAGAAAACAGTCCTCATGAACTGGAAAAATAAAAATAATCTTAATTCTAACCAATATAGAAATTATCTATTAGATTACATTAGTCTTGATACAGCCTCTGCCACCACATCAGATCAATTGCTCTGGGCTCCTTTGATCAGCTCCATCACCTAGTGGGGGTGGGGGGTCATAGTTTGGTCCCGCCTTCACTGTTGTGATTGGTGTGGGGGTAGGGACAGGCTTAGGGCGTCGGGGGGTTCCCCGGAGGCATCTTCCTTGGGGGGCTCAACCCGGGGTAGCGGTCATGTCCGGTTAGGGGCTCTGTTGGCTCTCAGGTGACTGTTTCCTCGCGGCTGCGTGCAGCGGGGCTAGGGGAGGGTCTGTGCTGACGGACGTGGGTTACTGACCTGGTAGCCTGGCTGCCCCTGGGTGGGTCCGGGATGGGCGTGAGGTTCTGGGGGCGCTCCGTCTCTGGGCTGGGACCCGGACCGGGCCTCGGGGGCTTGGGTCCTGGTTGGTGTGTTGCCGGGGTTGTGGGCGGGTGGGTGCATGGGGGCCCAGCCCTGGAGCAGGGTGCCGCCGGTGCGTCGAGCCACCTGGGGGGCTCTTCAACTGGTGGGGGAGATTGTCACATCTTGCAGGAGCTTTCCTCTCCTCAGGAGCTCCCTCTGCAGGAGGGGGAGATACAGGAGAGGTGGAGGAAGATCTCAGCCTGGGTGTTTATTGTCTTATGTAGTCTGGAAGATGAGTGGATGGTGGGGTGGGTGCAGTTTTCTCTGTGGTGGGGTTGGGTGGACTGTCCCGGGCTCTGTGGGGCCGGGCGGCGCTGCTGCACTGGGCCCGGTCTGGATGGGCCTGGGCCCCCTTTCCCTGGCGGGTCGCGGAGTATGGGGGTGCCTACTGGGGTCAGCGGGGGAGCTGGCCCCAGGGAGGGGTCACTTGCCCCTCCCTTCCTTCCCTCCCCATCTCCAGCTGCCTCCCTCTTCCCGCTCCACCACAACCACCCACACATGCAGGGCCTTGGAGTAGGGGTATGTCACCAGGGTGCAGAGGAGGCTACCCCCCCCCCCCCTCTGTCCCCTTCTGGCTGCCTCTGCCTCAATTTTATCCCACAACTTAGACATTCACATTACTCACACTCTCATTACACATACATATAGGATCTTGGGGGTGGGCACGATACACAGAGTCCAAAGTACCATCAGGGTGTACACCCCACCCCTGGCATCGTTGCCCACCTCTCAATTTTAAATACACGTAGACATTGAGGGCTAGCAGGAGGGACCATGCGCTTACCTGCTGCTCTCTGGCAGGTAGCTCCATGCCCTCCTGGGTTTTAAATGCACCTTAGAACACACATGCATCAACATTACAATGAGCGGGTGGAGGGAGGTTTGGAGTCTTCTCTCACCCCCATTCTCTGCGACCTGCTGGAGCAGGGGGGCTAGGACTAGGAGGAGGAGTTGGCCGTCCGACTGCGGTCTGGAGTGTGGAGCCTTCCTGCTGCTGCGGAGTCGGGACGGTCTGCCTCCCCCCACCGCAGGGAAAAGGGAAACACCACCTGGGTCTGGGTGCAGTTCCCCCCTCCAGGGGCGGGGGCACCTAGACCCGGTTTGTAGAGTACGCTTGGGGAGTGTGATCGTGTGTACAACGTCTCTTTATGTCTGTCTCCACATTGGTTGAGTGTGGAGTAAGTGCATATGAGAGCATGAGGGTGGGAATGGATGTTTGTATCTGTGTGTGCCTGTATGTCTGTGTCTATATGTCAGGTTGGGTGTCAGGCGCCACCTCTCTGGGGACATCTCAGGCCCTCCAAGGTTTGGAGGCCTATCTCCCCCTACCACCACTTCCCCTGCCAGTGGCGGACCCCCTCAGACATCGGTGCGTTGGTGGTTCTTTGTGTCCGGGGATGGGCGTCCAGGTACACACCGGCTCACTCCTTGGCGGCCGCTTATCGGGGCCTGGAGCCTGGGGCTCGCTCGGGCCACTTCGGAGGTGGGGTGCCCCCGGCCTCTCGGCCTGGGGCTCGGTCACTCAGGCGCAGCTGGCTGCCGGCGGAGCTCACGGGCGCGTCACTGCAACTCCCCCTGGCTTCTGCTCCGCGGCTGCTGAGTGAGCCCTCATCTGGGACTCTCCTCAGCTCTTTCTGGGACAGTGGCGCAGCTGCCCCTCTGTTGGTCTTCCTTGGTCTCTTGTGTTCTGGGGGCCTCTGGATGTCTGGAGTTTTGATCTCCTCCACACCTGCTTCACGCCCTGGAGGACGGGGCTGTGGCCCCCCCACACCCTCTAGCAGATTATTACATGAAGGAACCTTTTAAAAAAACAAAAAACAAGCGCGTCCATGCTCACAGGTGTACACACGGGTGATCACACCCACAAACTACACCCTTTTTGGCTCCTACCTCAAAGCACACTGTGTTCTGTTGATCTTATGTGCTGCACAATAATGTTTAACATTTAGTATTTACTGTCATATTCCCATATATCATTGTGATGTTGTTTATTCTATTACTCTTGTTCTCTTCTGCTTGCTTTCTTTTTTCTTTCTCAGCAGGTGACCCAGGTGATTGATATATGCATTTTTTTTTTTCTCTGCCCGTTCTGTTGGTTTTTGTCTTTTGCCCTTCTCCCCCGTCCCTCTTCTCAGCTGTTTCTCTTTCCCTCTTTCTTTCTCCCCTTCTTTCCCCCAGTCAAGTCTGTCCCGTATTCAGTAAGTGAAAATAAAATAAACAATAAAAGGTGAATCAAATGGACCATTACGGCAAGGCTGGGATGGTCAGTTTGGTAAAGTAAATCCGTTGGGCATCTTTCTTTGCCTTTAGACAACAATTCTGATGGCAAAAGAGCCAAACGGGACAGGCCAAAAAAATAAAATAAAATAAAATAAAATAAACAAAGTAACAAGACGTGAGCGCGCGCTCGTACTTTAGCTAATCCAGGGGTCCCAAATGGGAGCCGCACTGCTGAAATACAGGGTCAAACGCTAGTCTTTCTGGATGCTGGCAGAATGATGGGAAAATATCACCCTTAAAGATCAGCTTTCAATAAACTATGCAAGTGATGATTAACACTGTCTGTAGGAGCAAAATTACACCTATTCCCTGAAACAAGTCACAAGGCTCGCAAGTAAACACCTTGATGACAAGCTCAGGCTATGTACTTTCTGCCTTATAACACACATCGCATTTGCTGTTGCTTTCTTTTTTCTTCTAAAAAATAGACATAGATAGTTACAGTCAGTACAAGTCTGCATTTGATAGCTTTATTTATAGAACTGATTAAAGTAGTTCCTTAAAAACAGTTTCAATGTCGTGTATTAATAAACTCATAAGAGGAACATGAATGTGATCATTTTTTGACAGCCCTACCCTGCCCACCACAATTTCCTGCATGCATTTCCATCAGTCCTTGCCTATACAGCACATATCTATATTTGGATTTCTACCCCACAGCGCTACACATGTAATATTGTTTTGCTTCTAGCTGTGATAATGGCCAGTTCGTCACAGTTTCCTCAGAAGTTCAGCCACTTGGCAAATATTTGCCCCCCTGCCTCACGGTGTCAATTAGTATTCCACACCAAGCTGAGCTGACCTGTAATCACACCCTCGTCTCACTCTGGACTTTTTTTAATGCATGCATGACTAACAGTTATCACTCCCAGTACATATCTTTTGTGTGCCTGGGAATAAGCCAGGATGTCCATCTGTGGGGTTTAATTAATGGATGTGCTGCGTTTGAAGAGATGTTCTATTGCTTTCCATTTCAAAACTGGGAGCGGAGTGGCTTCCTCTCTTCGTGCTTTTAATGAGGCATTAACATTACTGTCAAACTATCACAAGGGGACACTAGTGATTGTTCAGTGCGGAACACGGCAAACTGTTCTCTTTGCTGCAGTCAGACAAAATGAGCTAACCTCCTTTGTCCCGCTGTCTTTTCTCATTCTCTTACCACTTATACATTCTTTTTTCTTCTTTTTTTTTTTTTTTATAACTTCTGTGTTTCTATTCTCCATCTCTTCTATCCATTTCAGCCTCATCACTGTTCAGTTCACCCCCCCATCTCCCCAGCTTTTTCCCTCCATTCTTCAAACAGCAGCAAGGTTGCCTAACCTATCAGCGTTTATGTGTTTCACTGATAAAGCGCTCAGCAAAGGAGGTAAATATGGGACAGGAAATTGGAATGTCCAGGAGGTGTCTTATCTTACCTGACTTAACACAGAAATACGCAGACCTCAACTGCAAGTGCACACATTGACTGCTGTGTAATGGTGCACCTCCGAGCCAAGCACACACATACCAGCATGTAGTGGGAAAAGGGGGAAATGCTTCTCTGGTACTTACACTCTTCTAAGATGTTATTTGGGCAGGCGATGGATATCATAGCATATGTGTGCGCGTGCGCCTTTGTGCTTGTGTGAAAAATAGGGGAAAAAGGATGAGAAGGGACGCGGAATGAGAGAGTAATGTGCTGTGAGAGGAGTCGGTGACACTCCCTGTCAGCCTGAGAGCTCCCTCCCCACGGGGGAGACTGCGTAAGAAGACAGGCTTGGGAACTGGCAGGAGAGAGAAAAGAGATGATGAGATGTGGGAGAGATGGACTGAAGAGAGAGCGAGGAGGAGGAGGAGGAGGGGGGGAATCTATAGCCTGAAAGCTCCTTGGCGTGCATATGTTTAGACTTGAATGTTTGGAGAGGCTGCAAGCATTTTTAGTATTCATTGAACATCTCCAACACTGACCACTGCTGTGCCCCTATATGGTAGGAGAGCTAAAGAAACATGGTATCAAAGGGGCTCACTTCTTAAGTAAGGGATAACACTCTTAGACACGTCCGGTATCAGGAATTAATGGCCTTTACTTTGTTTCGCCCTTTACTTCATCTCTTAATTCCTGATAAAATATAAGTCGGGCATTTTCCTACTTATTCTGTAGTCACTTGACAATCGAGGGGAAACATTTAAACAAGCCTTAATGTAGTTTTTCATGGTTACGGCTAAGGGTTTGACTAATACTCTTGGATGATGATTATTTACTCAAGTAAAGAAGATGAACCCCTAGTTTGGAGGTTTTTCTTTTTCTTTAGTCCGTTCACAAGTTTCTTACAGTTTGACACTGGATGCATGCATTGATATATTCTGGGCTGATACCAGTTTGTGTGCTGTTTTGTTTGTATTACTTGTGTTGCTCCAGGAAAATAAAGCGATATTACTGTTTAATACTTGCACCATTTATACAGCGTGAAAGTGATGTCACACAACATATTAACCACCGCCTTTCCGCCCTGAACTTATTTGCAGATAGGCCGGTATCGGCTAACGCTAATGTGTGACCATTATTACATTAGATGCAATTACATGAAAAGGAAATAGCATTTTGCATGCAGCGCCACTAAAAAAGGCATGCACAGTGCAGAAAAGCATGGTAACAATAAGCAGGTGTAAGTCTGTAATAAAAATCATGGTTTAAATCATGGATCGAGGGTAAAATGTGATGGTGTCAAATGAATAACATGCAAAATTATTGAAAGAAATTTGCAAGGGTGATGGCCGGAACTGACTCGCCAGAAGTCTAGAGCCTTGGTTTGCTTTGTGTTAAGGGTGAGGATGTGTGTTTGACATGTCAATTCCTTCACCGCTCTCCTGTGTGCTGACTCATCTTGACTGCTTATGTGGCATACAACGGTAATATTATCGGGAAACTTTCTAATGTAGTTGTTGTGTCAGCGTTGTGAACAATAATGGACTGATTCTGTACTCACCTTTATGGTTTTGGATGCTGTCTACTTTGAGAGTCTAGTGTCTCTGTGTAAGGAAGTCCAGGATCCGTTATATTGGTGCATTCCTGTATTTGACTTTTTAATCTTCGTCTTAACGCGTCCGTTTATTGTGAAGTTCAACAGAGATATATTAGCGACTCCAGCAAAGAAGCTTTTTTTTGAAGGAGGGTGTTTGACAGCTGCAGACTGGCCATAATGGGCAACTCTTGTCGAAGCATTGTTCGTTATCCACGTCGTCGGGACGTTGGAAGATGACAAAACGTGGCTCTCTCCTCGTCTGCTCTCCTGCACGGTCACAGCTCAGTAAGCCTGCAGGCTGCCTTTGCATCGGTGGCTTGTCACCCACATCATCTGACCACTGTTGCCGACCTACAGTGGTTCTTCAGAGATTTGCGCAGGACACATTAAGACATTATGTTTATTAATGTCTTTGCTGATTGCTTAAAGCACGTTCCCTGGTAAGTGAGCTGTGATTGGCTCCTTGCTGGACCACACATTGTAGGCCACAGTGCACCTATTACTGTAGTTATCTGATAAACCTTTATTTAAATAGACATATGATATGAAAACCATCAAAAATATGAAACCACTCAGTTTACTTTGTGTGGGGTATCCAGGTCTTTGTGGTGCTCAGTTTGTGGATTGTGCATCAGTCTTACATATTCAACCCCATCATCATCTCTGTGGATGATATAAGATGCCATGGTTAGTTCAAGCTTGCCCTCCCTACCATGCTGAGCCAGATATATTTCAATGTCAAACTCAACGTTTCTGACCAGGCCAAGAAGTGTATTGAGAGGCCAGGAGAATTTCTAATGAGTTTACAGTCTGGGTTAAAGATGCGGGGCTAGTGGAGGCTGGTGTGTACTTTTTTCTGTCTTGTTTAAGCTTTGAACATCACATTTCGGATGTTGAATTTCGACCATGAATTCAGCTAAATAACAATTAATAGGTCTCAGAGGTTTTAGTCTTCCTGAGCTTTGGCTAAACAGAAAGTGGCATTAAAGTCCCACAGTGTGTCATTCAGGTCATTGGCAAGGTAGCTTTCAAATTCAGGAGTCCATTCATTTCTGTGCAAGGTCGTCTTTCTGTGATTTGGCTTATTAGAGTTATTAAACATCAGTTTCTTAGTGTTGCAATAAAATGTAAATGGAGGCTTTGGCTTTGTCCCTGTTGCCATGGTCTCTCTACAGCCAATCAGAATCAAGCAAGCTCTCTGGCCACTGTATAAGTAATTATTTTATAATCTTCTATGATATTTCTCAAGCCATGAATTATTACTATTTGCAGCGAGGAGCGGACACGGAATCATGCGAACACACGCATACATTTTCACTGTGTGGGTTGTTAGCTGTGATGACATTGTTAGGGATTGTAGCCTGAGGCAGACTCTGGAGAGAGACCTGCAGATGAGGAGCAGCTGGACTTTGAAAATGAAATATTCTTCTGCGTTAATCAGAAGGTGGACACTCGCTGAACAACATTATCTTCAGCGAAACAGAAGCACAGCGATGTGTGCACACACACACTGACACTGCTTGCACCAGTTTTTTTTTTTTCTAGGTTATCTGTTTTGCCTAAAGAATATTTGTTCATCTGTATTTCATTATGCTTACAAATTCTTATACCAGATTATCACTAACATATAATTGGGTTATTTTTCAAGGGTTGTCAGGCGCAATGTGTCGTCTGCAGATTGCAATATGCTGTGCACAAATTGCTATCAGTTGTGGGAAAGGGATGGAAAACCTGGTGTTCAGATAAACATAGTTTTGAAAATCAACGCAGTTTCCAATCCAGGGCTGCAGGGGGTCTGGAACCAGTTCATTCACATTCACACCTACGGTCAATTCAGAATCACCAATTGACCCCCGTCATGTATTTCTTTGGACTGTGCAGGAAACTCACGCAGGAATAGGGAAAAACATGCATTTCAAACACTTGTTTTGATGAAAATGCTAAACAGTGTACCAATAAAATGAAACGAGAAAGCAATTTCAGTTCAGTTTTATTAAATTTAGCGCAAGTTCACAGCATCAGTCAGCTAAAGGCACTTTATATTATAAGTTAAAGACCCTACAATAACCCCCCAACAATCAGACAGTCCCCTGTGGGCAAGCACTTGGCAAAAGTGGGAAGGAAAAGCTTCCATTTTGACAGGAAGAAACCTCTAGCATAACCAGGCACAGGGAAGGGCAGCCTTCTGCCACGACCAGCTGAGGGTGAGGGGAGGAAGACGGAACAAAAGACACACTGTGGAATAAAGTATTAGTGTATTAATAATGAAATGCAGAGTGATGTATAAACATATAGTGAGTGAAAAGAAGTGAGTGAACTGAAGGCTCAGTGCATAATAGGAAGCCCCCAGCCATCTAGACGTATTTCACCATTACTAAGGGAGTATTCAGGGTCACCTGATCCAGCTGTTTGTGGAAAATAATTGCTTTTGGGATTCTGTTACTGTTGTGGACAAGAGATGTACAAACAGCTTTGGAGTACTAGCTTTGTATGTGTGAGTGACAATAGATAAATATGGATTTTCTTCCATAGCGACAGTTCAACCTGTACATTTGGTTAGTATTGAAAAGAGCATTTTAAGGAAGTCCTACGCTTGTTTTTCCACAGTCTGGGCAATTTCCCCTTCTAATTTAATAAACATTCAGTCGTCTTTGCCTTTTTGATAAAGCCAAATTATGCCTATGTAGCATCTCCTCTCCTGCTAGTTTGGTGTTTCTGTGGCTGCAAAGCTCATGGGTGTCTGCATTAGGGTATTGTGCACACTCTCTAACAAAATTTATGTCAGTCTGACCCTAGCTGTGGAAAGTGCATCACTAGCTTTGGACTTGAGTGCACACTTATTATCAGATATATCTGCTGAATCAATATTATGTACTCATTTCTCAATCTGCACCAATTTTTGTCCAGCGGCTCTCTATTTCAGGCTGTTATCTGTACAGCTGCAAATGATACAATTTATTGCACTGACCTTACCACGCCCTTGTATGCCTCTTGTTGCTCTCCGCTGCTCTGAATGGCCCCGAATGCTCTTCTTGTATCACAGATTATCTGACCCTTACTGCTGTAGTGGCTGCTCCACCATCTGATTCACACTGACCTTCCCTGGACACGCTGATGAATATCAAACCAACTGCGATGTGTGGGCTTTTAAAGTTTCTAGTAACGGCAGAGTGCCTTGCTTGGATCACGCGGTTGATATTATCAGATATGTTTGGGTTTTTTTTTTTATCCGTTAAGATCTTCTACATTATACAAAGAATGCTTCTTTGAGATTAAGTCATTATTTAATAAGTCAACAGGCTATGCTTGGTTTTATCGGTCTTGGTGTTTTGTTTTGTTTTTTTCTGTTTCCCTGGTAAACAGTTGGTGGCAGAAATGTACAAAATATGTGCCAATAAAAGCCACCAAATTAAAAACTAAATAAATACAAATGCACTTACATCAATTTCATCAAATGCACCATTGTTAGACCTCAAGGTTGAACAGAATGCAATGTCATGTCCCTCTTTTCTGACTCTCTCTGCCCTATCTGCTGCTTTTCTCCTCATTGCATCATGTTAGATGTCACTGGCCGGTGTATTTCAGGGTCATTTATATATTGTATGACTCATTAATTACTCAAACAGGTGTGCGTGTCTGTGCAAGAGTGTGTATCTTAGATCTCATGAAATCCAGTCACGCCCTTTACATAAATGTATTATTACACACACACACACGCACACGCACTCACTCACTCTTTCAGGTACTGCAATGATTCTTCCAGCTTCCTTGAGTGCACCCAGATCATTAATGGCATTATTGCTGTCGAGAGTACTAACCCCCTTCTTCCTGTCTATCTCGCCTCTTATCGAGTACAAGAATAGTTGTCGTTGTGGATTTCTGCCCACAAGAAAGGGTTGATTGAAATGCAGTGATTTTGATTATGTGCTTGTAATCTGTGCCTGTAATTTTATGCATATCTGCATGTGTGTCTTTGTGTTTGGGTAACTGCAGTCCTTAGTACAGTGGCACCAGTGAGTGAGTCATGGTTTTTTATAACACAGCAGCCTCTTTCCCATCAGTCGCAGACTTCAGCTCTGAATATTAGCACACAAATAGAATAGCTGAACTGATTTCTAACATCCACATTTGTCTTCCTGTTTCGTGCCATGTCTCTCATCTCTGCATATGCTGTAGTTATGTTTACAGCACACACGATGCTGTAGCAGAAAGGGAAAAATACTGAACCAAATATAAAAATGGGTTTACATAATAAAAATGTGTTCAATTAAGGCTTGTACAGTAGCACCAAAATAGTGACTCTGACTCACTAATACTTAATATACAGTTCCATACCAGAGGACTATGTAACCTTGTGGAAAACTAATCCGGTTGTTCAGTCTGATGTCACTAGCCGTGTCTGGACCTAAACTCCGCTACAGGTCCATATATCAAACGATCACTATGGCATTACTGAGAGTTGAAAAACTGTCTAAAGTCTTTCATCTTTAATAAAATAATCAGCGTTCTGCTCTACCAGGTGTAACAATTGAGTTTAACATCCAGGCATCCATGAAAACGGAATTTATGACATTTAACGGAGTTAGAAGTTAGCAGGGAGTTAGCTCGCTAGCTTCTATCTAAATACAATATAGCATGTCCTGACTGCGGGGTTTTGGAAACAAATTAAACGTACAGCTCTGTTATCACTTCCAGCATAAATGAAGACAGAAAACTAAACAGCAGTGACGTTTGTAGGGTTACTGAAGTTGGGCTAGCTGGTATATAATGATGTGCTACGTGACCGCTAGCGACACAGCTATGTTAGCATAATATAAACAAGCTAACTTTTTTTCCACTCGATAAAAGTTAATGTGAGTGTTCTCGGTGGTCAGGAACAAATGTAATCGCATGTCAGGATGCTGTAAAAGGACCAAACTTCAGCCAGGAGAACAACTGAGATAATCCATCCACAATACGAGGTTAGTCATTCATATACTGCTGCATGGGCTGGGCTGTAGTTACATTCCCCAGTCCCCCAAACCCCTGACAGGCCATCACCCTCCTCCCCCTCCCTTTCTCCCTCCTCCCCACACCTGAAATTCACTGAGGAGATGATGGAGCGGGTCAATGCTGGGCTCAGATCTACCCTATGGGCAGAAATCTGTGCCATCAGAAACTGAATTTGAATAAGTTCAATTTGAATTTGAATTGCTCAGATTGAATCTGAATTGTAACTTGAATAAATGCTTTTGAAAACTGAATTTGAATTAGTCTAATTTGAAATTGAATTTATGGTTTGAAAATGATCATCACTAAATTGAAATTGAATTTTATATTTTGAAAATGAATTGATTTGCTTTGAAACTGCATTTTATCCTTTAAAAATTCAGCTCTCGAATAATTTCAGTTTCACTTCTCACCATTCAGTTTCAGTTCTACAATTCAATTTCAGTTCCAAAATTCAGTTTTTTGGAACTTACATCCGGTTCCGGTTCAAGCGCAGATTAATAGAACTACGTTTTACTAGCGGACCGAAAGTGTTACTGACGGGAATCTACAGCATGTTGAGCTGAATTAAGACTTCAGAAGTCATTCGTCATGTCGAGTGACCAGCGGATAAACTCTCAGGTTGGTAATAAATGTATTACATGTATAAGAACAAGCGTCATGTTAACAAAAGATAGCCGTACAGTAACTGTTATGCTTATTGTAGCTGTTAGCTAAAAACGCTAATTTAGCGTAGTTTGCCCTGAATTCAGCTTTGACAAACAAATATGATCGACTGTTTCTAGTAGAATTCCAAAGTTGTCATCTTGTACCCTCTCAGAGTACCCCCTCTGTATGCTTGCAGAGACCCCTACAGTAGGGAAACATGCAAAACGGTGTCCAAACCTTTGTGTTTTAGCTTTATTTATGTCTTACACAGCATCCCAACTCTTTAGCTAACTTAATAACTTTAGCTAAAGTGAATAGTTAGTCTAATTCATTAGTGCAGCATTACTGGATCACCTCTGTTTGAAGTGATATAATGTGATATACAACTATCACTGTGTTTAACTACCATAATCATTCTTAGGGTGCTGAGTGCATGCTTAATTAGATTTTTTTTTTTAAACACACTGCTCTATTAATATGTTTGACAGGCTGAAGTTGTCGGGTCACCTCCTAAATCGACCATCTTTTACAGGTGTTTTGTGCCAGAAATGGAGTGTCCACTGAAGACTGAAGATACTGAATCTCTACGCCTTGCCATTGATCCCTCTTGTGCCTTCATCTAGACAAGAGACATTAACTTAACCACTCTCATATGCTCTGTACCTACATCACCTTCCCTGACAGTTGTAGCTTGGCTCATCTGAGGGTGAAATTATAAGAATGTGTTATTTTGCAAAGTGCTCTCTAGAGTTCCTAAATAAAATATGGCGTTGAGGTCATTTCTTTTGAATTAATCCCTTCTTCTGAAATATAAGAACCTCTCCTGGTTTTAATGGCACTTTGGATTTCTTTACTTTCTGTTCCACTTCCAACCCCAAATAGATGCTGGCAAGCTGACACAGTAACATGGAAGAGGGAAAGACGTTGGAAAGGACTACTACAAATAAACCTAATGCCTAACAATGAAAAGTGTAAAATAAGAACAATAATAATAGTAAAAATAAAAGATGAAGTAACAAATTTTTAGTTTATTCCAAATGATCATCCAGATGTCTGTGACATGTGATGACAAACACCATAATGGAAGGCTTTAGTCATCACATGCTTAAACTCATATTTTTGCATATGCTGAACAGGCAGTCAGACATGCTGTAACTGTGGGGTAGAAAACAGCATGAACACCATACGGCAGGGGTCTCAAACTCCAGTCCTCAAGGGCCAGTGTCATGCAACTTTTCCATGCCCTCGAGGACTGGAGTTTGAGACCCCTGTCATACGGAATATGACAGGTGTGGTTGAACTGCATGAAGACTCTTCTGGCAGGACAAGAATGTGGCCTTGTCCTGTGAGCCACTGTAAGGATGTACTTAGAGTAGAACTGGACTGTCACCGGCCTCAGGCTCTTCACCCTTTTCAAAGACAAAGCAGTCATTTAGATAAAATATTAGATATTGTTTACCTGTAAATGCACAAAGTAAATTTAGAAATGTTATTATTGTCAAGAGTGAACAAGCACTGATAGTGTAATCTACAGCTGTGGCCAAACGTTTAGAGAATGAGAAGTGTTGTTTGCTTATTTACAAAGTTTGCTGTTTCAGTGATAGTTGTATATCATATTATATCACTTCAAACAGAGGTGATCCAGTAATGCTGCACTAATGAATTAGACTAACTATTCACTTTAGCTAAAGTTATTAAGTTAGCTAAAGAGTTGGGATGCTGTGTTATGCTGGGCTTACACTGTGCGATTTTTGGCCCATTTTGAGCCGATTTTTGAGTCGTGCGACCGTTTTGGCGATCGGCCCGATTTTGGCCTTCATCGTGCGTCGTGCATCGTGTAATATACGTGGGGTAACGGGAAGCGATAAACACCTCACGACCAGCTCCCGATCATCAATCGCTTGGTCGTGAGGGTGTCACCGCAGCTTCTCACACTGCGCACGCGCAAACACAAATGTCAGCGAAAAAGACGGCGCAGCGCGGCAGTGCAGCGTGTGATCTGGACACACAAGCGATGGAGGCACAACTTGTAGAACTATGGCAAGCTCACCCGAACCTTTTCGATGTGGCCTAACAAATTTATCACGACCACAACAACCGTGAAAATAGTTGGATCTACACTGCTGCTCAATCACAGCTGCCTGATCAATGTTTTTCATTAGCAATTTAGCAAAGTTGATGGTGGTGGTGTGTCTGTGTGAGTGAAAGACAGAGAGGGAGAGCGAGCCAACAGAATTTCTCTTATAACCTTGATTTTATGGACGCACAGTGTGAGCAGTCGGGTCGCATCAGAGCATCGGGCCGTATAGTGTGAGACCCTGCATCGTGACCTATGAACTTCTAACCCCTGCGAGTCAATAGCAGGAGCTGAATCGTGCGACTGAAAAAAAATCGCACAGTGTCTGCCCAGCATAAGACATAAATAAAGCTAAAATACAAAGGTTTGGGCACCGTTTTGCATGTTTCCCTACTGTAGGGGTCTCTGCAAGCATACAGAGGGGGTACTCTGAGAGGGTACAAGATGACAACTTTGGAATTCTACTAGAAACAGTCAATCATATTTGTTTGTCAAAGCTGAATTCAGGGCAAACTACGCTAAATTAGCGTTTTTAGCTAACAGCTACAATAAGCATAACAGTTACTGTACGGCTATCTTTTGTTAACATGACGCTTGTTCTTGACGCTTGTTCTTATACATGTAATACATTTATTACCAACCTGAGAGTTTATCCGCTGGTCACTCGACATGACGAATGACTTCTGAAGTCTTAATTCAGCTCAACATGCTGTAGATTCCCGTCAGTAACACTTTCGGTCCGCTAGTAAAACGTAGTTCTATTAATCTGCGCTTGAACCGGAACCGGATGTAAGTTCCAAAAAACTGAATTTTGGAACTGAAATTGAATTGTAGAACTGAAACTGAATGGTGAGAAGTGAAACTGAAATTATTCGAGAGCTGAATTTTTAAAGGATAAAATGCAGTTTCAAAGCAAATCAATTCATTTTCAAAATATAAAATTCAATTTCAATTTAGTGATGATCATTTTCAAACCATAAATTCAATTTCAAATTAGACTAATTCAAATTCAGTTTTCAAAAGCATTTATTCAAGTTACAATTCAGATTCAATCTGAGCAATTCAAATTCAAATTTAACTTATTCAAATTCAGTTTCTGATGGCACAGATTTCTGCCCATACTACCCCCCGTCCCAATCCCTTTTTGTCCCCCATAAACCCCCCACCAGAGCGGCCAAAGGTTCGCCATCGAGCCCCACCCTCAACAGAGCAATCGAAGTCACATTGCCCAGCCTCGCCCCCCTTAGTTCCTCTTCATGCCCTGTCTCCGCAGTCTGATGTGTGATGTGTGAAGGGTCCGGGCTGTGAGGATTATGGCAGTGGTGACTTTTCCCAGGAGAAGCTGGGACCCTGTTTACTAGAAGGTTTTAAAATTTCTGTACTTTTAGGTGACAGGAGACATGTGGCCTGGTCAAAACACAGAGAGCTGCACTCTAAAAGATCTTTAAACATAGTAAACATACCTTGTGTGCCACAGACTGCTCCCAAACACGAGGGGACAAGTAATACCTCTAAAACACTTAAGTTGGCTTTATTAAACGTTAGATCTTTAGCTGGGAAAACATTTTTAATTAATGATTTAATCACTGAGCACAGCCTTGATTTTATGTTTTTAACTGAAACTTGGTTGGACCAAAGTAACAGTGGAGCTGTTCTCATCGAGACGACCCCTACTAACTACAGTTTTATCAGTGAGGCCAGGGTGAGCAGGAGAGGAGGAGGGGTTGCTGTCTTGTTTAATGAATCATTTCAATGTAAGCAGCTATCTCCTGGAAGTTTTCAGTCTTTTGAATATGTGGCTTTACAGCTGAAGGCCCCATCCAAAGTCGTGTTTCTTAATGTTTACAGGCCTCCCAAATACTGCACAGACTTTTTTAATGACCTCAGTGAACTGCTGTCTGTGATCTGTGTTGATTTTGACTGTGTAATTATTGCTGGGGATTTTAACATTCATGTGGACAACCCTCAGGACAAAGGGACTAAAGACCTGAGTAACACTCTGGGCAACTTTGGGCTGACTCGGCATGTAAAACAGAGGCCACACATAATAGAGGACACACTCTTGACCTACTGATCTCCAAAGGCCTGAGCATTTCAAAGGTTACTGTGTCTGATGTGGGCCTGTCTGATCATTACTGTGTTTTCTTTGAAAGTAAAATCTCAGCCCACACAAATATATCAACAACAGTGATCACAAAACGGTGTATACCGTAACTGAACACAGTAGTGCAATTTTTAACCAGGTCTTCCCATTAACACCTGACCTGTCCAGAGGGTCAGTCAATGAGCTCGTCAATAGCTTCAATGCTAACATGTTAAATGTAATGGACACTATTGCTCCCATTAAGGTGAAGGTTATCTCTGGAAGGAAAAAGTCTCCATGGAGAAACTCCACACTGGTGAAAAATGAAAAAAGAGAGTGTAGGAAAGCTGAGCGCAGATGGAGAAAAACAAACCTCCAGGTTCATTATGACATTTATAAAGAGAAACTTCACAATTATAATTTACAACTGAGGAGTGCAGGGAGGTCCTACTTCTCTGACATCATCACTAAAAACAGCCATAATGCTCGGGTCTTATTTTCTACAGTTGACAGGCTAACAAACCCTCCTGTGTCAGTGGCAGCTGAACTTCATTCGACCATGGCCTGCAATGACTTTGCCAAATTCTTCACAGAAAAAATCCAAAAAATTAGACAAGCAATTGGTACATCAACAGCAGATCCAGGATATGTACTGTGTCCACCAAAAAACTGTTTAAACACCATGAAACAGTTTCAACCTATTAACAGCAAAGACCTGGAGGACATCTTAGGTAAACTGAACTCCTCCTCTTGCTGTTTAGATGTCCTGCCAACAAGTTTTTTCAAAAAGGTCTCAAAGACTTTGGAGTCAGACCTGTTACAGATCGTCAACTTTTCTTTATTATCAGGTGTGTTTCCAGAACCACTAAAAACTGCTGTAATAAAACCTATACTGAAAAAGGACAATCTCGACAAGACACAAATGAACAACTACAGGCCGATCTCAAATCTCCCATTTTTAAGTAAGATCATTGAAAAAGCAGTTTCTCAACAGCTCAGTTACTTCTTAAAACAGAATAATTGCTACGATGCCTTCCAGTCAGGTTTTAGACAGAACCACAGCACTGAAACCGCTCTGACCAAAGTGTTTAATGACACATGTCTGAATACAGACAGTGGAAAAATGTCAGTCCTAGTTTTACTGGATCTCAGTGCAGCATTTGATACAGTTGACCACAACATATTACTCAAACAACTGGAGAACTGGGCAGGTCTTTCAGGAACTGTACTAAACTGGTTCAAAACATACTTAGAAAACAGGAAATACTTTGTATCAATAGGTAACTTCACATCTGAGCAGACAAGTATCACATGTGGAGTTCCCCAAGGTTCCATCTTGGGACCCCTTCTGTTTAACATCTACATGCTCCCACTGGAACAGATTATAAACAACAACAAAATAAACTATCACAGCTATGCAGATGACACACAAATATATATCACAATGTCACCAGGAGACCGAGGCCCTGTACAGGCTCTTGGTAAATGCATTGAGGAAATCAATGACTGGTTGTGCCACAATTTTCTCCAGCTAAACAAAAACAAAACTGAGGTAATAGTCTTTGGCGCCAAAGAAAAACGATTACAGGTCACCAGAGAACTTCAATCTATACATCTAAAAACCACAAACCAGGCGAGAAATTTGGGTGTAGTGATGGATGCAGACCTAAACTTAGAAAAACACATTAAGACAATAACAAAGTCAGCTTACTATCACCTCAAGAATATTTCAAGGGTAAAAGATCTGATGTCTCAACAGGACCTGGAAAAACTAGTCCATGCATTCATCTTTAGTAGGCTTGATTACTGTAACAGCATCTTTACAGGTCTACCTAAAAAATCAGTCAGACAACTACAGCTCATTCAGAACTCTGCTGCTCGAGTCCTCACTAAGACCAAAAAAGTGGACCACATCAGTCCAGCTCTGAGGTCTTTACACTGGCTGCCTGTCCGTCAGAGGATAGACTTTAAAGTTCTGATGCTGGTCTATAAAGCTCTGAATGGTTTAGGACCAAAATACATCAATGACCTCCTGACCCAGTATTAACCTTCCAGATCCCTCAGGTCATCTGGATCCGGTCTTTTATCAGTTCCCAGAGTCAGAACCAGACACGGAGAAGCTGCATTCAGCTTTTATGCTCCTTATATCTGGAACAAACTCCCAGAAAGCCTCAGATCAGCTGAAACACTCAGTTTATTTAAATCCAGGTTGAAGACTCACCTGTTCTCAGCTGCATTTGAATAAAGCACCAAATCCACACTTTAAGCTTAAATTTCAAAACTTACATTTAACTACTGATTTTATCTACTGTTCTGATTTTATCTGTTTTGATTTTATATACTGTTTTGTTTGTTTGTTTGTTTGTTTGTTTGTTAATTAGTTAGTTTATTTGCTTGTTTTAATCAATTTTAAATCATGCTTTTTATTTGTTCTTGTTTCTAATGTCTCTGTAAAGCACTTTGAATCACCTTGTTGTTGAATTGTGCTATACAAATAAACTTGCCTTGCCTTGCCTTGCCTTGCCTAAGGTTTGAAAAACTGAGCTTAAATAAATGATTAGTGGTAATAAAAGCCGAGGGAGGTCAACAGTGATCACTGACTGTTTTAGGAGCTTTTTGAGATTAAATAGAAGAAAATACATAAAATTAAACATGTTAACAACACAAAAGCCATATTAAACGCAGACTACTTTAGACCCGGAAGTAGGATTCATCACGTCATCACTGAACAATCGGATTGCATGCTTAATCAATCGATAGCTTGTAGAACTGTCTTTAGCAGCAATAACTTGAAGTAATTGTTTTCTGTGTTACTTTATCAGTCATCGTGGAGGGATTTTGGACTACTCTTCTTTACAACATCCCTTCTACCACACCATTTCAGTCAGGTTGAGGTCTGGACTTTACAAGACCTTGATTCTTTTCTTTTGTCAGCGATTCTGTTATACATTTGTGTGTGTGTTTGGGATTATTGTCCTGTTGCGTGGCCCAATTCAAGCCAAGCTTTAGCTGTTTGACAGACAACCACACATTTGACTCTAGAAAGCTTTGAATATCTCGGAAGAAATGAATAAATAAATAAAATGACATATTTAATTTGTGTTTACCACACACTTTTATTCAACTCATGGGAGCAGGGATGTCAAACTAATTTTATATTGTAGGCCACATAAAGGTGTAGTATGAATGGCAGTGCAGGTAGAGTATTTACCAACAGAAAAATCTGCAAATCCTATGAACATTTTAGTTGAAAATTCAAAATCTGTGCACTCCTTCATATTTTCCAAAGCCTTCCAGCAGGCCAGATCTTTGCCAGGCCGATTTTAGCCCCTGGGCCTCATGTTTGACAGCCCTGCATTACAGGCATTTCTACATTTTTAGGAATTTATCGGGTCTATAATGCTATTGCTCTGTAAGATATAATAGCAGGGACACTTGAATCCTTTTAGACATTCATGTAATGATCTCATATTTTGTTGCCTTTTAAACAAGGCACTTGGTGATTTGATGGTTTTGTGAATGTGATATGAAGCTTTACCTTTGATCTCTTGATTCAAGTGCCCTGTCATTTTTCCAGAAAACGGTAGTAGTGTGAACAATGGCAGCTACTGCAGGTGGGGCTGTGAGAGTGTGAGAGAGAGAGAGGATGATGGAAAGAGTGCGGCATAATGGGAGAGAGATATCCATCCATAAATCCAATAAAGTGATGACATTTAGAGTTATTAAATTCTGTAAACATTCCCCAAGTGGTCTGACTGTAATATCCAACCTTCTCTCGAGCTCCTTCCCTTTCTTCCTTTTTCCTTTTCCTATCCCCTCTTCACATCTCACTCACTCACTGACATTCAGCTCTTGCTCTTCCAGCATTGAACATCTATCAACCCCTGACATATTTGTATATGCCATCTTTGTCTTTGACTTTCACTTTTCTTTCTTTTTCTGTCCCCATTGCCCATTGCTCTCATTTGTCCTTCTGGCCCTCTCTTACTTCCTGGCTGGTTTAATAGTGTTTTTCAGCCACTAAATCCAGCCCGGCACCAATCCGGTCGTTAAGTGATGACGTGACAAATTCTACTTCCGGGCCTAAAGTAGTCTGCGTTTAATATGGCTTTTGTGTTGTTAACATGTTTAATGTTTTGTATTTTCTTCTATTTAATCTCAAAAAGCTCCTAAAACAGTCAGTGATCCCTGTTGACCTCCCTCGGCTTTTATTACAACTAATCATTTATTTAAGCTCAGTTTTTAAAACCTTAGGATGTAACTACAGCCCAGCCCATGCAGCAGTATATGAATGACTAACCTCGTATTGTGGATGGATTATCTCCTGGCTGAAGTTTGGTCCTTTTACAGCATCCTGCCATGCGATTACATTTGTTCCTGACCACCGAGAATTATGTATTTAGTAGCAACAACAATCAAATGCTCAGTTACAGATTTTTTTGCCAAATCTGAAGAATCGACAGCAGTGCTTTAATTATGTTCGTTGCAGTGGTATAAGTAGACGGGAAAGTTTGCGTCTTTTTCCTTCTGTCTTTGGCTTCCTTCCCTTTTCGCCATCTGAATTTACAACGCATCAGCGTGATTTGGTGCAGATGAAACGGAGCAGAGTAATAATGTGCTTTACAGAGCAGGCTTCACCCGCCACTGTGCCGTATTAAGCTGTGTCCCAAACAGAGTGAATGAAGTCATCAATAGTATCTCAAAATGTCATGCCTCTCATTTGATGATGATTACAGGACTTCATTGTACTTCTTTCTTTCGGAAGATAGACTGGAGATTTTAATAATTTTAGAGTCATGCGATGATATTTTGGTGCTTCGTCTTCATTTGCTTCAAGGACAGACACGGCTATTCAGTTTTGAAAGTATAACACACAAGTGGTTTACTTTTTTCTGTTTCAATGAGAGACTAGCAAAACAAGTTTTCAATTGATATTCAAGGCTAGAACACTGGTACACAGAGTTCTCGAAGTACCTTCATTACTTAAACTCAGATAAACTTAATCTTCTGAATGAGGCTGCTGCTGGTTACTGGACTGCTCTTCCAGTAGACCATGCGCTCTCACAGATCAAATCAATGTAAAAGCCTTTAAAAATGCTGGTCCAACACACTGAACACACTGAATAATCATGCACACCTTTTTCATACCTGCATTTTAGACTTTTTGGGCCCCCATTAGCAGGTCATGCCTTGGCATTTGAATTGGCCATTCAAAAACATAAATTTTCTCATTATTATTATTTGACTATTCAGTTGTTGATTTTATCCATTCTTTCCCAAGGTTTAGGCCAGGGTCTTCTTCCTTGAAAATGTCTTGGTTTCATTTAAATTCATTATTCCGTCGGTAATAACGAGGTGTCCGGGCAGTGAGACAGCAAAGCAGCTACAGAGCATGGCGCTCATTCCACCATATTTGATAGTTGTTGTTTTTTTCTCCAAGCATAACATCTTCCAAAAAGTCAACTTTTGTTTCATGTGTGCACAGAAATAAGTGATGTGAAACATCTTGCCTGCAGGTTTAGAGCAATGATTTATTTATTTTTATTTTTATTTTTCAGAGGACAGCGGTTTTCCTGTAGACACCAGTCTTATTCTTTTTTTTTTTTGTTGTTGTTGTTTTTTTTTGTTTGTTTTTTTGTTTGTTTTTTTGTTTTACTTATAGCAGAAAGAAGAACACGGATTTGTGGGTATTCACCGAGTGTTTTGACTTTTTTGGTAACATTGTGAAGTAACAGTCGTGAATTTTCACCACTTGCAGACAGTTTATTTAAATGCAGGTTCATGAACATTTCCAGCTCTGCACATCTGTCATCTCACGGTTCTCCTAAGGTTCTGTGGAAGCTGTTATAGGTGAATGGTCCACACCAGCAGAGCTTTCTTTTGAAAAGCAGACTTTGTCAGTAAGCAGACTTTATATATCTTTTATTTATAGAAAAAGCCACGTCTTCAACCCACACTTCCTATCACATTTTTTTTAACTGAAACATCTGAATCCTAGTAGATTTTAGAGAGGTCACTATTGCAGATGTTTTACATTCTCTATCCTGCAGCATGAGTGATTTCATGTGTAACGTCAATGCAGCTCAAGTTTGAAAAACCATGATCTTCAAAACAAAGGTGCCATTATGATGATAGGCATGTGTCAAATTTAGATTCAGCTACGTTTCTGTGAAGTGTTGGTTGCTTTATTATTGTTCATCGAGTCATCCCAAGAGCAATTCTTGTGGTGTTTACAATTCTGTGTTGTTGACACCTGCCCAGCTGGTGGGTTTTCGTGGCTTGGTTGATGTTTAACCCTGCTGGGTCTTCTGTGAGCTCAGGCAAGCATGACCAAGGGTCTCTACTCTCTTTTATTCTCTCCCCGGGTAATGAGCTGTAATGGATAGTGCCTTGGGCGTGACAAGAATACCGAGGGCCCCATCAAAGCAGCGCTCTGCACATCCCGCTTAAAAGACTGCTCAGTGCACATGCAAGCATTCATTTACTGATTAATTCCTTCCTCTCTTTAGGTTAAGCTGGCCACAGGCTTTTCAGTTATTTATTAAGAACTGATATAAATCCGTACCACTATGAGAGCATCACTTTCTGCGCATATATGCAATGAACACATGATTTTACAGAATCTCATGAGTAACACAAAATTCTGAGTGAACTGTAGGAAGAGACGTCAGATAAACTTGTGCTCCGTTTCTCTCCTAGGTGTAAATTGCGCAAAAAACTCAGCTTCCCATTGGTTACTGTGAATCTTGGATCAACCAGTCCATCTTAAATCTGCCTTATGTCCTCATCAGAAACCATCTGCCTGCTTTTGTGTGGGTCGCCTACCAAAACAACTTTGATTCCTCATCATTCCTCTTGCTCTCTTGGTCATATTAGCCGTTCCAGAGCAATTTGCATGATTTGGCAGGACGTGTTATCCTGCTGAGGTGAAGTGCTGTTGTCATGGCGGGATGCAGTGCTCAGTCTGCAGAAATATTTAGGTGCATTACAGATGTCAGCCCAAGGATTCCCAGCAGAACACAGGGGTTTTCAACAAGCTTATTCATGCTATTCACTTTACCTGTCAGTGTTTTTAATGGCTACCTTGATTTAAACTTGGTGTGACGCACAGGGCTCTATCAGTGTAAAAAAGAAAAAGTCCAGCCTTTTTGAAAAGCTCTGAATAGACATAATAGTTGTTCAAAAAACAAAACAAATGGGCTGAAAGATAAAAGAATCACTACTTGTCAGACGGTGTTACATTAGGATGATCGTTGAGTCATTCAAACCATGCTTTGTGCAGCGTTTTATCCATTCAAACATCAGCCTCTTTGACAGGGTCAACATTTTTATGTGTTTTATCTTTTGTAATTTTCGTATCTAAGTGCTGTTTGAATTTTTTTTTTTTTATAAATTTAGTGTTATAAAATGCGTTCAGAAACCTTGGTGTGCCCAAAGCACTTCAAACTTTGATTCTCCATTGATGAAGCTTGATGGGCTCCCAGCGTGCTTTGTTATTCACCAATCACTGAGCCTCCTTCAGACGCAGCTTCATCAAGGTCAGACTGTCGTTATGTATGGGTGTGTCTACATTAAACCCCTTGACAGAAAGGAAATGAAGCCAGGGTTACAGTGCCTGACGTTGTGTTATCCTTCTTTTTTTTTAAATTATTATATATATATATATATATATATATATATATATATATATATGATAAGATAACCTTTATTAGTCCCACACGTGGGAAATTTGTTTTGTCACAGCAGGAAGTGGACAGTGCAAAAGTTATGAGGCAAAAATTAGGATACAATAAGAATAAATACAGTACACAACTGTACAGAATAGAATAAAATAAAATACTATATACAGTAGAATAAAATAAAATAAATATACAATAAGATAAAAATAGAATACAAATACAAATGCTATATACAACTGAGTAAAAATACAACGATGACAGAAAGGATTATTGCACTTAGTATTATTGCATATGTATGGATGTGTGTGTTTGATTAGTTAAAGTCTTTATTATGGAGTCTGACAGCAGTGGGGAGGAAAGACCTGCGAAATCTCTCCGTCCCACACCGTGGGTGCCGCAGTCTCCCACTGAAGGAGCTGCTCAGTGCTGTCACAGTCTGCTGCATGGGGTATATGTATATATATGTATATGTATGTATATGTGTATATGTATGTGTATATGTATATATATATATGTATGTATGTATGTATATGTGTGTATGTGTGTATGTATATGTGTGTATGTATGTGTATATATGTGTGTATGTATGTGTATATATGTGTGTATGTATGTGTATATATGTGTGTATGTATGTGTATATATGTGTATGTATGTATATGTATGTATGTGTATATATGTATATGTATGTGTATATATGTATATGTATGTGTATGTGTGTATGTATATATGTGTATATGTGTATATGTATGTATATGTGTATATATTAGGGGTGCAACGATACACAAAATTCACGGTTCGGTTCGGTTCGATACTTTGGTGTCACGGTTCGATTTTTTTTCGATACAAAAAAATGTTCATGCATTTTTAATTTGTCATTTATTAAAATTAGAAATATATATTTTAACTCAAAAGTACAGTTTTTAAATTTAACCCTAACCCTTGTGCGTGTTTTTTATTTTGACAGCGAATGCGCACCTGCGGACCACTTATGTGCAGCCCTGGTTATTTAGCTCATCATATCGCAGCCACAGAAATTCTTTTGTCCATGAAACCATAAAGCTGCACTTTCTTTTTGCCTTATAGTCTGATTTGTCATAACTTCTCCGTTTTGTGGTAAGCTTTTCTTTGGCTGTCACTTCTTCACCCTGACCTGTCTTATTTGGCTCAGCAGAACTGAAATGCTTTTACACACTCACTCACATAAGCTCAGCGATTCTCTGCGCGATCAACCTCTCACATGTTTAAGCTGCGGGAGATTTCACTTGTCATGTTTGCATAGTAAGCTAACGATTAATAAGACGATGTCAGAGGAATTGGTGCACAAATTATCATCACTCACAGATCAGTGCTGTCGCTCTCTATACACAGTTCGCACGATTGCAAAGTGAAAGCAAAAAAACAAGCGCAAATTCAAACGCGACTTCAATATGTCACATATTGACAGTGGCTCACCGATGCCAATGACATAATTACCCAGCTACATTTCTGAAAGAATGCAAAAGCATTGACATATATTTTTCCTACAATAGCCCGACGGGCAGGGAAGAGAAAGATTTTGGTAGCCCGACTGAAAAAAATCGCTAGCTCCAGGACGTCGGGCTAGCGATATTGCAAGCCCTGTATCTGATTGAGGAATCACTCATCTTTGGAAAAGAGAGTTTATTACAGAGAAATGGCTCTTTCCAAAATAAAAGCTATACTATCCGCTTCTTCTGGGCTATATTCTCAGCAGCATAAGGAGAATCATGTGCTAACAGCTGTCTAAATGACTCGGCTAAAGTTAGTAGCATGCTTGCTTTTTTTTGTCTGCTTCCACTTGTCTTTGCACTAGGATGATGTCGGCGTAAATGTGCAGTCATATTCGTTGTGTTCCCACTAGTGCTTTCAGGTTAATCTCGTTGAAATGACCTTAACGCCACAACACGGCAAATCTCCGTTAACAAGCTACCGCCGATCGCTCCGTGCATGGGGCTAGACGGCCAACACGTTAACGAGCTAACTGCGCTAACACACTAGTTCACACCAATGTAATTGAGCATTGCATGGCACATCCAACATACTGTTTTACTTTAGTCCATGACTCGCTTACCTTCAGGGTCATACGTCACATGAAAACCAAAATAATTCCAAACGCCAGATCTGAATGAGGTTCAATTTGCCTGTTGCAAGGAGAGCTTAACTTCTGTCTCGCTAGCTTGCCCTGCGCTCTTCCTTCTGACTATGCTGTCTGTGTTGAGCGCTCAGTGGATCTGCGCTCGACAGTGCAGCCTAGGCGGAGTAGTCGAACACAGATTCACTGAGCGCTCAACACAGACAGCATCGTCAGAAGGAAAATTGATAAAATAAATTACAAATGTTGTATTGTTCGATACATATGCGTACCGAACCGAAAGCACTGTATCGAACGGTTCAATATCGATACGAATATCGTTGCACCCCTAGTATATATGTGTGTGTGTATATATATGTATATGTGTGTGTGTATATATATGTATATGTGTGTGTATATATATGTATATGTGTGTGTGTATATATATGTATATGTGTGTGTGTATATATATGTATATGTGTGTGTGTATGTATATGTGTGTGTGTGTGTGTGTATATGTATGTATATGTGTGTGTATATGTATGTGTGTGTATATGTATATATGTATGTGTATATATATGTGTATATGTATATATATATAAAATATACACACACACACTCTTAACCAATATGCACATTTTTATTCTTCTGCTGTTAATAGACATGCTTTACACTCAGTTGGTAAATACTTTTGCTGCAATATTTGTCTCGTAGCTCAAACAGAATTAAACTCTGCAAAAGAGAGACAGCAAGAGAGGAGATTGGCATATGTGGTGTAAAAACAGCTCAGCTCTGATGGTGCAGTCTGACCTAGTTAGAAACAAAAAAAAATTTAACTACCAAGTGTCCTAGCAGCCTGTTTGCACCTCTGCCTGCTCATAGCTCCATCTCTTGAGTGCAGATGGGCATTTCAGGTTCACAGAATGCTCACCTGTCACCGCCGTATTAGATAACCACAGTGAAGCAGCTTTTTTTTTCTCTTTTACTTTAGTTGCTTACAATTACTTGCAAACTGCTAGACTGACATGAGCAGTGCGGTGCACGCTGATGCAATGAAATGCACCATATTAACGTAATGAACTGTAAATATTGAAGTGCAAGGGAGACGCTGAGACTCCATCAGAAACTGTTTTCGGAGTGCTCTTACTGTAAAGCTGGATTGCGTCTGATTCAAGCTGTCGGCTTTCCGTTGTCCGCTCCCCACACTCGGACTGAAATCGTGTTTTTTTGTATTGGAAAACAAAAAAGAAAAGCTGTATAGTTTTCGATTGCTTTGCCTTTGTTTGCAATTCCGTTGCACTGTGCTGCATTGCAAAGATTTTTTTTTTAATCCTCATACTCTGTGTTATTTTCTAAGGCTAAGTGTTTATATCTGGTTTGGGGAAAGCAGATGATATATTAGCCACCCAGCACTTAATTTTGATTGAACTGTTTGCAATTTGAGCTATCAATCTGGTTCTCATCCTCACTCAGCTGCTACCTTTGAAAAAGATTTGTTCAAAGTGCATCTGTTTCAATCTGGGGGAAAAATAGCTCATTTAATCATTCAGATTCTAAATGGAGTCTTGAGGAAGAGGGTGGTGGCGGTTAAATGTTGGCGTTGGCGGCAGGAGCTTAAATCAGCATGTTAGAGGTGCAGCTAATTGGTCTGATAAAAAAGCATAGTGATTGGTTTGTGTGTGGGAAGAGAGAGGAGTGGTAGCTTTAGGCTTACCTAATTGGATTAAGCGAACCAGAAAGGAGTTGCCGTGTAGATTTTCAGCTGATAGGATAATAGAGCGAGGCGGTAAAATATACGAATGGACAGGAGCCCAGAGGCACCGCTAAGAGGAAGTTATAAACGCAGAAGCCTTCCTAATAAAGGCCTCATTAAGATCAGTTAAGAAAAAAGATTGATCTTCAAAAGCGCCCGTACTGTCATGGAATTACAATTACTCTGCCACAGTTATATAAAACATTTTTACATAGTTTAAATCAGCAGGAATTTGATGAATAATTATCACCGATCAGCTTCTTTTTGGAGGAAGTGGGAATGCATAAAAATGTTTCTGCATAAGACAATGCATGAAAACATGTTTTCTGTAGAGCTGTATGAATTGATCCAAAGATTTTAATAGCATCAATACCAAAGGTAGTATTGTTATTGAATCGATATTAATGTGATGAGCGATCAATATTGTTTCAGTCCTCTCGGTTCAGTATGTAGCCCACTGAATTGTGTTCAATTCTCCTTTGGAAATGAAAACGTATACCACAAATATGCACTATGAAAAATGTCTGAACCTTTTTGGGTTGACCGCCATGTTTGTTTTATTTATAGCCTACAGCACATTAAAACAACAGAAGTTGACCTTAAGTGCTTTAGAGACAGAGGCAGGTTTACGTTCCAGTTCACCAACAAAGTTTCAGAATACGCAAAAAGGTGTAAAAATCACAGTGATTTAGTGGTCAGTAAAATGTGGAACTTAATGATGATTCATCTCATGAATCGTGATCGCTCTCCCTTACATGCGCTGTCTTTACAGCTTAAAACCATCAGTATCGGTTTTAGTATCGGCAGTAATGGCCATGTATTTCGTTGGTATCCAAAGGATACCAAAATTTGCAGCACAGCACCAGTTAACTGCTATGCATGCAGTTTCATCATGACCCCCCTCCTGCAGCATCGCTGGATTAGATTGCTCTCACTGTAAGAAAGAGCAATTAATCCACAAACAACAGCTGGCTACGCTAAATTATAATTTAATTTTAATTACAACTGTTTAAATTTAAGTGTGGCGAAGAACCCGTTGTCGTTGTTTTTGTTTATCTACGGTATTTTTTAATTTTTTTTTACCAAGTGTATTTACCATGTATGCACTTATTCAGAAAAGTAGACAGAATCTCTGCCATAGGAAAGTCCCAACATTTGCAGATTTAAACTAACTTGGAGTTTCATTTGAATTGTTTTTATCTTGTAAGTTGAAAGATCTTGTTAGCTCGTGTCTTGAAAGCGGTCATGGGGTGCTGAGATACTGAGTGATTTTAAAGCCAACAGTGTGCCTCCAGTGCTTTTGTTTAGAAAGGGTGTGGAGCTGGAACTGTATCTTACTTCACACCCTATTGTGCAGTAATATGCTTTATAAATGCACGTGTGTGTGTGTGTGTGTGTGTGTGTGTGTGTGTGTGTGTGTGTGTGTGTGTGTAAGTGTATGTCTCATGTGTCTGGGAGTATAAGGGGTAAGGGTGATGTCATATTTGATGACATCATTGCAGACGTGCGGGGAGTGCAGATTAGTGGCCGTTGCTCTTTCTGAACCAGCTCTCCACAGCTGCCCTTCCTTATCAGTACGCCCGTCCAGCCCTTTATTCCCTCGTGCCAGCTCTGCCAAAGTGTAAGCTCTAGAAATAGCAAACCCCCCCACACACACCTCCTCTCATCTTGCAGTCTTACCATTCCAGGCTTAAATTGAGCATGGCAAAACCATCCTGCCCACTTTCCAACCTCACTACTACCAACCCTTTGGCTGGCCCCCATCAGTCAAGTCACTTTGCCAAAGCTGAGCTTCAGCCACATATGTACAGTGTTTATCTGTCTGAGTTCCAGTACTGAGTCTAGGTCTTCCAGCTGATCTGAGTTCACTGTAGGCACTCTGGAGCTGGTTGGCACCACACACATTTCTCACTCCTCTCAGTCCCAGCAACACCGGGTGGGGGGGTCAACAGCAGTGGCTTAAAGAGAAAGGGGCACACCTCGCACAAGAGTTGACAGGACAAAGAGCACACATACAAACTCCCCCTGGAGCCACACAGGGGGTAGGGCAAAGCTAGGCTGAACTACACACACATGTGATCCACACCCACGCATACAGGCACTCACACATCGCACGCAGGCTCCTCCCTGTGCAAGGAGACAGAGACGGGAGGCGCAGTCAATCACTGACAGAGGAGAGAGGGGGTTAAGCGGGAGTTGCTGAGAGGGGGGAGGGACAGGCAGAAGAGGAGAGGGGGGAGAAATCTTCATCACTCCGAAATCCGAGTCAAGTGTCAGGGCGCCTTTAAATTCGTTCATGCGGAGTGAAAGAAATAAACAGAAAAGGAAGAGGGAGTGCGTCCCATTTCAGAGACAACACAGGAAGTAGGACATGCTCTGTGCAGGGTGAGGAGGGAGAGAGGGTGGGAGAAAGGCAGGAGGAGAGAGAGAGACCATTGTAGCGCTCATTCCCCACCCCTCGCCTTAAAGCAGCAGCGAGAGGAAAGCGAGATGTAGTCAGGGGAGAGGAGGAGGGAAGAAGAAAACCCACAAGTAAGGAAGAGGAGAGGCAGGCGACGGTCCGCATCGGGGGGGGGGAGAAAAAAATGGAGCTCTGAAATCGCCTTTACCCTCATCTATCTCTGCCTCTCTCTCTCTCCTTTTTTTTTTCTCCTCTCTTGTTCTGACTCAACCTCGGTTTCTCTCTCTCAATGCCTGCCTTCGATTGCTCTGTGAGATTCTAACAATGCCGGGTGAGTGTTATCCTGCTTTTCTTTCTTTCTCTTTCTCTCTCTCCTTTTATTTGAAACATGTCACTCGCCACCCTTTTTGCACGTCGGTTTACGAACTGTGAGATTATTTTGCTTGGTGTGAATGTGCGGCGGCGAATAAGGAAAAGTGGTGGACTCTGGTCTTTTAGATGGAGATGCTTCATTAAAGACTGTTTATGCTCTTCTGCCTCTCGGTTCTCCAGCTGTGCTGTTCTCTTACTTCTTTCCTTTCCTGTAGCGGTGATAATGCAAGAGAGGGTGCTTATGATCACACACACAGACAGACAGCCACACACACATGCACCCTGCGCACTTTCAGGACTCAGTCATTATTATGTAATTGGATTTTAACTCCCAATTCAAAGTAGTGCATTTGTTATGCGTGAGATCATGTCGAACCCCAGACATGATCATGAGAAGATGTTCTTTTTTTGCTTTGTTTTTTTGTGGCAGTTGTTTGGGAGTGCTTTCCACATCCTAATTGTGGTACCATCACACAAAGCCGGCCTGTGTGACAGAGGGCAGCCAGCTAACGCGAATCAGATGACTGGGCCACGATGTGAGGTCAGCCTGCCAGTTTTGGCCGGCAGCTCTCAGTCCAAGTCCCATGCTGGAGGCAATTAGCAGTCGGAGAGGTGTGTGACAGGAGAGTCTGCGAATTCCACAGAGCAAAAGCTTCTTTTTTTTCCCTGTGTTGTTGCAACATTGCAATGGCCGTGCAAGTGGTTGGCAATCACTTCATCTAAGGCTTGATAACATGTCATAAAATGTGATTCAGGCACTACAAGTTATTGTGCTTGCTATCTCAGATTTGTTTACAGTTAGGATGATATGTTTGATTCTTCCATAAATGCGTAATCCAGTTGATGCACCAAACATAGCTTTGAATCAAAATATGGTTTAATCCAGTTTGCCGAGCGTGTCATTCTATAAGTGTATCATGACAACAGATAAAATCCTCAAGCCGTCTGTAATTGTTCCACACACCCAAACTTCCCTGCCACATTATACAAGAAGAGCTACGTTAAAGAGCTTCTGGTGGGGAGCAGGAAGCAGCTCATCATTTATTCTCCTCCGAGGAGATTGCTCCTTAGGAGAAAGCCACCCACCCGGTTTAGAAAACACGCAAATTGATGGCCGATGATTAGTTTGCTTGTTTACTGTGGTGTGCAGATACGCTTTCAGCGTGAGAGCTCAGCTGGTGGCTCTTGTTGATTGTCGCCTGCTCTCGAGCGCTCCGGAACAAAGCCGAGCTTGACTTCTACATATTGTGCGGGACAGTCAATGTTTGTATGCAGTAACAGTAGGATCCTCCTTTTAAATGTTTTTTTCCCTCCTAGCCTGAGGTGCTGTATCTGCTTCCATTCATGTGCAAATGTTTCTGCGCATATGATTGCCCGTTCGCTTACTGCCTTCAGAGGCAAGTTCGGAGTCGTATGAGGGATGGAAGTGTGAGAAAATCAGATTTTATTTTTACAGCTTTAAATGTTTAATTAGAGCAAAAAGGAAGCGATTGACAAATATGACATGCTGATAATTAGGGGGGAAATACAACAGAGGGAAAATGGAGGAAGAAAATAGAATGACTGAAATGACAAAACATAGAAGGAGAGACACTGAGCAATTGTTTATGCCCCGGTATTTTGCACACTAGTTAATTCTGGGTGACTAAACCTCTTATGCAATGTTCATTCACCTGCCAGACTGTTGCTCTTAAAATTTTCTCCTGGACTGAATAAAAATAGGATCAAAATAATTCAAGGGGGAGTAACTGCTAACATCCAGATGCAGCAGTTACTACCCCCTCAATTATGATACATGTATAAAATGTCTGTGATTGAAACGTCTTTCCAGTTTCAGTATCTTTCCATTTTTGCTTCCTGTCTCTTTATATAGTTTTCAAAGCGCTCTGTCGCTGTGTAAGCACTCTATCATAGTGCAGATTGTCTTTGTGATGTCCATTGATTCACTAAGAGCTGATGAAGTGGAGCAGAGCATTCGATCAGACACATGTATGGTGGGGGGGCGGGCAGGAATATAGCGCTACAACCTGGGGCTACTGCTCGAATGGGAGCGGGGTCAAGAGGTTTGGACCACCGCTGGTTTAGAAATGGGGGAGGGAAACGCATTTGGTCACCGACATGGTAGGGGCAGGTGTTTGTTCACACTGTCCATAAATGTAAATAGTAATCTTAGTGTTTCAGTGTGTAACATTACTTTCCACAAAGCCTCAAATCTCCAGATTTGAGTTCTTTTTATCTTTTTCTGAAATTTGAAAAATGAGTTTGGTTATTAAAGAGCATTTCAAAAATGTATATCAACAAAGCTGTTTGGGATTTTAGTATACACCGATCAGACATAACATAGTGACTCTTGACAGGTGAAGTGAATAACACTGATCATCTTTTCATCATGGAAACTGTTACTGGGTGGGATATTTTAGGGAACCTGTAAACATTTTGCGCTCAGAGTTGATGTGTTAGAAGCAGGAAAAAAAGGGGCGAGCATAAGGATTTGAGCAAGTCTGACGAGGTCCAAATTGTGATGGCTACTGTAGATGACGGGGTCAGAACATCTCCACTGAAGCTCGTGTGGGGAAGGAACAGTGGTGAACCACTAACAGGGTCATGGGTGGCTTAGGCTCACTGATGCACGTGGGTAGCGAAGGCTTGTCTGTGCAGCCCGATACAAGAGACGAGCTACTGTAGCTCAGATTGCTGAAAAGGTTCATTCTGGTTCTTATAGAAAGGTGTCAGAATACAGAGTACAGTTTGTTGTGTATGAGGCTGCTTCGTCGCACACCAGTCAGGGTGCCCATGCCGACCTCTGTCCACGTTGAGACACGACTCCATCGTCCTTTTGTCCATTTTAATAGCTTCAGTTCAGTTGTGGAGCTTACACTGAAGCGTAGCACGCCATAGTTAACATACATTCTCTCTTCTCACACGTGAGTTTCTACTACTCACTCGCGCTCACTGATGACATCATGACCCAGTGTGATTTTGGCAATAGTGAAACTAGAATAACGCACAGAAAATGTCCAAAACACAATAAAATTAGAATAATCCTTACAGCACTGAACCACAAAGCAATTGAAGAAGGTGGCCTGGTCTGATGACATTTTCATGATTTCTTTTACATCACATGGGGATGACCAGGTGCAAGTGCATCACTTACCTGGGGAAACGCCTAGTATCCGGATCCAATATGGGAAGAAGGAAAACCCAAGGAGGAGCTGTGATGCTTTGGGCAATGTTCTGCTGGGAAAACTTGCCATCTATATTGATGCTAGTTTGACACGTACCATTTACCGAAGCACTGCTGCAGACCAGGAATGAGTTTGAGGTGTTGACTTGGCCAAAGATCCATGGTGGCCCATCCTCGACTTACAGGAGTTGGATCTGTTGCTAACATCTTGGTGCCAGATACCACAGCACACCTTCAGGGGTCTAGTGGAGTCCATGTATCGATGGGTCAGCGCTGTTTTGGCAGCAAAAGGGGAACCAACACAGTATTAGACAGGTGGTCATAACAACTGTTATGAGTACAGCTTTCCTAAAGTGTCTAGAACTGGCATCTAAACAGCGTAACATGCTTAAAGTGCATCCATTTTTTTTAAATATAAAGTACATAGCATTTAGCCTTGTTTTAGTCAAAGTGATTAATCTGAAAAGGATCTGGGGCTTAAAAATAAGAGAGACGATGTGGCCTTGCAAAAAACCCCAACAAAACTGTCCCATTTCAGACGGCTTGTTCGTTCAGTGAGTTAAGTGCGTTGTCACTCCTGGTGCACATCAGCAAATGGGAGGCTGGTGTATTGCTCCCGTCAGTGCTCACCGCTGTGAATGAAAGATGGCAGACTGGGGTGAATGAAAGGCGTTTGGCAACATTATTCTGCATCTCCTCGACTTTGCCTGGGAGGAGATGAAAGAGGAACATATGCTCGTGATGAGGCAATGTTGCGCATTGTCAATAATTCAATCACTCATGCGCTCTCGTGCCCCGAAGGCCACAGTGCAAAGTCAATAGGAACAACGGGAGAGGAGAGCTCTCAAGCATCAGACCTACAGGTCTCTTTCTGTGCGTCTGCTCTCATGCTTTTTTTTTTTTTTTAAATCTATGTCTTTATGTATTTCTTCTACCCAAACAAACACACTGCCGCTGATGTTAATGCTGCGTCTCGGTTCTGTTTGTGCGTCTGTTTCTCAGCAGTAAGCTGCTTTGCAGAAATGAAATGGAAGGCAAGCTGTACACGGGGAAATGAATAAAGAAGCCAAGGCTGGGAATTGTAATACCACCTTGTACCTTTTCCTTTCTCTTCCTGTGCCTATGTCTGCAGGAGAGGGAGACACTGTCTTTGAATTACCTTCATGTCTTAACAGCGCTTTAGCCAAAACTGACGAAAACACATTGATTTTTGTTCCCCTCTGACTACATTTGGACATTGACATCACAGTGACGAGGGATTTACACGCACTCCCGAAACACACACAGGGTATGTGGTGCGCTTATTAACTGTTGTTGACTCTAGAATAGGGAGTGGATGATGCAGATAAAACCTCCAGATAGGGTTTAGTGTTTAGATAAGACTAATATTCTGTGTATCATTTACTATCAACAAATTCAGCGAAAAGATCCAGTGCAAGTCATTTATCTTGCTAGTGTATGTTGTGAAGCCAAAGGGAAATACAGTATGTGCATGACTTCACGCAGCCATTGGTGTTATTAGTCAGCAGTTATTAGTGTTATTATGCCCTGTGTCTGTACATACTAACAGTTTTAGTACTGTGTGTCTGAAAATACTGTCTGATATTTGGTTGGGGTGTGTGGTGGTGATGGTGGGAGGGACCTGCAGTTTTATTCTTTCAGGAAATTACTTGAATTTAAGACTCGGGGGGGGGGGCAAGACAATGCAGTCTTTTATTTGACTAATTGATTTGTCAAGGTTCTTTATGACATGATGCAAAAATCTTCTAAATCCAATTTATCTAAATCTAATATTGGTATTTAGTTGTCGTGATCTCCATTAGGCCTGCAGCACAGCTAATCTTTTTTCCTCCCACTTTTAAAAATACACAGACATATCAAAACAAGACATGCAAATCTGAGCATTTGAAGGCAAATAATCCAGTTTGCAATGTAATTTTATTTTTGTTGTAAGGTAAAGACCCTACAACAGTACAGAGAAAACCCCAACTGTTAGAGGGCCCCCCTGCTGTATGAGCAAGCACTTGGCGATATTGGGAAGGAAAAAAAACATTTTTAACAGGGGGGGAACAGAACAAGGCTAAGGGAGGGGCAGCTGTCTGCTGTGAGGAAATGGGGGTAAGAGGAAGGAGAGAGGAAAAAAGACACACTGTCAAAGAGAGCCAGAGATTAATAATAACTAATGATTAATTGCAGAGTGTGTCTGAACACAGAAAGTGAAAAGAGGTGGAGAAGAAAGACTCAGTGCATCATGGGAAGCCCAGAGCAACCTAGGACTATTGTAGAAGTAATGAATGTGTGAAAGGAAAGCTTTTAATTTATTTCTTACAAATAGACAGGGTGTCTGCCTCTCTAATCCAAACTGGGAGCTGATTCCACAGACGAGGGATCTGAAAGCTGAAGCTCTGCCTCCCATTCTACTTTTAAATACTCTAGAAACCACAAGTAAGCCTGCAGTCTCAGAGTGATGTGCTCTATTGGAGTGATGTAGCATTATGAAGTCTTTAAGAGCTTGCATGTGAGGAGACGGGTTTTAAATTTGATTCTGGATTTGACTGGGAGCCAGTATAGAGAAGCCAATATGGGAGAAATATGCTGTCTTTCTAGTCCCATTTCAGTCCCACATATTAAAATATTGTAGTAAAACATCAATGACTCTTTCAACTAAGCTTCCACCAGAAAGTATGAGCTACTTTATCTCTATAACATTGAATTACACTGTGTTCTGCACCTCTCCTTGGCCTCCTATCTTGTTAGTCCATCCATCTTTTTCTTTTCATCTGCACTCATCTTTCCTGCTCCCTATCTTTCAAGATGTCTCCAGATTTCTCCATCCACCTCTGTCTCTCCACCATGCAGACTTGTGGAAGCTTGCCTGGAATGTACTGTATCCACAGACTATTTTTACTCTTCTTCTTCTCCTTCTTCTCTCTCCCCCTCTGTATTTACCTCTGTGCATGCAGGTGTTCCTCCTCTAAGCAGGTCAGTGGTTAGTGGGGGAAGAAAAGCACCAAAGAGGCGAGGCTTCTCAGGGAATACCTGCAAAGCAGGCAGCTAGCCAACACAGCCCTGCCTTCACTTGTGATCTCATCCCTTTGCATTGTTGGTCGCTGCAGTCAGCTCCTGACCTTGCACATATCCGCCAACATGCTCGCTGGCACGAGTCTACGTGGATTTTTCGTTGCAAAACGGCATCGGACAGACAGATGCAAATACGCCTTCTCTGTACATCGTAATTCAATTATAAATATTCAGAATGCTAAAAAAAACCAAAAACCTGTGCAGTCAGATGACTCACCGAATACAGAGGATCATTGTTCAGAATGTTTTCCCCTCCAATGAATAATGAAGATTCATTAGAATTTTCCGGATCCGTCCTTCTCGTGCTACTGTGATTACAAATGAGCTTCAATGGGTACAACTTCCTTTTCCTTGTCCCACATTTTATTATTTATTTATATCTCCAAACAAACCAATAAGGTATGATATTATCGCGGCCTAGACCAGAGAAATGAGGAAATCCCCCGAGTGTTTAGTCTCCCAGCTTTGCCCCGGCTTTGTAAGTTAACCTTTACCCGGCTGCTCTCCAAAACACCAAGGCATGCAAGTGTGTTTACTCTAGATAAGAGCAAACAACTCCAAATCATTAAATGAAGGGGGGGACAAGTACGTTCAACCTAGGCCAGTTTCACCTTTCAAATGTTGTTTAAACTGTTTGAAAGATGAGCAATCGGTGCAGCTAGAATGGGCTTTCTGCTGTTCAGTTCACAGCGAATTGAGCCATACAGTAGGTGATTGCTACCAGCTCCTATGTCGTCCTCGCTTGACTCTTGGAATGATTGAGGTATAATATTCCCCAGTCATTCAGAATCATTCTAACTCATTTAAACTAGTGTATGCCAAAGTTTTCAAATTATTGTTTTGGTAGAAATGACAGACATTTCTGGGTTTTCTTGTTCTGTTTTGTAACTCGGGCATCAGTTTGAATTGAGGTGTTTTTGACAGCCTGTCTCAGCAGCCATGTCTTCCGTCACCAGGTCACCAACTATGTGGAAAATGGGAGGGGGAGTGGAAGCAAAAAACAAGCGACACATCTGGCAGCGTGTCCATTTCCTAAACTTGGTTGGCCTCATTTTCTTCTTCTTGTCTCGCTCTGTTTTTTTTTTTGTGTGGACCTTCTTCTCTCATTCTTTTTTTTTTCTTCTCCTTTTTCCTTGAGTCCTACTCGCTAGCCAAGGAACCAGGATTTTCCCACAGAACATGGTACTGAAGGCTGAGCCATTGTTTCCTGCTACAGGGAACGAGAGAGGGGGGTGGGTGGTGGTGGAGCTGGGGTGGGGGTTGACTTCCTGGCTGCCAGTACAAGGCCTATGTCAGTGTGAGAAAAAGCAGAGGAGACTGATCTGATGACTTTGAAAGTGTGTGTGTCCCAGAGAACGAGTACAGCTAGATTAACTTCTTTTTTTAAAAGTTGGAACTAAATGACTTGTTGGTTTAACTTGGTGGTTAAAGGCAGCACCCATATATGAATACACAATCCTGGATAAGTTAAAGTGACCTCAAAGCATTATATCAAAGCCCCTTGAACTTTTCATGCTGTTACTTGTGCTTTATTTTATGCCAGTGTAATTTCAAAGTGCAGTGTGGGCAGGCCTGTCCTAAATAACAGCGCTGTCTTTTTAAATGGGATGTGGAGATGGGTGTGTGTTAGTAGCAGCAGACATCCTTAGGGAGCGGTGTGGTGTAACTCAGAGGGCAGAGTCTCCAGCCACGTTCCCAGAGACTCAAAAATAGTCAAGGAAAACGCAGGGACAGTTCACTAGCGAGGAATGCAATCCAACGTAGAGTTGTGCGTTTGGGGGAATCCGGCTCCGAGAGGTCCTGCTGGAGAATGTTTCACCTATTTAGTAAATCGTAAGTGTCACTTTTGTTTTAATGCTGTGTTCAGGGGAACGACTGCTGCTGTGGATAGCTACAGCACAGCTGCACTCTGTGGTTTCTGGAGACCTCTGTTGTTGCATCCGTCTCAAGGGTTCACTGTACAGTGTGGCTTCCGTTCAACTAGTTTTTAGTACATAAATGACAAAGTGTTTTCCTTATGAAATGATTTGTAAAAGGAAAAAGAAGGAGTAAAAGTGCAATACATCTGAACAGTCGGACAGGAAGGTGGCTAGAGGAAAAAAAGAAAGACAGGTTTAGACTTGGAGATGAAAACTATTCAATGCCAGAGGCAAATCTTGGCTTTAGATTGCAAATAAGATCTCTGTATTGACAGCACGCTCTGAAGTTTAGAGCCAATTATGTGTGAAAATAACTATCTAACTCTGATATGAATAAAAATGCAGCTATGAAGGGGGGGGGGGGATGCTATATGCAGCGATCGTAAGCTACTTGTTGTTTTCCCATCTCAGTTTTGCCGTATTGTGTGGGAAGAAAAGTCTCTGCCCTTTTCTCCTCGTAAACTCCGGTGTTCGCCTGCTTCGTTGTCCAAAAGCCACTGGGGTGTTTGCATATTCAGGTCAAGAAGTGAAAAACACACTTCCTCATCTCCTCTGCTCATTTGCATGTTTTGTTTTGTTTTTTGGTTTGTTTTTTTAATCCATGTTCCCTGAGCACTTAGCAGTTATGCAAGAGTTCAAGAGAGAAGCTTTGTTGCTTCTTACTAATTTGTGTTTCTTTCTCAGCGTAAAATGCTCACACGTGAATCCAGCACATGAGCACAGATGCTCACACTGTTTCCGTGACCTTGGCATACCTTAGGTATTCTCAGCCTGAGTCATACCCGCTAGTATGTGACAGTCCTGATCCTAATAGTCTATTAATGTCACTGTGGAGGTTTGTTGTTAGAGCCTATATGTTGAACTTCCCCAGGTGATAAGATTAAATAAAAAAAATCAATAATGGCTAATGAACAAAAAAAAATGGGTGATGTTTAATGGAAAGTGTGTTTGTCTGTCTGATGATAAACTTTAAAACAATACAGTTGTATTTGTATAGCGCGTGTAACAGTTGCCTCAAGGTGCTTTTTATTGATTTAACTGACATTCAGTTGTGGACTGAATTTAACCCCTGCTGGATTCACAATCCAATTTAAAACCTTCTTCTCACATACACGCTCTTTAATAATCAAGCCCCAACTTAAATACCTTATAGTGCCAACAGGGCACTTCTTTCTCAGACTGCAGGCTTACTTGTGGTTCCTAGGCTATTTAAAAGTAGAATGGGAGGCAGGGTTTCAGCTTTGAGGCGCCTCTTCTGTGGAACCGCCTCCCAGTTTGGATCCAGAGACCGGATCTCTCAGCGTGACCTTGGTCTTGTCTCCTTTCCATCACTTCCAACCGCTCACACCACATGGCTGCCCCTCCCTGAGCCTGGTTTTGCTGAAGGTTTCTTCCTGTTAAAAAGGGGTTTTTCCTTTCCACTGTCGCCAAGTTCTTGCTCACAGGGGCTCGTCCTGTTGTTCAGGATTTTCTTTCTATGATTCATATTGTATGGGGAAAAATAAGACACTGATAACACCTTATTGATCATAATAAATCATTAGGATATTTTTTCCCCTTCTTTTCATCACATGAAGTGCATTGATGCGGTGCTCATAATTCATTGGTGGTCAATACTGTGACCCTTGCCCTTTAGCTTTGATTTAAAGAGTCACCAATAAGTATAACCTTTGACCTTACTATAAAATCTCTTGGCTTGATTGCCTCACGCCTGATGTAATTATGAGTACAGCTATGGATCCACAGTCGGTTTCCCCGTCCTGAAGAAACTGTACAATATGTTTTGATAGACCCTTTTTCTGACCCTTTACTGACCTGGGTTAGAAAAATGAAACGTGTAAGAGGGATTTACCACATGCTATGACATCACCGCCAATGACAACCAAACAGTCCTCGCAGATCATCATTCAGTCATTCTGTATGCAGCCATTGTCTTTGCAGCCAGCTGTCCTGTTCTCTTTCACTCAGCGCACCAGCTCCAAGCCAAAAGCTCGGCCCCCACACCAATTCAGCGCTTCAGCAGTCCTCATTGGCCTCCTGCTGCGAGTGTCCTGGCAGATGTTACAGTGAATTACCTCCCAGTCTCGCAGGGAGACTGCACACTCACTGTAATCAAGCTGTGTGTGTGTGTGTGTGTGTGTGTGTGTGTGTGCACGAGTGTTACAAGACAGGCTCAGCGGCTGCCTTAGCTCTCTCCAACAGTTGCTCCTCAACCACCTGATCTCAGCTACCAGCCAATGCTTTCCACATTGTAATGTGTCTGCCAGCACTCTGAGTCAGACATCCCTACAGATGCCTAAAAGGGGGGAGTGGGGGTGGGCTCAAGGAGCTGATCATTTAGGAGATACTGAATACTAGAGCTAGGTCCCTCCTTTCCTGTGTGTATTTGTCCCTTTTGTGTGGAAAGGGGTGTGCATGTCTTTCTGTGTCTCATTCGCTCCTTTAAAAGCTTCCTTCCTCTATGTATATGAAAGTCCCTCTTGTGTGGCGCTATTTCTTCTCTACTATACTCTAAGCCAATGTGTGGTCCACGTACAGCTCTAACTGGTTCTTATTATTCCTCGCAAAAAACGTTGATGCCAGCGCTCGTTCTTTTATTCCCTGGGTCAGTATTCCCACTTCCCAGTGTGATTTCTCATTTGTCTTGTGTGCTATTAAGACCACTGGCAGCGCAGAAGCCTAAAGTGTCAAAACCGCCATCAAGAATAGGTACCACGAAGTGCTAACATGCTAGTTTTGGACTGACGTCTGTGTTACCCCCGTTTACATGTGCATGAATGTTTTTTACGGCTTTCGCTGTCAACGTCGCGACTCTCGCAGCCACGCCATTTAGCCACTCGGGGAACTCAACCACGTCACAGATGGATGAGCTTTTAATTAAGAGTTGAAGCTCAGATATTATGTGCAAATGTCCTCCCGCAAAGCCAATTGTAAGTGGACCGTCTCTTTCAGCGCCACATCACAAATTCATTTCATCGGCAACCTCGTCTTCATCTCAAGAGATCGGTTTTTCACCGTGTGTCAGGCTTCAGCTCTGGATGAGGTTTGCTCTGTTGCTCTGTTGACTGGATCCGCCGGCTGGCCTGATTGCTGTTTGGTCTCCGAGGCCTGTAGCCACATGTCAGCGGTGCAGCTCACACATCCACTGTTCTGCACCAGCAGCATCTGACAAGATCCCTTTTGTCTCCTTTTCTTTGACTGCTATTCTTTCCTGCTCTTACTATGGGCCAGATTTTTTTTTCTTTTTTTGTTTTGTGTATATTCTCTTGCTACCCATCACCCAACTGTTCCGATGACAGTCGACAGATGGCTGGTTGATGCAGGAAAACGTACATGTTCATGGTCTTTACCCAAAATGCTGTTCTGTCGCTGAATAAAATGTGAAACGAGGACACGAATGCAAAAAAAGAAAAGAAAAAAGAATTCTGACAGTGAGTGTTGTGAGATTTATTTTTTTTCCTCAACATTACTCCCTGAGTCCGTATTGCCTCATTATTCAGGCTGAGCTCTGAGAGAGACTCCCCACGTCTGCCTGGATCAAACGAGCGATCGGACTCATGACAGAGTTTTCTGCAGCCAGTGTGACAGACACTTTTTTGTTCCACTGGTCCTTTCCACTGAGTCAGCGCCAAAGCAGTGGGAATAATGGACACTTCATTGTATGAGGCTTGATGCATGAATAATGGTCTGTTTGTCTGCTTTCCTGTTCATGTAGTGCACGTGTTTCATAATCAAGCTAGAACAATTACTCTGTGTGTGTTTATGTGTGTACGTGTGTTTGTGCAGCATGTGTTTAAGTGTGATGCTCTCCTCTTTGATGCTTTGAGTTAGGGGCCCAGGTGCTTGCAGAGTAGTTGCTGCCGGCTGCCTGGATCTTTTTTTTTTTTTTTTTTTTGCTTTGAGGACCATCTATGAGCCAGGCCAGCTGCAGAAGCTGGAGAATGCTTCAGGCGCAAATGTGATGAAAAGTCACTGTGTTGGACATTGCTTTAGGTATAGTGTTACAAAGAACTGGTTTAAGCATTGTGTTGCAGTTTCTAACCCCAAATGTCTTTGACTGGTTTCACAGCAAAAGAGCACTAAATCAGTGGCCTTGGGGCACGAACCAGTTTGTTTTTTTGTTAGGAGGAATAGGCAACCGACTTTTAACCCAGAAGGTAAATGGTACATTTACAAAAACAAAACAAAAAGAAACAAAAAAAGCAACATTTTACAACTTCAACCTATGGGGCGATCGTGGCTCAAGAGTTGAGAGTTCGCCTTGTAATCGGAAGGTTGCCGGTTCGAGCCCGGCTTGGACAGTCTCGGTCATTGTGTCCTTGGGCAAGACACTTCACCCGTTGCCTACTGGTGGTGGTCAGAGGGCCCGGTGGCGCCAGTGTCCGGCAGCCTCTGTCAGTGCGCCCCAGGGTGGCTGTGGCTACAATGTAGCTTGCCATCACCTGTGTGTGAATGTGTGTGTGAATGGGTGGATGACTGGATATGTAAAGCGCTTTGGGGTCCTTAGGGACTAGTAAAGCGCTATACAAATACAGGCCATTTACCATATAATTCAATAAGTGTGGCTTATACCTGCTTTCTAACTGCAGGCACATCGAGCAGCATCTCGAATAGCTCTGACAGCTACACTCATGCTGGATGCAAAGCCTTTGCTCATCAGAATAGAAAAATCATATCACGAGAACGGACACAATGGAATCTACTGCTCGGGATTGACGCTGCAAAACTACCTTTTTATATTTGTTTGTAATTCATTTATGGATAATGAATGACCATAATGACCCTAACCCTAACCCCTTATGGATAATCTTAGACCCCCTTATGGACTTTTTTTTTTCTCGATCCTGTAGCCAATCGATCGGTTATAGAGCAGGCAGTCCAACAGTATTGATGTTTGTTCTTAATACAGAGAGTTTCTCTTTTTTTGCTGACAGTATTTATAGTTGCACAAAGGCACACATCGTAGTTAAAGTGATAATAGGCAACTTTTCAACCGTCTGTACCCTCTGTGCTCCTGCTGTAAAAGTTGAATCGCTTTCCAACTTTCCATCAGAAACCATACACAGATATTTTAAACTTGTATGCATTTCTCTCCTGAATTCTTTTTAACTTTATGTGTCTTTGCCTCTTTTTTAAGTTTGGCTAGATAATGTCTCACAATTACTTTGGAATAAAATAAGTTCATCTCGCTTCTGAAAGAATGAGTTAGATGGCATCAAAAATTTAGCAAGTACTAATTTGTCATCCTTTGTCTTTGATTGGCTGTGGTTGCTAATATGTTTACCTAAACATTGTCTCTTGTGTGCTTAGTAGAGAGGACGATTAACAACTAACTGTCGTGCCAGCATGCAAGCTGGAAGAGTATCGATTGTTGTGAATGTTGGACTAACTAAATGCTGTGTAAACACTGGACGTGGGGGTGGTATCCACAGTAACCGCCAAAATCAAGAAGACTTAACACCCTGCCTGGGTTTATTGTTTTTCGTCATGTTGGAAGGGTTAACTTTGCTCTTTTGGCTCGTTCTGGTTGTTGGTTATTGGAACGACAACACAAAGAGGGCATTTATTTCCCATGTGGAGATTAGCACTAATTCACGTGCACGTTAATGTGTTTTTGTTGTAGTTCATATGATTGTAGTGAAACAAAGCAAACTCTTGTAGTAGCTCAGTGGGATGTGGATTTTGAGAGTGCTGTTTCTTTGCGTCGCACTCCATTAATTCAGCCTATCTCGAGCTCCCAGTACAAACATACTCCCTTGCGGTGTAGCCAGTGCAGTGTTATGCGTCTAAGTACACTGACGCCTATAAGCGCCTGATGTTTCAGACTGTATCGGAGCCCAGACAGCCTATCTGATGAACTCTCTTTACAGGATGCAGACACAAAGCGCACTGGGTGAAGCCCAGACACACTCAGGATCCATTACTCTGCCGAGGTTCAATGGAAACTCAGTTAGGAGTCAGTATTAGGGCTGGCAGAGCAGAACACAGTCTGTCTAGTTCTCACAGTGGGCTGATGGGATTTGGCCTGATGCAGCAGCATAAATTCCTAAATAGTGAATGTACAGCTACACTACCAGGTTTCTGGGATTATAAAAAAAGAAATTTAAACAGTCCTTCAGAGACAATTACGTACTGGAAGAGCAGCAGCTTTGCTTTCCCACACAGCGCTCGCCGATCGAAGAATATTTTCACCAGTCTCTATCCCTCCTTGGTTTTTTTTTGTTTTTTGGGGGGGCTATTTTAAATGTGCGGAACAACCACCCGGATTGTTGTTGTTGTTGATACATTTTGCTCTGCAGTCAGAAAAAGGATTTTGCAATTTGGCTGAAGTGGAAAAGCTGAGAAAAGAAAAAGGTGCAGGTAGAAGCTGGTTTAACAGTAACGGTAGGAAAAAAACTGTCTCTCATCCAAGACAAAAACATAAAGGATCAAAATGGGTTTAAATGAACATGTAAAGTCTGCAGTTTGAATCCAGACGGGAGACTCTGGTTCATGTTGGCAACATCTCGAAACTTTAGCATCTAATAAAAACCCAACAGGGGGCCGTCATGCCTTCCATCACATAAGAGGTACTTGGTTGATTAAAAATGCAATCCTCTTTTGTCGATGTGAATGTATTTATTATCCTGGCTACTTGTCCGGGACTACAGTTACATTTCTTGGGGGTTGCGCATCAGGTTACGTGCAAGGTTATGGCTTAGGGGTTAAAAGGGGTTTCCAGTTATGTCATAGCTTACAACATGCATTTCCCCACGGAAGTCTAAATCAAGCGTTACACGAGCACGTATTTCTGCATATTTATTTTCTTGCGTTATGAGCCACTGGTTTGAAATATCTGTAATATTTAAAAAGAAAGCCAGAAGAACACAGTGAGTGAAACAAATCTGAAGCACAACTTAGAGAAAGCGCTGGAAAGATATGTGTCAGGTAGTCGATGTGAAACGTGGACCCCCACCTAAACAGATGAAGGGAAGCGTAGATACAAGTTACTGAAGGATTGCCAAGGACAAAGAAGGACGTTTTCTTATAATGGCTGAAGCTGAGGGTGGTAGGAATGAAAAGGAGAAAGCACCATGTCCTGCTTGTATTGCAGGTTGTCATTTGCAGGAGGTTGGCATAAAGGCTTTGTCAGATGTAGACGTTATGAACAGGATTCAGACGTCAGACACTCTTTTACTGTCGTTATGGTGAAGCGGCCCAGAATAGGCTGTAAATTACACGTCGCGGCACAGTTTAATACAGTGCCACACAGATGACAGGCAGCATATTTATTTATCAATTCATACTTTCACAGTCTGGCACAATTCTCGCTGACACTAATGTTCTTCTAATACAATATGCTGAGAGGAAAAAAAAAAAAGAGTCATTATGTAAGAATGAAATGGATGCCTTTTAGGGGACGCAGTGCATTCTTTCTGAGGCAGTTCTTCTGTACTTTAGTCAAATTCTGGATCATTCTTTTACAGATTAAATGCTCACGCTCCCTGTTCACCTCTGCCTCAGTATGAGAAATGCACGTGCTACGAGTTCATTAAAGCAGCGCTCTGACGGATTGTTTTCCTGCAGTTAGTTCCCTTAGAATCATCCGTGCAGCTTTAGGAGTTTGAACTGTGGTCCGTGGACATTCCCTTCCTGTTTCTGACAGAACATCCCACCAAAAAAAAAAAGCAAGAGAAAAAAAAAATCCCCATTTCCCCTCCTTTCTGATTATTTTACTTGCTCTCTGTTCTGCCCAGTACCCTGTCAGCCAATCACAAAGCAGAGGAAGGTGCAAAGTCACTTCCTCTCCAGCTATGCTGGGGGAGTAAGAGCTTCTAAAACTGGATTTTCATATTCAGAGCTATCCTTAAGGCTTTTTTTCCTCTCCTTTTTTCTGTATTTTGCACCTTGTTGTATTCTTTTCTTCTATTTCACAGGATGGCATTTTCCTCTGTACGCTTGTGTATGTGTGCGTGTGTGTGCGTTTGTTATTAAGTAAAAAAAAAAGGGGGGAAAAAGCACAGTGTCCAGGTCATTATCCACTTCACATTGCACAGAGGATTTGGCAACAAAGCTGACTGACTCTACAAAGGGCCGCACGCAGTCACTAATCTGTCATTACGGCTGCTGCATTTTTCCTGAAAAGCTCTTCCTCTACTCCGCTGAAAATATGTACAGTATACACACACACACACACACGCGCGCACACATGCATGGGATTAGTGTGTAAGCCGTCCATAGAGGGCACTGTTAAAAGACTGTTCTCACTCATTACATGAGCAATTGAACCCTTGTCTTCATCTTCCTCTCGAGTATTGGAGCATCAGGGGCTGATGTTATGTAGCGTGCCTGTTGCTGCGTGCAGCCCTCACTGATGTTACAGTATTTAACTTTTCATCCTCTTCCAGCTGCGATGCGGTGGGGATCATAGGGTTAGTGGTTAAAGGAAACACGCGAGCGTTAAGTGCTTGTTTTTGACTCTGGATGATGTTGGTTGACTTCATGATGTGGAAATCTCAAATTAATGTTGCTCACCAGCATATATACACGGCGTAGAGACACATTTGCTCGTCATAAGTGACACTCAATCCAACTCTTCTGTAAAGACAAAGTAGGGCAACATCAAACACAGCAAACAGTGGAAAGCTCTTTACTTTGTCTCTTAATCTTCTTTGGCTAAAAAAAAAAAAATGCCTGTGAATTGTGGGCTTAGGGGCCGTCTTTGACAAACTATTGAACGTTTCTCTAAGGGCACTCTGAGCCAGAGAATGCTGTTGTGTTTTGGGTCCTAAATGGAAGTCCAAAAAAGCATCTATGAAGCGGGTTTATAGCGGTGGAAGATGATTGCATCACGGATGTCTGAACATTAATGATAATCTGTAAAATGCTTAACTTCCTATTTATGGTGGTTCTGCTGCATTAGTTGGCAGAACAGCTTGAGTCAATCCTCCGAGCTCGTTTCATTAATTCATTGATGCTCCAACTTGTAAATGAGGAGCCACAAAGCATCTGCTATCGCCGTGCTTAGAAGTGGCTGCGTGAATGTGTCGATATAAGCGCAGCGTGCGAACTCGTCGGCTGACTCGAAGGCAAGTGGAGCATCCTCTCCTCGTCCTCCTCGCGCTCGCTTCCTTCGCGCTTGCTGTTATGGGCGGCCCATATGCTTCCTCTCTCGCTCCTGCCCGTCAAACTCGGCAGGGTGATTCAGTTTTCTCTTCTTCTTTCTCCGCTTTTAGATCTCATCTGATGCCAAGGCTGAAGGAGTCCCGCTCCCATGAATCACTGCTCAGCCCCAGCAGCGCTGTGGAAGCCCTGGACCTAAGTATGGAGGACGAGGTTATCATCAAGCCCGTTCACAGCAGCATCCTCGGGCAAGACTACTGCTTTGAGGTGAGAGGATGTCGGGGGGACGGGGGGGCTATATGCATCCACACACAGCCTATATGCTGCTTTGCTTGTGAAATAAAATAATTCAATAGTTAATGTACTTACTACAACTACACACATAGCTGACAGTCATCAACTGTATCTGAATTTGACATCCAGATGCTGGCAGCCATCAAAGCTGAGCTTACAGGAAAAGTCAGTTTTTGGATTTACAGTTTGTTCTGCAGCTTTTCTGCATGCGCAGCAGAATCCCAGAATAAGCTAACAGCTGAAATATTCATTAATTTTAATGAGCCTGCCTTTATTTGTAGTTCGAGTGAAGTAACGACTCTGTGTTGTTTTCCCAGTTACCACAACACGCTATTTTGGGTTTGCTATAACCCTTAACTGGCTTTTTCTCAACTCAAAGTAGGACTTTTTTTTTGCTGAGTATTTCCTTAATCTGCCCCTCGCCCCCAAGATTTTAGTTTCAGATCACATAAGAAAAACTAAAGCTAGAAAGAAGAATCTGGAACTGCTTGGTACATTTTTTTTAATATTATTCTAGCAACAACACTAGCTGAAGCTCCTGGGCATTCAGTGCCATCTGTCATATCTACACAATAATAATACTCAAAAGCTGAGAAAAAGCTAATTAAAACTAATGGTCACAACAAATCTTTAGTATTGCTATTTATCCAGGAGCCCCCCTGTGCCATAGTTTACTAATTCACAAATTTTAATCATTAGTTTGGGAAATAGAGTCCGTAGGACAATATTAGCTATTTGCAAATATATTGGTGTCATCATTTGGCAACCCGTCTTTGAAACGCCACAAACGCAACAAGCAGTTGATTCCAGCAGAATCGAGCAGAGCGTGAACAAGTAAGACAAAATAAAATGACATTATTTTTAAACTGCATTCCCATATTATCTTGAGAAAGACTCATAAGTAACTAAAGATAACAAATGTAATGGAAATCTGTTCATGATTCATAATATCAGCCGATATATTGGAGTTCTAAGTCCCCAAATATTGGTGTTGGTATCTGTCTTAAAAAGCCTATATCATTCAGCCTCTAGCAGGAATATTTTTGGAACCAGCGAGTCCTCTAATCCCCTGTCTTTGCTGTAAATCTCCTTCTTTATGAGCTGCTGATGACCAGTCGCAATCAAAAGTCATGATAGAGCCAACTTCTCTTTATTGTGGAACACACAATGTTGTGATTAACTCTTGATGACTTTTCTCTAGTTACAGAAAATCAATGGAAGTACAGTGGGCAGTTTCTTTAATTACTACATGAAATTTGATGTCTTGTAATTATTGTTGTTGGAGCAGAGAAATTCAAAACAAATTATGACAGACTTTGTCTTTAATCACTGCATTAAGGGCTGAATTGTCAAGAAGGGAGCTTCTTGGAGGGAAGCGACCCAATACTATCCTAAACTTTCTGCCCTGTGCTCTGTTCACCATTCATCCTGCTGTGCTTATTTTAAACCATCCAGTTTCAAAAACAGCTCTCACATAAGGAGACTGAAGATGCTCCTACCATTCTTTTGCTGTCTGTGGTATTTATGAGCAAAGTTTTAGTGAAACCTTCACTGTTCTATTTTTTTTCTGACAGTATCACCAAAGCATTTTAAATTTTCCCTTCTCTCTGTGGTAGGTCACTACCTCCACAGGAAGCAAATGTTTCTCATGCCGTTCAGCAGCCGAAAGAGACAAATGGATGGAGAATCTGAGGAGGGCTGTACAACCAAACAAGGTGAGTATGCAAAAACACACAGTGGGTGTGAAGTATTCAGTGGTAATATGGTCATACACAAGTGTCTCAATTCCAAACACTTTGAAACAGTGATGAGGACAGAGCCATACAGAGTTTACACTGTGTTGCAACTCACGCAGCAAGAATCCGATGTGTGCACGTCAGGTTTGATGAAGAAGGCATACAGGCAACATGTAAAGAGCTTTTTATGTTTCAGTACCATCTGGGATCCTGACAAACAGCTGTGACAAGGGGAAGGTGGCAAACATTTTAAGCCAGGGAAATAGTCCTGCTCACCCAGCCTCTTCACTCTTTCATCCGTCATTATTTAGCAAATTACTCATTAATTAGATGCGGAGAAGTGGCGGCGTTGGGGGTGTGGAGGGGTTCTTAAATAGCTCTGGAATGTTCCTTGTCTTAGCCCTTTTGATATGTGTGTTTTGAGTGGATGAAATGCATTTTTTTAGCAAATGTTTTTAAAAATTAAACTTTATTTCGTAATTTTTCTCTAAAGCACTTTAAATATATCTACTACCACTAATCCACCACTACTATGATATTACCTATACCAGGTTAGACAGTCAAAAAAACTATGGCGTTTTTAAGATCATACATCTCGGTGAAAAAGCAGTTTCAGTTTTGGTTACATAAAGGCTACTGCACACAGTTTGCCAGAATGGCTTCCTAATGATCACAGTCACTAAGGAAGGCAGTGGCTGGAGACTGCAGCAGGAGCACAATTATAGTGACTGTGAACAAGGAACTTGAGATTGAGCTGCCTTTGAAATAATTGCTTGAAAGGTTGAGACCAGGTTTGTGACCGCTTGCAGCCAGTTGCCATCTTCAAAGCAACTTTGAGGCACCAAGATGGTGACGAAAACGCAATAAAAAAGACAGTCTGCAATCAGTTTGCAATTAAATTGGGTCAAGTTTGCAATTAGTCTGTAATTCGGTGCGCGCTCTTTATGATAATGAGGTGATTAACTGAGATAAACAAGGTGAAAACTGGAAATCCTTTGTCGTCTACAAACAGAGAAATTCCCATTAGCTACTTACATTCAGAATACTGCCAAAGCCTCATAGATTTGAAGAGTAAAATTGCGAGTGAAAGTTGGTTGTCCAGAGGTTGAGGGCGTTGCACACTCAGCCTAAGGTCAACCACTTGCAATCAGTTGTAGAAAGCAAAAACATTCAGTGCACTCACTGGGCAAACACCAATTGTGTGATTGTTTTCTTTCTAAACCTAAGTATTTTTATCAAGGCTAACCGAACTGCAGTTGAAGAATGAAAACGCTTTTAAAGAGCAAACAGCAGCATATTTAATTACCCTTTTAATTTCCTGCTTGGTTACGTCAAATGGTAGAACTGTGCTTTAATTATCATGTGCGCAGTGACTCAGCACATGAATCACGCAAGTCAAGATATTTGCTGTCTGTTGGAGAGATTAATAAGGAAGTTAAGTGCTCATCATTTGGAGGGTTTATTCTCTAGATTTGTGGGGGACGGACCTGGAAAGGAACACAAGTGCGATCCCTTGACACTCCTTGAAGGTTTATGTAAGACTGTGACATAACCAGGCAATATGTAGAAGAGCACGATGATATTTTGATAGAGACATATGTATGTTTTTCAGTTACAAATAGAAGCAAGTTAAAAAGCCTTGGGGAGGAAAAAAAAAAAGGCCCGTCTTTTCTTTGTAGGTGTCTGTAACTCAGCTTAGTGCCTCAAATTTCAGCTCCCCGTTTCATGTAGCTGCACTTAAATGAATGGCGGAGACATCAAAAATAAGATGAAGAGCAACAGAAACACGAAGCGTAAACGAAATTTAACTGCACCATTAAAAAAAATGTGAAACGTATTCAGATACCGGTGAGTTCTGAGCACTCCAGAGATCTAAAGTAGTTCTCGTGATTGTAAGACGCTCTGCCACTTCTTTTTCTTTTTTTTTCCTCTTTTTTTAAAAATAATGTAATTCTTATCTCCTCTCTTCTTTTTGGGAGGTAGTTTTCAAAGGCAGTGTGAATAATGGGCCAAAAATATGCCCGCTCTTGGCAAAATCAATTGATGACATAAGAATGGGTTAGCACTCTGTGAAATAATGTAGGATATTTCTTAGCTCTTTAATGATCGGGAATGGAAGGGAGAAAGGGAGGTTTTTAAATTGCTTCAGTGAAATGTTTGAAATACTGCTGAGGTTGTTTTTGACTCTTGAAGCGGTGAGACTTCCCTGTCGGGGTCTGATCTCGAATTTTATCAGTTTGCTTTTCCAACTATGTGGTTTGTTTAGTGGATTTGTTCACTGCCTTTTTTTATTCAGTAAATTATGTTTATCATGTTGCTTTTAAAAATTTGATCAAACTACTTCCTGTCATCTTCCGTCTCCAGGACAACAGCCGACGGGTCGAGAACATGCTGAGGCTGTGGATCATCGAAGCCAAGGATCTGCCGGCCAAAAAGAAATACTACTGTGAGCTCTGCCTCGACGACTCGCTCTACGCCCGCACCACCTGCAAGCTCAAGACCGACAACGTCTTCTGGGGAGAGCACTTTGAGTTCAGCAACCTTCCCGCCGTCAAGACCATCACAGCCCACCTCTACAAAGACACAGACAAGAAGAAAAAGAAAGACAAAAACAACTACATCGGACTCATCAACATCCCCGTCGCAGCTGTCACCGGGCGACAGTTTGTGGAGAAATGGTATCCCGTCAGCACCCCGAACCCACCCAAGGGCAAGACGTCTGGTCCCATGATTAGAATTAAGGCACGCTATCAGAGCATGAACATCCTTCCCATGGAGATGTACAAAGAATTTGCAGAGTACACTACCAATAACTACATGCTACTGTGCTCTGTGCTCGAGCCTGGGATTAGCGTCAAGAACAAGGAGGAGATGGCGTGCGCGCTGGTTCACATTCTGCAGAGCACTGGCAAGGCCAAGGTTGGTAGCAAAGATCCTTTATTTCAGATGTTTCCACGTACCTTGCCATGAGGTAATGACAAGACATTATGAAAGCTCACAGGGGTTAACTGTTCCTCCGCTGCCTGCTCATCTCGTGAACTGTTGACCCTCTCCTCTGCTGTAATGCAGAGCAGACAAAGACCAGACAGACAAGTGATTTCCTCTCGCTGCACCAGCCTGTATTACAGTTTTAACTCAAGCTAATCCCTCGCACATATCCCCCCGCAGCGCTCCGCAGCATACCGATGCAGGACCGAGCACTGCTTGTCTGTAGCACTCCAAGCACAGGGATAGATTAGCTCACCACAGTGGTAGCTAAGCCTCCCATGACAGCAGGTCGTTGGGACTCAAATAATCTTCCATCCGTCTAAAATAGCTGCCTTTGACTTTTCTTTGACGGCACAATATTTGTGTTTTCCGTGGGTAAAACATGATGCTATTTTGACCTTACATACTGTAGCTATGAAAAAAGTGGAAATTTGTGTCAAAATCAAGTTTTATGAGCACATATTGTTCTGATACAGTATGTGGAGAAAAGCAGTAGGTTGTAGGTTTTGCTCAAACATTTGTGAAATAATGGGTCCTTCGTTGTGCGTGGTGCTGTAGTAAAACGCTACCGTCTGGTAACAGCACAGCTAAATATTCCATGATTAACTAGTAGTGGGATTTATGCTATATGGAATTGTTTGGGAACCACAGCGAAGTGACAGATCACGTAAAATGACAGAGCCTGGTTGTCAAGTGCTGAGGTGCATACTAGATAAGGCCCTGATGCTTTCAAAGCTCATTAACATTAGCACAAAAACTGTGTGCTGGGAGCTTCCACAGTGTGTCTTTCGGCCCTTCTCCCTCCTCTAACCCCTCAGGTGGAGCAGATGGCCGCCTCTCCCCTGAGCCTGGTTTTACTGGAGGTTTCTTCCTGTTAAAAGGGGTGTTTTTCTTTGCCACTGTTGCCAAGTGCATGATCGTAGGGGGTCATCTGATAGTTGGGGATTTCTCTCTGTTATTGTTTATATATAAAGTACCATGAGGTGAATGGTAAATGGCCTGTATTTGTATAGCGCTTTACTTAGTCCCTAACTAAGTAACTGGTGATAGCAAGCTACATTGTAGCCACCCTGGGGCGCAATGACGGAGGCGAGGCTGCCGGACACTGGTGCCACCGGGCCCTCTGACCACCACCAGTAGGCAACGGGTGAAGTGTCTTGCCCAAGGACACAACGACCGAGACTGTCCGAGCCGGCGTTCGAACCGGCGACCTTCCGATTACAAGACGTACTGCCAACTCTTGAGCCACGATATTGTTGTTTTGATTTCACACTATATGAAATGAACTGAATTGAATTGAAGTTGTGTCTTTCAAAGGCTCCCGTAGGTGCGCTATGTATCAATGTCTATCACATCAGCATCACTTCGTCTTTTCTTCCTCGTCAGTTTCCAGCCACAGTTTCTGTTTCTGTTTAGTTTGCTTGTCAGTTTCTCATCAGCAAAGCTTTGGACTTTCTTTGACTTTATCCCGGCTCAGTGGGGCGATGAACGATTAGCGCTTAAGAAGTGATGTCAGTACACAATGTACTGCCACTGTGCTGGTTTTAGGCTCAGCACTGATAGCTGCTGATTGATGGGTGGGGGTGAGGCCGCCCCTAGTCCCCGCAGAGATGCCTACTTCCTTAATTACTTTCAATTAATCCCAGACTTCTGAGGAAAACACTGGTACTCTTAGTTCTTTCTCACCTCCTCCCCGGTCTTACTTCCCTGCTGCTAGATGCACATATGCTGGAGCTGGCAGCAAGAAGTGCTACTCCCAAATGCTCATCTTAATTATTATTATTATTATTATTATTATTATTATTATTATTAAAAGAGAGACACAGATAATTTCCCGAATACATCTGTGTTTCAAGAAAAGTCCTTTTAAATGTAGCCTTGCATGCTACATACTGACGCCTTTAGAAGAAGAGGCAAAGAACAGTCTGCGGTTTGATGCGAGCACAGACTTCATGATAGCTGCTCTTAAAATGCGGAGTGTTTGTTGTGTTAACTACTGCAGCTTCTTTCTTTCTGTCAAGGCTTCAAGACATTGTAAAGTGGTCTGACATTTTTAGGCGGCTTACTCACAAAAGTCTGTTGGGGTTTTTTTCCCCTTTAGCCTTGATAAATCAGAGATGGAGCAGTCACATCTCGCCAAACAGCACCCTGTATTTCCAACAAATCACTTATTCTAAAATACTTTTAAGCCTAATGATGATGTTCTGTGCTGCTGAACACATGCTTTAAATGGAGACGTTTCTGCGTGCGTTGTAGAGTTTGTTCAATTTGGCGATTAAGTGTTTTTCATGTCTTGCCAACTTACTTACAGTCTTCCTGAGAATTGGTGAGATATATTTAGGAATCGAGCAATTTATTTGTGCTGAGATAGACTCTGGGAAATCATGTAGGCTCGGCTTTCTGCAATTGTTTAATAAAGCCTTTGGTTATTTACTTCCCTCGGTATTATTGTGTAGTCTTCTAACTAGCCAAGCTCAAGTCAAATCCATGAGTCATTTTTCTCTAATTCAGTCTGCACCAGACTGGATTTTGGCAGCGTGGAAAAATGGAGACGATGCATTGCCGTAGCATTGGACGCTGACAAAAAAACACAGCACCCAGTGGAGTTGAAGTGGAGGTGAAAGTCTCTTTGTGGTCCTGCTGATGTGTGTTGTCTTTAATCTCCCATGCACAGGTCAAAACCAGCTTCTAAGTGGACCTGGAGTTGTTAGATGCAGATTTCAGGCTGCCGCAGTCATCAGTATGCAACACTCCTCGACTTCTGTTTCTTCTTGTGACATTTTATCGCCCATCACCAACTAATTAAGCCCTGCATATTCTGCTCTGTTGCACTCCTTTTCTCTTGCCCCCCCTCCCACTTCCATCTTTGTCTCCCTTCATCTCTCTTTCATGCTTCGTAGCATCTCGAGGCCAAAGGTCTCTGGAGAGATGTCATTACTGATGCTGTATTGATGTCTCGATGCATCGGTGAGCATAGGCACACCCTGCTTCACTGCATATAAGAGATTATGCACACACCGTTGTGTGATCACAAGAATTTAGCAGGCAGTTTATTCACTGTGTTCATGACCATTATGCCCAGGTCAGACTACATACATTTATTCGCACTTCAAAATAATGCTTACTTATCTTATATTGAGCCTCGTTGTAACCGATTGTCCTAAAGAAGCTGTCTTAAGGGGAAGGGAGCTAAAAAGTTCCCTTCCCCTTAAGACCATCCTCACTTTCCAGCTTTGTTCTGATTGGCTGACCCTTCACAAATAGAAAGCTTGAGTCACAGATGGGTAGGGGGACAGCGTTCACAGCTAGAGCTGTGTGCCTAAGATGACCATGTTAGGGCTATCCCTCCAAAATGCCAAATGTAGAAAAACTGCTTGAAATTTAGCATTTAAAAGTCATATTCTTTTCACTGCAATTCGGGGATTAGTATAATAATTGTGTGAGAAATCCAGTTCTCAGTCTGCAGGTTTTTGGTGCTGTTAGGGCTCGACATTGGGTCCATTCTTACCCTGTGGGAAATGGTGTTTTGTCTGTACACCCAAGCAACACCATTTGAAGTTCCCCAATGACAATAACAAGCCATCTGCTGTATTGGAATTGCCCGGAGAAGTTCACCTTCCCTTTTTTTAAAAAAAAGAAAATGTGGAAATATCCACTGCTGGCATTATTGATCACGTCCTCTTGATACTTCGGCCCTCGGGAAGATTATGTTCTAATTTTGTTGCCGCTCATCTTAGCTGGCTGTGCGAAGCGGCGATAAGGATTATTCATTTTTATGATAACTGGCCAGAGGGCGGGGGCGTTCCAGTTATTATGCCGTAGCATTTTATGTCACAGCTCCTCGAGGTAAACTAACGGTCCTGCTTAAGAGGGAGAAATATGTGGGCTCTCCTCTGTGCATTCTGTTAGTAAATTGGTAAGTCAGCCCACAGCACAGCCTCACTTGTGTTAAGCGTTTTATTAATGTATTTTGCACTGTCATCAGCAGGTAGCGATGCTCATTGCGCAGCTGTGGCACACAGGCACAGTCGGCTTGCGCAAACACAATATAGTGTGACAAATGATTTACCAACATAACATAAAGGGCTCGGGTAGTTTTTGTATTCCTTTGGGCTTTTTCATTGTGGCTCGGAATGAATCGGTTGTCCCTTGATGGGGCCGGTGAGCATTCAGAACATGATGGCGGCTTGTCAGTGGATACCCTCCCCATTAACAGGAATAATGTGATTAGTGTATAATACACACAAGAGGGCACACTGAGGACAATCTCCTAATGCTATAGTGTGCTGGCCCCTTCAGCACACTGGAAATAACTGTAAAGCACGTCAGTGTCCTTGCTCCTCTCAGCGTCTCTTGTGTATTTGCGATATAGATGCGGCACATCATACCGTTTGACTTTATAATCATTCTGCCGTGATTTTTATTGACCTTCCCCTGACAGCGTGGGGTGACACGAGCGGTGAAAGCATTTGAGCAGCATTTTCTCCAACAGGAGGAGAAAACTAAATAAGGGAGATGAAGCCGGAGCATACAGAGTGGTTTTGTTTCACCTTGTAGCAACACTGTTTTTGACTGTGGAGCCAGACAGCAGCAGGGAGGGAAAACATTCAGCTCTACAGCGATGCTCGGCACACATTGATCTTGGAAGTCTTTTGACATATCTGCTCGCACTAAAAATATCTGCAGTCTCACTCTCTTCTGCTCTCTCTGCTCTCGCTGGCTGTTTTTTTTTTTTTTTTTTTTTAAATTGTTAATTTCCTTGCTTTTACTTGCATAGCATGCATGCATGCATGTGCAGCGAAAGGCATACCAATAAACAGCACGAACACGGTGCTGAAACAGGAAAAAATATGAAATTTTGAAATGTAATATATATGCAAGTTCTGTTTGATGTTGCCCAGCTTTAGCAACATGCTGAGCCTCACTCAAAGTGAGCTTCAGTTCGACTAGCTAGGCCATCTCAATTTTGTGCCGGGTCACCTTTGATCTTCGAGTTCCCTGTCCCCTCAGCGAAAGTGCCTCCATTTGCTGCACTTGCAGGGAAGAAAGTCGATGGTCATGAAGCTAAAAAATAAATAAGAATGTGGTTCAGTCTCTTTTGACATAGAAAGATGTGACTCTAGTTTTGGTGGTTGCTCCAGACTTAAATACTTCAACATGTAATGGAGGGATTTCTAACATGGGTGTTCATCCTCCAACATGTATTAATCTTCTGAAGAAATTTTCATTTTGGGATTAATAAGATATAGATTGTACAAAGGTCACGATTTAATTGAATTAAATTAGAATCTAATGCTAATTACCAAATGTTTTTATGCTAATGCAATAATCATGGTCACTGTGATACTTGGCAAACATCAGCATTCTTGTACATCAGTGTGAATATTAGCATACCGAGAGTTGGCTCAAAGCGCTGCTGCACCGGGTGCATTTTCACAGACACTCTAACAAGATGTTGACTTTTAATTTTGCCTTTAAACAAACCTTCAGTGAGTTAATATTAATCTTAGTGGGGTATGTGTTCTGTGTTGTTTACACCAAAAAATATAAAAAAAACACCCGCAGTAGAAACAGGCAGGAATGACTCATCAACATCTAATGACTTAATATGAGCCTTGTGATCAAGGTCTACCTCCTTTGTGGGTATAACGCTTTAGGACCACACGATGCATCCCTGCAGAAATAAAAACAGCGGTTAGATCCAGAGCTGTTCTGTTAACATGTTTCTGCAGCTGATGACATTAGCTGTAAAAACCTGGTCAAATCTATCATCGTAATGATTATCTGCACCAGCAGCTAAATCAGGAGGGTTGCAGGCTTTCCGAGTTTTGTGTGCAATGACAAACGTCTGTGCCTACGGGAGGAACCGCTTCCATTTCCGTCCAGCCTCTGGTCCTCTCTGTCAACCCAATGTGACCCTCACAGGAAAAGCTGCAGGGCTACAGTGCTGTAATACTATCCACCAGAGCCCACAGGGGGGAAAGACCAGAGAGGGCAGCAAGTGATGGAAAGATGAGATGGCTCATTGGTCAAAATGTTAATGTTGATGATTTTTGCACCCAAATGTATTGTTTTATTGTTTTTTTTTTAACTTACTGTTTTTAACCTAATGTTTAGCTACCACCTTGTAGTGTGGGGGACATTACTCCTTACTTTTCTGAATAGTAATGCAGTACGCAACTTAATTACTCACCAAACAAAGTAATTGATTACACCACTCGTTCCATTACTTTCTTGTTACGCCATCAAATGACCTAAAATGCACAGTCTCATAATTACCATTTAACAATATAAACCTTAGACCACACTCCAATACAAATCCCTATCCTAATGAGGACCAACTGCATCTTTCTTGTGGTCTTTAGGTGTGAACACAAAGCACAGATGAAAACAACCAAAAGAGGCTTCAAAGTTATCGCCATAGTGCTCGTCACTGCCTTGATGCCTTGCTGAGTTACATTACTGTTACTGAAAAATAGAATGTGATTACATCAATTATGTTACTTTGTAACGTGTTACAACCAATGCTGCTGTCTTGTAGTTTACATACTGGTACAGTATTGGTATAGCAATAGTTAAAGTTTTTCTTCTCCCTGCTCTCACCTTCAACCGTTCATGGTAGATGCCCCTCCCTGAGCCTGGTTTCTTCCTGTCAAAAGGGAGTTTTTCCTTCTCTTTGTTGCCAAGCGGCTGTTCATAGGTGGTGGAGGGGAGGCAGTTGTTTTGATTTAGGGCTACATGAATAAGAGTGAAATGAATTGAACCACCAACAAGTAACTTCTATGTTATGTGATTTCCAATAAGTCCGAGTAGCTCCTCAGTCTGTGAATCTAGCTCTGCTAAATATTGTTTTTAGTCACGGGAGAGGGAGACAAATGAATAAACAAAAAGCATTTATGCCGAATTGAAACCTTCATCCATGCTCTGTTGGACATCGGTGGAATCAAATTCGAAGCACCGTGAAAGAAAAGAATAAGCACTGCTATGAATTAATTTCAGTAGTTTGAATTCTGTCACGTACATTTTCTACACCCAACACAGCGCAGTGTGCATTTATTCTAGCCACTGAATGTGAGGTAAATTGATCTGTCAGTATGAGAGACACATATAGACAGTTTTAAAGGGAAAGAGTTCAGAAGAGCATGTCGTTACCGAACATCTTTTTTTCCTCTTTTTCTCTTCTCCTGCCCCATTACTTCCTTTTAAGGTATTTTATTGCTCTCACTGTTGGATGTCTTCTTTATATTGCCATAGAAACACAAAAAAATCTCTGAGCCAGTGCAAAACATAAACATGACCCCTTTTTTGTGTGCTTCTCCTCTCTCCCTCTTTTCAAGTCTCAGTGTTTGCCTTGCAAAGCACAGCAGTTGGAAAGTGTGCCATTTAAAATATCAGTGCTTCTTGTTGTCTTTGTCATTGTCAGAGGCTCTTGCAGTGAGAGCCCTGATTGTTATCGTGCAGATTATCACGTCTCTTCGGGCCTCAAAGGCCGTGTGTTTGGATTTCAGCTCCAAAGCACGTGCAGACACTTGCAGAGGAACATCACTGAATATAGATGTGACACCGCTTTAATGGCAAAGTAAACCAATACGTAGGGAACTTCAACTTTCTCAACAGGAGTTTGTTCCCTATTTATTAGATCTAATGAGCCTTGCTGCACTGCCTAGCCTCCCTCTGACCCTATAGTAATATCACCCTCCTTTCTCTGCGCTCTGTGTGTTGGGCTTTTTTGAAGCATGGCCTTCTTGATGAGATGTGGCAGTGATATAGGGAGCGTTCTAGTTCTCCTTATTAGCACTGAAGCGGAGGGAAGGGGCGGGGGCATAGGCAGCAGGATTGAGGGCGTCAGAGAAAAGGCTGGAGGGAAAAGGAAGGCACTCCAGACACTTTTTAGGACACGATTGCTCAGACCATTTAGATGCTAGTGGTTATGTATTACACTAAATTATGGTCTGCGTATAATAACTCAGCGCTGTTCTGTTTGACTTTAAAGTCCGCGCAGTCATTTGTTTTTACAATATGCAGGTATTGTAGAAATACCACTAGACAAGACTTAAAAAGTCAATCCACTGAACACCTTTTCGCACTGACCTTCATAGTCCACAGAGGATAAATCTCGGTGACTTTCACAATACCCTTGTTTATCCTCTTGTGCCACCCAGTGGTTAGTTTTTGTTGTCCATTTTTCAGAAAATACTTGCAAAATTATTTCATTTCCCATCATCCTCTTCTGCACTAGTTTTCATACCCCCGTTCTTCGACTGTCTTTTATTAGTTTCTTCGGTTGAGTTGATTTGTTTTTGGTTAATAATAAAATACAAATATGTGACTACGTACACCCGATGGCCACTTTATTAGATACACCTTGCTAGTACCTTTAGCCTTCAGAGCTCCCTTAATTTTTCATAATGTAGATTCAAAAAGGCTGATATTCCTCAGAGACTTTGGTCCTTATGGATAAAATGGCATGATTACACTCTGCAGATTGGTCAGCTACACAGTCATTATGGAAATCTACTCTTCTACCCCATCCCAAAGCTTATTGGATTGAGATCTGGTGGCTGTGAAGGTCAGTGAACTCAAAATAATGTTCAGAAAACAAGCTTGAGATGATCTGAGCTTTGTGACATGGTACGTTTCTTGCTTGAAGCAACCATCAGAAGTACACTGGGATCAAATCGATAGACATGGCTGGAAACAATACTTGCTTGTTTTCATGTTGCTTACACCGATTTTGAACCTACCATCCAAACGTCACAGCAGAAACTGAGACTCATCAGATGAGTTCATGTTTTGGTTTTTTCTTTCTTTTTTCAGTGGCACTTGGTATGGTCTTCTGCTGCTGTAGCCCACTTGCTTGTGAGTGTTGTGCATTCAGAGATGCTCTTCTGCAAACTTTGGTTGTAATTGTATAACTTGTTGCGTGCAAAGCAGTCTGGCCATTCTCCTCTGACCTCCGCCATCAGCAATGCTTTTCTCCCAGAGAACTTTTTCAGACCATACTCTGTAAATCCTAGAGATGATTGCGGATAGTAGGATTAAGCATAATCCCTGTAAATCTGCATTTTCTGCAATACTTGGACCAGCCCATCTGCCACCAACAACCATGCTGCCTTCAAAGTCACTTAAATTATCTTTCTTCTATGTTCTGGTACTCAGTTTGAACTTCAGAAGGTCTACATACCAAAGTGAAAAAAAGAGAATAAATAAAGCATGTGGCCCGATGTGCCTCTATATTCACCCTCTGGTGTTTGAAAGTGTTAACATTAAGCTACACAAGGCCTGAATTGGCACTTATAATGATCACTCAAAGCACTCAGTGGCCACATTCACACAGTGCACTTGATCAGTCCCTCATCCACACACATAAGCCCTCTGAGGCTCAGGGAGAACATGCAAACTCCATACAGCAAGGTTCAAACCCAGAACCTTCTTGCTGTGAGGCCACAGTGCCAACCATTAGACCACCGTGCCACCAGCTTCAAATATTTCTTTCATTGGCGTTGTGATCTTGCTCGTATTAGCATATAAAAGAAGAGACAAATTGCCACCTTCCTGTTTTGTGTTTCCAGCAAAAAGCCTGTGACTCTAAAATAAACTAGACAACTTTGAAATAAAAATAACCAAAGGAGTGGGCAGAGCACTGATATTTTTAATAGCACAGTCAAATGAGAACCAGGTTACCAGTCACCACATGAAAGATTATAAACCACACCAAGGAGCTTGGTCAAAATAATGTATGCAGTGTGTACCTCATGCCCATGTTAACAAATTATAGACTTGCTCACCTCAAACTGGAAGTCATGGGCTCTGTCTTCTTTGTATTAGAGGGGATTGCATCTAATTTGTGTTTCAAACTACCAGCAGAAATGACTGTTGTTCATTTTGCCCGTCTTGATGTCTTTCTGTTTGCTTTTCCCCATCTCTCTCCTCCTCCTCCCCTTCATCTGACCGTCCTCTCTAATAACACTGGGATTGGCCTCACTTCAGTAGCCATACTAGGCACAAAAAGCAGAGAAAATGAAGCAGCTGAGTTAAGGGAGAGACACACCTCAGGTCTAATTACGTGCTGGGTGTCCATTCACAACAGCCATCAGCTTTCTTTAGTTATTTATGTGGTGTGTGCTGTTCTGCCTTATTTAGTAACAGATTTAAAAGAAAAAAAGAAGCTTCACAATCCAGTACATTCTTGACAAAATAGCTTTGTAATAAACAAC